>NC_072404.2:125551875-126272500 GCF_028858775.2 Pan troglodytes | reverse complement strand
TTTGGTAAAAATCCTGCGTTACATAAAGCACTCTAGATGCTGTATGTTTTGTGAATGAAGTGATTTATGCCTAGAGTGGTTAATGGGTTTCAGCTGCATTGAAAATATTCTGCCTGTACAATACAGAATAATCTTGTGATACATGAGAATGAATTTTCATTGCATTTTTTATTGTCGAATTGTAGCATTTTCCTTGTGTAACTTCTCTAGAGCAGCTAGAATAGCTTTTATTTAAAATCAGCCATTTCAAATTTAAAAAAGGTCATTAGACAGTGTTGAGAGGATCCAAATGAAGTATTCTCTTCACACTTTCTTTGAAAAAATGGTGCTTAGACTTTCATTGGTTGTATTTTCTTGTTGCTTGTAGTACATGCTTATTCTTTAGAAAATTTTGATAGGAAATAAAATAATCTGTATTTTATAGAAAAATATTGGTAACAATAGTTTTATGGTTTTTGTTAATAAGTCATAAAGCCTTACCTTGTGGTTTTTCATCAAATGTTTCTCATGGTTCCCATAAACAGTGCTGGAACCTGGCAACTTCACATGCTTTACCTAGATATAATTTTCATTTGACTGGTATAGACAAAGGCATACATCTCATAAAAAGATCAAAGCCACTTAAAGGAGATGCCATTATAATGAAAATATTTGTGTAACCAAAGATAACTAAGTCTCAAAAGAGAGCCCATTCTCAGAAGCTGTGTTCAACACCAAGAAATGTCCATGCAGTAAAATGAAACAGAAAGTCCCTCAAGGTTAGCTTCATTGTTTGTTGGATTTGTTGCTGTAATTAAGACATGAAAAAAAATATATGTGATTTTAAAAAGAGAGTTTGGAAACATAATATGGTGGTGAAATAAATAATGTCACCCATCTCCCCAAGAGAAGAGGCAATCTTAGCTTCCATTCCTACCAAATCAAATTTTGTCTTATGTCTTAATTATTCTGCTAGTGTAGAAATCATTTTCCACATGATTTCATTTTTAGATAGAAGAATGTCAGCAGAATTGTCATTAGACTTCATTGCTATGGCAGATACTGTTCCTTTGGGCCGTTTAATTACAGAATTAAACACATTCATTTTATTAGAAATATATATTTACTGATAATAGGTCAGGAGCCAAGATTTAGTGAAACATATGCAGGGGTTATTAATTTAGCAATTTCATAAGTGCTTAGAATTTTTTTTAAAGTGAGGTTGAAGCCTTTATTTTACTTGTAAGATGTAATTGGTGCCTACATAACTGAGTGTACATAGAAAAATAAAATGGAAAATGAGGCGCCCATAAGACAAAAAAAGTCTACTATTGAATATATTGAGATTCAAAGTTTGAGATTAAATTGCCTCATTTACATGGATATATACTTATAAAAGATTTGATGGGTAATTATTTACTCTCCACTTCTTTTAATAAATAGCAAGCTATGTAAATAACTTTGCAAACACCAAACTATGTAAATAACGTTCTTTTGACTGAGCTGGAAGACAGCTTTTTTTTGGAAATTTTTAATTTTCTGAAAACTTGTTGGGTAATCTTTAAGAAGACTTTCCTCTGTGTCAGTATCTTATTGGTTGTATTTGAAAAAGATCAGTTTGATTTTGAGTAACGTAGGTGATCTTTTTTGCATAATGGAGCCATAAATGGACCCTGTAGTGAATCATGATAACTACACTTTTAGACATTATTCATAGTAAGACTCATGTGAGTTTTTGGTATATTAAGATTTGTCTAACTTGGTGAATCAAGTAAGCGAAAATGCAGTTTTTTACTGTAGCCGTCAGAATCAGAGCCATAATGTGTATTCTATTGATAGGTCATCACAGGCCCCATGACTTTCGCATTAAATGGAAGTTATTTTTGTAATATGACTCCTAAAGAATTCTGCTCCAACAGATATTTCTGTCACTAATGATTTTTCTGAAAAGAATCCTGATCACATTATTTTGCTTCCTAACAACAATATTATCAACCTACAGTACCCACTATATTCAATAAAGAAACAAGGCAAGAAAGCCCTCTCTTACCACTTATATTTGACATTATGCTAAAGGCCATTACCAGTGCAGATTAAGTCAAGAAAGAGAAATAAAAGATGTAGGAATGGGAAATGAAAATTCCAAACTGTTATTTTTTGTAAGTATGATATTGTCTTCTTAGAAGTCCCAAGAGGAATCTACAGAACTATTAAGACAATTATGCAAACTTAGTAGTATAATAGCTATTATATACATGATGAAACATGGCTAGATATCAAGAAATGGAAAACATACTTTTAAAGAATTTGCCATTTAAAATAGCAGTAAAAAATTCAGGATTGGTTACCTCTGGAAAAGATGAGAATGAATGTTATTGGGGAAGAGTGAGTATACAAAGACACCAAGTTACAGTACTTATATCTGAAGCAGAGTGGGAGCATACAGATGTTCATTACATTATGCTTTATCTTTTTATGTATAAAATATAAAATAATACTTCCTTTTTTTTTTTTGAGATAGATTCTCGCTCTTTCACCCAGGCTGGAGTACAGTGGCACAATCTCAGCTCACTGCAACCTCCGCCTCCTGGGTTCAAGTGATTCTCCTACCTCAGCCTCCCAAGTAGCTGGGATTACAGGTGCACACCACAGCAGGCTAAATTTTGCATTTTTAGTAGAGACAGGGTTTCACCATGTTGACCAGGCTGGTCTGAAACTCCTGGCCTCAATTGATCCATCCACCTCAGCCTCTCAAGGTGCTGGGATTATAGGTATGTGTCACCGCGCCTGCTATAACAGACTATTTCTCATAACTGCATAAGTGAAAATATTAAAAGTTGACATCAGTGACTTCACATTACTTATAAATATTAGATCGTCCCCTAATATATGTGAGGCCTAAGGCATGGAGGTCTAAATACTACATGTCTAAATATTTAACATTTAACTACAAATTAAGTTAGCAAACTGTTAAATGAAATATGTTACTTTTCCTAACTTGATAAATATACCTCCATATGGCTAAAACCAGCAAAGATGACTGAATTTAATTATTATTACACACTTGAGTATTCTGTTGAAAGGTCTGTGATGTTTGGAACAGTAATAAAATTAAAATATACATAAGCATTAAATTACATATATATTCTAAATGAAAATTCCAAGCTGTTATTTTTCAGTTTTTTAAAATACATTTTTACATTTTTTTTCTGGCCTCCATTTCAGCAAAATCACTATGTTGTTATAATCAAGATTTTCACATGATATGCATTCTGTTGACAACAGTGAATGATATGAAGGATTAAAATAATATTTAATTGTATTTACTATAGATAATTTAAATATATGTTAATGAAAATGTAGATGAAAATAAGTGTAAAAAATTTAAAAGTAAATTTTTTCAAGTCTTTCCAAAAGATTTTTTGTAAAATATCAAAATGTATCTTTTCAAACCAAAAGTCAAAATATAAATATTAACATAAAATTACGTCAAAATTATTTAAATAGAACTGAATTTGTAAGTATTTAAAGAATTAATTACATTTTATTACATATTTTTATAAAAGGAAATCTATTCATAGGTTTGAGGGTTCAATTTCTACATGCTTGTCAACGTAAAGAGTATCATGCTCCATGCATTTCATACCCTCAACTACATACATATAAATTTAAGTAGTCACAAATGTTTCCTCTGTCACCATGCACAACTGTGGTGAATATTGTGTTTTCCTGAGTATCTCTAGAATTCTAGAATCACAAGTTGAAACATGAAGAGCAGAAAGAACAGGGGCACTCAGCTACTGGCAAATGATATTGAGTGTACAAGAATCTGTGACCTCCAAGCTGAGAAAGCTTGTCAGGTCATTTAATTTCCTTCTTCTAAGCACTTCTAAGCTAAGTGCTTAGATGGCTGAAATCCTGCCTGTGATCAACTGGTGAAGTTTCATGGCATTTGGAATCAATCCATTGTGCTTTTTGTTTTTTGTTTTTTATTTTTAGAGTATAAAATATATGGAAAAACATATGTCTGGGTCCTTAATGGTGTTAGTTTTTTATGAGTAAATACCTGGTGAATAATCAGAGTTAGAATGTCACACTTTGCTAGTGCTGAATGCCAGATCTTGAATGGCATAGGGACCCATGTATTCTTTAATAAACTTAATTTTTGTAAAACTTGTGATGTGCAGGTTTCTCAAAAACACAGGCACCAAAAAAGTAGTGCCTCTTGCCGAGGCCTAAGCGCAGTCTGGCTCAAAATAGCTAGTGTAAAGTCATTAGCAGGGCAGTCAAACCCTTTTGATCCTGTCTCCCGCCAAATTTTCCAGATCCGCCTTACCTGCCTATGCCTTGATCATTCCATAAATTCACCATTTGGTTTTGCATTTTTGTATTTTGGCACAGGCTGTCATTTTTTTCTCCCTTTCATTATCTTGTGCCTGCCCACCTTAATCTGGACAATGACTACTCCCAGACCTACTCTAACATGAAGTTTTGCTTCTGACTAAGCCAGTTACCCCACACAGCATTTGCAGTATAATTGCACAGTGATTCTGTGTGTGAAAAGACTGTGAACTTTGCCAAGGCAACTATGGGAGCTAACTCATCCTTGTATCCCTGTAGCCCAGAACTGGGAACAGAGTTTAACAGCTGTTTCATGACACAGCTAATGGCCAATTTCTGCACAGCAAAGGTTCATCTAGAACAGGGTTCAGTGAAATATGGCCCTTGAACCAAATCTGGCCCATTCCTATTTCTGTATAAAAGAAGTTATGTTGGAACACAGCCACACTCTGGCTTTCATATTGACTATGGCTGCTTTCCCTCTTTAACGGCTGAGTTAAGTACTTGCAAGAGAGACTTATATCCCACAAATCCTAAAATATTTATTATCTGCTCTTTATTTAAAAAGCTTGCCAACCTCTGACCCTAGTGAATTAGTAATAGATAACTTTAGAAAGATTAGTTTAGGACTGATTATGTCTGGCTGTTAATAGGAAAGTCAGAAATTTGAACATTATCTAGAAGGGATTAAAAAGCCATTTACATTTTGGAACAGGAGAGTAATAAGTTATGAGAGGTATCCTGGCAAGACTGGTTTGGGAAAATTATGAATGAAAGATTAGATTGGAAATAGGATATAGGTAGAAAATGCAATTATTTGATAATACTATTGGTTCAAATGGGAGATGATTAGGCATTAGGCAAAGGTGGTAGTAATAAAAATATGAAGTAGATTGACTTATAAGAGTCCTTAGGAACCAATAATTGGTTTGATGTCTGTTAGATTCTGCTCCCTCGTATTAACTCACCACATCTGTCAGAGAAATTCACCAGCTGGAATACTGAAGTAACTTCATGCTTATCTCTGGTGGGTCAAACCTTAAAATTAAGCATGAGCAGCAGTCTTGGCTACCTGATGAGAATTGTGCTGCCTGGTAATGATTAGATTTTTGTCCCTGACATTGGGAGTGGCAATCCAGTCTTGTTCATGACTCCTTAAGCTTATAGGCAGACATTCCATCAAAGTGTCAAAGTTCCATTCTGTTACACTTAGCATCCATGTCAACTAACCCCCCACTCATTTCACCAGCCTTTTCTACTCTTTTTGGTAAAGTTCTCGCATGTTTCAAAAGGTATAGACAATTCCCAGAATGTAGAGGCTAAAAGAAGGAAACATAGAAGGGCGAATATTTTGGTAAACCATCTGATAGAAAAGCATGTTTTAAAAATTTCTTTGTCATTATTATTTAAAACGTACACAAATATATATTTTTCAAAATTAAAATATTTTCAATACATCAACACATTGTGGGAAGTTGTAAATAAATGTTTTAATTAAAAATATTTTCAAAAAGAAATGTATCCTTTTTTTGAAGAAATGATATAGAATGTTCACACTACTTTCAGGTTACATTCATCTCCCCTTTAAATGAAGTTACTGTATTAAAATAAGTATATTGATATTGTCAATTTAAATTAGGACGTACTCAGTGGAAAGAAAGGGGAAACAATAAGGCTTCATCAAGTTGTGGAATATTGAACTTTTTTGATTACTAAACCTGATTTTCATAAAAATAATAGTCATTAACTAGGACCTACTTAGACTGACAACTACATTAGGCTGAAGTTTTACTTAGACCTCCCGTGATTTTATTTACAGTTGAAGAGCTTTGACCAAACCATTTTCAAAGCTGCTTAAATCTTCCTTTTTGTGAAATGCTTCTGCCTATTCCCCACTGAAGCTTTAAACTCTGTCTGCCTAGTATTTGCTGGGAAGCTGCAGGCAAATGAAACATTCCTCTCAAATTAGCCATGATTATATTTGGGTTGTTCATATAAATTAAGTTTCATTTCACAAAAACCTAATGAGATTATAAATTATGTCATTTCTACAAGTCATTATGGAATTATCTAGACTCTAGTCAAGGAGAAATTCTACTTCACAAAATATTTGGTACAGAGTCTTTTAAAACACTGTATTGCATTCTTCTGTCATTAAAAAATAAAAACACAAACACAAAAACAAAGCATAGTCTTTCAAACAAAGAAAATATATGTGCTGAATAGGAAATGATAATTACCATTAAATTAATGGATTCTTTAAATCTACTAGCTTGGTTTCACTGGGCCATTGTTTTTAGATTTAATGTGTTATCCTGCACTGACTGAAAAGTAATAGTATAAAATGAGGAAGGCTATTTTAACATCATCAAAGTGCATGGTACTTAAATAGCTTTTTTGCCCAGATGGGCATTATTGGTTAAACCGTTATATTTTTTCAAGTAGTATTTGTGACTTTTTGAATCCCCTCCAAAATTCATGTTGAAATTTAAGTGCCATTGTAACAGTATTACCAGGTCAGATGTTTAAGAGGTCATTAGGCCATGAGGATTCCACCCTCATGGCTGGGATTAATGCCTTATAAAAGGGTGACTTCAGTCCCCTTTTTCCTCTTTGCCCTTCTGCCTCCTGCTCTGTGTGGAAAAAGTATTCTCCTCTAGAGGATGCAGTATTCAAGGTGCCATCTTGAAATCAGAATCATCATACCTGCTGGTTCCTTAATATTGGACTTCCCAGTCTCTAAAGCTGTGAGTCAATATATTTTTTATTATAAATTACCCAATCTGTGGCATTCTGTTATAGCAGCACAAGCAGACTAAGACAGTATTACACTGTTGAGTCACAGTAGTATATTTTATAAAGAACTTTAGGTACATTTTAAAGAGTAAGTTCTGATGTTATTATAGTCACATAATATTTCTCTATATTTTAATTTAAAGAAAGCAACCACCTTAAGAAGTATTTTTTTAGATGGAAGAACATTATTTGAACTACTGTTTTATTGCAAGAAAATCTTCCTACTATTATATGTTTGGTATAATAATATTATATTAATGTGAAATTTTATTATATTCTTCTCCACCCTATGATTACCCCTAACCATCTCACTGCTCTTTCTTTTGAAGTTCATTATTCACAATACCTTTTTTTGGTCACATCAAAGTAAATTTGGTATTTGATCATAAGACGGATTATGAAGAGGATGCCGCATTATGGAAAGAATTTCAGTAGGATATACTTGTGTATATAGAGACTACCCAAAATTGATATATTATTCCCATCCTTTAGGTTCAGGAAGACTGCCCTCTTAACAACGTTATTTACAACATTCTCTGTTTTTAATTCCTGAAATTCCCCCAAATGGCCATGAGACTATTACCATGATCCTTTGCCTAATATGTCTGCTTTAATGTGCTTTTATATTACTCCAATCCTGTTTAAAAGCCAGCCAAAAACATCACAAATCATGCAAAACAAAATCATTTATATATGCACAAAAAAATACCCTATATATTCTTTCCACTTGGTTGAAAGTGAAGTAGGCTTAGAGTAAAATACATTGTCTTCAAAACTCATCGTACATTCTGTGTTCTCAGCCCCTGATTTTTTTACCCCCTTAAGTAGTAGCCCCTCCTTAAGAGGGGAGATCTCTCCTGCTCTCAAAATTATTTTTTCTACTTCTCCCCAAAAGGAGGAAATCTAGTAACCTTTCACAGAAAAAGAGAGACAGAGAGATGAATATCACCTCTTGCAAATGTTGCTTTCTTTTTTTTTTTTTTTTTTTCCTGAGACAGAGTTTCACTCTTGTTGCCCATTGCTGGGGTGCAATGGCACCATCTCGGCTCACTGCAACCTCCACCTCCTGGGTTCAAGGGATTCTCCTGCTTCAGCTTCCTGAGTAGCTGGGATTACAGGTGTGTGCCACCATGCCTGGCTAATTTTTTTTTTTTGTAATTTTAGTAAAGACAGGGTTTCACCATGTTGGCCAGGCTTGTGTCGAACTCCTGACCTCAGGTAATCCGCCCGCCTCAGCCTCCCAAAATGCTGGGATTAAAGGCGTGAGCCACCATGCCCAGCCAACAAATGCTGCTTTCTTTTAACTTTTTTTTTTTTTTTTTTTTTTTTTTTTTGAGATAGAGTCTTGCTCTGTCTCCCAGGCTTGAGTGCAGTGTGGCACATTCTTGGCTCACTGCAACCTGTTCCTCTGGTTCAAAGGATCTTTGTGCCTCAGACTCCTGAGTAGCTGGAACTAGGAACTACAGGCATGCACCACCATGCCAGCCTAATTTTTTTTGTATTTTTAGTACAGAAATGGTTTCACTATGTTGGCCAGGCTGGTCTCGAACTCCTGGCCTTCCTCAAGTGATCCACATGTCTTGGCCTCCCAAGGTGCTGGAATTTTCTTTTAACTTTTAATAAATGTAGCAGGAACATCTCTCCTCAATTCAACATCACCATGAAAAGAAAATAATAATAAAATGGAAGAAATCACCTAGCAAAGAGAGAAATTATTTTTGTGGTGGGGGCTCCCCCCAAATATCACAAGTCACTTCACTTGTCTCCAAAGACAACATTGAATAGTGCTTTGAAGGTGGTTTCAATCATGAGACTAAAGAGGTGGCATTTACCCCTACCAGATACCTGTTGCTTCCACTCCAAGGCCTTCTGAGGCTAAGGGGAAGGCTGATCCCATGGCCATGAGCATGAGCAGTTTTCCGGTGCTGCATATTTCAGTTGCAGACATGGGACAGGGAATGGTCTGACCTCTAGTTCTCAATCCAGAGAGTCAGCTTGCATCCAGTTCCAGTCCTGCACCAATTAGCTATGACCAGTGGGGCAGGATCTAGTTGAGAAATGACTATGATTGGCCTAGCTTGAGTTAAGTGCCCGTCCTGGAAGAGTCAATCATTGTCAAGGGCTGGAATATTGTGATTGTCATAGTTTGGATCAGGTATCTACCTGTAGACCAACCAATTCTGGCCTAGGGGCAGCGTTATATAAAAATTATGGCAGCTCCATGGAAACCTTATCTTGTTGATGCCAGTACAGAGAAAGGGGTTGTTGTTCCCAGATAATACAGGGTGTTAGGCAGACAAAAGAATAGACAACAATGTCATATAATAAAAGGTAAAAAGTATAAAAGCCAGAGACAGAGGTGCAATATCATGAAGTTCTTAGAAGTGATATCTAGCAAGAAAGAATTCAAAGGCATTAGTCAGTTCAACCTTGAAGAAAAGACAGGATTTCGACTTACGGACAAGTGGAAAAGTAACTTCCGAGAAGTAGAAAGCAAGGTAGCAGAAGCATGGAGGTGGAAGTGTTTAGAATATGTATTGGGTACTTGAGCAGTTTTGTTTGGCTAGATATCCGATATATTCTGTTTTAAGACTAAGCGTGATTAGTTTATGTGGCTTCAAGATTCTATTCTCTACTTGCAACCTATGCAAATTCAAATTCAGTGCAACTAAAATGACAAAGGGTGATTTGCACTATTTAACAAACGGGAGATTGCTGTCTGGAGCCTTTGCCATGAGAGAGGGAGGAGAGATAAGTGATCCTAGCAGCAGTATATAGGAGCAGTGTATTTGTAGACTTTGCTTGGCTATTCTTTGTTAAGTAATTAAATATAAGTCTTTTTAAAAAGCTACTATGCCTCCTCAATCAGGAGCAATAAATAGGTTATCCTGTGCTACTAAATTCTGAGGTCTTTGTTTAGATAAATTTAGTATGTGTGCCAGATAGTATTTCGTACTTAAAAAAACTATATTGTATTTCATACTTTTGCAACATATATGTCTCACTGTAGTTTATCTTAGATTAAGAACTATTAAAGTTCTGAATCTGTGGTAGAATTTTCTTTGCATCCCCTTCTTTTTTCTTTTCACCTTTCTACCTTCCATAATATTTCTTTTGCAGGTCAGCTAAACACCTGGGCTTTGAAAGATTACTCATTTATTTGGTTCTTTGTCAGCATCACGTTCATGTTGCCAAAACCTGTGATCTCTTCCAAATATCCATCTTAGCCTTTCAGCAGTATTTGATATGGTTGGCCACTTCCTTTTTAAAATATGTTGAGAATGTTCTTCTTTTAGCTTCCTTGAACCCAAATAACCAGTCCTTTTTCTAGGCGTCCTTTACATTTTCATCCTTCTCTGCCAGATTTCTAAATTTTGGCATGCCCCTGAGCTTGATCCTGAATGTTCATCCATACTTAAACCCTCCCTAAGAAAATTGATCCTGTGTTTTTAAGTGCTGTCTTCATGCATCAGTGCTCAGATTCGTATCTCCAGATGGTATCACACTTGGATATTCAAGAAACATCTTGAATTTAACATGTCTAAAAGGAAATTCTTCATTCCCTTCCTTTCTCCTTCCATCTTCTTTCCTCAGATTTCTTCCATTTCAGTAGATGGCACTATCCACCCAGGTACTCAAGACAAAAAGTTAGGAGGCATCCTTGGGGTCTCACTTTTTATTGCCCTCAACTGCCTGGTAAGGCCTTTTACTGTTCCACCAACGTCCTAGAGTCACGTGCTTTATTCCATCTCTACTGCTGCCTCACTGATTCAGGTCATCAAGGGCCTCCTAACTGGGCTGCATGCTTCCCCTCTTCATCTTCTAAACGTCAGCGTCTCTGTGGCAGCTGCAGTTATCTTACAGTTATCCTCAAACCCGATCTCTAGCCTACATGAAACACTTCAGTGGCTTCCTGTTGCTGTTAGAATTAAAAGCGTTAAGTTTTCTCTGATTCCCTTGACCATGGCCTTTAGGGCCCTCACATTGTATGGCCTCTCCATCTCTTCCCTTTCCGTGCTTGCACCTCTCTGATCTTTCCATTCTTTGAACAGGTGAAAGGCCTTTTGTCCTAGCTAGATCCTCTTCCTTGAATTCTCTTCCTTTAGGTCTTTGTGTGGTTGGCTCTTTATTTTCCCCACTTCAGGGAAGAGTTTTTTCTGTGCATCTAACAAAATGGAACACACGCACACATGCGCATGCACACACACACACTCACACACACCTGCTTCTAGCTACTATGACTATCTTATTTTATTTCTTTATTCATGTTTATATTTTTATCTCCTCCAATAGAAAATTGAGCTTCATGAGGTCAGGAACCTTGTCCTTTTGGTTCACTGCTGTAGCACAGTGCCTCGCTGGCTCATAATAGGCACCTACTACATTTTGTTAAATAAATAAACAAATTTCTGTTCTGTGAGTGAGTTTAGCACTCACGATGGCTTCTGGTTCCGAAATAAGAAGTCAGTGGAAAGTATGCAAGAAGGACATCTGACATCTTTGGAAAAAAGAGAATGAAATGCACTTAAAATGGTTAGTGGAGATTGGAAGAAGGCTCCTGACATGATGCACTTTTCAGAAAGAGGATGAGATGGATATCACCTTAAAAATAGATGGTGATTCAAGCAAAGCAAACAGAACAAGGAGAAACAGGACCAAATAAAAAGTTTCCTTTAGGCAGAGCACAGAGCTTTTGTGATAGGTCAGCTGAACAGGCTGGCTGAAACTAGGAGGAGGGGTAGAATGGTAGAAATATCTGGGGACACCAAAAGAAATTATTGTCTTATCTACAGGGCAATAGCAGGACTACAAGATATTTGTCAAGATATCAAAGAGATATTAAAAAGGCAAAGTCCAATTTAGTACGAGATGGCCTGAAATCTAGTAGTAAAACTGTCTCCATGGGAAGAAAGAAATCTTAGGACAGTAGAAAGAAGGATGGAGCCAAAGCTTCTCATCCCATTCTGAGTATCTAAATAGAAACTTTGTTGTCCCTGACTAAAATGTTATAGCACTGTTTCCCAAATTTTCATGTGTATTAGAATCACCTTAGGAGCTTGTAAAAAATAGAGATTTTCTGGCTTCCTTGAGATTCTGATTTAGTAGAACTTGTGTGGGTTTCAGGAAGCTGTACTTTAGCAAGTATTCCCCAAATGAAACTAATACAGTTCAAATGCAAGGCCAGGCCATGCCTCAAGAAACACTGGCTTATAGGGGCCTATAGTTTTGTCTGTGTTCACATACTGTTTAAACACAGTTTAATAATGTTGTGAATGCCTGAGGAAGTGGTTTGTATGTGTATGTAAGTGCACGTATGTGTGTAATTGTTGATTAGGTGGATATAGTGGAACTAACTAAAAAGACATTTCATTCTAAAGATTAGACGTTCTCGTTTCTATTGACTTTATTTACAACTATTGCACTTATGTATAATCTGCCCTTTTATTGGTTGAGTTTTAAAAATGTAATTAGTTTCAGATGATTTTCAAATAATCTGAATTTACAGAATCAGATTTTTAATTAGAAATTGGATGGTAGAAATGAAAGAGTGTGTTAATTAAATATGTATTTTATTTTATTAGAAAGTTTCAATAGCCCCACCTGAAATTGATTCTACCCGGTTGATTTTCCTGAACTCTGGGAATAAATAATTACTGTTTCTGTTGCGTATGACCAAGTAAAAGCTGAAGAAACTATTTATATAGTAAAAATGAGCACCCTGGTAAAAGTGATAGCATTCTCTAGAGAAAAATATTCTTGTGTTAGAAAAACTTAAAGCTTCCTTTTCCAAGAGAATATTAAAATAATTGGAGTCTCCCTCTTTTTTTTTTTTGTTTTAATTTTTTTCAAGAAATTTTGTTCCTTTTTCAGAGGTTTCTTTTTGCATTCAGTTCAGGAACTGTTAAAACCTGGCTGTTTTCCAGAACAAGAAATTGATTAGACTGTAGAAAGAATAATGGAGACAGGCTAGTGGATTCAAGGAAAATTGTATGTGTAAAAAGCACCAGATACAATGCTTAGTGGAGTGTTCTTCCCATTGCAATTATTCATTTAAAGACAGTTGCTGGCTGACTTCTTATGTAAACAGAGCAATGCCTGCCCAATGCCAGTTCATATTTTCACTGTTAGAGATTTTCTAAAGATAGAAAATGTTTTAGTAATCTTTGTGTATGTCTCCTTTGCCTAGCCCAGGGCCTGACACTCAAAAGTTTAATGAATGTCTAGATTAGACTAGAGCAGGTTGGAATAAAATATGTGATAAATTTGCTATGATTTGAACCCCCCCAGCCTCTGGGCCTGGATTTGATGATCACAATTATAAAAATATAACCTACTGTGCCACTTTACACTTGGGGTGATTGATTTTGGTTCTTATCGCTAAACTAGCTCAAAGGGTTGTCTTCATCCAACATAATTACTATTCCTGTAATTAATGAATCTATAAATTTCATGCCTCTTTTGTTTCAAACAGAAAAATGGGCTTGGGAAATAAGAAAAACGAAGAAATCCTTAGTCAAAATAATATACACCAGGTGTTCTTTGTCTCGGCTTGATTTAGTTAGTCTTGCTCATCTAATACGTCATGCTTGTCTCTCCGTATCACTGAATTTTCAGCTTGGTTACACGCACACACACACACACACACAAACCTCACAAGAACCTGGTATTCAGAATAAAAAGAGCTACAGATGAAAACTTTTTGAAGTTTGAGTTTGCGTCTCTCTGAAGGTGAGCTGTCTTCAGTTAATTGCTGTTTTGTTGCTCCCTATGTTGATTACTTTTATCTGGAGCCCTAAAGACCTATGGGGACCTCTGGGGGTGACAGCACCATGACTGAGCAGTGCATGGAGAGGCCGAGAAATGTCAGCATCAGAAACCTCCATGTGAGGATAATGAATTCAGGCGTTTCAGAAATCAACCAGCTTCAGAGAATGGCATTTGAGTGTAGTCATGCTTATTTTTGAAATATAAGAGCTTGAGGCTCCCCTACTGAAATAAAGAGTTTTCAAACAAAGGCCTGGAGGAGCTGGATTGGCAGTTGCTTTCATATCTAAGGGAATGGTGCTGCTGTTCAACCTGATCCAAGGTGAAATCTAGAGATGAGGGCAAAGAAGAGAGATGCTCAAGGGTAGTTAAATTCACAGAAACTTATCAAAAAAAAAAATACGTGGGACTTTTCTTGGTAATAGTCATGTTATTTATCATCTTTCAGGTCCCCACATACATAAAGACATTTTATTGTTCATACATTTAGTTGTTTAATTTTAAAAACTTTCTTGCTCATACATTTTATTGTAGAATTGTCTTAAGGACTTGGGGCAGCATTTTCTCACTGCTATGCACTGAATTATGTCCTTCTGAAATCCGTATGTTAAAGCCCTAACCCCCAATGTAATGATATTTGGAAATGAGAACCTTGCGGGATAATGAGGTCATGAGGGTGGAGCCCCTCATGATGAGATTAGCGCCCTTATAAGATGAGGCAGAGACCCCAGAGCTCTGTGCCATATGAGAACATAGCAAGAAGGCAGCCATCAGCAAGTCAGTAAGAGAGCCCTCACCAGAACCTAACCATGCAGGCACTCTGATCTTGGACTTCCAGCATTCAGAACTGTGAGAAAATGAATTTCTGTTGTTTAAGTCCCCCAGTCTGTGGTATTTTATTATGGTACCCCAAGCAGACTAATACAAGTGCATAGTGATAATTATATGGATAAGTTATTGAGTGAAGATGGTGTGAATAAAAAAGATTTCATCTGTGTAAAATTCCCTTTAACCAATAGTATATATAGAGGTATATATATATTTTTTGTACGTGAAAATCTGCCACTTTGTTTGCAATTGGTAATTATAGCTTAAGGTTCTTTTAATGTATTTTGTGTTCTTTGAACATTTTGTAAAATACAGCCATGGCAGTACTGAAGCAGAACTGAAGCTATGTGTGTATGCTTAGATTTAGGAAACATTGGAATCTTCCACAAACAGATCACTAAATAACAAACACCCAAGATTTGGGATTTACTCCTTTGGGTTCAAGGCTTTGTGTCTCTCGGAAACCTTTGGTAAAATGTAAATATCCTTAAAAGAGTAATTAACTTGAACTTTACTATTATTTTTCCAAGCGTGGAATACTTTTTAAGATTAACAAATTGTCATTTTAGGGAGGAGAGTTATGACTCTGAGGAAGAGCAGATTAAACTAGGGAGGTTTCACAGTGGGGAGGATGGGCCCTGATGTGCTCCCAAGAGTGAAGCAATAGAGGGAAGAGCACCCCCGAGAGAGCTCAGGTGGCACAGGGAAGCCAGTTGGTACTGAGTTCCTGGAATACCCTGTCCTCTCTGATCTCTGTGGCTTAAAAATCTTCCTTCTGCTTGCCTCTTCCCTCTTATCTGAATGTTCTCAAACCATCGCCTTTGTGCTGTTTTAAAACTCACTCCCATCTCCACAACCAACTACCAGATTTTATGCGATTATTCCTATCTCCATTTCTCTTTCTGTCACTGAGGCTTCGTGCTGAAATTGGTAGTTCTTTTAATCTTTTCTTCTCTTCACCCCAATTAGAAATTTCCTAAAGTAGAGTAACAGCAAAGAACCTGAAACCTGAGCCAAAACAACAAATGTAATAGATACTCAAGGATAAGATTTATGATCAGGCTTTGCTATGGGAAAAAAAATGTCAATCATGTCTTTAAATTATTACTCAAAGGTCATAGAAATCTGTTTGCTAGACAGAATCCTTTAGTTAATGTTATTCAGAGATACTTTTGCCTTATCTCTATCCTTTTACTCCTATAGCTCCCAATACCTGAATGTACTTTGACATGCCTAGAGAATTTCTGAAGAAGTTCTGCTTTGTATCAATTTTTAGCCTATACTTAAGTATACTGATGCCCATGTTCTCCTCGAAAAAAAAAATTAGTTTGGAGAATAAAGGTAGGGTTCTTACATAATTTTCCTCATTAAAAATGGAGCTGAAATCAGGTTAAATACTAAAAATGAAAAGCTGTCTTAAATGCTGCTTGATTAATGAATAGAGAAAAATACAGAAGGGGCTATCTCTACAGTGACTTCTTTTCTCGGGGTTCATTGGTGCTGCCTACCTGATTGTTTTTTGAAGGAGGGTGTCTTTTGTGATTAAGTCACTTGTCAGATTTGTATTGATATGCAAAGTTTTGTTTTATTTAATCTATCTCTAGAAGCTCCACCATCTGTTACTAAGATTCTTCCAGCGGGAAGTTCAAGAAAATAGCATTTGTAAGGTAAAAATATATCAGCCATAGCTAGAGCTTCAAACAATGTTTTATAATTAAGATATAGAACTCAGAGTAAATGTTGATGAAATGTAGTTGGTAAGAGCGAAATGAAGGCTAACACTGGAGAGTAGGCAAGATGGGAAAAGCTGAAAGGCAGGAAACGTATTTACATTTCTTTTTGAAAATATTCAGAAAAGTCCGTCTTAATTTTATTTACTTTTAGAGGATGCTTAAAATTTAGTGTTTGTCAGAATCCATCTTTTCACCCATTCAATTAATACTTATTAAACCCAACAATGAATGAATGAGCATAGTTACAGTGTGTGTGTGCGCAAATGTATGCGCTTCCTGACACGTATAATCTTTTACAAATAATACAGAAAATAGGTAAAGTTTATCTTTAAATATACAAATTTTAAATACTGAATTAAAAACATGTTAAAAGTGGGTAAGAATAGTTAAATATTTGAACATCCTAAGTAATATTAGACAGGTAGCTAGCATGACAGTGGGGAAATATTTAGATACTTAGATAAATGTATATGGAATGGAGCATAGCCACTTAAAAAAGGAAGGATGTAGTCAATGGATCACAGCACATGGAATTGTTAAACTGAAGAGAAAATCAGGGAAAAAAAGACTTGTTAGAATGGAGAGTGGTTATCATAGTTTTTGGAATCCTGAAATTATGACTTCTGATTTGAAATTAGGAATATAGCATAAGTAGACAACTTTAATTGGTTCATTGGCCTCAAAGTAAAGCATGTTTATTTCATGCAGCGTGTCTAGCATATGGCAATACACAGGTACAAAGTTCAAAGAGATTATTTGATGAAAAGATGGCTCAAAGGATGATTACATCTAAAACAATTCAAAAGAATAAATAAGAAATAACCCTTTTTGCACTCTATGTTTCTTCAGGGTGATTTTGATAACAACAACAGAAAACTTCAAAAGGGAGCATGAGAGATGCTAAACATACTCTTTAAATAATTCTTGGAACATTAGTTGTGATTATTAAATGATGGCTTGGTCAAACCTTTGCTTTATAAATATATTTTTCTATTAATAGTAGCAGCAATAGTTCTCTTTATTACTCTTAAAAATATTCTTTTCATGCTTGTGTGTCCCTGTGTATATTTGAACACATTCATACCAACTGTACTACTACCTTTATTTCAATTGATATGTCATCTCATTGAACCCATTTCTACTGTTGTTTTAAAAAATAATCATTAGTACTAACTTTATTTCAATTTATATGTCATCTCATCAAATGCATTTCTACTCTTGTTTTAAAAAGTAATCACTGAACTTTGGTGTTTTTCTTTTTATCATAAGTATAATGCAAGACATTAGAAACTTTTCAAACATGGAACGGGTCTTTCAAATTTTTGATTTTGCGCTAATACAATTAGCTATATTATTAACTAACATAACAAATCCTAACATAACTATCTTTTTCTAAATATGTGTTATGTGGGGTAGAATGTATTATTTCTATTATACACTCCTTTGCTTTGTAAGTATATTATGCACCCTTACTTCTTCCTATTTGGGGTGATACTGTTTCAATTCTCCCTGTGGGAAGAGAATATGTCTGCATCCCATTGATATTGGGCTTATCAGTGTGACTTGCTTTGGTCAGTAGAGTACAGATGCTCCTCGACTTGTGATGGAGTTACATCCCAATAAAACCATCATAAGCTGAAAATATCGTACATTGAAATACATTCAAAATACCTAACCTACCAAACATTGAACTTAGCACTTAATATTTAAGTATTCAGAACATTTACATTAGTTGGGCAAAAATCATCTGGCCACACAGTATACTGTTGAGTACCAGTTTGTTTTAACTTCATGATCATGTGGCTGTCTGGGAGCTATGGCTCATTGCCACTATTGAGAGAGAGTGCCACCATCTTGAGAGAATATTGATATAGCATATTGCTAGCCGGGGGAAAGATGAAAATTCAAAGTACAGTTTCTACTGAATGCATATTGCTTTCTCACCATCAGAAAGTGGAAAAATCCTGAGTCAAACCATTGTAAGTTAGGGACCTTCCATGTAAGTCTGCCAGTATGCCATGACCAAGCAAAAATGTTGAAAAATCATACTGTGGACTTTCCATTGCTCTTTTCTTTGTGTCATGAGAACAAACATGTCCCAGTGGGGGCTGCTCTTTTAACCTGGATCCCCAAAAGAAGGAGATGTGTGGAGCAGAGCTAAGCTGATCCCCTGTGACCCATGACCAACATGTAAAGTGAGTAAAATGTAAGGAAACAAGAAATAAACTGGTGTTATTATAAACCCCTGAGATATGGAGGTTGACAAGAGCTGTGGAGGGTCTGAAATGTTACCCTGCTTGCAAACTAATGTGTAAGCCAGCCATTGGATCATGGATTCTAACAGAGGATTTAAGACTCAGGTCAGAGGAAAAGGGCAGTTTATTACTCATAGCAACAGCAGTAGCCAGAGTATCAGAATTTGTGCTGGTTCTCTGATCCCCCAGTTTCCACAGGGTAATGTGTGGAGGGCCAGGCGTTATAGGAGGTGGGTCTTGAACTTCAGGAATCTGAATTTTTTATATGAGGAGGTAAGTAGGCCAGCTCTCTGCTTTTTAGGGAGAGACGTTTATTTTCTAAGGCTGTACTCAAACTTGCTCTTTGTTCTAGAGAAAGATATCTTTATCTTCCAAGGCTGTTCGCTGTACAAATGTCCTTGAAAGATAGTCTAAAATAAAGTAATATGTTCACAAAAGACCTGAAGGTCTTTTCAGAGATCTTTATAGGCACTGAAATAGTGGGGAAGATTTAGTTATTTTGAGAATGCAAAAGTAAATTTATTTTTTTTCTATTAAATTTTACTTTCAGCACAGTGGCTCACACCTATAATCCCAATACTTTGGAGGCTGAGGCAGGAGGATCACTTGAGGCCAGGAGTTTGAGGCCAGCCTGCGCAACACACTGAAACCCTGTCTCTACAAAAAATTAAAAAAAAAAAAATTAGCCAGGCCTGGGAGCACATATCTATAGACACAGCTGCTCAGAGTCTGATGTGGGAGGATCGCTTGAGCCCAGGAGTTTGAGGCTGCAGTGAGCTATGATTGTGCCACTACACTCCAGCCTGGGTGACAGAACATGACCCTGTTTCTAAAAAAATATAAAAAATGTATAAAACAATATGACTTTAAAAATCTCCTCTAAAGACATTCTGGATCCCCACTGGAGGATTTTATAAAAGTATAAAACACAGCCCCATTTCTAAAAAAAAAATAAATAAAATATATTTAAAAAATTTGACTTTAAAAATCTTCTCTAAAGACATTCTGAATCCCCACTGGGGGATTTTATAAAAGTATAAAAATCCACATGTATTTATATATGAGTGTAATATGTGTTGCTTATCCATGCATGCACACAGTTTATTTAAGAAAATACAGGTATGCTAGAGATGTCAAAAACTTCTAATATACAAATTAATGTTGTACATATTAGTCACTTAAAATATATATTTTATAAATAAACCATGCAGGTCATGTGGACCTAATTTATACTTGTAATATAATAGTGTTGATTGGAATTAATATGTTTTCCCATATTTTCTGTATCTGCTATAGGCATTTGGATATTATAATAGACACATATTTGGTAAACAGATTGACAAATTTCATATCTTCTGAATTATCCTTAAAATATTTTTGTAATTTGGTTAAAGTTTTCAGACTTAGTTGATAAATGAGAAATGGATATTTCAGTTCTTTTTCTTTCTGGCCTATGGTCATTAACAGGCTTTTGGGACCTTTCAGTAGTATTTTCAGAAAAATGAAAATTTAAATTCTTAGTAATTACAGTGAGAAAACTGTCATCTGGAGGTAAGACCCCTCTCCAAAGGCTTCACAAAGTTTTGGTGTATTAAACCTTTCCGGATTAAAAAATTGTTTAAAAGGCCAGATGTGGTGGCTCACACCTATAAAACCCAGCACTTTGGGAGGCTGAGGCTGGATCACTTGAGCCTAGGAAGGAGTTCAAGACCAGCCTGGGCAACATGTGGAAATCTCATCTCTACAAAAAACATAAAAATTAGCTGGGCATGGTTGTGCATGCCCGTAGTCCCTCCTACTCGGGAGGATTACCTAAGCCTGGGGAGTTTGAGGATGCAGTGAGCCAATATTGCAACACTGCACTCTAGCCTGAGTGCAGCCGACGCAATACCCTGTCTCCAAAAAAAAAAGTTTGTCGTCACCAAAAAGCATTATATTAATGGGAAAATGTTTCATTTTCTCCTTCTAATGGAAATTAAATTAGCAAAAATTAATTTAGCTTATTTTTCTTCTCTCTGTCTTACAGTAGATCTGTCTCTCTCTGTCTCTGTCTCTCTCTCTCTCTCTCTCTCTCTCACACACACACACACACACACACACACACACAAACTGCTGGTGGTAGTCATTCTTTTACCTCTTGGCTTTGAGATAAAAGAAATACCTTTGAGGAATTTTTAAATTTTTTTTTAATCAGTAAATAATGACATTAGTATTTTTGAATAGTTGGATTCATTACATACATTTTTATCCATTATTATTTGACTAGATCCATCTAATTGTGACTACTTTGCTTTCAAAATTGAAAGGATTGCCCTGACTTTATTTTTAAAAGAAGGAAATTTAGTTAACCTTTGTTTTAGTTTTCTTAGGTTTTCTTTTTTCCAAAATGGCTTTAACACAAAAAATGTAGGTGGATTCACCTGCAAGCCTTGTGATTTGGGAGCTGTTGATGACAGATGTAAAGGGAGCTATAAATTTAAACTCTATAATTTGTGAACTATCAGTATAGTTGCAGCATCAGTGCAGTATACATTATTGTTCTCCAATTTTGTAGAGTATGAGATGAGCAGTAATCTAGTTATATGAATCTCAAGGCCAAGATTCTGATAATACCTTTATTGTACTAACTATAAATTATAGACAAACATGCTTGCAGAGAATAAGACATTTTTTCTTCAGCTTCCTGAAAGTATAGAATTTAAGATATACTTAAGTTCTATAATTGTATCTGTCAACATTCAATTGGTCAATAAAAGGTATTACCATCAACATGACATTGCCTTTTAAGTAATCTTAAGGGCTCCAAGAATGTACTACATACAGAGATATCTCTCAATAGGAGGTAATATTTTCTATGAAATTTATTACTCTAGTCATAGCATATTCACATGACTGAAATATTTTTTAAATCTTAGGATAAATGAAAAATTTGCTATTTATAAGTTAAAATTAAATTTTTAATTATCTTGTATTTTCCTCTTTTTTCCAATTCAGTTTCTTGGCTTTATATATTCCACAAAATGGAATATAATGCTGCCCCACAGTTGATTTGTTTATTCTGACCATCTAACCATTGATGTTGATCTCTACTTAATCAGTTCAGAATGAGGTGAAGCTTTGATTATAACAACAGCAAAACTAAACAATGACACATGTGACAGGTTGGTTCATGAATTCCTCATATTAATGTTTTAGGTTAAAAATATAACATCAGTTTAAGTCCAGAGTAGATGAGAACAAGTTTTAAAAGTACAATTCATAATTTTTTATGAGTATGATTGTGAAGGATGGTCTGTAATAACATGAACAATTTTCCTATTCTAAGTTTAGAACTAAAAAAACTACACTTTACTCCTGACAAAAGACACAGATTTAAAATTTTTATTTGCACAACTGTATACTCCTAAACAACGTATTTTTTTTTTTTTTTTTTTTGAGACAGGGTCTCACTCTGTCACCCAGGTACCCAGGCCAGGTTCAGTGGCACAATCTCAGCTCACTACAACCTCTGCCACCCAGGCTCAAGTGATCCTCCCACCTCAGCCTCCTGAGTGTCTGAGACTGCAGGTACACAACACCATGCCTGGCTATTTTTGTATTTTTTTGTAGAGATGGGATTTCTCCATGTTGCCCAGGCTAGTCTCGAACTCCTGAGCTCAAGCAGTCTGCCTGCCTCGGCCTCCCAAAAATCTGGGATTACAGTCGTGAGCCACCACACACAGCCCATACTAGATTTTTCTTTAACAAAAAATCAATATTTGTACTAAACTTTTTAGTCTCAAATTTTGCTCTGAAATATTTTCTAAAAACTGTCTTTATCGGAATTCCTAACATTTTTTCATTTAGGTTTTCTGGTATGGCCAAAGATACCAGACAGCACTCAAGTCAGACTTTAGTCAGACTGAAAAAATACTTCTGAAAAGCTCTAAATTATCTAATAATACAGATCTCTGAGTCAAAAGCTTCATAGAAACATTGGAATCCTCAGAATTTTGATGAGCACTCTCACTTTTATCACAAAATGTTTGCTTGGACCTACAGAATTCCAAGTTTACATTTTATATCAATAACAAAACAACAAATCAACTATTCATTTTCAGTGAAAAAGAAAAGAAACAAGAAGAAAGTCAACCAGTTGCTTATCTGTTTGGGGTTATCTACAAACCAAAATGATTTATCCAATGATTTCAGAAAGACATGATCAGAAAGTAGAAAGAAGTGATTTGAATACTATGGAGCCATAAAAAATGATGAGTTCATGTCCTTTGTAGGGACATGGATGAAATTGGAAATCATCATTCTCAGTAAACTATCACAAGGACAAAAAACCAAACACCGCATGTTCTCACTCACAGGTGGGAATTAAACAATGAGAACACATGGACACAGGAAGGGGAACATCACACTCTGGGGACTGTTGTGGGGTTGGGGGAGGGGGAGGGATAGCATTAGGAGATATACCTAATGCTAAATGACGAGTTAATGGGTGCAGCGCACCAGCATGGCACATGTATACATATGTAACTAACCTGCACATTGTGCATATGTACCCTAAAACTTAAAGTATAATAATAATAAAATAAAATAAAATAAAATAAAATAAAGTTCTTTAAAATTGATACTTGCTTCCAGCCGACCTACTCCAGCTAATGCTATAGGTTCTGGATATTTCTAATCCACAAGGCTGAAGTCTAAGTTATCTGTCCAGATTGATAGTAAACTGTAGATTTCAAACTGGTACATGGTTAGTTTTGATTCTCCCTGTCCCCCTCCCCCTCTGCTAGTCCAAGGAGTTTGATTAAATTAGTGTTGCAAAAACTTTAGTCTGGAAACAGAGAACATCTCCCTGCAGTTTTTAGGAACAAGGAGGATACCTTGTTACTAATCTAGACCTACTGTATTTCTGCAAGTGTATGGGGGAAAAATAGAACAAGCCGAAGCCCAAATGGATATGGATGATGACTTTAAATCAACTGATAAAACCACTGTAATTGTTATTTGAGATTTTTTTTTCATACTCTGCTTCTTTCCAAGAGAACTTTGAAAGTTTGTTTTCTTGTTTAACCTACAAAAAAAGATTAATACAAATGTAATTGAAAGGAAGAAAGAAATCAAAGAGAAGGGCAGAAACAAATTTGCTTACTGTGAGACGAGTTCAGCTGTAGTTAGGCATCTGTTTGGTTATGAGCTTCCTGGCAGCCTAGTAGAAAGTGGAGTTATTATGAATAAAAGAGTTTTAATATCAGAAAAGCGAATGTATATCATCTCTTACAAGGCGATGGAGTTAATGCTGAGTGGTGTACTAGCAGTGTCTTTTTAATATTTTTTAACAGAAGCAGAAATCACATACTTGTTTTCTGATAGTTATCAAAATAAATTAGGACTTTAAACACTGAAACACATCTTAATCAAGCAGATGCTTCAAATAGTGAAGTTGTGTGAATATCCACAGAGGTTAAATGCTACCCAAATATAGAGGAGCCTCAAGTGCCTCAGGACTGACTGGATTTTGAATCCCTTAAAATGGTATTTGAGTACTCATGAGACTAATAAAGTTCTTGTTAAAAATACAGATTGTTGAGCTCTATTCCTGGAATTTCTGATTTAGTCAGTTTGAGATGAGATCCAGGAATCTATATTTTTAACAGGTACCTAATATGATTCTAATGCAACTAGTCTCAGTAGCATTTTGAAAATCAGTGGCTTGGGCTCTCTTTTTTCATATGTCTTTTATGTTAGTCAAATTTTTCTTAGGAATCAGATAGAATAGTTTAATAATATACAATCTGAAGACAGCCTACAGGGCAGGTGTTTTATAATGCTGATTAAGGGGAGAACTATACAGGATCACACAATTGGTAGGACTTTTATTCTATTTATGCAAATTATAGAGCCAGACTGGTATGCTAGGCTAGACAAAAGGCCAGCCCCCCATAGGTTTCACCTGATCAAGACCAGATATTCCCCAAGAAAGAATTTTGAGTTTGCTCCAGTACTTGGATTACTGATGAATTCAAACATCAAGTTAGAACAAATCAGACATAGTTTTGTGTTTGAAAATCCTTAGAGAAAGTATTACCTATGGCACACAAATAGCTATCCCAAAAGCCTTAATGATGACCCTTTGCAGGTCTCCAGATATGTCTGCCAGGATAAGTGAGCTGCTAGATGTTCCCCAGACAATTGAACACATTGACCTGTTACATGGTGCTATTTAATATCGATCAGATGAATGTCAGAGAATGTCTGACAGAGACAGTGGTTTTTGTTTCATCAAGGTTAATGATGAGTCATTCATCCAAACAGCTGGCTGCTCCCAGGACTCCCTGCCTCTTAAGACCACTGCTGTTTAATGAACACCAAGCCATCTCATCAGCATTTAGGAGGCCTAAACTACTGAGTTGTTATTTCTTATTAATTAAAGGCCACTGATTTCAGCCTCTGTTGGTTAATCGGTAACAATTCAAAGCATATCTTGACGTAAATTTTCATTAAATATAACTATTGGTTTTGTAACAGAAAGATAAAGTGGATATTCTCCCTTTTCCAAATCAATTTCCCTTACGTGCCAAATTGATTTGAGCATGTCAGATCTTGCTAGCTGCTCAAGATGCTTATATAATTTTTTACCTTTTATAAGAAAATAGCCTGATTTTCCTTTTTCATGAATTTGTGTCAGATAAAATAATGTCACTTTCATTATACATCACCAGGATATGGAAGGCTGCTTTTGTCTTGCCTTAATTTCTAGGTAGCATGTTCGAGGAGATTGGTTTACCTTCTAGAAATTAACATTGCTTTCCTACTTATCTTGGCAGTGGCATTGTTCTGCCCTTAACTAAGTATACTTACAACGTGTGGTAATCCATATATGCCTTTAGCTGAGGATTTTTTTTAAAGTTTGACACAAAATGGACCCTTTGTCTTAAAAAAAGAATAAACTAAGAGCTTTAAACTGCCTGTCCCTTTCAACCTTACTTTAACAGACCAGACTTGATGATGAGTGTCTTTAGTAATTTTGATATAATTCTTACTGTTTTTTACTGAAAGTTTTATAAATTTGGTGGTTTTGGAAGAAAGTGCATTTAGCCAAAAGAATGATTGCTGTAGTAGATGAACAGTTCAAACATTATAAGAAGTATGTGAAAAAAGCAAATTGAAGCTTTCCATATTTTCAAAACTTATAGCTGAATTTGTTTTACTATAAGCATACAGTTTTCTATTGTTGGGTCTATTACATTATTATTTGAGTATTGAGTAGATTGATTATTAGTGTTCCTATAGTAAGTATAATTTGTAAGGAGATTTACCCAGATAGGTCTCCATATATAAATTAAGATATCGATTGGCAAGTACCTGTCTATTTTTAAGTTTAAGGAGTGGCATATCTAATTGAAGTATTGTGGGACTGATTATAGTGATCAAATAAAGGTGAGATATGTTTGGCAAGAAATCTTGAAGAAGATGAATTTTGGCAGAGTTTTAAAAGAACGAGAAGGGATAAATTTGGATTGGGAAAATAAAAATGTCATTCACATTGAATAAATTGACAGATGGCTAAGGGTATAAGGGATATTAAACATTCTCTGCTAGGATAATGAGGAATTAGCTCTCTTTCTTTGCTGTGTCTGCTTCTGCCCAGAATGGTTTCTAGCATAGAATCAGAGAAATTTGGAAGATCATTGAATACATCCTGCATATCAGTCTTACGAAATGAAGTCCTGAGAAGTGAGATGACTTCTCCAGGTCCAAACAATTGTCAGTGGTGGAGGTGGAGCCAAAATGCACACATTTCCAGCGTAGAACTTCTTACATATCATACTACACTGTACTGTCATATCACCCCATAGGCATCAGATCTCTTCATCCTGAACATTTTAGTCATACAGAAAAGATAGAAGTGTCTAACATGTAGGACTCTAACATGTAGGACTTTAGGTTGTATAACTTTGATTATCCATTCATTGTTTTTTTCTGTTAGCAGCAATTTCTTCTTGGTCAGAAAGCTTAGCAATCATTTAAGATAAATTTTTCCCTATATATTTTCTTTTCCCTTGATTCTTCACAGCCCTGGGTCTGTCTTTTTGGTGCATATTTTTTAACTGACTGAACATTTTTGGACTGTTATCTTGGTGTGTTTTCTTAAATTGTGATAGAACTGGCCTTAAAAATGTGTATTATAACTGTCCTTTCATGAGTTTAATTGTTAACATGGGTTTGGGAATATGACGCATCTAGAAGGAAAGACGGTTCTAGAAGCTTTATTTTAATTTCTCTTTATTCAACAGCAAATATTTTCTTTATACTTACTGTATATTAGATATAGTCTAGGCACTAGGCTGCATGTGGACAGTCACTGAATTCCAGAATATTATAGTCTAGTATGAGGCAGAGATGAGTAAACGAGCAGTTATTAGAGACTCAAGCAAACTATTTTATTTCAAGATGGTGATGTCTGATTTGAGGTCTGATTATTGAATGAAAACCTCTTTGTATGTATTTATTTTCAGAGTATGTTAGTTACATGTGTTTTAAGTGTTATTAATCTTGGAATATTAGTGTGCTCACATATCAATTATCTGTTAATGTTATTTCATCTGGCTAGATTGACTATTTTCATGGGATTTGAGGTCAATATGGAGTTATTCAGTAATGTTTTAAGTACATGTTCCAAGCTACATTATTATTACAATGGAGGAGCAAAAAGCACAGTTTTATTTTTTTGACAGAGTGAAACTTACTTAATGTGGAACACTTTAAAAGAGCAGAATTTTATATTAATAAAAAAAGAATACATGTTTCTCCTGTGGATTTTCCAAAATGATTCAGTGTCTGTTCACTATTACTCTTCCACAGGATTCATTCCAGAGGGATTAAGTAAGGCATAGTGGATGTAATATTTAAATGTATTCTTTATGTAAGTTTTCCACTGATATATAAAACAAGTCAGAAAAAAATTTAAATGGAAAATATAAATATATTAAGTGGAAAAGTAGGCAGTGTTATTTCTTTCTAAAACTTATGGTTGTATTGTATACAAGTAGAATATTAGAATGCCTATATTTAAAATATATGTGCACCTACCTAATTAACACTAATTAGTTTCAAGAATCTGGAACTATTTATTGGTGACTGTAAGACATATGCTCTTTTGTTTTCACTTTGATTTAATAATATTCTTAGTCCATACTTTAAACAGAAAAATGATTCTGTCTAAATTGAGAACAGCATTTATGTGTTACATTTCATAGATTGTGTGTTTATCATGTCCTATATAAACTGTCATTTCTTTGGCTATCACATATTAAAGTACATAGTCCAATGAACTATAGGTTTTCCAGGTAACCTGCATAACTAGTTATTATTGACTGTTTTGCCTTGAAACTCTCTTTGATTTTGTGAAGAAACCTACATAAAAATTATGTTTACCATTTATCTTTAACAATTGTAATTCAAAATCATGTGTTTTCAGAATTTTCTTAAATCTGTTTTCACCAGATGCTTCTAGAGAGAAAAATAGAAAAATTATAGTCAATATCAAGTTTCAAAATAATAACAAGAGGCATTATCTGACTTCATGTATAGGAAAACACTTTTTTCTTTAAAAGATCTCTAAAGGTTCTATCCTCTCACAAGGTAACTAACATTATAGAAAAATGGCATCACATTTCTGTTCAAAGGAAACCAGCCTGTACTGTCTGAAACCATTTCCACTGCTATCCTAATTGCTATCCTAATTACTTCACATCATGACATATGCGCTCAGTGCCTACTCTCTATAGAAAGGTGATGGAAGAATAAAAGCTCATGAACACACAATCTAGAGATTTAGGTGTATACACATTATTTTACAAAAGCTAAGGTTTTTTTTTCTGATAAAACTAATACATGTCTTTGTTTACAGAACAATACCAATGAATACATATGTGTATAAAGTACAAATTTCAAGTCCCACCAGAACAAACCATTTTGGCCTAACATCATGATTTTTTGTGCGTTTGTGTATGTTTGTGTTTGTCTTATTTCTATGCCTGTATAAATGTGTTTGTGTGTGTGTGTGTACTCAGATATATGTGTGTGTGTGTGTATGCAAATGTAATCAAGTTATACATTTTGTTCAGGAACTGCTTATGTGATTTATTATGGACATGTTCCCATGTTGTTCTAGTAATCTTTTGCTACATAACCAACTCAAGATGTAGTTGTTTAAAACAGCAGCATCTTCAGTCTTTGGCAGGGATCACCAGGGACAGAGCAGCTCTGCTCCACTTTTGTATCATCTGGGATGGCTCAAAGTCTGGGAGCTGGAACCATGAAAAGACCTTTTCACTCATGTTTCTGACAAATTATGCTGGCTGTGGGCTTAGATCTTAGTTTAGTCTATCAATTGGAATGCCTCCACTTGGGCTCTCTATGTGGCCAGGGTTTCTATTGGAAGACAATTCTCCATGAATATTTCATGGTTCTACATGATCCAGGCCCTCTGAACAAAGGCATTTACAATAACGTTTTTATAAGGAGACATTCCAGGATAGTGAAGCCTAGAGACATCTCCCTTCCTGGAGACAGTCCAGGGTAGTAAAGATAAAAACCTGTCCTCCTCCCCAGATTTGCTTGCATTCCAGAATGAAGATAATGTTTCTCTTTCTCCTGAAGGGAGGATTGGCACATCATCAACAGCCCTATAGAAGATCAAAAATTTTCTAATTTGGGGATTTCTGTTTTATAATGCACCCCGTTGCATGTGCAGGTACCATTCTGGCCATCGTGTTGCCCTGCAAGGACTTGGGCTTAGAAAACTCATGCAAGATGTTGTTCTTGCTGTGAGTAATGAACTGTATTTGTCTATGACTCAGAGGCCTCATGTTTCTTGTGTGTATGTATATGTATGTGTGTGTATCAAGCAATATTCATAATTTTAATATGGATGTTTATGGCTATATATGTGTATCCATCCATCCATCCATCCATCCATCCTTCCTTCCATCCTTCCATCCACCCATCCATCCTGTGGCAGTCTAAATTGTTCACTTTGAAGAAAGATAAAATCTCAGACCCTTCACAGTTTCTGATATAATAGTTTCCTCACCAAATGGTGGCTGTATTCCAAAGGCAAATCTTTTGTGAAAGAGTCAGAGCGAAGTGGAAGCTGTATCACCTTTTGTATTACAGCCTCAGCAGTCATGCAGTGTCAGTTTTGCTGGATTTCATTGGTTGATCACTCACAAAGGCCTGCCCATGTTCAAGGGTAGGGATGTAGACTCCAGCTCTTAGAAGAGAAATAGAATGACTCTGAAATAAAATGTGAAACCAGAAATATTGCTAGACCACTATTAGAAAATTCCATCTGTCACATATATCAATACAAATCAAATGTATCTTATCATTTTTAATTTCTGCATAAATTCCTATTGATGGACATTTAGAATTTCTGCATTTCTTTTAGCTAAGAATTTTTCAGATAACAATGTGTAAGGTAAAGGCTTTTGTGTCATAATTTTGTGAGTTAGTTCAATCCTAGGGGGTAAGTGGCTTTCTTGCCTCATTTCCCTTCTCCTTTTGGAAAATGGCCTCACATTTAGGAAAAGGAAAATGAGGTAAGGATGTCAGGAAAGCAAAAATGAGAATGAGGTACTGCGCTGACCACTGCTCAGTATCAAGCATGATAGATTGCTCAGTCTTTCAGAATCATATCTTCAAAGGCAACATAAACAACGTCTCAGGACAAGGAAGGAAGGGAGAGTAATTTATCTGCTGTCTCCTGTCTCCCATTGGCCAAAGTTTGCTTATGGGGCATTAATTCCTCTGTGCATCGTGCACCTGCTTGAATGGTACAACGTCTACATTAGACTTAATAAATATGAAGTGGCTTACAAGAGGTATCTAGTGTATTTGTATATCCTGAGTTTTTGTGTAAAGATGATCTATTTATATAAATCTTTGTGTACCTGTGAACTTATATTGCTAAAATAAGTTTTAGAATTGAAATCTCACAATTTTTGAATATGTACATTTAAAATTTTGTACATTGACAAATATTACTAATTGTCCTCCATAAAATTTATATACATTCATACTCTACCAAGTAGTCAGAAAGAATTTAACCTCATACATTAGACTTAATCAATGTCCTAATTACTGCCAATCTAATCAACATAAGTCTTTTTGTTTTCCTAGTTTCTTTGAGGTTTTTGTGATGCTGAACAAATTTTTACATGGTTATTAATCTTTTTTTCTTTAGCAAATTGTTTTTCCATGTCTTTTTTGGCTTTTTAATTGAGGCATATTTTCTTTTTCTTATTGATATTCTGACTTGCTATCTAGATTATGAATAGCAAGTCTGTCTACATTTATAAATATATATTCCAGTTTTAATCTTTTTATATTACTTTTGTCAGCTCTTCTGTCAAACAGCACATAAAAATATATCAGTCTTTTCTGTATAGTTCCTGACTTTTGAGTATCTTTTTCTTTTTTTTTTTTACTAAGAATTTTGATTTTTTACTATATTTCCTAATTTGTTACAGCGTTAGTGTTACAGGACAGGTGAGCCCTAAAATTGGGGCTTAGCCCAGGAGGGTTCTTGGCATGAGGGCGAGCCAGTGGTATTAGACAGCAGTCTTCAATTGAATGGTACCGTTCCTTGCATTGCAGGACTAACTCATAGGCAGTGCAGCCAGAGTCAATGTATGGGCTCTTGGCAACTTATATTTACATATGTAAACCCACTTTCAGTTATATGTAAATCAAGGGGCAGGTCAATGCAAATTGAGAGGCCCATCATTTCAAACTTTTAAAGAAAGGGGCAGTAACTTCCAGGTCATTGTCATGGAGAAAGGTGGTAACTTCTGGGTCATTGTCATTGCATCTGTAAACTGTCATGGCATTGGTAGGAGTGTCTTATGCCAATGAGCAATGAAGGCAGCTAGGGATCGCTGGTTCCTACTTGGTTTTTTTGCTTTATTTTGTATGGACCAGATCCTGTTTTGATAGCAGAAAACAAGTCCTACCAGTCTCCTACCCTAATTGCTGATATATAGCTCTTTTTTCTTATTTATTTTCTGATTATGCATTATATTTTCTGACTTTAGTAGTTTTCTCACTGATTCTCTTTGAATTTCTAGGTAGACAATTATATCATTTTAAAATTTCATTATCTTCTACATACTTTCCCTATATGCATCTTGAATTTTTCTCTATAAGAAAATATTTTTCTAAATATTATATTATGAACCTTCTCTAAGACCACTTGAAACATATTTTAGTTACTGAACACTTATATGGCATAATCTAATTTTGTTTGTATTTTTTAAATTTATAAATAATTCTATGAGAATTACCTTAATAAATGAATCTTTTCTACCTTTCTGATAACTACCATAAAGCAGATTTCTAGAGGTAGAATTAGTGGGTTAAAAGTAGGAACATCTTCAAGGCTATTGTCATATTGTCAAATTGCTTTACAGAAAATGTTTACTGCTGCAAAATCCCAATGGCAGTGTAAGGTAGCATCTATTTCACTTTTACCTTTTTAGCACTGATTTCTGTCACTTATTCTAATTTTTAATTTGATACGTGATAAACATCATTATTTTAATTTACATTTTGCTTTTATTACAAGGACAATGAACATTTTATCGTATGTTCATTAGTGATTTGTGTATTTCGTCTGTGAATTTTTCTCTCATGAACTTTGTCTTTTTTAATTGAAATTTATTTTTCAAATTGATTTATATAATATTAAGGGACTATGAGTGATATTTGGGGCAAATGTTTTTCCTATGTTGTAATTTGACTTTTGATTTCACAGACATGTATTGTTTTAAAAGTACAGGCAGATCTCTTGATTATTTTATGTTTTATGATTTCTGTTCATTTCTTGTAAGTTACTCTTTATCAAAAAATCAGATAGATATGTACACTGAGGTTTTTTAAAATTAGTAAACTATATTTTTAGAGCATTTTTAGGCTCACAGCAAAATGGAGCAGAAAGTACAGAGTTCTCATATATCCTCTGTCCTCACAAACACATACCCCAGCTTCTCCCACTGTTTACATCCTGTACCACAGTAGTGCATTTGTTACAATGATGAGCATACATTGACACATCATTATTACCCAAAGTCCATAGTTCACATTAGAGTTCGTTCTTGGTTGTGTACATTCTATGGGTTTGACAAATGCATATGACAAATGCAAATATCCCTCATTGTAGTATCATACAGAATAGTTTAACTGCCCTAAAAATCCCTGTGCTCTGACTTTTTATCCTTTCCTCCCAACTAATTTCTGGCAACCACTGATCTTTTTACTGTCATAATAGTTTTTTTGTTTTTGTTTTTCTTCCCCAGAATGTCATATATTTGAAATCATATAGTATGTAGCCTCTTCAGATTGGCTTCTTTCACTTAGTAATTTGCATATAAGTTTCCTACATGTCTTTTGATAGTTTGATAGTTTGTTTCTTTTTAGCAGTGAATAATATTCCATTGTCTGGATATACCACAGTTTACTTATCCATTTACCTACTGAAAGACATGTTGATTGCTTCCCAGTTTTGGAAGTTATGAATAAAGCTACTATAAATATTCGTGTGCAGATTTTTGTGTGCACATAAGTTTTCAGTTTATTTAGGAAGATATCAAGAAGTGTGACTGCTAGGTCCTATGTTAAGAGTATGTTTAGTTTGTAAGAAACTGCCACACTGTATTCTAAAGTGACTATCATTTTACATTCCCATTAGCTATCAGTGAGATTTCCTGTTGCTCCACATCCTCACCAGAATTTGGGGTTGTCAGCATTTCGGATTTTGGCCCTCCTGATAGGCGTGTGGTGGTATCTCATTGTTGTTTTAATTTGAAATTCCCTAATGCTATATTATGTTGAACGTCTTTACATATGCTTGCTTACCATCTGTATTTTTTCTTTGGTGAGTTGTCTGTTCAGGCTTTTTGCTCATTCTTAAAGGTGATTTATATTCTTATTGTTGAGTTTTAATTAGTTTTTGTGTATTCTAGATAATAGTTCTCTATCAGACATTTCTTTTACAAATACTTTCTCACAGTCTGTGGCTTACTGTCTGATTCTCTTGGCATTATCTTTCACAGAGCAGAAGTTTTAAATTTTAATGAAGCCCAGCTTATCAATTATTTCTTTCATGGGTTGTGCCTTTGATGTTGTATCTAAAAGATCATCACCATACCCTAGGTCATTTATTTTTTTCCATGTTATCTTCTAGGGGTTTTATAACTTTGTGTTTTACGTTTAGGTCTATGATTGATTTTGAGTTAATTTTTGTAAAGGGTGTAAAGTCTGTCTAGATTTTTTATTATTATTATTTTGCAAAAGGATGTCCTGTTGTTCCAGCACTATTTTTTGAAAAGTCTGTGCTTTCTCCGTTGACTTACCTTCATTCCTTTGTCAAAGATCAGTTGACTATATCCTGTGGCCCTATTTCTGGGCTCACTAGTTTGTTCTGTTAATCTCTTTGTCTATTCTTTCACTAATAACATGCTGTTTTGATTACTGTAGCTTTAAAGTCAGCTAATGTCAGTCCTCTGATGTTCTTCTTCTCCTTCAATATTGAGTGGCTATTCCAGGTTTTTTCCTTCTCCAGGTACACTTTAGAATCAGTTTGTTAATATCTACAAAACAACTTGCTTTTGATTGAGATTATGTTGAACCTACAGCTCAAGTTAGGATCAGTGATTAGCTAGACAAAGTAATGCTATTTTACTTTTCACTTTATATTTTCTGTATTATCTGAGTTTTTCAAATGAGCGTGTATTAAATCGATTATAATCAGGCTAAAAGAAATATATTTAAGATAAAACATGTTTTATGGTAGTACAAAAGTACAAACAGAAAATCAGGTGCTTTGCATGTATTACACTACTTTTTTTCCTTATCCATGTTGTACATCTTAAAAAGCTTTTCAGCAAACCTTTTCAATGTATTATGGTCTAAGAACTCCTAAAACTTATTGAAATAGTCCTGTAACTTTAATTTATTAGAATATGTCTAGCTTGACTTTTTAAATCAGCATAATTTAACAAACATTGCTTGAATAGTTCACATGCAATATTTTTTGTGCTGTGTTGTTAGAGATAGACAAATGTAATATTTGAGAATGTGACATAACAAAATATTTCTTAACTGTGATATTGATGAAAGGTTGAATAAAGAGGACATCTGGAAAACACTGAAGAAACTTTAGTTCTGGACAGTAGTTTGAGGAGACCTTTGATTCTAATAATAGCCATGGTAGGATAGAGGACAAGATAGATGTCAAAAACCAACAGGGCTTGGTGACAGAGGGATTTTAATTAGATTTGTTTATTTAAGATGGTAATTGAGGAAATTGAGTCAATGACAGAAATAGAGTAATGCCAAACACAAGGATTTGAATAACAGCTAATATATTAAGAATGTCTATGTCCTTATTTATTTTCAAGTGAAAACAGGAAATCCAGGTAAAATTTTCCCATGGCCAGTTGGAAGCATTCAAGATTGAATTAGAAATCAGGGTTTGAGCTAGGTGCAGTGGCTTACACCTGTAATCTCAGCATTTTGGGAGGCTGAGGCAGATGGATCATCTGAGGTCAGGAGTTCGAGACCAGCCTGACCAACAAGGTAAAACCCGGTCTCTACTAAAAATACAAAAATTAGCCAGGCGTGGTGGCAGGCGCCAGTAGTCCCAGCTACTCGGGAGGCTAAGACAGGAGAATTGCTTGAACCTGGGAGGCGGAATTTGCAGTGAGCCAAGACTGTGCCACTGCACTCCAGCCTGGGTGACGAAGTGAGACTCTGTCTCAACAACAACAACAACAACAACAAAAAGAAATCAGGGTTGGAGAGACGCTGTGAAGCAAGGTAGGCAGGATCCTGGCCTTAGCTAAAGAAACTTGGTGTTCTTGGAAGTAACCACCCAGGTTACCTTGGCCAAGGCACTTCGCTGTTCAGGTTCTCAGTTTTCTTGGGGGTTAAATGATCAGAATGAAAGGCTGTATATTTTCTAACATTACTACTAGATTATTAACAGCTGCATCTGTGATAACAAATCACCTGATTGTGGTGATCATTAGAAGAGGCCTTACCCAGAACAATGTGTGTCTCAGTCCATTTGGGCTACTATAACAAAATACCATAAACTAGGAAACTTAGAATCAACAGAAACTTACTTCTCCACAGTTGTGCAGGCTGGAAAGTACAAGATCAGTGTGCTGGCAGATTCAGTGTCTGCTGAGGGCCTGTTTCCTGGTTTATAGTTGGCACCTTTTTTCTATCCTCACATGGTGGGAAAAGGGCAAGGAAATTTTCTAGCACCTCTTTTATAAGGGCACTAGTCTCGTTCATGAGGGCTCCACTGTCATGACCTAATTACCTCCTAAATACCTCATCTCCTGATATAATCACATTGGTGCTTAAGCTTCATCATACGAATTTTTGGGGAACACAAACACTTAGACCATAGCAATGTGGAATCGTGAAGTTAAGGGAGAAGGCAGTTTGTGATGAAGTGTTAGTCTGATCAAGCACTGCAAAGAATTCAAGGAAAATTATAATAAAGAGTACATATGATCTAAGAAGAATCAGTTGGAAATAAGTTTAGCAAAGAGGTATGGATGAATGCCATAGAACAGAGAGAAACTAGTGTAAATATAGCTGATAAAAATATAACAATTTGATAAAGATAAAAGTTTATTTTACCCCGGGCCCTTAAGTCATTAACAGTCAGGAGATTATAGGGCAGGAGTTCTTAATCTGGCTGCAGAGAAGACTCAGCTGGGAGCTTTTTAAAAACACAGATGAGCAGGCTCTATCCTACTCCCTTTGTCAGAATCTGGGATGTGGAGAATGGAGCTGATACTTTTCAAAAGCTCTCTCAGACAGGAACAAAAATAAATTAACATATATTTTCATTCATCAATTACTATCTTTATAAATAAACATTAACCTAATATTAATTCAGTGTGCACTGTCTGCTAAGCACTGTACTAGATGCTGAGGGAGACAGGTATACAAATAAACACGGAACACAGTGAATGAAGGGGAAAGGGGAAAGGAAAGGTGAGAGAGAAAGCTCTGAGCATGTTCTTGCAAGGAAACAGCTGCTTTTTTGGATTTTAGGTGGAAATATTGGAGTTATGACACATGCTACTTTTTAAATCTTTCCCAGCTGATGAGAGTTTGGAAATAAAAGAGCCATCCAATTTCCTAGATAAAATGGGGAAGTAGGAAACTTTGTGCCTGGGCCTCTTTTTCTGGGCCTCCCCTTTCAATCCTCCTAATTGCACTTTGACTCCACCGACTTTTATGTTGTCTTTGGTGTACATGTAATGGAACCCTGTGACCAGTAAATTTCCTGGCCATAGGTGGTTGTGGGAGAAGCAGAGATGGAAATGCGGAGTTGGGAGAGAAACTGTCCATCCTTGCCATTTCCACGCTGTCTTTTAGGTTGTAGCTTCACCGTCTCTCCTTGACTGCTGTAGAAGTTTCTTAACTGTCTTCCCTGCCTCTAAGTGCTTTATCTCCCACTCTGTCTTCTGCGTAGGACTAGATTTATCTTTCTAAACTACAGTGTCATCTGGCTTGAATACATCTGAAAGCTCCCCTATTGATTAACCATAGGATGAAGGGCAAATACCTTAGCATATAAAATACCCCCATCCGTTTGTCACAAGCTTACCCTTCTCCGTTTTCTTTTTTTCTGGGTGCAAAACTGCTAAACTTTTTTTGGTTTCCATTTCATACTGAACTCTTCTATGACTCCATTATTTTGCAATTGCTGCTGTCTGAAACATTTTCTCTCTTATGTCCTTACAAGATCTAGTTCCATGTTTATCTCTTTTATGAAGTTTCCTTCTAGTCTCCTTTAGCATTTTGTACATTCCTCTAAATACACATTTACCTCTGATAAACCATATTTATTTAATAATTTGTTACATTTCTTGAAAGAAAACTCTGAGCTTATTGATCGTTGCATTTCTCTTCTCCTCAGTGGAACTGGCAAATAATAGATGTTGAAAAATGTTTCTGAAATGAATACACTAGCCAGCGCACACTGGGAATCCAGAGGCTTCTCTTTTACCACACTGTTGGCTCAGCAATGACAGTGATCTTTTAAAAGTGCAAATCCTGTCATGTCACTCTTCTGCTCAAATCCATCCAAAGGCTCCAGACTTCACTTAGATCCTAAGTCTTAGCAAGAAACCCAGTCTTTAACAGTCCGCAGGACCCAGCCCCTTCCTCCTATCCCAGAGATCTCTCCTGCCCTTTCACTCATGTACCCTGCCTTAGCCACCCTGGCCACCCTCTCTGCCTCCCATCCCGACACACAGACCACTTCTTTAGTCCAGAATATTCTTCCCTTGGCACTGGTTAGCCAACGGAAGTTCCTTCCTTAGCCTTCAGATCTCAGCTTGGCTATGACTTCCTCAGCAAGGCCCTTATCCATATCACATTTTCCTGCTATCATGTCACATTGATGGCTTTATATTTTTTCTGGTGTTTATTACAATGTGTAATTTACATTTATCTGTGTTATCTCTGTTTTATGTCCATCCTGTTCACTAAGTTTTATTCTGCATTATAGCAGGGACCTTGTATATTTTGTTCTAAGATGAATCTTCAGCATAGTGCCTGAGACATATTTACCCAATAATATAACCAAATGAGTGACAAGCTTTATCCAAATACCTTTGGATATTTTTCTCTTCCTGTCTACTTCCTTTATTTTTAGCTTCAATGCCCCATGTTTATCTAGTAAATATACTACTTTGTTGACTGACTGGCCCCATCCATACCCATACTGTCATCACCATCAAACCACAACAGTTTTATGCAAATGTCTAAATCTCAAATCAGTAATAAATTGGAGTATTTGGTTTGTTTCTTCATCTTTTTTTGCCAACAAAGTTGAAATTAAGCTTCTATTTGCTTACCATTTTTGGATTTCTTCAAGATAATTGGCAGTGGGCAGTTATTAAAACATCTTAAACGTTTATTGTAAGGCTTGGAATAAATTCAATACCATTAAAAGTTCATGTTCACTGTCTTCTTTGTCTTTTTTGTCGTTGTTGTTACTCCTCATAAAGACTGAGTTTTAGAATTACCAGCACAAAGCTATACAGACTATCTTGAGTAATCCAATAATAACCATGCATTTTATCTCAGATTTTTTAATCTGATTTGATATAGCTAATTTAGTTTTTCTAAGCTCTGGTTTTAAATCTAATTAAGACATCTTAAATTGCCCAATTTCCATTCGGGTAGCCTGCTCTGCCCATAATTTTCAGATTTCAAGACTTCTCTAATGAATTTCTTCCATTGCTTTTCTGCAATTAAGCTTCTCTTCGATTAAGCTCTGTCAGGCTTAGTCATAAGGCAGATTGCTAACCAATCAGTCTTATTAATTAAGAACAAAAAAAGATTCCTAAGAAAATTCCTTTGTATACAAGGTAATTTAGGGGAACAGCCTATCCTTTTGCAAATGCCATCATATCCTTTCTCAGCATAGCAGGTAATAAGTATTTTGGAAACTGATTAACTTTCCCTTCTTCCTTACCTATTTTGTCTTCCTGACCTCTCACAATCTCCCCTCCTTCTGCCTCCCCCAAAGGTTAAAAACACAATAAGCTGCCACGTACAACAATAGAGCCTGAGGCTTGAGGAAGATGGCATTTGGTTTGCCCTTTGGCAAAGAGCACAGTAGCACTTGCCAGCCCCAGGCCTTCCGAGTTGAATATATCACTTCCACGGTGCAATCTGCCTCTGTTGTCGTGTGGCCTGTGGACCCGAACTCAAGCCTCTGTTTCAAAGGCATTATGTTACAGCACACCATCTGGTCAGCTGGCCCAGTATCCAGAGAGATTTGGAATCACAGTGCAGAGGAGCTAATTATGTTCAGTGAGTGTTTCATGATTTGCTATTTCAGACAAATAAACAAAAATAAATTATTGAAATATTTTCTTTCTGTTCTCCCTGTTCAGCAGATTCGAAAGTGGAGAGGAAAAAAAATCCCCAAATAGTTAGGAAATTTTTGGAGAAGCTACTGAGTCCATTTTGAGTAACTGAACTGCATATGTTCTAAATTGTAATCCTTTTGGGCTTGAGATTGATAAGAATATTTAATGTGTTTCTGCCCCATTTTACAGTGGACAATTTTCATGCTAAGTGCTTTAATGTATGTCTGTACTGCTAATGTATCACTTGAGGCTGTACAGTTCAAAGCTTTGAGTGTACTTTATAAATTTGAGATTTATTGACCCAGTGTTTATTTTAACTTAGACATATTTATGTTTGTATCTTTTGAAACTCATGCCATTGGGACAGGGTGAAATATTTGAATTTTACATCAATTCTTAGACAATTTGATAATGTAGTCATTGATCTTTACAGTTACTTCTGCAAATATGTAAGCACTTTTTGTTTGCCAAGTCCAGATATAGTAGGTCTTATCTGAAAATTAATTTTCCTCTTAAGCCCCAGTTCTTTAAAAAAAAGTCTTCAAGCAATAGTATTTCAATATTTGTTAATTCTGTAATGTATCTATTGAAGTCATGTAAAATTTGATCTGAAATGCAGTGTGAATGACATATCTATTATGATAAAAGAAAGTGAGGAAGCTGTGAAGCAAGCATGAACATATTCATGTGGGAATATTTGTTAAACTCTAATTAAACTAAATGATTCTAGATTAGCCTTATTAGTTATCTAAAAATAAACATCTATAGAGAAATGATTCTACTTTGTCATCTATCATTAATTTTCATGCATAGATTTTTCATTAAATATTTTAAAGACAAGAATCATGTCCTTTTTTGGTCTCATCTGTTGTTTATATCCATCTCATCATATTAAAACATTTAATTGTATTAAATGTTTTGAAGTAAAGGTTCTATTTTTAAAAGGATACTATGTGAGATGATGGATATGTTAAATTGCTTACCTGTAGTAATCATTTCACTATGGGTATATATATATCAAAACATAATGTTGTGCACCTTAAATGTATACAATAAAAAAGGAAAAAAGGAAACCGTGTGTTATACATTTGTTAATTCATCTGATATACCAGTAGGGCTTGAAAATCTAAATTTAACTGTTCATGTAAAACTTGAAAAGTGCTTTTTCAAGTTTATTGAATGGCCCCTTGAATTAAATAAACACCATTAACTAGTATCCTTTTATGAAACCCTAGTGCCTTCTCACTCTTAGAATCCAGCTCATGGTTTGTTATATTACTACCAAAATTGAGTTTATCCCTACCAAATTGCCAAAATGTATAATTAATGGTTCCATTAAGAACAGAGAGCTTAAAATATTCTATGAAATAACGTTTTTGTACTTGAGAGTTTGTATATAGAAGTTAAAAAAACAAATATATAGAAAAGAGACAAAAGTTTTTCATAAAATGAGTATGTATATGATACAATCATTAGGAGCAAGGGCGTGTAATTTTTAATTGCCCTTTCAAATATGTTACATATACACAAATTATAGGAAGGTAGATATTCTAAAATCTTGTTAAAATGTTTCTAAATACACTTTCATACTATCATATGTAAATAAGTTATTTCAAGTCAGCATGTAGAGAACAAGTTATTCCATGTAATTTTCTACCTTTTTCCACCCCACCCTCTGCATTTATGTGACAGTACCATCACCTTCTCAATTTTAGCTAAGCAGACATTAACCAATGATATCGGTTAAACCACATTTATTTCCTTTTCCAGACTGTAAACTGTTTGAAAGCAGAATCAATTTCTAATTTATTTATTTTTATATGTTATAGAGCCTTAATAGATTATGTGTATATAAGCATATGGGTCAGGATTCCAGAAGGAAATCGATGGCACATTCAATTTGGTGGAATTGTAGATAGGAAACTATTTACAAAGGTATGAAAAAGGATAACAGAAAACAGGGATGGCGAAGCACTCCTGGGCTAGCAATAGTAGGAGCTATTACCGCTCCTATGTCTGAGGGTGAAAGTGGGGAGATACTACCAGGACCTACAAAGAGCTTCAGTTGAGGTTGTAGCTATAGGAGGGAACTTCAAGCAGCAGCTGTGACCGTTCAAGGAACCTGGACTTCTGCCAAACTGTAGCCCAACAGAAAGGGAATCTCATTCTCTATGTTCTGCCGTTTTCTTCTCATTGGCCCTCTGCTGGCTAATTCCAAACAAAAGCCAGACACTAGAGAAGTCTGTCAGTGTAGCCCATCAAAGACTCATCCAGGAGCACTGAGAAGGAAGGAGAAACAGTGGATAGAACCATGGGAGGGAGGGATGTGTGCAAGCAGAGTATATCAGCTTAGTTGATACTATATGAATGAAACAATGATAAAGTCTTTAAATGTTCTAATTTACTAAAATATATCGGCTTAATTAATATAAGCAGCTATTAATCAATTAATTATTTAATTGATTAATATGAATAGATATCATATATAGCTGTTATCTATTCATAACAGGTATAGCTTGGTAGATATATCTGCTTAATATAGGAACACATACATAGCCCTCATTATCCATTCATGTGTTTAATATTAATTAAAATATATGTGCACACGTTTAAGCATTTATGTGCTTAAATAAACTTCATTGCACTCTCTGAAATCAATAATCTGGAATATTCATATATATATATTGAGTGCTTGGGGTAAAGTTACAGCTGTAGGAGGAGGCAGTTGTTAAGGACTACATACTCAACATTCTCTTGTAAGGACCTCTTTTGTCATAAAAATGATTTCTGATATATCTATACCTAGGTCAAGAAAGAATGGCATTTGTATTAACCTAAGTTGAAAATGAATTAGCCTTTTAGCACAGCCTGAATTAGCCTAATAGACTTTTTTTTATTATCCAAGGAGTGTTTACAAATCCTAATGAATATCATTTGTTCATTTGATGTTTCTACTAATGTTCATTCATAACTAATATATATTTGGCATAATTTTGCAAATAGCTAATGGAATTAGTTTTTTAAAGATATTCCAAGGTCTGTCCTTCATGTAACAATAGAAAATTTTCACTGTGAATCATCGTCTAATTTTTTCTTAAGTCTGTATTTTCATATATTAAGATGGTTCAAATGAAGAAATTTAAGGGTCAAACAATAGCACTGAAATTTGTTGTTAAACTAACATATCCCTGATTTCTGGAGAATGCGGTGATATTAAGTATGCTGTTATTATCATATTAATAAGAACATCTACTAGATCTAAAGTGTTGAATATTCATGGAAAACAAAATCACTAGATCTTAAAACATTTAAGGCTACATTAAGATCAACAGCTGAATGGCAGTCAGAGATCATCCTTATGATATATTTTTCCTGACTCAAATAAATTAACTGTTCCATGTATATATTAGAACATATAACTGGACTCAGTAAATAAAGTCTTAGGACCTGTTTATTAGTTTGTTTTCTGTTGCTTATAGCAGAATACCTGAAACTGGGTAATTAATTTTTTAAAAGGGAATTTATTTATTATAGTTATGAAGGCTGAGAAGGCCAAGGTTGAGTTGTCACATCTGGTTAAGGCCTTCTTGCTGATCATATGGCTTGGGGGCTGAGCATGCTCACGTCCTCATTCGGGTCTTTATCTTATAAAGCCACCAGTTCCACTCCTATGATATGCCATTAATCCATTAACCATGAATAGATTAGTCCATTCATGAGAGTAGAGCCCTCATTATCCAGTTACCTTTTTAAGGCCCCCATCTTTCAGTACTGCCATACTGGATTAAGTTTCTAACACATGAAATTCGGGGAACACATTCAAACCATAGCAACCTATAAAACTGTAGACCCCAAAGAAGAGTGCACACATCACAAGAAACACAAAGGACAAACCATTGAAGATGCATAAATACAATATAATAAAACGTCTACTTCTATTTATGTTCATAAAGCATTAAGTCAAAATATTGCTTAATAGTAGAACATGTATATTATTTATAGATAAATGTGTATTTATGTGGTGTGCATGCTAAAAAATTCTTCAGGAATATAGGATCAAAGGCCCAGGTAACTACTGGCTGAATATGATTATCTAGGAAGCTAAAAACTAGTCTATTATAAATTCTAACTACTATCTCTACCTATGATGTTAAATGCATATCTTAATCCAAGGCCTTTGCTGGAACAACAGTGAGATTTAGTTATTCCCGCAATTCATTTGACCAAAACAAATTGAGTGCCCTAGTCTAGGGCCGAAAACAATATGTTCTTACATAGTCTTTGGTTTCTCAATAGAGCCATCCCCAACATATAAATTACAATTTACAGGTAGAAATTAAAGGCTCAATTGCCAGGCCTTCTGGGCATTTTCATGTCTAAATGATGCTGGGATTCCTGGTTAGGAAGGAAAGCACCTGTTTGTCTCCACTGTCATTCAGAAATACACTTTCAGTAAACATTACCCTTCCTGCCTTCCTCCCAACCCCCATTCATCTCAAATTTTCATGAACTAAAAATCAGTTTGCTCTTAAGTAGCTTGAGGCCCCTGTATAGTTGACATCAACCTATCTTTTTCATTAAGCTATTTTTTTTAAATGATGGTGGGCAGCAATAGTAATTCATTCTCTCTATACCAAATAGAACCCTACGGAAGTAAATAAAGAAAATTTAATAATAACTTCATCTTCCCTCCTTCAGCCTCATGTCTTTGTGTAACAAGTGTTAAAATCATCTGCAGCATAGTAGTCCTTCTTTATTTTAATATGAAGATAGACACATACATACATTTTTGCATATTCCCCACCCTTACCTCTTTCTTGCTCTTTCTCCCTTTCTGTCTCTTTCTCTGTCTCTCTGCCTTTTGTTTCCTTCCCCTCTTTTCTCTCTCTTTCCTCCTCACCTCCTTTCCTCCCTTCTTTACTCTTTCTCCCTCCCTTTCTTCTCTCCTAAACTGGAATACTATACACATTTTCTGTAACTTGCTTCTTTTTATACAGTGTATTATAGACATTGCCTTGATGTCAATACCTGTAGATGTAATCCATTCCTTTTAATAGCTGTATAATATTCCATAATATGAATGTATCATGTTTTATTTAATCATTTCTCTATTGATGAGCAGGTTGTTTTTAGTTTTGTGCCATTACTAACAGCAATAAACAACCTTGTACATAAATACTTAGGTATTCTGCCTTTAATTTTTATGAAAAATCCCTGAACTTGAGATTACTGATTCAAAAGGTATCTTCACCTTTAAATAGTAATGGACCTTGCCATATTACTTTTCAGAAAGGTTGTGGTAATTCACATGGCCATCAGCAGTGAAGCAGAATTTCTCTGCACCCTGGGGATCCTTATTAGTTCTGGATTTATCAGTCTTTAAAATTGTTTTCCAATTCAATTGGCAAAAATATAAGAGAATTTCATTAATGTTTTATGTTTCATTATACCACATCAGCCACCTAAAGCACAAGGGCAAACAACCAAAAGCCTAGGGCCACAGAGGTTTCTAAGGGGATTTTTTAATAACTTATGATGCATGAGAGAATTTTGCCATGTGTGTTTATGAGGTGTATTAGTCTGTTTTCACACTGCTGATAAAGACATACCCAAGACTGGCAATTTACAAAAGAAAGAGGTTTATTGGGCTTTCAGTTCCATGTGGCTGGGGAGGCCTCACAATCATGATGGAAGGTGAAAGGCACGTCTCACATGGCAGCAGGCAAGAGAAGAGAGCTTGTACAGAGAAACTCCCCTTTTAAAACCATCAGATTCGTGAGACTTATTTACTATCACAAGAACAGCACAGGAAAGACCTACCTCTATCATTCAATTACCTCCTACTGGGTATCTTCCTCAACACATGGAAATTCCAGATGAGATTTGTGTGGGGACACAGCCAAATCATATCATGAGGACCACCCCCCCAATTTATGACAATACTTGTAAATTCAGGTTTTACTCTTAGAGAAATTCTGGAACACAACCAGCTGGAATGTAGGAATTGAGTGGGTTGATAGAACAGCGGGAATACAGGAACCAGTATTAACCTAACCTTATCATTTCTGAATTGCTCTTACAGAGATTTCATTCCACCAGGTCACATGTTTACAAAGAACTCAGCTCCCCTTCACTCCCAATTTATGCAATACTGACTGAGATTTGTTATCTTATTAACTCACCACAGGATCTGTCATTCATTAATATATGTCATTTGTAGGTGCTTCTAGCTACAAATGACAGTGAACAATTGGGTGTTGCCCTGGGTGTAAATGTAATTACAATGTTCATTTCAGCATATGCCATGCTCTGCAAAGTCAGTGACCCATTGGGAAAAATGGGTCAAAAATTTTCTGCCCTCAAAAAATGTGAGGCATGTGAAGAAAGATTTGTTGAATGAGAAGAACAAGAGAAAACAAACAATGAGAATAACAAACAGAATTATTAAAAGAGTTCTAATCTTCTGTTATTTAACATTTATTGAATACAGTGTCATATATGCAAAGATCATAGCTCTCATTTCTACCAAGTGAATTCACAGAGAAAGAAAAAGAGATTCAGGAAGAGAAAATAAAATGCTACGGAGTTTAACACAAAACTACCTTCTGGGAACAAAAGCAAGTATTTTAGTTTGGAGAAATTATTTGAAATTTACAACCAAGCACTTTAATTGTCCTGGCTTTGCTACTCCTGGTTGTTTTCTCTGGTTTATAGTTGTCCTTGGTCCTAGGGCTCTCAGGATGTTTGGGGAAAGCAGGTTGATGAGCCAGAGACCTTCTTGGCAGCTTTCCAAGAGTCTTTGATCATCTGAGAGATCTGAGGACAAAAATTTCAGAGTCTATAAAAAGCACTGCCATACTGCATATTAGGTAAGTGGATCAGACCTTTGGCCTCAGATAATAAACACCTTTATTCTTTAACATATAATGATAGTTAGAGTCATACTACCCTCTCTCCTAGCATGTTCTCTCATATTGTTCCCAGAAATAAGCCCCCGGGCAAAATCTCTTTTGATCCTTTTGCAGCAAAGTTTTTATTTTGTTCTTACTATTGTTAGGTGAAGCAAACATTTTTCCTGCTCTGAGCACTAAAGGTGATTTAGCTACCTGTTTTACATACTTATTCCTGCCTAAGGTGCTCTGGTGGTGAGATTCTAAGGCTAGGTGGCACAGGTGATGAATCTTTCTCTGGGGGAAAAAAATTTTCAGGTGAATGCTTCCATCTGGCACCTGCCCTGGCTGATGGCACTCAGTGTTTACCTGGCATCCATTCTTCTGAGGGTGATTGGTTACATGGCAGGCCTGTGGCCCCTGGCAGGTGGGAAAAAGCACCTATTTCATGAGAACCAAGTTGTGCTTTACTCCAGAAAGGCCAGGGTGTTTGAGAAGATCACTACTGCCAACTGTAATCTCTTCTTCCAATTCTTTCAGTTAAATTTGTCTTAATCCCTACAATTCTCTTTGTAGAAAAGTCAGCTCCCAATCTTAGTCTACTTTCATACTTTGCACTGTCACATGCTATAGTTTCCTCTTCTTCAAACAGTTTGCAACCAAGAGTTAAGTTTTTGATTATACAACAAATACTAAACTACAAAAGCTGTGAACTCAAAAATTTAATTCTTTGTTCTAAGATGGTATAATGGTGAGGTATATATGTTTATACATATATACTTGGAAGGACGGAGCACAAAGCTTTCTTCCTTCCAGGGGTTGTCTCCTATTTCTTCTGGTACCAGTCTCCTTGATGAATTGCTAGAACACTGATGAGCAACTTTCTTCAGTATTGAGTTGAGCTAATGTGTATATGTTACATATACACTATATATATATATAAAGTTGCATATAACACACACACACACACACACACACACACACACTCTTAACTTTGTGTTAATATGACCTGTAAGGCCTGATTTATGTCTAGTGACCATTTCTTACATGACAGACTGCTGTGCTGGTATGGGAAAGTGATAGTCTAAACTGAATGTGCTCCAGCAGTAACTACAGTGAATTTCTGTGGAAGTCCCAGTTTTAAAACTACATTTAAGATTTATTATTCATAAAGAATATTTGAAGAAGCTTTAAAAATAAATTACAATAAAAAACTAGAGACTTCTAAATAAACTTAGAACAACCAATGAAATTATAAGGAGAAAGATGCTAGAAGCAACTTCAAATGAATTTATTAATATAGATGAGCACTAAACTTAATTCTCAAGTTACTGGCATCTGAAGCAAAAAAGAAAAGAACTTAGTTGATCTAGTTCTCATTGTTTACCTGAAGAGAACTTTCATATTCATCTCAGAGGCCTTCATGAATCAGGCTGGTAAGTAAATGAGAGAATTGACTGGGCATAAACCAAAGAGAATGGTACAGCTTGTGTTTGCCCCATTCAAAGGAGTTTGAGCTAAAGCTAAGCAGAAACCAAAATCTTTTTCACTGACTAAATAAAACCAAAGGGCTGAGATGCGCTTAGACAGCTGAGTTACCATTGAAATACAGGGGAAATTTATCCTGAATTTGTCATATTAGGCCTTCTGTAACATGAAATGTGATGTTTAATATGCAAGTTATTTTATTTAAAAAAGTCATTGCTTTAAATCGTCTCTAATATTGAACTTCTGAAAAAGCTGAAAGATTACATTTATTGTTTTGCCTCAGTGAATGTACTATGAAGTCTCTAAAAATCAGCCATCCCCCCAGATGGTCTAAGAATGCCCCTAGGTGGCAAGACATAATTAAAAATACTCTAATTTTGTGATTAAAGCTCTCTCTCTTTTTTTTTTTTTTTTTTTGAGACGAAGTTTCACTCTTGTCACCCAGGCTGGAGTGAAATGGCACAATCTTGGCTCACTGCAACCTCTGCCTCCCAGGTTCAAGCGATTCTCCTGCCTCAGCTTCTTGAGTAGCTGGGATTACAGGCACCCACCACCACACCCTGCTACTTTTTGTATTTTTAGTGGAGATAGGATTTCACCATGTTGGCCAGGCTAGTGTCGAACTCGTGACCTCAGATAATCTGCCTGCCTCAGCCTCCCAAAGTGCTGGGATTACAGGCATGAGCCACCGTGCCCGACCTCATGATTAAAACTCTTCTAAGAGCTCCACTTTTTCTTGTTCTAGAATGAATATCTCCAGCAATGCAATAAATGTTCTCCCTTGCATTAAATAGGAAGCAAGGCCATAATATGACAATTAATTACATCTTATGTATGAGGTAGAATGTGGCAGAGGGGAGTGAGGCATTACTGTAGAGTTCCCAGAGGAAAACATGTCAGGAGCTGTACTGGAGGGAGCAGGGAAACCTGCCCTAATCCTTTCTCCTACTGGCCTGGTTACCTAAATCCATTCTCAGAATTAGAAAAACTCATCACGACTTCTATGTCTATTTCTATATGTTTATGTTATTCATATGATCAGAGAAACCTGAATTCTCCCTCTGCATTCTCATACTCTTCAGTAATTTTTATCTCTGTGATAGCAGAATTCCTATGAAGAATTCTAAGTTTCTTGGTGGTACTTGTGAACAAAAGAAACTTTTTATTATTATCACTATGTGCAAAATGCCTGTCCAGGGTTAAGTGGTGATCCGTGTGACTTAAATTCAGTTCTGGGTAGGTACATAGCTCAAGACTTGGGCTTCACAACGTTCTGAGTTCACCAATGGTCACCAGGCCAAGTAAAGCTACAGAAAAGCTAGGAAGCACGCCACCAGCAGGCCCCTTTTAGATTGTGAAAAATAGGGAAGGCAGGCTTGTCAGCTGAAGAGAGTGGTCTGTGACTACTGGCTAGAAGAGAAGGAATGTGTCACATACTGGGACGTCCTGAACTTTAGCATGGCTTACTTTGCTAAGATGTTATTTAGCAAAACCCATGAATATACCAGGATAACGACAGTACAGTGCAAAACCTGGCTAAAATCAGAATGACAGAGTAGGGTTTTTTTGTTTGTTTTTTGTTTGTTTGTTTTGAGAGGAGTCTTGCTCTGTCCCCAGGCTGGAGTGCAGTGGTGCAATCTCGGCTCACTGCAACCTCCACCTCCCAGTTCAAATGATTCCCCTGCCTCAGCCTCCTGAGTAGCTGGGACTACAGGCACGCGCCACCACACCCAGCTAATTTTTTGTATTTTAGTAGAGACGAGGTTTCACCATGTTGGCCAGGGTAGTCTTGATCTCCTGACCTCGTGATCCGCCCACCTCAACCTCCCAAAGTGTGGGGATTACAGGCGTGAGCCACCGCGCCCAGCCCTACAGAGTGGTTTTAAAGTCAAATCAGTTTGGAAGCAGTTTTAAAAAAAACCCTGCTGGGACCTTTAGCTTCAATTAGGGACTTTCACCGAAGCCTCTAACAAGTCTGAGAGCACTGTTTGTTTTAAAGCACTAAACACTTTAGACTTCACCTGGAAAGAATACCTGGGTACCTCTGAATAAATCAGTGACCCCAAATGTCTAGAGAACAAATGAAGATTCTGCAGATTCTTTCCCTCTAGTATTTTCGTCAGGCCAGAGCATTCTTCTTTTAGTGCATGGTTATTTTTATACTTGCTATTGCAACCCTTTATGCTTTTATTGAAATATTTGTAACCTCTCATAACAGCCTCTTTTGATAAGTTTCCATTTCGGTTTTCATTTTGCAAATGAGATCTTATTTACCAAGTTGGCTGCTTGTGTCTTTTGGCTAAATATGCAGCATATTTTAGGGGCTATAACAAGATACGTTTGAAAGGCCAATAATTTGTTATTACCATATGGTAGAAAGAATAAAGAAGTTTTCTCAAGATTCCCGTTCCCAAATTATGTAATCAAACACTCACCCAGGTACTTATGTGAAGGGACTTTGGAGACAGAATTAAGTTTAATAATTCTGACCTTAAATTAGATAAGGAACCTGAATGTTTCTAGGGGAGGGGGCAATATTTAATGTAATCACACGAACCCTTAAAAGCAAAGCAGGAAAACAGAAAAGTTAGAGAGAAGCTGTTGAAGATGGAGGCAGAAGAAAGATGAGGTAGAAGGGAAGGTAGAGAGATTTGAAACATGAGGATTCAACCCACTGTTGCCAACTTTAAGGGTCGAGGAATGCAAGTGGCCTCTAGAAACTGAGAACGACCCCAGTCCACAGGCAGCAAGGAAGCCAGACCTCACTCCTTCAGCTACGTGGAGCTAAATTTGTCCAGCAATCCGAATGAGCTTGGGAGTGAACTCTCCCCCAGGGCCAGGCCAGCAGACACTTTAATTTCGGCCTTGGGAAACCCAGAGCAGCCAGTTCTGACTTCTGACCTACTGAACTGTGAGGTAATAGACTTGAGTTGTTCTAAGCCTGTGTTTGCTCTAAGCTGCTATACGTCTGTGGTGATTGTACATATACTGTAATGGTAGCAATAGAAAACTGGTAAGGCTCAAAATGCCTTGGAGTATCTGAGTGTCCAGGTTTACTTGATTTCAACAACAGCTGGTAGGGAAAAGAGAGCAAGGGAGGAAGAGAGAGAAAATAAAAAGAAAAAGAGGAGAGGAGGTATCTGACATTATAAACAGGAGGGACAATTTGGTCTCCATTCCATACTATGACTCTCAAGTGGCTTCTTGCACACCTCATGGTATTAGCCTCTCACATCACTGAGTGCATTTTTAAAATTGAAATATTTTGATGTTTTTTTTGTTTGCGGTACAAGATGGCCTTCTTTATTATAAACTGTGTCCTGCTGAGAACATTATATTTATGAATAGTTACAGTACAGGGTTGTGTATGTAAAACTGTGTCCACTTTACTTTAAGGAAACTGTAAGAGATCTTCAAGGGTATTTTGATTTCAGGTCATTTTTGTCTTATAGACTGTTTTTTTTAAGAAACAAACCCCCATGTGAAGTCCAACACCTTTGTCCTAAATGCTGTCCCTCCTAGCCACAGCCTTTGGAGAACCTGAGCTTCTAGAAGGAAGCAGTCCACAGGAAAGTGAAGGAGTCTCACTTGCTATTGCTAAAAAGGCATAAGGCCCATGTATATACTGTCAGCCCGTCAATTCCCTCCACTTCTCTACACAAGATTAGAATGTCCCTTTTTCCTTTCTAAGCACACTACCAATCATTCCTTTTTTAACCTCTTTTCTCATGCACGGTAACCTGGGATGTTAGTGATAAATAATCTGATTTAACCTAAGAAAATTTGGAGAGTTGGGGAAGGGAATGACACTAAGCACATATGTGACTTGCCCCAGCCCTGTTCCCTCATTGGTATCCTCAATGCCCAGGAAAAAAAGCGCTGATTGAGATTAATTTATCAATGCATAATATCCTTTCTCTTTGGATACCTAGCTTCAATATTGCTTCTCTCTCAAATCTCTTTGTAATTTTCTATGCAGGAAACTTGGGAGGCCTCCCACAGATTGGCTCATTTTAACAAAAACACATTTCTTCTGCCCTCTACAACCTCCAGGAGCCTTCAAAGATGAAGTTAATTATACATATTTTAAAAAGAGACCAAATACAGAGTCTTGAGGATTTCAAGTTCTAAAACTAGATTTATTATGTTCAAAGTTGTGTCTGGATAAAAGGAAAGTATAACATTAAAATATGAATCTATTCATGCTATTTAGTACTTTGAATTATTCACAGATGCTTGGGGTTTTTCTCTCTTTTTTTGTTTTTTTGTTTTTCTAAGAATAAGGCATTTATCTGAAACCAATCAAATGGAAAGGAATATTTTTTCGTTTTTAGAATTCTTCCCATTTGGGGTTGTTTTATTATAGAACACCACCCCTCAGACATTTTATGAGCTATATTCATAACGAATTTACATGTGATTGAAGCACTTAACAGAAAAATTAGGTAAATTGAGCACTAACAGCTAAAGCAAAATGCTAGGCAACTATTTCCAAATGTAAAGTGCTTTGAAGCTGTTAAGCTGTTATATCCCACTCCCCCAAGCTCTCCTTCCTCTGAGAATTATAAAGGAGATGATGTTCTATAAAATATTTGGTGATGTCTGTTTTAGTCTTCCATCTACATTTTCTAACCTAATTTGGGAGTTTAGCTTTAGCACCTCCCCATTTTATGTTGTTTATTCAGTAATCTTCTAGGTACAGAATAAACTTTTTGAATTTCTGCTCTCCTATTTGTAAAAAGACAATAATAATACCATCTTTGCCAATCTCATAGGATCAGGAAGCTTGAACAATGTGATATACAAGGATATAAACTTTAAATAGCCATACATATATGAAGTATTGGAAATGATGTTACTTCTAACATTGTTATTAGCAATAACTTTACAGACTCAAGATGCTACGAAGACTTAGAAGGCACAGAACTTATACTCATTATAGTTGAGGATTCAGAAATATCATTTAGGCCTGGAATATTTTATTTATGTTCTAATATTTGTTTGGTTACAAGCATTTTGAAAGATAGTATTATGCTCACTAAATTTTTGCTCTCCACTCTTGCCCAGGTTTTTCAACCATATCTCATTTACCAAAATCTTCAGAATCTTTTAGATCCCTGGTTGTTTTCCTGTGGAGAGTCTTGTTAGTGTTTTACTCATAATTGAACTTTACATGTGATATATCTTGTGTAGAGTAGACTAGGCTTGCCCCATCTTCATTTGACATATACATTTCTTTTAGTATCACCTAAGGTCACATTTATTTTTTGCCAGTCTCTCATATAGTGTATTCCATGCTGGAATGAATTAGGAGTATCAGGGGAGGAGACATACTCTGCAGTGATTCTTTGGAATTTGGGGAGGGCCATTATTGATCATATAATCCAAAGATCCTTGATTTGACATAAGAAACAGAGTGCCAGAATGATCAAGCAGTTTGCTTAAGATCACACAGTTGGTTGTTAGCAAGGGTAGAATTAAAATTCTGATGATTCCAGACCTAACGCTCTTACTACTGTGCAGGGGAAGGAGGGAGAACACAAGAAGAAAGATGGCTTAGTGCAGGAGTCAGCAAACTATGGCCCGTGGGCCGTATCTGGGCCTATTTTTGTAAATAAAGTTTTTTTGGAACACAGCATGCCCATTCATTAACATATTATATATGGCTGTTTTCACACTACAAGGGCAGAGCAGAATAGTTTTCAGAGACCATCTGGCCTACAAAGCCTAAAATGTTTAGTCTGGTCATTTACATAAAAAATTTGCTGACCTCTGGCTTAGAGGAGAGATGACTAAAAAATCTGGATGGGAGCACTTTGAGAACAGTCTTTTTAGTTTGCACACTTGTTTCTAGTTCTTATTTAGAAGAAACTGCATGGCTGTTAGGTGAACTTGTCTAACTCTCTCATGATTAACTGCTGGTTTATTTAATAAATTTGCATATATCCTTGCAGAAGGATCAGTACATATTTTCCAGAGGTGTTTCTTATGTGATTTGTTTTCTATGTTCATCTTCATAATATATTCTTGATGATATTAGTATGTCTTAATTCAAAGTACTGGAAACTTACATGGGATACACAATAGCTGTATTCAAGTATGTGAAGGACTCTTTTCCTGTGAATAAAGGGATTAGATGTATTTATCCTTCAAGTCCAATTAAAATGTGCTTTTGTTGTCAAGCCCCTGATTCCGGCTACTCCCTTCTTTGGGCAGAATTAATCACCCTCTCTTCTGTGCTTCCAAAATTCTTTGTACAAAGTACTGTTATAGTATTTGTCACACAACCCTATAGGTCTTGTTTGCACATTTGTCTCCCCAGTTGATTGTGAAATCCTTGAAAGTGAGGACAATATCTTATTCATTTTGGCATCCTCATCATGGGGCTCAGGCCCTGGCTCATAGAAGCAACCTAATGCTTGATGAGTGAAGGTATATTATAATCCCAGAGGGCAAAGCAAGGACCATTGTGAAATCTCACTAAAAAGAACTCTGTGGTAGTGCTGGCAACCAATTGAAAAGTCTCCTAAGCAGTGTGCTTGGACATCAAGGACAAGAACTTGGGGTTAGAATGCCTAGGTTTGCATTTTGACTGTCCTGTTTAATAACGGTCTTTGGGTGGGTTGCTTATCTCTGAGCCTCAATTTCCTCAGCTTTGAAATGGAGAGGATATAGGGAAGCAGTTTTCTAAGTGGAGTCTATAAACCCCTGGGTATTTCCAAAACAATCTCAAGGGATATTTGAGGTCAAAACTATTTTTATTAGAATGCTAAGAAATTTGTCATTTTTACTCTGTCAGTATTGGCATTGATGGTACAAAAGCAATGGTGGGACAACTCCTGGTGTCTTTGTACAAATAAAAGCAGTAGCACCAAGTTGAACTAATAGTCATTGTTTTCATCCCCATCATATACTGTCATGAAAAAAAATACATACCAGTTTCACTTAAGAATGCCTTTGATGAAGGAGTAAAATTATTAACTTTTTTTTTTTTTAGTCTCTGGAATGTATTTTTATTTTTTTTTTAATATACTTTAAGTTCTAGGGTACATGTGCACAATGTGCAGGTTTGTTACATATGTATACATGTGCCATGTTGGTGTGCTGCACACATTAAGTTGTCATTTACATTAGGTATATCTCCTAATGCTATCCCTCCCCACTCCCCCAACCCCATGACAGGCCCCAGTGTGTGATGTTCCCCTTCCTGTGTCGAAGTGTTCTCATTGTTCAGTTCCCACCTATGAGTGAGAACCTGCGGTGTTTGGTTTTCTGTCCTTGCGATAGTTTGCTGAGAATGATGGTTTCCAGCTTCATCCATGTCCCTACAAAGGACATGATCTCATCCTTTTTTATGGCTGCATAGTATTCCATGGTGTATATGTGCCACATTTTCTTAATCCAGTCTATCATTGATGGACATTTGGGTTGGTTCCAAGTCTTTGCTATTGTGAATAGTGCCACAATAAACATATGTGTGCATGTGTCTTTATAGCAGCATGATTTATACTCCTTTGGGTATATACCCGGTAATGGGATAGCTGGGTCAAATGGTATTTCTAGTTCTAGATCCCTGAGGAATCACCACACTGACTTCCACAAGGTTTGAACTAGCGTACAGTCCCACCAACAGTGTAAAAGTGTTCCTATTTCTCCACATCCTCTCCAGCAGCTGTTGTTTCCTGACTTTTTAATGATCACCATTCTAACTGGTGTGAGATGGTATCTCATTGTGGCTTTGATTTGCATTTCTCTGATGGCCAGTGATGATGAGCATTTTTTCATGTGTCTGTTGGCTGCATAAATGTCTTCTTTTGAGAAGTGTGTGTTCATATCCTTCGCCCACTTGTTGATGGGGTTGTTTGTTTTTTTCTTGTAAATTTGTTTGAGTACTTTCTAGATTCTGGATATTAGCCCTTTGTCAGATGACTAGATTGTGAAAATTTTCTCCCATTCTGTAGGTTGCCTGTTCACTCTGATGGTGGTTTCTTTTGCTGTGCAGAAGCTCTTTAGTTTAATTAGATCCCATTTGTCAATTTTGGCTTTTGTTGCCATTGCTTTTGGTGTTTTAGACATGAAGTCGTTGCCCATGCCTATGTCCTGAATGGTATTGCCTAGATTTTTTTCTAGGGTTTTTATGGCTTTAGGTCTAACATTTAAGTCTTTAATCCATCTTGAATTAATTTTTGTATAAGGTGTAAGGAAGGGATCCAGTTTCAGCTTTCTACATATGACTAGCCAGTTTTCCTAGCACCATTTATTAAATAGGGAATCCTTTCCCCATTTCTTGTTTTTGTCAGGTTAGTCAAAGATCAGATGGTTGTAGATGTGTGGTATTATTTCTGAGGGCTCTGTTCTATTCCATTGATCTATATCTCTGTTTTGGTACCAGTACCATGCTGTTTTGGTTACTGTAGCCTCGTAGTATAGTTTGAAGTCAGGTAGCATGATGCCTCCAGCTCTGTTGTTTTGGCTTAGGATTGACTTGGAAATGCGGGCTCTTTTTTGGTTCCATATGAACTTTAAAGTAGTTTTTTCCAATTCTGTGAAGAAAGTCATTGGTAGCTTGATGGGGATGGCATGGAATCTATAAATTACCTTGGGTAGTATGGCCATTTTCACGATATTGATTCTTCCTATCCATGAGCATGGAATGTTCTTCCATTTGTTTGAGTCCTCTTTTATTTCGCTAAGCAGTGGTTTTTAGTTCTCCTTGAGGAGGTCCTTCACATCCCTTGTAAGTTGGATTCCTAGGTATTTTATTCTCTTTGAAGCAATTGTGAATGAGAGTTCACTCATGATTCGGCTATTTGTTTGTTACTGGTGTATAAGAGTGCTTGTGATTTTTGCACATTGATTTTGCATCCTGAGACTTTGCTGAAGTTGCTTATCAGCTTAAGGAGATTTTGGGCTGAGATGATGGCGTTTTCTAGATATACAATCATGTCATCTGCAAACAGGGACAATTTGACTTCCTCTTTTATTAAATGTCAATCTTTGAGTATAATATCCTTTTTAATATTTGGTGTGATAAAATGGGAAGTATATATAAATCACTTTTACATTTTGGAAGTACAAGGGCTGTCTTGAGAAAAGTACTTGTGGTATTGAATTGCCAGCTGAACAAGCCACTTGAAACTAGACATGATGTTTCAAAAGCATGCACATAGGTAAAGATCCATTGAAAGTGCAATACAGGCTGGGAGCGGTGGTTCATCCCTGTAATATCAACACTTTCAGAGGTCAGGGATGGAGTATCTCTTGAGCCCAGGAGTTTGAGCCCAGCCTGGGCAACATAGGGAGAACCCATCTTTACCAAAATTAAAAAATAATAAGCCAGGCGTGGTGGTGTGTGCCTGTGGTCCAGCTAGTCAGGAGCCTGACATGGGAGGATCTCTTGAGCCTGGGGAATTCATATATATTTTGCAAACATTAAAAATAGTTACTTATCTAGAACTATACAAAGAGTTCTAATATATGTTAAGTATTAAAATAGCTGCAGAAAATTATTTTTAGTCTATCCTATTTGTGTAAATAATTAGCAGTTTTCTGTGAATAGAGACAAATGCCTAGAAACTGGAGTTACATGGGAGAAAATGATTAGGGGCTAAAGAAGGGTGAAAGGAAACATTCAGATCTCATTTCATACCCTTTCATATTTTGTTATTTACGTATCCATTTTTTGTCTTGTTTAAAAAATTAATGTAGGTGATAATACCCATAATTATAATGTAAACTAGTTAAGCAGCGTTAAATCTCCTGGCCTATAGAGAATGTTTATAATGTAAGTATTGCATTATGTATGTAATTATTACATATGCAGTGACACTGTTGGTTGTCCAAGTGAATGACCACTTCATATGTTAGTGTGATCCCATCAGTAGAGTGTTCTCCAAGCAATTACTGAATGATAAAGAAATACCATAGATCAGACTTCTGCCTCTGAGTATATTCAACTGATCTCTCAGTTTAAATTCCGATGTTCTTTGATACTGTTATTAATTAATGAATAGCCATAATGTTTTGAGAGTAGTTCTATACCAAAGGTCCTCCATCAAAATCTTATCTCTGAGCAACTTTAAAATCTTCAGAATTTTTTTTCATCTGTTAGTTTTGATAGCATTCACTTTTCACCTTTAATTTTGCTCTCAAAGTATGTTGGGGCTACTAGGACAAATAAGTAAATATTCACTGAGTCTTTACTGCATCACAGTAGGAAGAACTCTGATCTTTTATAAGGTTATGAAAAGAACTTAGTACCTTAATTTCACGATTGCCAGTTCCACAAACTGAAATTTATTTAGTAGAATGTCCCTATTCTTAGGATAAACTTGTCTTTAGGATAAACTTTTCCTGTCAGATAAATGATGGAATTTGCCATCTTTAAATAAAGAATACTCCATATATTATTATATAATTTTTAAAAATTACTTAGTGATTACCACAACTGCTTTTTGGGTCGAGTAATATAATCTCTTTGAGTCAAGAGTCAAGTAATGTAATCACATCAACATATACAGACAAACTTGTGTCTACTGTATATGCAACTATATTTTTATAATATAGGAGTTAGGTTTTTGTGTGAAAATAGGTGTACCTTTCTGGAAGAACAGAAATAATTTACTCCTGGCATCTTATTGAAAGAAAAAAGTCAATTCAATTTGAATAATGTTGGGAGATAAAGCATGCGAGTATTATTCTTTATTTCTTTTATTAATGAGTTAGGATACAAAAAAGTCAATAAAAATTACATTAAAAACTCATAAACATTGTTCAAATCTTATTTCTCCATCAGTCATGTTCATAAAACTGGCATTTCCATTTAAATGGCAGTTAATAACAATAGGATTTTATTTAGTGAGCCAAACAACACACGGCCTCATTTATTTACTCATCAGATACTTGAGTGCCTTCTCTATGCCAGATCCCGTGCCAGGTACTGGGGCCCCAGCCTTGAATAAGACATAGAATAAGACATACTTCTTACATTCTATGAATTTAGTGGCCAATGGAGCAGAAAGACATGTAAGCCAATAATTAAAGAAGTAACATTTTGAAATAGGAAGGGCATAAGGTTTGGGGAGTAAACATATTTTAAACTTGGGCTTAGTCACTTCTGAATTATAGACTTCTAACCTTTCTAAGTTTCAGGGATAATAATTTCAGTGTGTGTCTTTTTTAAGGATTAGAGAAAACATTAAAAGTACAGAGCCTGGAACTAAATCTATTCAAATGAGATTTATTTATTACCCTTAAACTATAATATGAAAGGTACTATATTCAGGAATGTACAAGAAAGAATGGATAATTGGCTTGGGGATGGAGACAGGTAAGGAAAAATTTCTTAGTGGACAAGTGTTTAGGATAAGGAGATGTTTACAGCAAACAGGAATTCCAGGCAGAGAAATTTTCATTCACAGAGGCGTGAATGGAACTTATGCTAAAGTATGAGGAACTACAAGTCATTTGGTAAGACTGTAGTCTCAAAAGAAATGAAAGATGGTGAATTAATGGTTGTCAATCACAGAGGATCTTTTATGTCCTGCAAATGATTCAAGACATTAAGCAGCACAATGTGGATGAAGATAGAGTTGAGCTATATTTTGAAGGTAGAATTTATAGAATGAGTTGACAATGTAAGATTGAAGGAAAGAAAGGAAGAGTTTTCCAGATTTCTGATTCAGGTAAGTAATTGTTGATGTCATTGATCAGAAGAAAGAATTTAGGAGAAAACTTAGGTTTAGGGGCAAAATGATGAATTTCATTTGGGTATATTAAATCTTACTTGTCAGGATCTCAGGCAGGAGACACACCTGGGTTGGAGAAAAGATTGGAGAGTGCTAAACATTCAGATGACTGACTAGAAGTTAGAAATCCCAAGTTTCTGACTATGTTGTTATGTTCTTCACTGGCTTTATGACTAGTGAATTTTACCTTTTTTTTGAGACAAGAGTCTTGCTCTGTCACCAGGCTGGAGTGCAGTGACGTGATCTTGGTTCACTGCAACCTCCACCTACTGGGTTCAAGCGATTCTCCTGCCTCAGCCTTCCAAGTAGCTGGGATTACAGGCATGTGCCACCACGCCCAGGTAATTTTATTTATTTATTTTTTTTGTAATTTGTGGTAGAGACAGCGTTTCACCATATTGGCCAGGATGTTCTCGATCTCCTGACCTCATGATCTGCCTACCTCGGCCTCCCAAAGTGCTGGGATTATGGATGTGAGCCACTGTGCCCAGCCTACCTTTCCATTTTCTATAAGGGATTTAAAGCAGCTTGACTTTATAATTATGACATATCATAAATGTCTAGGTCTCAGCCTCCATTTTCTCATGAGTGCAAATTTTGAAAAACTACCCAACATCCTTCAGAGAGTTGTTTTAAGGATCACATTTTTTTTATATCTGTGAAATCCCTTTAACATATCTGATATACAAGCAGAGCATTAAATGTTTAGCAATTAAAGATTGAAATTACATTAATGCCAGCAAACATGAAACTCTGAGGAAACTCATTGATAAAGACTCTGTTTATAGTTACACTGTGAAGTCTGATCATTTATTGTAGTGCTGTGTAATGGTTAGAATTGAGCCCTCTGAGCCAAACTGCCTAGATTCTAATATCAGCCATTGACTATCTCTTTGATTTTGGGCAAGTTATTTAACCTTTTTTATAAGACAGAAATAATCAGAGTATCTACCTCACAGGTTGTTGGGAAGAGTTAAATGAGTTAGTGTATATAAGAGTTAAATGAGTTAACTCTTGGGAAGAGTTAAATGAGTTAACTCTTGGGAAGAGTTAAATGAGTTAACTCTTGGGAAGAGTTAAATGAGTTAACTCTTGGGAAGAGTTAAATGAGTTAACTCTTGGGAAGAGTTAAATGAGTTAACTCTTGGGAAGAGTTAAATGAGTTAACTCTTGGGAAGAGTTAAATGAGTTAGTGTATATAAAGCATACAGGTCAGTGGCTGATGCATAATTTAGGTCTCAGTGTATATTAGATATTTTTACAATCATCATCAGAGACAGTAACATCATAAGCATTTGTCATTAACCAATGGAAACATTTTAGTGGAGGGAGATTGGAGATAATCATATTGGTTTTATAGATGAGGAAAAGGGAGCTCAGGAAAGTTGAAAAGATGTGTTCAAGGACGCAGAAATATCTAGAGAAAGATGGCACTGAGGCCCCAACACTTCTTAGTTCGGTGTACTTCCTACCACCCCTTATTAGGGTAGAGTCTGTGCCATCATGAGTAGGTTAACCAAAAATATAATTTGAGTTGAAAATTATGTATGCCTTATAGACAATAACATTGCAGATATTCTCCTTTATTGATAAATTTGCTAAAGGTCAGAAGTTTCCTCTTTACAGATGTTAGATCAAATTTAGCATGAACTGTTATGGGTGAGTGGGTGGGTGGGTGGGTGGGTGTGTGTCAGATAATACTCATAATATGAAATATATATGTTCAGATAATACTTACTAGTTACTCTGTTGCAGTTGCAGACCACCCAGTATTCAATGGGAAACAAAACACCGATATTCCATAAGCTACTTTATTGATATAGCTTATTTTATAATTTTCTTTGTGATTTATTAGGTGAATTAAACACATAAGAAGAGATTTTCTTGTTTTGTAAGTTTATGATGCATATTAGATCTCAGGGTAAAGTTATTGAACATTAGCACATATGCACACAAAACACTGTGATAACATCACAGAATATTTAATGATACTTGAGTTTCACATATTTTCACCTGCAAAGCCCAGAGCATTTCATAAATATGAATGCTGTTAATCAAAAATTTGAATAAGTAGATGGATTTTGTATTGTACCCTGAAGATAAGTAGATTTAGATTCTTATTGAATTTATGTCATCTATTTTAGGAGTTAGGTGGAGGTGATAAAACTGAGCCTAGATTTTTATCATCTCCCATAATAAGTGGTTCCAAATAAAACATTTTAGAATGTTACCAGAAATAAAGAGTTGCTAGATTGTCATACTCTAGATATGAAAAACAAGTTAAAGATGGAAAATTAAATAAAACAAAATGAACAGCATGTAAATATTGTTTAAAAGATATAGAGAAATTAAGAAAAAAGGTATAGTCAGTTTATAAAACACACGTTTGTATTGTCTTGTTTACGCACACCATGGAAATCAATCGTTGTAGTTTTACTTGAAAGATATAATTTATAATGATTATTGAACTAGGAATTTCAACTTCTTCCTTTTAATTCGTATTATTATCCATTTTCCCCATTCTGAGCTCCTCTAGCTCTAAAATTCACATGATGTTCTACAGGGGGACATTTTGCTTAGTAAAATCATTGGGGCCTAATTTGCTAAAAGAATTCATACTGTGTGGTTTAAGAAATTCATAGTGAGTACCTAACAATTACATGTTGCTGAGGTCACGGTTTTTGTAACTTTGTGATAGTGATGGTTTGGGTTTGCACAGAAAAGTAAGTGGAAGCAGCTCTCCACCAGCACACTTAGGGATCACTTTCGTTATCCATACCCTATTTTAATTAGACATCCTGGGAGTTCTTCACAGTTTTCAAAATGGGGACATTTCTGCACTTCAGCCAAAATATATGCATCACAGTTCACGTAGGGTAAAGTTCATATCATACAGAAAATGCTTGGGCTTGAAGGCCTTTCTCAGTTCCATCACAGCCTCATTCTCTCCCAGCCTCCGAACCTCCCCAAACACTAAGCTGCTTCTCTTCCGCTGTAACCTATCTTTACCTTACCATGACTTCCAACAAGGTTCCACCCAAGTTAAGTTACAGTTCCAAAGGAAGTTCCAAAGGAAGTTCACAAATCCTTTGCTAACTTCTCCAGTCAGAACTGATTTTTTTTTCTTTTTTTTATTTTGTTATTATTATACTTTAAGTTTTAGGGTACATATGCACAATGTGCAGGTTTGTTACATATGTATACATGTGCCATGTTGGTGTGCTGCACATATTAAGTCGTCATTTACATTAGGTATATCTCCTAATGCTATCCCTCCCCCCACCCCCCACCCAACAACAGTCCCCAGAATGTGATGTTCCCCTTCCTGTGTCCATGTGTTCTCATTGTTCAATTCCCACCTATGAGTGAGAATATGCGGTGTTTGGTTTTTTGTCCTTGCGATAGTTTGCTGAGAATGATGGTTTCCACCTTCATCCATGTCCCTACAAAGGACATGAACTCATCATTTTTATGGCTGCATAGTATTCCATGGTGTATATGTGCCACATTTTCTTAATCCAGTCTATCGTTGTTGGACATTTGGGTTGGTTCCAAGTCTTTGCTATTGTGAATGCCGCAATAAACATATGTGTGCATGTGTCTTTATAGCAGCATGATTATAACCCTTTGGGTATATACCCAGCAATGGGATAGCGGGGTCAAATGGTATTTCTAGTTCTAGATCCCTGAGGAATCGCCACACTGACTTCCACAATGGTTGAAGTAGTTTACAGTCCCACCAACAGTGTAAAATTGTTCCTATTTCTCCACATCCTCTCCAGCACCTGTTGTTTCCTGACTTTTTAATGATCGCCATTCTAACTGGTGTGAGATGGTATCTCATTGTGGTTTTGATTTGCATTTCTCTGATGGCCAGTGATGATGAGCATTTTTTCATGTGTCTGTTGGCTGCATAAATGTCTTCTTTTGAGAAGTGTGTGTTCATATCCTTCGCCCACTTGTTGATGGGGTTGTTTGTTTTTTTCTTGTAAATTTGTTTGAGTTCATTATAGATTCTGGATATTAGCCCTTTGTCAGATGAGTAGGTTGCGAAAATTTTCTCCCATTTTGTAGGTTGCCTGTTCACTCTGATGGTAGTTTCTTTTGCTGTGCAGAAACTCTTTAGTTTAATTAGATCCCATTTGTCAATTTTGGCTTTTGTTGCCATTGCTTTTGGTGTTTTAGACATGAAGTCCTTGCCCATGCCTATGTCCTGAATGGTAATGCCTAGGTTTTCTTGTAGGGTTTTTATGGTTTTAGGTCTAACATGTAAGTCTTTAACCCATCTTGAATTAATTTTTGTATAAGGTGTAAGGAAGGGATCCAGTTTCAGCTTTCTACATACAGCTAGCCAGTTTTCGCAGCACCATTTATTAAATAGGAAATCCATTCCCCATTGCTTATTTTTGTCAGGTTTGTCAAAGATCAGATGGTTGTAGATATGCGGCATTATTTCTGAGGTCTCTGTTCTGTTCCATTGATCTATATCTTTGTTTTGGTACCAGTACCATGCTGTTTTGGTTACTGTAGCCTCGTAGTATAGTTTGAAGTCAGGTAGCATGATGCTTCTGGCTTTGTTCTTTTGGGTTAGGATTGACATGGCTATGCGGGCTCTTTTTTGGTTCCATATGAACTTTAAAGTAGTTTTTTCCAATTCTGTGAAGAAAGTCATTGGTAGCTTGATGGGGATGGCATGGAATCTATAAATTACCTTGGGCAGTATGGCCATTTTCACGATATTGATTCTTCCTACCTGTGAGCATGGAATGTTCTTCCATGTGTTTGTATCCTCTTTTATTTCATTGAGCAGTGGTTTGTAGTTCTCCTTGAAGAGGTCCTTCACGTCCCTTGTAAGTTGGATTCCTAGGTATTTTATTCTCTTTGAAGCAATTGTGAATGGGAGTTCACTCATGATTTGGCTCTCTGTTTGTGTGTTATTGGTGTATAAGAATGCTCGTGATTTTGGTACATTGATTTTGTATCCTGAGACTTTGCTGAAGTTGCTTATCAGCTTAAGGAGATTTTGGGCTGAGACAATGGGGTTTTCTAGATATGCAATCATGTCATCTGCAAACAGGGACAATTAGACTTTCTCTTTTCCTAATTGAATACCCTTTATTTCCTTCTCCTGCCTAATTGCCCTGGCCAGAACTTCTAACACTATGTTGAATCCAAAATGTAAAGACCATCAAGGCTAGGAAGAAACTGCATCAACTAATGAGCAAAATAACCAGCTAACATCATAATGACAGGACCAAAGTCACACATAACAATATTAACTTTAAATGTAAATGGGCTAAATGCTCCAATTAAAAGACACAGTCTGGCAAATTGGATAAAGAGTCAAGACCCATCAGTGTCGTATATTCAGGAAACCCATCTCACATGCAGAGACACACATAGGCTCAAAATAAAAGGATGGAGGAAGATCTGCCAAGCAAATGGAAAACAAAAAAAAGGCAGAAGTTGCAATCCTAGTCTCTGATAAAACAGACTTTAAACCAACAAAGATCAAAAGAGACAAAGAAGGCCATTACATAATGGTAAAGGGATCAATTCAACAAGAAGACCTAACTATCCTAAATATATATGCACCCAATACAGGAGCACCCAGATTCATAAAGCAAGTCCTTAGAGACCTACAAAGAGACTTAGACTCCCACACAATAATAATGGGAGACTTTAACACCCCACTGTCAACATTAGACAGATCAACGAGACAGAAAGTTAACAAGGATACCCAGGAATTGAACTCAGCTCTGCACCAAGCAGACCTAATAGACATCTACAGAACTCTCCACCCCAAATCAACAGAATATACATTCTTCTCAGCACCACACCACACCTATTCCAAATTTGAACACATAGTTGGAAGTAAAGCACTCCTCAGCAAATGTAAAAGAACAGAAATTATAACAAACTGTCTCTCAGACCACAGTGCAATCAAACTAAAACTCACGATTAAGAAACTCACTCAAAACTGCTCAACTACATGGAAACTGAACAACCTGCTCCTGAATGACTACTGGGTACATAACGAAATGAAGGCAGAAATAAAGATGTTCTTTGAAACCAATGAGAACAAAAACACAACATACCAGTATCTCTGGGACACATTCAAAGCAATGTGTAGAGGAAAATTTATAGCACTAAATGCCCACAAGAGAAAGCAGGAAAGATCTAAAATTGACACCCTAACATCACAGTTAAAAGAACTAGAAAAGCAAGAGCAAACACATTCAAAAGCTAGCAGAAGGCAAGAAATAACTAAGATCAGAGCAGAACTGAAGGAAATAGAGACACAAAAAACCCTTCAAAAATTAATGAATCCGGGAGCTGGTTTTTTGAAAAGATCAAGAAAATTGATAGACTGCTAGCAAGACTAATAAAGAAGAAAAGAGAGAAGAATCAAATAGACGGAATAAAAAATGATAAAGGGGATATCACCACCGATCCCACAGAAATACAAACTACCATCAGAAAATAATACAAACACTTCTATGCAAATAAACTAGAAAATCTAGAAGAAATGGATAAATTCCTGGACACATACACCCTCCCAAGAGTAAACCAGGAAGAAGTTGAATCTCTGAATAGACCAATAACAGGCTCTGAAATTGTGGCAATAATCAATAGCTTACCAACCAGAAAAAGTCCAGGACCAGATGGATTCACAGCCGAATTCTACCAGAGGTACAAGGAGGAGCTGGTACCATTCCTTCTGAAACTATTCCAATCAATAGAAAAAGAGGAAATCCTCCCTAACTCATTTTATGAGGCCAGCATCATCCTGATACCAATGCCTGGCAGAGACACAACCAAAAAAGAGAATTTTAGACCAATATCCTTGATGAACATTGATGCAAAAATCCTCAACAAAATACTGGCAAACCGAATCCAGCAGCACATCAAAAAGCTTATCCACCATGATCAATTGGGCTTCCTCCCTGGGATGCAAGGCTGGTTCAGCATACGCAAATCAATAAACGTAATCCAGCATATAAACAGAACCAAAGACAAAAACCACATGATTATCTCAATAGATGCAGAAAAGGCCTTTGACAAAATTCAACAACCCTTCATGCTAAAAACTCTCAATAAATTAGGTATTGATTGGACGTATCTCAAAATAATAGGAGCTATCTATGACAAACCCACAGCCAATATCATACTGAATGGGCAAAAACTGGAAGAACTTATTTATTATATTGTACTCCTAGAGCCCTCTTTCGGCATCTCACAGTTAAGACGTTGTAGTTCAGTGTGATTTTACGAGGCTTGCTATTGTATCAATTGTATTTTGTTTCTAAAAGAAAACTACCATGTGTTTCATTTTTGAAACCTACATGGTCCCTGGCATATTGAGGAGGAAATAGATTAAATATCATAACAAATTTCTATTAACAAGTTAAGTATTGTGATCACATCTGTCTTAAGTTTATTTTAGACTTAAAATACCAATTTGTAATGAGGTTTCTTTCTGAGCAATCAATTATTAGAAATGACTTTCATACAGGTAAATTTTATATATATCTATATATATATATATATATCTGTACTTGACCAATTGTTTTTGTTGAAAAAGAATTCTACTCTGAGCGATAGAGTAAGTCCATTTCTCTTAAAGTAAAATAAAAGAAATAGAAGAAAAAAAGAAAAAGAAATCAGGTTGTCCTGGTAAATATGAAGCATATACTTAACAGCCAAAACAGTTTATTGGCTTGTGATTTTTTTAGATATAAATGCTCCCTCTTTTAATTCTTAGCCTATTATTAATAATTAATACTCTGATAATGCTTTTTTACTATATAGTTTTTTTTTTTACTTTGATATTTCCTCAAGGTCATATACATTTTCACCTTAGGAGTAAATAGAGAACAATGCTCTTCAGCTATTGTTTAGTCATAATAAAATTATGTAGGTTCCAAAACAGGAAAAACTGATAACTTCAAGTAGGCCCCAGTTAATGATTTTGCTACCTTAAAATGGCAATTGCTTATAAAAACATTATACACCATTCCTGTGACATAAGAAAAATTCTCCAGAGAGGAAAACTGGGGATGGAATTTGGAATGTTGCTTGACTATGCGTTTAGAACTGCTCCTGAAAAGAATACAGTAAAATGGTAATGTAGCAATTTCTAGCTGATGTTCACAAACAGAGAGAGCCCAATCCTGCCAATCAAATCAAGAGTGTTCTCTGTTTCATTGGGAATTGATGTCTTTAGTTAATATACTCATAAGCATTAAAAAAATAGCCTGTGTTCTGAATTAAGTATGGAAAATACGTTTCTGTCCAGGAAATTAGTTGAGATGAAATTATTTTATCTGAGGAAACAGTGCAGTAAAATTTCTTTCCTTTTGGTGTAATTTTAAAGTGTTCTTTCTATTTTAAACTCAGGCAAAAAATGCACTTTACAAATTGGGTGATGGAACTACTTTAGTAGAGTTAATAAATATTAAATTAGCCTAGGGCAGTATTTATAGAAAGTAAAAAAAAAAAAAAAAAATCCTGGTGTGTTCGCTTAGAATTTCTGATCTGTCTCTTCAGAATTAAACTTCTTAGCTTTCTTATTTTTATCTACAGTTAACATCCTTCCACCATTCCCTCTGGTAGCCTGACTTTGATTAAACAATATTTTAGGCCAGGCATGTTAGAAAAAATAGGCCAGGTGTGGTGGCATGCGTCTGTAGTCCCAGCTACTCAGGAGTCTGAAGTGGGAGGATGTTTTGAGCCTGGGAGATCAGGGCCACTGTGTGCTGTGATGACACCACTGTACTCTAGCCTGGGTGACAGAGCAAGACCCTGTCTCAAAAAAAAAAAAAGAACGAAATGTTTTAACTTTATGTTTTTAAATAATTCTTAACCCACAGACAATTAAGAATTTTCATACCCAAAACAGACCTGAAGTAATGTTGCAAAATGGTAATTTTTTTCTGTTAAAAGGACCAAATAAAAAAAGGAAAAACAGTTTGACTTCAATTTTTGCTCAAATGAATTCAATAAGAGAGGGAGTTTCAGTTTAAAATGAGAATTAGTTATTGAATAAAGTATAAAAATAAGATGATTTAGAAAGTTAGAAAAACTCTTCATGTACCTCCTTCCATTCTATATCCTTTGATTTTATGACAACTTTTTCACAATGTCCTTAATCCTGAAACAAGAGGTTAGTGGTAAAATATAGGGGAAAACATTTTACTGCAAAGTGATTCCTCGTAACTCTAATTCAGCTTCAAGCTGTGTCAGGTCTTCTAGGAGTTTTTATTAAGCAAACTAGTTGCCATAAAAAATGCAGTACCACTTGAAAATGCCAGTTGTGTGAGTGTATGTATATTTTAATAAAAACAGACTTGACATTTGCTTGATTTGCCTTTTTTTTTTCTTTTAACAAGAGAGAAATACATAAAGAAGTATCATCTATACATGGAATTTTAGGTGAGGATAAATGAAAAACGAAATGAGTGTCCTGTTCTTAGTAACTTTGCAAACAATAAGATCTCATTATGAGTTCTTATCATGAGTTAATGTTCATGATTTTGAAACAAGTTTTCCCTTCTTCTCTGTCTTCATTTACCCCAGCCTCCATCTTCTGTGAGACAATTGAGACTTCAGTCCCAAACTCCCAATCCTGGTCCAGGATATGTAACTTAATTCCAAGTCTAGCCTGAGCCTGGTTTCATTAGAACCAACATATGCCTTGTCCTCCTGCTAAATAAAGAAAGCCTTCTGATGCCAGCTCCTAGAAGATAGCAGTGAGACTTGCTTCAGATTACACTGTTTCTCTCTTCTGAATTATACTGCATTTCTGTCTCCATTTTTCTTAAGCCCACCACTTCTGTAGGACTTTCTCCCCCTTTATCACTGGCTCCTTCTAACTCCTGTGTCACTCCTGAGGTGCCAAATAATGATGCAGAGGGTGATCAGAAATGAGCTGTTGCTTCAGCTAGGGTTTTTCTACCCTCATAGTCTGCTATGGTATAGGACATCCTATTGATTAGATTGTAAATTATTTTCTCTATATGTTAGAATACAGAGATTAAGAATTTAGGGCAGATCTGTTGCTCTGAAATGGAAAGATGTAAATAATCTGAGTAAAAGAGATTCACTTCCTATATTGTACCACTCTATTTAGAAACTGCATATATAAAAATACATACGTAGGTACATTTATGTATGTATACATATGTGGATATATGTATCTATAGGTTTATTCCATCACCAAATATATGTGTCAGAGAAATAAGGTCGGACGAGTACATATGAAACAGGCTATCAGTGATTATCCCTGGAGAAGAATAGAGGTAGAAGTAGCAGCAAAGTTCTAACTTGAATCTTATTGAATGGCTTAGGTCATATGCCTGTCCCTGAGCCAATCACTGTGGCCAGAGGGTTAGGATGCTCTTATTAGGTGGGCCCCCCTTAAGCCAGAGGTGGAGTCAATTCTACTTAAACTGCATGGACTAACAACTAGGGAAGGGTGGTTGCATGAAGAAAAACCAGGATGCTGTTTCCAGAAAGGGTATGAGATGCCAGGCAATAAATACAGCACATATCCATGATGATACTCTCTTGGATGTCTTCATTTGTTTACAATGTTTGCATAACACTTTACTGTATATAATAGCTCTAATTACCATAGCTTAAAAATTAAACAAAAAATACACAGACTATTTCAATTTTAATTAAATTGCTATAGAAGCTAAACCAATACTTATGCCAAAAATTGTCTGGATAAAAATAAAAAAAGAAAAGGGAAAGTTGTTTGTACACTTACCTTCACTTGTTCCAGCTGCATTGATGAATAAGCCCAGTATGATATTTATAATAAATTGCCATCCCTTATATCTGTTTATGAATATATGACCCTTTATCACATTTCTCACCAGGCTAATGCTTGGCATTAAGGCCTTTATAGATTTGATTTTTAGGATTTTCTGTGATATCTTCTTTATTAGTCACTAAGGTCATTCTAGAATTGGCAATTTTTAAACATTTATTAAGCCTTGTGCTTCTCGATTGTGTGAGAAAAATATTTTACAGTGTTATAAAAATAGAGAAAATTGCTAAAAAGCAATAATATTTATTTTATTCCTTAAGAAAAATGACTGTCAAACCAATAAAAAAAACTAATAAATTTCACTTGTTTCATTACCCGAGTACATGTCAAACAAATAAAAAATATCCAAGTACATAGGGTCTGGTATCAGAAGCCAGAGCCTGGGGAATCTTTCAGTCACCCCAGCCTTCATCTGTCCCCCATATCCTCAACATGGCCTCTCCTGTCACCCCAGGGTAGGTACACAGGGTTCTACGTTGCTGACCTGATAGAAATGGAAGTGGTTTCAGCTTTACCCATCTCAACACATTTTCAGGGAAACAAACTTTTTATGATGTCAAGTCATGGCACCCATAATTGAAGTTTCAAATATTTAGTCATATTAATTTGAAGAAAAACACATATTTGAGGCTTAAATAACATATCAGTACAAACTACTTCACAAATTCAGGTATTGTTTATTATAATTAATCACTTTCAAACTGAATTAGGCTGTGGTCTGTTTATCCCCAAGCTTCAAACTCTGCCACTGAGGATATTTGAGGCTCATTAATCCCATTTATGCCTAGTGTTCCATTATCGGAACTCTAAGCATGTGGGAGTTATTTATATCCTACTGCTCAAGGTCTGATGGCAAAGATTCAAAAAATTGCAACCTCAGGAATAAATGGGTTAAGGTTCTTACCATAACCAGAGTACTGACAAGCAGCTTAAACGTTCATTCTCATGTCAACAATTCAGCTCTTTTCTTAGGCTGTTTAATAACTGACATACCAGAAAGGGGTCTTATGCCCCCAGTATATTAAGATGTTTGGAATGGGTAACATAATGGCTCCTTTAGCAACACATGCTATCTGATTATAACTATTTCTTCAGTGACTTATAGCTGAATTTTTCTCACTGAAGAATTTGAAATGTTAAGAGTCTTTTTACTCAATGGGCCAGAAATGGTATCAGCAGCCATATGTGAATTCTCTTATAGTCCTTTTTAGCTGAATATTGATAAGTGAATTAAATGCAGCCATTGTACTGTTTCACCAAGTTAAATGAAATCAAGCAAGTAAGAAGAAAGAAATTAAGAGGACTAAACAAGGGATAAGCAAAACATTTCCAGCTGAGAGTTGGGAACGAGATGGAAGCCGGCAAGGCAGAATAGTGAGGACACCGGCTCCAGATGGCAGGCATTTAGGAAGTAAGCCGTTACGCCAGCCACCAACCTCTTAGAGTTGGCGTTGGTGTGCTTTGTCTTTCGTGTTTTTCATAATGCAAAGCTACTGCTGTTTCCAAAGTGTATGTAAAGCTTTTGGAACTGAAGAATGGGGGAAAGGGTGAGCAGTGGCAAAGAGGAGTAATTTTTATTTTATATTCTTAGATTATTTTCGGTTTGGTGTCATTGGATAGTAGGGCTTCAGACTATATTTTGCCTAATGAATTGTTTTGTTGTTTAAAACTCATGAAGTATCCAACTGATGAAACAGATAGTTGCCCTGTTAGAGAAATGTAGTAATTGTTTATTTCAGGTTTTGAAGAACTTCATTTTAACACTACTTTCTAGGAGATTTGAGAAAACATAAAGAAATTATTATATTTATCTAGTTCATAATGTATTTTACATAAAGTAATATTACCTTTTGGTCTGGCCCGTTTGTTATTAATACAGTATGTAACATAGTCTTTTAGGTAACTTTTCTTTATAAAGATAATACAATATATGTTTATTTAGGAAAAATCCGGATTGGCACCTGACCAAAAAAAGTTAAAGCAAGTTATCCATTAATACTAGTCATAATCTTTTTCATAATCTTATTCATAATTAGAACTAAAAAGGCTAATATTTTGGTCTTTCTTGCTATATATAAAATAATGTATATATGTTGATAGGCGTGACAGGTATTTTGTTACTACTGCAATCCCAATGTCTAAGAGTATTTGTTTTTAGTATTTACCTGATTTGTTTTTAGTATTAATATCTTAGTCTTCTTCAGTGAGCTAAATACATTATTATTTATTACCTACTGAATATTAACAGGCCAAATCTCTTCATTGATATGACTTTGCTTTTTGCCTGCCCACCAACCAGGCTCTTATTTGATGGTTTCTTTCTGCCAGTGTAGAAAAATGATGTGAAGTTGAAACGGTAATTGAGCTTCACTGTGCATTTTTATTTGGGAAAGATGACAGGGTTTTAGGTTGCCACATTAAGGAAGAAGAATGAAGGTTAACGGTGATTTTCAAGTAACTCCTATAGGAAGGGTGATTTTAGCTTTATCCATTTCAGCATATTTCCGAGGAAACCTAAACTTTTTATGATGTCGAGGATTATGAATCATGACACCCATAACTGAAGTTTCAGAGAGATTTAATTATATTGTTGCTTTGACGAAAACCACATAGAACCATATTTAGGTACAATTTCAAAATCATTTCATCCAGTTTTCACGTCTCTATGTTTCCTTTAAACTATCTGGTAAACATCCAGAGATTCTGAATGCTTCCCTCTGATAGATGCAGAGAGCATTTAAGCTAACACTCAGCTGTTTGTTTATTATGTTTCCAAACTTTTTCCAGTTTCTGTTTAGTATTCAGTGAAATGGTGTAAAGAAAACCATCTGCACTGCAGCTGCAAAGGGATTACCTTCGGTTCTTCTTTTCAAAGAGAAGCCAAATGCCCCCTGTGCACAGCCCTGGACAGTTGCTTGGATCTTGCGCCATATGTTTTATACAGTACTCCTGGAGCTAAGTCAATTAATAGCTCAGAAGATACAATTAGCCTTTTAGTGACTGCATTCATTCATAAAGGGCTGCCCAAAATAAAGAAACTCTTGATTCCCTTCTCCTATTATAATTGCAGACTGAAGATTTGAAATGTTGGATGACAGCAGATGTACTGAGATTGTTAGCCCATGGTGGCTGCTCTGCTTTATACTGCCTACTACCACCAAGCCAAATTCCTAGGTGTGGGCTAGGGTATTGGCACAAAGTAAAAATGAAATTATCCTTAACAGAATGCATTTAAGTTGAATTTTACAGTCCTTACCATGTCTTGAGATAGCTTTTGTCTTTATTTGAATATGTATTTTAAGCAGACACTGAGTATTGAAATGTAATTATTGAAATGTAATTACTAAATGTAATTATTAAAGTGAAAAACTAATATTTTTCCATGTACTTTCCTTCCATGGCAATCTTTTTTTAAGGTAAAATTTTAAAACTTTGAGAATATTTTAGCAAACTCATTTGTAACTTTTTCTTAAAAACCTTCAGGCTGTGTGTAGCTCTAGAAACCATTGTAATCATAACACACAGATATTAAGCCAATTTCTGTCATCAACTAGGGCAGAAGTTATACTGATTTCTTCTGACTTGTATCTGGTTCAAGGGACAGTCCAAGAGTCAGTGGTTTAGCTGGGGGCCAGTTTTTGTGAGGATGACAAGATTTGCCTACAGAATTGAAAATTTTCTGTTTCCTTGGTAGGATACCTTAAATAACTATAACATTAATGAAGTTGTATTTAAAAGGATAGATTTAAAGACTTCTTTACAAAAAGTTGTAATCATTTTCTTCCAACCTGTTTGTACACAATTATATATGTCTTCATGTATATTTATTTAAATTTTTTTTAAAAATTAATGCTTTGGGAATATCAGTTGCTTTCATAAGAGTCTTAAGTAATTTATCTGAAATTATCAAATATTTACTTGGTTAAAATTAGACTTTGTGTTTGGGTGACTAGAGAAAAGGTACAAATGAAGGGAAGTGGTTAGGAAGAGGGATGATTTGTCACTTGTTTTGTTCAGGTTGGAGATGGATACAAGCACAATGAGATTTCTTGTTTGTATTTTTTAACACACATCAGAAAATTCAGACACGCTTTCAAACTAGGTTTTTTAATGACCAAAGAAATGTCCTCCTGGGTTGAGAATAAGAATGAAGATACTGTATTTGACCGAAAGGAGCTAACTCTATCAGCTTTAAAATGGGGTAGACTCCATAAGGACTAGAAGAATAGGCTTGAAGAATAAAGCTTCCCATAGAGGAGAAACCAGAGTAAGCACATGCAAGGAATGTAGGAAATTAGAGCATATTAGGTTTTAACCTATCTTCTAGTAAGATTTTAAAACTAAGAGCCAGAACAAGTCTCTTAAACAGTGACCAAGAAATGATACAGAGATGGGGACTGACTACTTAGCATAGATTGGTCATTATGGTCCAACATCCATGGATAATCAGAACAGACATATACAAAGGTAATATTAAAGGATTTACACCTATCCTGAAACATATTAAACCTCCTCAAACCACAGTCGGGTCATTTGGCTATTTCATCCTAAGGAAATATTTAACTGTTTTTCAAATGCTTTTTACTTTCTAAGAGTCCTTTGTACTTTCTGACATAATTAAGATTTTTCTCATCTTTCATATCACCTTTTCTGACTATGCCAGAAAATTTCAAAGGGGGATTTAAAAAAAGAAAGCATTTAAATTGGATCATATTTCTAAATTGAGAAGTTGACCAGAAATTTGGCAGCCATAGATCTGAGCACAGAAATATTTTATCATTTTAATTGCTGTTTTAGTGTGCAGTATCCCGTTAGTTGGTTTCATTTTTTTGAGACCAACTATTTTTTGGGTTTTGTGGGGATTTTTCCCTTTGAAGATTGTTAAGAATTTTCATGCTTAACATATAGGAAAGAAGATTATCTGTTAAAGTGCAAGATAATAGGGAATAAGATATGGAATACTTTTGAAACTATGGATAATTCCTCTCAAATAATCAGTTTAATGCTATCTTGGATCCATAGCATATCTTCCTTCAATAGCCCTTTACTTTATTTCAAGACATTTTATCATGTTAATCTATTAATGTTTCCATGAGTTAAATGGATGCCAAATAATATCTGCATTGAACATATTGAAAAATTATGGTACAATGAAGTCTAAAGTGAGTCACCCAAAATTATGCAGAAAAGAACTTCAGAGCCAGAACATGAACCAACTCTCTTGGACTTCCGCTGACATTTGAGCTCGTTGCTTTAAATACATGCAATAAATAGGTTTTGTACTGATTTTTCTAGTAATTTCATGGATTTAGCTATCCATCTTATTACTCACCAGGTTCCCTCTGTGATCAATAACAAGGATTCCTAATTAAGAGTGCAGTCTTTGGCCTAAGAATGGAACAAAGATAACTGGTCCACTTATTGATTTATTGAATGAATGGCTTCCCCCACTTTAGCAAGGGTTGGTCTAAGTAGAGGAGTTAACTCTTCACTGAAAATAGACTAGATAATGCCAAATATAAAGTCTTTTTTATTTTTCTACCTTGTATAAATTGTGTGCTTGGGGTATAGCATTATACCCCAAGCATTATACCACGTCATTAGGTTTTAGAAAAGTTTCAAAATATCTCTAAAACACAATTATGCAAAGTAAAAGCCATGTATAAGACAAGTCAAGATTGTAAGGCCAATGTTACTGCATTGTTAGAAGAGGATTTACTGTGTTTATTTGGCTGTGATATAATACAATTTTATGATTCTATTACATTTTTGTTAATAGGCCTGAGAGTTTATATTTTTTCCTTGACACAATTGCTCATAAATCTTGAATTTAATCAGTTAGTGTAATAGCAAAATTTTAATTATAGGATCATAGAATTTTTTAATGTTATTTTAAAAAATGACTTAATGGTGGTTTATTTTTAAGAAGATTTAACGTATTTAAAGATAGGTGCAAATCTTTCAATTCTGTATTAGTATATATCTGTTCTGATTATGCATGGATGTTGGACCATGAAAGAGATTGTATTATTCGTTCATTCTACAGCTTTACTCCATGCCTATTTTATTCCAGGAATTTTTTCTAGGTTCTGTTAATTTAACAATAAATAAGCCATAATTCATTACCCTCCTGGAGCTTACCTTCTAGCACTGACTTGTACTGTGGAACAATAGTTACCATTTTCAGACTGGTAAAGTTTGTTCTTAAAAATTTAAGTTTCTATTAAATGTTAATTTATGTTATATCAGTAATAGATGAAACACTTCTTGAGCACCTTTGTTTATTTATTCAGTAGGACTTTTGAGTCACTCATCTACCTTTTAAAACTGGTGTGACTTCTTCGTACTTTGTTCAAGATTAAGAAATAATTCAATGTAGCATCTATGGTAATATTAAAGTCAATTTTTTCCAGGCAGTTCAGTATCGTGAAGGACATCACTGGTGATTTTATTTCCTTATTTAATTTCAGGAATTTTCCTGTAACCTAGCTGGCTATAAATGTTTAAGCTAATGTAAAGCGCTGAAACAAAAATGTTAGAGATTTGTTTCTCTCTTACCTAACATTCTGGCTTAGACTGCAGGGTAGCCCTGAACCTTTAGATCATTCAGAGACACAAGTTCCTTACATGTTTTTCTTCCATCCTGTAAGTAGTCCTCATCTGCATGGCCGAAGCTGGATTGCTGCTACTTTGGTATTCCATCCCCAGCGGGGAGTGGGTTTGGGAGGAAGTCCAGGGAAAGCTGATTGTCTTTAAGTTGAAAATAACTAGAAATTGCATTCCTCACTTTTCGCACATCCTATTGACCCAAACTTAGGTGTCCACCTCACACTGCAAGGAAGTCTGGGAAATGTAGTCCCTAGCTGAGCTGCTATGTGCCCAGCAAGACTAGGAGAATGCATTGAGGGGACAGCTAGTAGTGTGCCACAGGACTCGGTGTGCATTAGAAACCAGAGTTCCAGAACACACTGCCTTCTGATTGGTTTTAGTCAATCCCACAAGTGATAGGTGAATCACTACTCTTTTAGACTCCAAAGACTTCCATGTAATAAAGTTTTGCTTCAGGGACACAGAACAGCCTACAGCCAAAAGTACAAAAGTACATTATGATATGAACTTTTGCCATGCAAATATTTGGTGTATAGGAGGTTCTTTTAGGAATGCCACACAGAATTTTTCATCTGGAAATAGTTATTGGCATGCAAGAAGTATCTAGCATTTAAATAAATACTATGTTTCTAATACCAAGATCAGAAACACAGTGTTTACCACCCAAATCCTGGGTGTTTGGAGATGATAATAAACAAAGAGGACATCCCCTATTTCATTTCTTTTTAGAGTGTTTACATGTGGTTTCAAAGCAGCACAATTAAGAAGTTAGATGTAGAGTATTGGCAAACAAGGCTTTTTGCACTTCCTTAATTTACTCACTGATCATAAACTCATTCTCATCTTTCAAGTACCCATTTTACCAGTTGTTCTTAAACTTCAGCTTATATCATAATCACCAAGAAGACTAGGTAAACAGATTCCTGCATGGCCCCACCCCCAGACTTTGTAATTCACCAGGTCTTAGGTGGGGCAAGATAATTTGCATGTCTAACAAGTCCCCAAGTGTTGAGATACTGATGGTTCCAGGACCATACTTTGAAAACTACTGGTAACTCTGACTCCCCAGGTGTTCCTTCAAGGAATGACTTCTCCCAATTGCTGGGAGTGCTCCCAGGGGATAGCCTGTCAGCCCATCAGGACTTGCCCTTGGCTACAGGGAGCTGCCTGGTCCAAGGTCACTCCCATTTCTGGAGCTCCCCCCATCCAATGACTAACCACAGCAGAGGTAGGAAGACCCAACCCAAGACATTCTTCCAGCCCCTTTCAGTGGCAGACCTCCTAGTGGTGTCAACTGACTTCCCTCTCAGCCTCATTCTCCTTTCTCCTTCTCCCTGTGTACACATTGATCCCATTGATTCCTACTCTCTATAAACATCTTAAACACTAAATTCTGTTTCAGAGTCTGCCTTTCCAGAGACCCCATACTGAAACAGTAATGATTCCACACTCAGTGTCTCTCTATGGCAGATCAAATTGAGTCCAGATTCTGCAGTTTGATGATATTCAAAGTGGACATCAACTGGCTGTCTCTAAGCTCTGCAACTCATACCTCACAGCTGCTTCCTAACCCTCTCTTCTTTGGTCTATCTGATCCTCTCCATCCCCTACACAGCTCCTACTATTCATTCCTATCTCAGAGATTATGTCCATTTTGTTCCCACTACCTAATATGCCCCTCCATTACTGCTCTTTTTACCTATCCTAATCCTATACATCCTTCAAGGCTAAGACACAAACTCATCTATTTCAATAGGCATTCTCCATAAAACCACTATGGAGCTGATCTGGACAGACTTCTAGTAATTGTGTTTATAATCTCTACTTCTTTTGCGTATTTCTATTTTAACATCAAGTGGTATTGAAAATGGCCGTTTATTTGTGTTTATCCTTCTAGACTGTTAACTCCCTGAGGGCAGGGACCACACCTAGAGTTATCCTTAAACAGATAACCGGCCCAGAAATGAGTACTGAACCATTGCACTATGTGCCCATAATGCCTTGTAATTTCTCCACCAGCCTTCCGTATGTATCTTCTTGCTTCATCCTCTGCACAGGTTCCTCAGGGTCAGGACTTTGTTTTTTGACTCTGTTATATTCTCGTGGTTCTTATAGTTGTGCTTTAAAGAGAGCAGATGTTCAATAAATACTTACTGACTGAAAGAACCTATTATAGTTAATGGTTTTTATGGCCCATAACAAAGAAGACGCTAATAATACATATTCTGAATAGAAGACCGTATCTTATGATTTTATTATATATTTCTCAATATTTGAATGCTTATTTTCCTAAGAACATGAGTTCTTCATAGTCTAAGTATTTTATAGTACATTTATAAATAAAATTGCAAAATAATAATGGTATAGGATATTAATTTGACGTAAACAAAAAAATGCCACCTAACAATGTAGGGAAAAATATAATTAAAAGAAGAATATAGAGCTGTACTTACCAACACAGACACAGGCACACACACACACACACACACACACATACACACACACATACACACTGTCTTTAAAAGAAAAATTCCTTTTAAAATATAATCCATACCACCAGGTTAACCTCAGGACCTCTAATTTCATGAAAATTCAGAAGAGAATTTTTAATAATGTAAGCTTCCTTTTAATTGTCAGAATTTCTATTTCTGCTAGGGTAGACCAAGGATTCTTATCTATATTCAAAGATGACCAAGATCAATCACTTGGATTTAGTTCAAATTTGCTTCTATTCTGGTTCATTCATAACACAGCAAAGAATATATGTTGTAAAGGGTACAGGTGTATGCTCCGGGCTCCATGTATTTCATGGAGACATACCTAAGGTTTGGTGATCTTCACTGTCATATGGAATGAGATATCTCTGTTAAATAGGAGGATCCTAAAACTGTGAGTTTGCTCCTTCTCCCACCACCTACCTCCCATAGCTGTCAGCACAGAGATAGGCATACAAGGCAATAATCCTACAACTCAGCAAGCTGTGTCACCCAACCCCATGTTACCCCATGTTCCAGACCTCGACAATTCTGTTGTGCCAGCAGTGGGAATTCATACCTTACCAGTGCCTGTGTACAGGACCTCAGTATTTTCCATTTATGTCCCTGTTAGGACTCTCTCTGTGAATGACTAACCATGACCTACTTCCTTTTTCAGTATTAGAGGGTTCACAACTGAAATGATTGAAGAGTGAAGTTGATTTCACATTCTTAAACCTATCAATTCCCAATTCTAGCTAGAATTGTAACAGCATAAATAGGAATGTCAATGTTCCTCTTACCTATCTTTTAGGATATTATTATATGGCATCACTGTTTATAGTTTTCTGGCAATCCTTATTGTTCAGTGTCTCAGTCAACTGAGTTAGTTCTCATAAGAACAATGACCAAAGGAAAGTATAAGTCAAGCACATATTTGGAAAATCTAGTTTCAAGACAGAGGTCTAGAGAGCATACTTTTGTTTTTATTATGGGAAGTTCAAATAAAATTTAGACAAGCAGTATATAGGAAGGCTCAATTTGAGCAAAATATTAGATTCAAACAGCAACATGCCTCTAAAGGGACAACTACAGCAGCTAAGTAAATAACAGATAGCAGGTGCAGGCTCTATATTAGAGCATATGAGTAGTTTTGGCTTTCCAGTCAGACCTAGAAAGCTGGTGGAAACTGAGGTGTAGAAACATTTTCAACTATGTACAGCAGTCATGAGTTAAAAAACAATCACAGATAACAGTATGCTGCCATCCATGTATAAAAATGAATCTACTAAACCATGGGCTGTAAGTCATGTGCTTTGGTTTGTTTGATTTGATTAGGGTTTTTAATTTTTTTGTTTTTAGTGCCTGATCCACATTTCTGATGAAGGTACCCATTGTGAACAGTGGCCCCCATTTATGAGATATCTGACTAAGACTTGTGGAATAGAGTAGACTCATCTTGGAGCCACTTCTTCATCCTACATTATTGGCATCTGCCCTTACCAAATGTACCCTGTAAAGAAGTTATGATTGTCTATTATATATCTAGGTATATGAACCTTAAAATAGTAACCTGGATAGGGTCAAATGATGCTAACATGTCACTGTTTTCAAGAAAATGTGCGAATGTCCTTTGCCACAATGAGTAAAAATGCTGTGATCATATATTTGTAAAACCATCATCTTAAGGAAAATTTGTTATAAGGAAAAAATAGTATTATCTACATCCATATATTTTCATTCAAACCAGCATATTAACTTTTTGGGAAGAAACTATGATTCCTTCTTCTTATAACTTCTCGAAGAGTTGGCAGGTGTGCACATAAGGGAAGCACTTCATGAATGTTTATTGATGTGATCCTTTTGTTATTTAATGTGTATCTGCATATTTTCTGGTTTTGTTCTCTTGGCCATTCAAAAATTCTCTGCAGATTCATGGAAAACCCTGAAAATTAGCTTATAACAGAAGACATACATCATTAAATCAGATGGACATGCCATTCAGCTTTGGGTGGGAGGGGAGCTTGATAATTTGCTCTCTGTATTGTCATTCATTCTCAAAGTATTTCTAATACTCCAATTGTTGTATCTATTCCTGCAGACTTCCCTCTTGATACTTTCTCACACTTCCTAATGATCTTCTCTATTAGTTAAATATTTTGTTTATAGAATGTACAGCAACAACAAACTAGAAATTTATAAATGAAAAAGATTTAAAAAGCTATCAATTCTTCTTTCAAGTGCATGAATTCCGTTTGAACAGAATGACTTTGAAATAATGAAGAAAAGATTAATAAATATTTTACACATGCATTTAATATTTTAGCAAATCTTTAAGGTCAATTTTGTGTTAAAATTTATGGTACCACTTCAGGGAACATTTATGGAAATGAATTTCAGAATTCACCCTCATTGTCATGGAGTGATTTACAGTAGAGTTGGACAGGCCTACATCACTGCAAAGCTGGTTATGTTAGAGACTCTATGGGTGAACTGAAGCAAAGCCTCAACCAGTGGAATTCGTAATTCAGACAAAACCATTGATATTGCCAGTGAATCACCCATCTGCTTGGCCTAGGCTGTCTTGACTTTGCCTGAAAAGGCTACCACTGAACATTTTCCGTCTTTATTTGAGAAATAAAATGACTAGCGGTAAATAAAAATGATAAATTGTCATCCTTGATCTTTTCTTCCAGAAATTATATACTGTAGTTCCTCGAGTAAATGTGACTCCAGTATGTTTCCCTTTACTAAAGTATTTGGGCAATCATATGTTAAATGCAAAGGATGTGGTAATCTATATATTACATGACATGCTTCCAAAAACAAATTCAATGATATAAAAATAGAAGATAATTTTATCCTCTTTCTTTTAAAAACAACTTTACAATCTAAATTCATTTTATAATATACTCAATTAGTCTACAAATATGTCCTGACTTGAGTTTCAGAAAAAAGGCATATCATTCATTTAATTTTTCTTCAATTTAAAGTCCCCTTTCACTTGATTTTAGTGAAGGAGTCACCCTTTCAAAAAGTGGTTTTAGCACCCTCAAATTTAATTCTTCAGTTTTTAGTTCTAAGCTTCTAGATATACATATGGTAAGCATGCAGTTAGCAGGCGAAGGAGTCCATACTCTAGGCATTCTTTGTAAAGACCTCAATGTTAAGTTGACTACTACCCAGATCGGGCTAATAGTATCAAAGGGAGATAACTGGTATTTGAGATTGGCAGTGTTCACTTATTCCTTTACATTTTTTTCAAAATTTATTTATAATTCAGTAAATCACTAGAAAACAACAAGCTTAACTGACATAAAATGCCTTATTTGAGTTACAGCTTATTACCATTGTTTTAGTTTTTATCAAAAGTCAGCAAAACAAAGGACCACATGAAAAGCCTTTCTATATTATCTGCAAGAGGCTATTGATGTCATTGCCCATTAATCACAGAGTTCCTTATATATAAATTTTTTATATGTATGTTTCTATATGTAAATTTCTCTTATACTTCCAGATAAAAAACGTCTGTTTGTGGAGATGTTTCCCTTTAATCAGATAATAAGAACTGAAAAAGTAATTGCTTCTCTTTTTCCTTAACTAGTAGAAAACTCAGAAATAAATATAATATTCAATTGAAGTCACCAGCTTTCCTCAGATCTTAGTATTCCCCTCCACCCCCGCTTTCTTCCTATTTGGCTTTAAATTTAGTTTTCTAGCATTAATCTCAATTTTCTATTACAAATTGGTATAACGTTTTTCTAGAACTAGAATGAATATATTACTAATATGAATGCCAAAAGTTAGAGTTTCTCTCCTTCATTTGTTTATTCAATCATTCATCCGTCTAAGTTTATCTCTTTAAAAATATTAGTTGATGATCTCCTATGAGTCAGGTAGTATGGGCACTGTGGATAAAATTGTGAATGAGGTATATTCTCTTCCTTCAAAAAGCTTCCCTTTTGATTTATTCTTTGTGCCTTTCATGATGCCAAGCACATAGTAAATGTTCCTTGGAAATGTGTTGTATGATTGCCTCTTCTCTTAGTTGATTATTTTTGAAACTTCATTTGTTTGAATGTTTTGAAATAAGATGAATTTTATCTGTTTGAATTAGTTAATCACAGTGCCTAGATTTTAACATTTTGTGCTTTTCTTTTTTTTCCTGTAATTGTGTCCTAGTGTGATTAGAATCACAAAGAAGAAAATATTTTATATTTTGATAAATAAAAGTTATATATAAACTCTATGACCTCTGTAAGATTCTTACGGCTTTGTGATTAATTGCACATCTCGTACCTTTTCTTATACTTTGGCATTTCTTTTGTGTTAATAACCATTGTTTGCCCTTCTGTTATTATCAGGCAGAATAGTTATTCTTTAAATCCTTCTTCTACATCATTTAATTTTTCATGGGCACAATGCAAGATCCATTTCAAAACAACTGATTTTTAGGTTATTTATCACTTCTTGATGCTGACATGACACTTATTTTATACTGTCATGCACTGCGATCCTTCATGTGTTTTCTTTCTGTTAGCAGATTTCAACTTCTAGGATATCAGGGATTAGTTTATAACTTTTCAACTCTGCTCTAGGGACTAGCAGTGTCTTCCATATAGCAGGGAACCAATAAATAGCATGTGAATAAAGTAATCAGTTCCCAGTGAATAATATAGGTATTTAGAATGGCAGATATTCTTATACTAGTACCCAGTGTGCTCACACTTACAAGCACGAACTTGCTGTGGCACAACAGAAACGTGTTGTCTAATTGCCTCTTCTCTTAGTTAATTATTTTTCAGACTTCATTTAAATGCATGTTTCAAAATAAGATGAATTTTATCTGCTGAATTGGTTAATTACATCAGGGAGAAGGGAAGATGATATTGAAAGCATGCTTTAATTCAACCTAAAAATTAAAACTTTTTTCCATTAATAATTTATTCTTGAATAAAGGTAGACACTTAAAACCAATATTATTTCTTCCTTAAAGCTCCTCTACTACACATATGTTCTACTGTGTAATTTTGATGAGGAGTCAAATGGGGTGAAATGTTTCATTCAGGATTTTTATTTCACTTAGACTTTCAGTTTGTGAAATAAGGTAATAATAATTTAAATTTCGTAGCATTTTTTTTTTAATTTTCTGAGACAGAAGCAAAGACAGAACTGTTGCTTCCTGAGGAAAAGGATCATGAAAGATCACCTTGCTCTTTACCTTTTAAATTGAGAATCAAAGTTCCATAGATCCTGCATTTTAGTACTTACATAGGAGTTGTTTACTCATAGGTAGTCAGGAAAATGAAACTGGCACTCTTCTTGGAAGTGGGGAGTTCTGATTTACTTTTTGCTGCCTTTGCTCTACAAACCAGAGGCTTACAATGAATCAACTCAATACTTGCTGAGGTCGCAATAAGCAATAAATGGCTGGCTAATGTAGGCAAAGGCATTTAGCTATACTTTGTATGCATTGTAAATGTGATATTTTCTGGAGTGTTCAGCTAACACCTTGTAGATATCCTTGGTTAATTAACCAAATATTGAAAGAAGGAAGCCTATCTTTTCACCTGTGATCTTGCAGGTCTTGCTTTCTAGGTAAGCAGAGCTGTGGGTTGTAATACAAAGATTTTTGTTGGTATGTGAAATCTGAGTTCTTCCTTATCTAGCTTAAACTGTTTCCTCTTCCAAAAAGGAAAAACTATATTCCAGAAAAGTAGTCTATGAAATAACATAATATAGTGTATATTCTTGGTATTTGAAAGAAATTGAGATTGTGTTTTAAGTTACCATAGGATGAGAACTTGGTCCAATAATATTTAACTAGAGAGTTTTTGTTAGAAAATCTCTTTCTAAAAGTCAGAAACAAAGATTTTGAATAATGAAGACAAGAAAAGATAGTAAAATAACATACCATTTTGAATTGTTGTGTTGGAAAGGGCACTGGGCGAGGAAGCAAGAAGATAGAGTTCTATTTCTGCCTTGAACTCATTTCTTTACCTCTCTACAGTGCTTTACCTCTCTGAAGCTTGGCATCCAGGTGGAGCACTGGATGAGTTCTAAGTCCATCTGTATTAGTTCTTTCTCATGCTGCTAATAAAGACATGCCCAAGACTGGGTAATTTATAAAGGAAAGAGGTGTAATTGACTCATAGCTTAGCATGGCTGGGGAGGCCTCCGGAAGCTTACAATCATGGTGGAAGGAGAAACAAACACATCCTTCTTCACATGGTGGCAGCAGGAAGAAATGAGAGTGAAAGGGGAAGGCCCCTTATAAAACCATCAGATTTTGTGAGAACTCACTCACTATCACAAGAAGAGCATGAGAGTAACTGCCCTGATGATTCAATTACCTTCCACCACGTCCTTCTCCCAACACATGGAGATTATGGGAACTACAATTCAAGATCAGATTTGGGTGGGGACACAGCCAAACCATATCACCATCTATCTCTGTCCTACTGCAAGGCAAGCATTGCTTTGTATAATGCTCTCCTTGGGGGTAAGAAAGTTGCTTTCTCCTTCTCTGTATCCCAGAGCCTGGGATTTAGTAGCTGGTTTCTAAATGTTGATTGATTTCTATTCAATTCCCAGATGTATGACAAAAATCTTAGTGTGATTCCCTGGTTCAGTTGTACAAGGCATCAGCTCTGGGGTTAAAAAGCAGGATATGGACCTGAATCCCAGATTGACTGTGCATCCAGTGCCATCTTCTCTTTTTGTCACAAATTTCATTTGTCTCTACATTTCTGGTTCAGCAGATGTTTCTTTATGGCTGCTATGCTTATGCTTGAGTTGGTTGTCAGGGCTGTTAAGTAAAAAGCACTGTCAGCACAGTATCTTGCCCTCAAGAGAGGATGTAACTTCAATTTTATGACAATGTTTATTATTACTGATATAGGAAAGAAAGTCCCTTGCTTGTTTCTGGCCCACTTGCTCAATACTTTATATTTAAACCATGATAGGATACTGATTTTTTAAAAAATACACCAATCTTGCTTTAGACTTTTAATCATCACTAAGTAGGAGAATCTGTAATCATGTGACAAATACTGAGTCAACAGCTAGGAAAACCTACTAGCTTGGTTTGGTAGTGGCCAGTAAAAAAAGCAAGGCTGGGGTCCAAATAGAAAACTCAGGAACTCAGCCATAATCTTAAAGCATATTTCATTTGGGTCTCCATCATAAAATTTGCAATGTTTGTCTTCAACATGTTCCAGCCACTTTTGTCCCTTTTCTTATTCTCTTTGTTTGGAAAGCACCTGGTGTCTTAAATCACCCTGACTGCCCAGAGTCTTCACTGCGTCTCCCCATCTGTTTCCCTCCATGTATCTGAACCAGAGGAAAGAGCAGTGAGTCAGAAGTCAAAGACTGGACCAGGCCCAATTGCTAACTAAGTGTAAAACTGTGGGCAAGTCATTTAGGTATTCTTTGTCTTAGTTTCCCTGTATGTGTGTGTATATATCTAGTCATTATTTATTAATTAATTCATTATTATTAATGAATATATGTATTCGTTATTTATTTATATTTAATGAAGGGGTTGGAGCTAAAAATTTCTTTTAACTCATATGTATGATTCTACGGGGTCTTCATCTCATAATCAAAACATTCTTATACTTTCCTTATTTTCTTCTAAGTAAACCTGGAAACTTTCTTCCAAGGTGATAATAGCAATAGTCATATACTGTGGTAGAATCCCTAGGAGGCTGGGGATTTTGTTTTGTGATGATGTTTTGTCTTACTGGTTTTTTCCAAGCTTAATATCCTAAATGTCTTAACTCAAAAATAGGAATATATGATGATCGCATTTAAGTACCATTTGATAATAATGGAAGATACATTTTTTTAAGGAATCTTTAATCAGCACTAAAACAAAACTGTCTCCGTAGTTTTGTGTATATCCAGAATGTCATATAGTTGGAATCATACAGTAGATAGCCTTTTCAGACTGGCTTCCTTCACTTAGTAATGTTAAGGTTTCTCTATGTCTTTCTATGGCTTGAAATTTCATTTCTTTTTAGTGCTGAGTAACATTTCATTGTATGTATGTACCACAGTTTACTAAATCTATTCATCTGCTCAAGGACGTCTTGGCTACTTTCACGTTTTAGCAACTATAAATAAAGCTGCTATAAATATCTATGTGCTGGTTTTGGTGTGGACATAAGTTTTCAGTTCATTTCGTTAGATACCAAGGAGCACCATTGCTGGATCATATAGCAAGAGTATGTTTAGTTTTGAAAGAAACTGCCAAATTGTCTTCCAAAGTGGCCATGCCATTTTGCATTTCTACCAGCAATGAATGAAACTTCCTATTGCTTTACATCCTTTCCAGCATTTTGAGTTGTCAGCTTTTTGCTATTCCAATAGTTATGTAGTGGTAACTTGTTTTCATTTCCAATTCCCTGATGACATATCATGTTGGACACCTTTTCATGTGCTTATTTGCCATCTGTATATATGCATTTAAAGTTTTTATATAAATTTTTTAATAATTAAGGTATAAAACGTGATGTTTTGATATGCATATACGCAGTGAATGATAACTAATTAACATATCCATCTCCTTACATAGTAATTATTTTTAAGCATGTATGTGGTGAGAACACCTAAAATCTACTCTCTCAGCAAATTTCCAGTATACAGCACTGGATTATTAACTGTATCATGCTATACATTACATCTCTAGACTTACTCATTCTACATAACTGCAGCTTTATACTTTTTTTTTGTTCTAGAGAAGATACAAGTTTTTATTACTGTGGCATTGTGCATTTTTGTTGATTTTTTTTAGTTCAAACTAATTTAAAATTTTTATTATTTTTATTTCAATAGGGTTTTGGGGATGAGATGGTGTTTGGTTACATGGATAACTTCTTGTAAGTTGTTTTGTTTGTTTGTTTGTTTGTTTTTTTGAGACAGAGTCTTGCTCTGTTGCCCAGGCTAGAGTGCAGTGGTGTGGACTCGGCTCACTGTAACCTCCACCTCCTAGATTCAAGCCATTCTCGTGCCTCAGCCTCCCAAGTAGCTGGGATTACAGGGGCATGCCACCACACCAGGATAATTTGGAGGTTTTTAGTAGAGACGGAGTTTCACCATGTTGGGCAGGCTGGTTTTTACCTCCCGGCCTCAAGTGATCCACCCACTTCGGCCTCCCAAAGTGCTGGGATTACAGGTGTGAGCCATCACGCTCAGCTGGATAAGTTCTTCAGGGGTGATTTCTGGATACATTTTGACCAGTTTCTCCCCATTTCCCCAACTGCCCACCCCAGTAACCACCATTCTTCTCTCTGTTTCTATGTATTCAACTTTTTTAGATTCCATGTGTAAGTGAGATCATGCAGTCTCCTTTCTGTGTCTGGCTTATTTCGTATAGCACAATGCCCCCCAGTTTTATCCATGTTGCTGCAAGTGGCAGGACATTCTTTTTTAAGGCTGAATAATATTTCATTGTATGGTTGCCAGGGGCTGGGGGAGGGGGAGATGACTAGGTGGAGCACAGAGGATCTTTAAGGCACCAAAACTCCTCTGTATGATACTATAATGGTGGATACATGTCATTCATTGTATGTGTGTCAATAGAATGTACCCCTAGAATGTACAACATTAAGAGTGACCTTTTTTTGTAAACTGTGGACTTTGGGAGATAATGATGTGTCAGAAAGGTTCATGGAAGAATAATCAATGTACCACTGCAGTGCAAGCAGCGTGCAAGACATTGTTAGTGGGAGAAACTGTACTGTGGGGGAGATCGAAGTATATGAGAATTCTCTGTGTTTTCTGTCCAATTCTACTGAGAACCCAAAGCTGCTTAAAAAATAAAGTCTGCTTAAAAAATTTTTTTAAAGGCCAGAAAAGCCGGATGTTTAGTCCCAGTGACTATCAAGAGATCAACCAAGTGGCAGGGTCTGGAAAAAACTTACAGGGTTTGATTTAATACAGATTTTAATTTCTAAACTAGTACTGAATAAGACTTAGAGAAGGGAAAAAAATGGTATCAATTCAGTACCTGTATGCCAGTCCTTTCACATTTATTTCCATTTAATTCTAACCCTAGGAGGTAAGTATGTATAATCCCTTTTCATGTAAGAAAATTAGATTCTGAGAAGTTAGATTATTTTCTAAATTCAACAAGCTAAGGGTAGAGGGTGCACGTGTCAAACCTGTCTGCCTCTCTCTGTGCCCAATAGCCACCAGCTACCTCATTCATGTATATAAGGAATAATGAAAAAATGAAGTGTACATAGATGGTTGGTAGAAATCCAGTTCTCTGACTGTAGATAAAATTAGTTCCCTTGCCCAACTTTGAAGGGCAAGATGCAAGAATATTTATTCTCAACTCCATGTTCTTATAGAGGGAGATCATTTCTACTCTGCTCTCCAGGAGGGAAAACCATGTGAGGAAGACATGCCCCTGCTTCTCTCCACCTCATCATTTGCCCTTTCCAGGGCAGGAGGAGTGACTTCTCTGATAGTTGAGTTTCAGAGAAGGAAATGATGGTGCTCAGATCATCCTTCTGGCTCCTGTCTGCTGGACACATTCTCTGCTTCTGTATTCAGTGAGCTTTCAGGCTAGGGTCTCCTCTCAGAGAGCATCTGGCAATTGTTAAATTCAGGAGTATTAGAAGGTATTAGGGGGCTTACTGTGGTGGTACCTCTGAGTCATGTTCTTTGATCAACTTTATTAGTAATAAAGCTGGCATTTTGATCTTTTATTTATCCATCACACAGTTGGTTCCAAATTAGGAGAGAAAGAGGAATATTGTTTTGCTTACTGGTCCCTGAAAATCTCAAAAATGGGTAGGATACAATCTAAAGGATTCATATGTTAAAATATATGTATTTCAGAATAATTATCATTAAAGATAACACAGTAATAGTTCTCATTTCTGCCCTTAGGGGAGAGGGTAAGAAAAATCCCTGGCAAAATATTTTAAAGAGACTGAGTGACAAATATGTTCAAAGGGTTATTGGCTTATGGAAGAGTAGAGATAGTCAGGTAAGCTTGCCTTTTCTGCTTGGATAGCACCAAACCAGTGGAACACATTTTAAAGGCTGCTCCCTAAGAGCTATACTTATGATGTTTCATTATTTTACATTCCATAATGATCCTAGTCATCAACTGTCTTACAAATTCTTTTTCTATTATGTGCATGTTGGGAGAAAGGCATGCAAGTACTTCATTCTTTACTTGAGTGGTGGTGTTTAGCCTTTCACTGTGATTTTTAGTGTGATTTTTTTCCCCCAGTATCTGTAAATGTTATGAAAAGCTATGTTTTCATGGGCAGAAGTTTGTGTTTATGGAATTTTCTTGATGGTTCACCTGCCAAATACCAAGTCTGTCAGTTTTCAGGGTGCCCGGTTAGGCCATCTGTGTGTGCAGGTGTCAGGGGTGCTTCTCCAAGACAGTGGCACACATAGGTATTTCTTATGTGAGGTGTCATTATTGGTCTCTTTGCATACTTTTATTCAAATTCAGCTACTGTGTTCAGTGCCCAGACATTCTGAGAATCAAAGAATTTACTCACTGAATTTTGGAACTTTAGTTTGACTAAACCATAGTACAATTGAACATTGCTCTGGGACTTGCTTGCCGGCTCTGAATTCATCATATTAAAATAGGACCCTTGTTTAAAGTAAACCTACTCCGAAGTGGCCCCACTGTACCACTGTTTAACCATTTGCTCAGGCCAAAAATCTGGAACCCATCCTTGATTACTCTTATTGTCTTATAACCAAGCTATCATGTCTGTTCAGCTCTACTTTGAAAAGTAGATACATCCTGTATCTGACCACCTTAGGTACCTCTGTCATTACCATTGCAGTTCAAGCCACCATGATCTCTTGTTTGTCTGAATTACTGCAAAAGCCTCTGGACTGGTCCCCTTGATGCTTCTTCCTCTCTTGCTCTTCATATAGACAATTATCCACAGAGCATCCAGAATAATCTTTTAAAAATGCCACTCAGATCACATCAAATGCCCTTCAGTTTCTTTCCATCAGTCTTTGCCTTAGCCTCTGAAGACCTACATGATCCAACCTTTGGCTACCTCTGTGACCTTGTCACATACACTCTCCCCCATTTTCATTCTGTCCCAGTTATACTGTTTCTCAAGCAAGTCAGGCTAGTTTCTGTTTCAGCCCTTTCTACTTGTTCTCCCCTCTGCTTGTATGGCCTTTAACAATAAGGACTATTTATGGAGCTATGCACTAGAGACTACTGTAGGCCCAGTGACTAGAGCTTTCAACAAGACAAAGTTTATATCCTTAGCAAGCTTTCATCCTACAGAAAGATGACAGAATATAAATTAACAAATGTATAAGGACTCAGGTAATGGTAAGTCAAAATTAGAAGAATAAGATCCATGGGCATAAGATGTGCTACTTTATGGAAAGTGTTTAGAGAATACCTAACAAAGTGACTCATGAGTAGAAGCCTGGAGGAAATGAAAGAATGGCCACATAAATATTTGGGGTAAGTACATTCCAGGGAGAAGGAATAGAAAATGCAAAGGCCCTGAGGTATGAGTGTGCCTGGTGTTTTTAGGGAAGAGCAAGGGCACCAGTATGCCTAGGATGTAACATGTCAGGCAGGGAGGACGGTCGGAAATAAGGTCAGTGAGGTGGTGGAGGCTCAGAGGATGAAGGGCCTTCTAGGCCATTAAGGACTTAAGCTTTTAATCTATATCATAAAGGAAGCCATTGGACAGTTTTGAGCATTGAAGTGACATAACTGATTTATACTTTTAGAGAAGTACTCTTCCTATTGTGTTGAGAGTAGACAATAAGGGAGGGAAGGTAAAAACATGAAGGCTAAGAGGCTACTGCAATAGTCCAGACAAAAGATATGATGGTATGAAGTCGTAGGATCCTGGATGTATTTCAAAGAAAGAGCTGGACTTCATAGGGTTTGCTAACAGATTTAAGGTGGGTATGAGAAACAGGGAGAAGCTAAAGACGAATACAAGTTGTCCTGAGCAACTGGTAAATCTGTTCCATTTACCATTATCATAACAAACTTAGTGTCATAAAACAGCCATGTTATTTTACTCACATATTTGATAGGTTAGAAATTCAAATGGGACACAGCAGGGGCATCTTGTCTGTTCCCTCTATTCCACAATATCTAAAGCCTTGGTTGGGAAGACCGAAAGCCTGGGGTTCACTCAGTGGTGAGAGACTAGACTGGAATTATCTGGAAGTGTCTTCATTCACATGTCTGGCAATTGATGTTTGCTTTTAGTTAGGACTTCAGCTAGTTTGTCAGCTGGAACACCTACACACAGCTTCCCCAGGTCGTCTTTCCAGGCAAGTGAGTTTGGACTTCCACACAGCACAGCAGCTAAGTTCCAAGACTGACTGACCCAAGAGAGCCAATTAGAATTGCATTTTCATGATCTAGTCTTAGACATCACATAACCTTACTTCCACTATTCTCTATGGAATGAGACAGTCACAAAGGTTCACACAGAATCAAGGATAGGAAATAGATGTACTACCATTTGATGGGAGACATGTCAAGGTCACATTGGAAGAAGAGCAAGCAAGATGGGAAATATTGTGGCAGCCCTCTTTGGACTACACAATACACCATCATGGGGAAGGCTGTGAGAATAGCAGGTGTGTATCGGAGCGCAAAATTAATTTGATTTTGGCAGTGTTGTATTTGTGATATTTATAAGACGACTAAGTGGAGATGTCAAATAACAGTTGGATTATGATTAAAGAGGGTTCTGTGCTACAGATGTATTTGGAAGCCATTTGTCTGTTTGAAAGCACGGAGCTGGATGAGGCAGAGTGAGTATAAGTAAAGAAAAGAAGGTCCAAGGACAGAGCCCTGGAGCACTTCAGTGTTCAGGCTCAGGAAGATGAAAAGGAGTCGTCCAAAAAGACTGAGATAAGTAGCCAGTGCTACTAAGAGAGTGGTGTTCTAGAAGCCAAGAAAAGCAAATATTTACATTAGCTTAAATCCACTGCATCACGTGCTATTATAAGATGTGGACTGAGAATTAATTGTCAATCTGAAGGTCATTGATGACCCTTAGGAGGTACTTCCTTGTTGTGAAGCTCAAACCCAGCTTAGTGAGGGTTCAAGAACAAATGAAAGGAAAATAAAAGTTTGAGTGTGAACATCTATTTCGAAGAGTTTGGCTGTAAAGGGAAGTAGATGAAAGCAATGACGTTTAGAGGAGATGTCAGGTCAAAGGAGGGTGTTATTTTTTTTTTAGGCTGGAAGATTTTAGAGCGTATTTGTAAACTAGTGGGGAAAAAAAGTAGAAAGTGGAGTAAATAATGATCGGGGATATCGGCAGGAGCAAAGTCCTTGAGCAGGCAGGAGGGAAAGGCATGCAGTGTAAATGATGTATGCTGGGTTCCCTCCCTTTCCTCATATAGACCTGTATTCTTCTCCTTGAAGAAACCTTCTCTAACTGATTATGTAGAAGAGCCTACTCCATTCTCTTAATCTGTTTCTTTTTGTCCTTCCTGGAACTTTACCATTTATTCATTTATTTCTTATCACTGCATCAGAATGTGAACCCTATGAGGGCAAGGATTTTGCCATCTTGTTCACTGACCTATTCCTAGTACCTAGGACCTGACATATAAAGCGTATTCAGAAAAATGTTTTAAGTGAATGAATGATTGTGGAATGAATTAAATAGGAATCTTTTTGTTTTGGCTTAGCATCCCTCAAAATTGTTTTACAAATTTAATTCAAATGTGATTTTGACTTCACATTTTAATTAGGGTGTCACTTTGAGACTCCTGGGGATTAGCAGAAGACTTAATGGGAAAATAATTTGGGAGATTTTGTATTTTCTAGTACCAAGATTGTCCTTGGCAACTTGATTATTTCTGAAGTGGATCCTCATTTGACAGACTCCTGAGATAAGAAATTGGCATAAAGCAACTGCGTAAGCCCTCCTCTACCCTCCACTGATCACATTGAGTAGCAGTTCAGTTGCTCAGGAGAGAGGACTGAAAATCAAGAGATAAAAGCTTCAAGAAAAGCTTTGTAAGGTTCTTTATAAAATACCTGTCCATACACTAACTCATCTTACCTATTAGGAAAATGTGCAATACAGCATGTTAATACTTCACTGGGGGTATATTGCAACATTATGAATTAAGGGTTGGGAAGCACTTTCAGATTCTCAAATAAAAGACACTCTTTAAGTTCACAGTGTCATTATCATGGTAACTATGACAAATGACAACATTCCCTTCAGTTTTCTCCCTTATAAGTCACTTCTTATTGATTTGTCATGTCAGATAAAATTGTATTTTTTTTCTTTTTTCCTGCTTTAGAGTAAGAAAGTAATTTCACAGCAAGAAAAGAATACTATTGTGTGGAATATCATGCTGTATATCCCAAGTTTCTTTTATTTGGCAAGCACTCCAGATTCAACTATTGACTTACAAAGCTGTGTTATTTTTCATTATGTTATGTTTTTGGCTTTCAGTGTTATGGAGAAATGCCTGATTAAAAGGAAGCCTGCAAGTTAATTCCCAACATGCCCTTTGGCAGCTTTTTCATTTCACTTAGAGGTGGGAGCAGGTGGTGTCATTTAGAATTAAATACATCATGTCTCAGTTGGCAGGAAAACAGTGTTCAGTGATGAAATATCCCTGCAATGAATCTCATTAATTGTTCACCAATTTGTGGTAACTTTATTTGTATTTGCATACTGTAATAGAAGTACAATGAAGTGTTGTATATTTAGATCATACTTAGTGTTAGGTTTAGCTATCAGCTGTAAAAGGCCTTTGGTGTAACAGCTCTGAAGGGCTGGTACGTGAGTGCCAGTCCATCTCCTACACGAGGCCCCCTAAAATAGTCTTGTTTCATTTCCTCCATTTTCCAGTGAAGTGATAGCAATTTCACAAAACTGTAGCCTAAGCTTAAGCCCATGCTATTTTTAGCATCTTTACTCTGTGAAAAGATAAAACAGATCCTATTTGAACTCTCATCTGTTCTCAGTGACTTAATATTGCTGCAAATTATGTTTTTCTAGCATTCAAATGTCTCTGAGTGTCAAAGGGCAACTGAAAAACTCATCTGATATTTTCCATAGAAAGATATATATTGAGATTCAAGTAACTATGTATTATATTTGATACAGCTTATTATAAAAATAATTCTGGGAACATTAAACTAATTTCTTTATATGAAGCTGTTTCTATCTTAGACTGAGAAAACATGAAAACATGTTGGTTAAAAGACTCTTTATAATATTTATTGTTAATATACAGAAATATGGCAATCTAGTAAGCATCCTTTTTCTGAATGCATCGTTTTCATTTATAAAAGGACTTACAGTATGTCTGTTATATGCCTGGTTTGAGACTGGCTTGCAGAAAATACGAAAGATCCTTAAGATAGCCTCTCCCTTTCAAGGAATCAGAAGTCTCTTTAAAAACTAGATATAGAAATATGAAAGAGAGAGAAAAATACATATCAATGTGCAATTGACAAATTATGTGGAACAATTAGTGTTATAGATCATAGTTTCTTGAAGTTTTATTACCATATTTTCCATTATTAAAGGTTTTTACTTGTAATAATTATATGATGATATAGCCTATTGATCAGATCAAACATCTCTGCAATAAAATTAAGTGGATATGGTTTATAATGCTTTCTGTTGACAAATATGCATTCCTCTCATTGGTGATGCAAGGTGGTATCCTGAAAAGACTACCATAGTAGAGGATGGAAAGACTGATTCTATCTTTGCTTCACCTCTTCCTAGATGTGTCACCTTCAAGAAGTCACTATTTTCTAATCTAATGATAAAATGGGAAAATCTATGGGAAGTCCAGTGCCTTAGGATTTATTTGTGCTCTCCAAGCTCATTGTATATAGTCCTAATACTGAAAAAGATCCTTGGGACTCTACCATCCTAGAGGGTGAGAACATCTGATTTTCAAGGTCACCAGAACCATTTTTAAATCCAGCCACAATGATGTGGAATCACCACCAACAGAATTGGAGACATTTAATAAGAAGATATATTATTTAAAAATGACCATTACTTAAAAGTGATAATAAGCAGAAGACTGTGTTGATGCAAATTTTTAAAAAATGGCAAGCCTTTTTTCAGGGATATTTTTCTGGCTAAAACACATTTACTTTTAATCTAATTTTACCAATAGCTTTTGGTAAAAAGGACTTCAGACATAATTGAGCATTCTGACTTCTACCACCTCCTACTGTAATTTTAACACCAAAATTTACTTATCATATCTGAATCTATTCTTCTAAAAAGAATGTCATGATATTGATGAGAAGTTAAAATTAACCTTATTTCTGAGTAAAGGTAATTTCTAATACCATGTTTTAGAAAATGTTTTGCAAGTGTTTCTTGTATCTTATTTTAAAATGACGTCATTTAACAAACATGGAATTATAATTTTAAATTTTATGTCAGTGATTATAATCTCTGCGGTGAGTGGCTACCATGCTGGACAGTGCAGCTCTAGAGAACTGGCTGTTAACCCTGGTAGCACAGGGGAGCTCTAAGTAGAGCTTTGAAAAATCTGCTCTCCAGCCTCACTCCAGACCGATTACATAAACATCTCCAGGGTGGGGTCCAGGCATTAGGATTTTCAAAGGAGCTTTCCAAGTGATTTCAATGTGCAGCTAAGAGGAAGACCACTGCATGAATTGGAGACCTCATTGAGAGGTTTTGTTTTTATCCTAGAACCATGATACATCTTTAAAGCTTTAAGCATGGATGAGGGGTGATCACATTTACATTTTTTAAAAATCACTCTGGTGAAAGCACAGAGATCAGATTAGAGGGAAATACGATAGATGTAAATGTTGGCAGATCCTTTTAGTGGCTTGGGCAGTAGCCCAGTTCATGGATGATGGCTTCATTGTAGATGAAGATGGAATCAAGAGTTATTTGGAAGATGAAAGGTCTTGATTACAAATTGAATGTGGAAGGGGAGGGGAGGAGGTGCTGTTCAGTGTGATGGAGGTTACTGCAAGTAGATGCAGTCGTTACATGATTTTTTAAAGATCAAATACATGCAAAAACTTGTCATGAGTTTTGAGACCATGCAGACAGATGCATTAAAAGTAAAATAAGGTCTTTCCATTGCTGAAGAAGTCCGTAGGTTTTGCTATCGAGTATTTAAATTATTAACTGTAACACTGACGGAGGTTAGGAATTATACCAATGACGAGGAATATTACTTATTGTATTCTTGTTATCTAGAAAGTAAGTCATCCAAAGGAAGGGCAAATTGGAGAGTAATTCTTTTATTGTGGGTTCATGCATGACCCACTAAGGTCCTTCTGAAGAAAATATTTATTTGTGCCATAAAAGACATAAAATTAATAGTACTTGATTTTTAATTTTAATAGTCATAATGACCTTAATGATAGGCTAGTCCAACGTCTTTTTATGGAGGGACCAAAGCTCCATGGGGTTTAGGAATGTGTTCAGGTCACATGGTTTTCATTTCTCCACACTACAATGAACTTGTTGGATTATGTGCTAACCTGTTCTCTGTAAACCTTTGGCTCCTTAGAGAGCTTGCTTCTCCACATTTACATACATTTCTGCATTTTCTTAAACTTCTATGTATTTTTCCTCTTCTTGTATTGAAAATACAGTGTAACCTGAGACAGACTTCTTCCTCTTTCAATTGTTTGATATTGAATTTTTCACAGAACCCTGATACAGTAAAATGCTGTGAAAACCCTTTACTTAAACATCACACTTCCATTGAGTAAGACTGTCTATATATACCAGGAGTAATTTTTTTACATGTTTGTTCTAATTATCAGACTGTTTAAATTTTTTCAGTTCTTTAAAATCCCGTATTTCAACATGTGAACATTTGATAATGGCATTTACTGACATGATCTAGTCCTATTGTAATAGAAACAACATCTGATTTGAGCTAGAAAGAACAGATCACTTAAATTGTGACTTAAGAACCAGCTCTGTGACCTCAGACAAGTAAATTATTTTTGCTGACCTTTAGTTTCCTCATTGTAATTGAGGATGTTGGTACCTACTTGATAAAGCTATTATAAAATTCACAGAGATAATATTAATATTAATACTGGGCTTCAATCTCTAGCAATAAGATATAGGGCTCCACAATCACAAAACTCAGCTTATTAGCATGCTATCATTTTCCCTATTCTGTATGGTCCCTGATAGCTGGGTTTAAGCTAATTAGACCCAAGATAGAGAACAAATAATCTTGTTAACATTATATACCTCGAGATCCTGTTCCTGCTGCAACCTCAGTGTACTCAAGAATGCACATTTCCAGCTCATATCCTTTCAGGAAAAATCATAATAATCCCTTACTTATTCCTCTTCCATTGCCTCAGCCTACACACTAAAATTTATTTACTTCATTATTTTATTGGGCTTCAGGATTGTGGTCTTTTCTTCGGTTTCATTTCAGGATCTTTTCTGATCTTTCTACATCCCTGTCCTTTGAATCTCTTTATTCTTAGTCCAAGGACACAGTAATTTCTATGCTCCTATGCCCATACTTTACACAAGGCATGTGATAGTTTTGTACATAGCTGAAGATTTAATTGACCTCTAAGCAAAGAGTTTCTGAAGGATCTGGTGGTGTAAGACAAATTGATACAGATTTATGTAGCTGAGTGCCTAGCACATAGTAAGTACCTATTAAGTGTTAGATTAAGCTTTGGGTTTATAAGCGTTCCTTATGTATTTTTTTAAGGGACCTAATATATGCAAATAAACATGCCCTGAAGAGACTACTGTGTCAAACTGCTTGACAGACCATCAAAAACAGTTACAAAAAAGTCTTAAAAAGGACTAATGTGGTTCATAGAGGTGCCTTTCCATCCGTCCCCCACCTCTACCAATAAGGCTGCATTTATCACATTTAAGCAAACAACATATTGTCAGAAAATGAAACTGTCAAACTGATAATACTAAAGTAAGTACTAAAACTATCAGAAACACATAGCAGGTTAGATTCTTATGCTGTTTGTTTATTTTTTTCCCCTACTGTTATTTTTAATTTGAAATAGTCATGTGTATTGTCTCACTTTGATAGTCTTTCTGAGGATTGGAATTGTACCATCTACCTTAGGCTTAAAATATGTTTGTCATAAGATATAAGCCTAGTGGATATCTCAGAATCTCTTTTTTATGTGTACATCTGGATTTAAATGCTGGGGAGACATTGAAGTAAGGCTGAGAGGAGGCCAGATCTTCCTGCCAACTAGAATAGCCCATTCCAGGTGTTTATTGGGCTGACTCGGCTAGCGGCTAAATTAATCTTCAGGTCTCAGCTCTTACAACCACTACTGGGTTATAAAGAAACTAGGATAAACTTCATATTCAAAGGGAAAGGCTTTAAATTAATTGAAGAAAGTGATCATTCTCTTTCTTGGAAAAGAGAATTTGATTTCTATTGCCTATTAATTTTTCAAAGAAGTTTAAGAGCTGTATAGCATATCACCTTAGACATATAATTATAATGAAACTTTATATGTACTTTTTGTTATTAAAATAAGTATAATTAGGTAGGCTGACTTCCCTTATAATTATCTCCTTAAAGTTTTATTTTAGGCACAGTCTGTTGTTAATAGTTTATATGGGTCTGTTTTATTTTGGATGAAGATTTTTGACAATTCATAACATATTGTCAGGTAAAATCCATTTATATCTTGCCTAAATTATATCTGAACGTAGGAAAATGAATATTTTAGTCCATTTTGGAAGCATATTCTATGCATGGTTTTCTTGGAAAAATACAAAATATCTATATCTCAGAAAAAATATACTGACTCAATATTGAGTAGATATTTGATGAAAAAAATAAGAATACCATATGGCAAATTAGAATTTGGTAGTTTATTTTTTGCCATTTAGAAATTAGAGAATATATTTTAATATTCTTAACTCAAAAAAGCATTGCATTTTATTCACCTTAAAAATTAATTTAAAAATCTGAATTGTGGAGTTTACATTTACAATATGTAGACTGAAACATGTCACACTATGCTGGGAATTTGTATTCAGTATTGTATCATGGATATAGATGTTTTACATTACTGGAGGAAAAATAGGAACACCTTTCTTCAACTCCCAATTTAATAAATGGATGATTTTTATACCACAAGATGAATTAATTACTGTTGAAAAATATACATACATTTTTGCTTTGCCCCATATTGCTAACAAACATAGTATGTATAACTAAAAGCCTTTTCAGTGATCTATAAATTCTTATAAACTCATGATCAATAATTATCCTTAAATGTTTCAAGGTTAACAAATGGAACACAGATGTAAAATCTTAACTTCTAGCATCTTCCCCATTTCCTTGAAAGATTCTATTCAAATCTCAATTCGTCCCCTAATGAAAAGCTTGCATCTGTACATAATAAGCCCACACTGGTGGAACTGCTCTCTCATGCAGCTGCTGAACTCACAAGACAGGGAGTGCAAATAATGAGACAGGCACTCTGAAGGAAAAGGCTGGCACTCTGAGCCTGTTCTGTGGGGAAGTAGAGGGGTTTAGCAAAGGCACCCTCCTTTGTTAAATGAGAGATACGCTTTTAAGTTTGGGTAAGTAAAATTCATTTAAATACAGATAGGTTTGTAAGATAAGACTTCTAGATTTTTTTTTTAATCAGCTGATACTTTTCTGGAAATTAATCAGCTCCCAAATGAGAATAAGCCAGAATGGGAGGGGAACATAGAGGTGAGTTGGCAACGTGGGGAAGGGGTAATAGCGAGGCAGAGAGATCAGGCAAGCAGGGTTGTGTGCTCGAAGAGTTGTGAGATGAGAGGTGAGAGGAGCCTGAAACAATAGAATCAATAGAGTTTGAAAATTTACCTCTGAATGTACTCTCAGTTTATATGTGGGAATTAGCTCTAGAATATTTGCAGAAATATAGAGACTTTGAGAAAATCTTATTTTCAAGTAATACTCTTGCCAGTGGTGAATTCTCAACTTTCTTTTCAGCACCAGTGTAAACCGTAACAGTTTGTTTTTTTTAACACAAAAACCTTTTTCTATCTAGTATATAGAGAACTAATCCAGAGAGTCAGCTTCTAATTCAATTATAGGAATTGAACAGTACACTTAATTTCCTGAATACCAATTTGGATCAACCTTGTTTTTGCTTTGGTGCAAGCATTCAAATCATAATGAAGCAGAAAAAGGAACCAGGATATCTCAGCTCTTCCTCAAGAGATTCTTACCTAAGCGAGCCACATAAATAACTCGTGTCAAAGATGATTTTAAAGACAGTACAAAAGGTGGAAAAATAAAATATTTTATTTAATTAACATTAGAAGATATGTTCTTGACAGTACCCGTGCTAAAAAGGTTGTAGGCAATGGTTATTTCATTTATTTCTTTTATAGCCAACCTGTGTTTTCCTCTTTCTTTAAATCAAATTCAAAGTCCAGATCCTTTACTAACTTCCTAGTTAGGCAGTTCCCTAGGAATTTTACTCCTGTATTTTCCTTACTATTACAATAGTAACAATTGTTATCAGCATGGCACATGGATGGCTGAGTAAGATCCTGCCAGGAAAATAAATATTAATTCTTTTAACCTGGGTAATTTTAGTTAATCCCTGGTAGAATATGCTGCGGTGTCCTAGGGCCCTGCAAGGTGATAACACCCCTCTTAAATAGTTTTTCCTTGCTTACCGTAAAAGTTGGGAAGTACTAGATAAGCCATCTGTCTGTTCCTAGAAATACCACAAATCTGTGCATTGTAGACTGTTTTGCTACACATGCTGTTTGGAGTTTAAGAACTAGCTACACACAGTAGCACATCACCAAAAATTCCCCTGAGTCAGAAATGCCTTTCTCCCCCTGCCAGACCTCAGTTCAAGTCATGTTTTTCTCAATAACTAAACCTCCGTTGTTCAAATTTAGTAAGAACAGTGCCTGCTGACCCAAATCTGCTTTGCCTCCATTGGTATTTTTGATAACTTACTATATTTTTCAGGTATAGAAGATGTTTGAATGAAAAGACAATTATTTACACTCATTGCTTATAAAAATAACTTTGATTTCATTTCATTTGCTTATAACAAAAGCCAAAAGAATAACTAGTAGAATCTCTTCCTTTATTTATTACTTATATATCAGACTGTTGTAAAGTGGACAAAATAAAATGACTCTTATGGCCAGTTTGTGCTGGGACTGGTTTGTATTGACTTCTGGGAGATGATTATTAAGTTTTCAGTTTTTTGATTGATTGTTAAAATGTAGCCATGATTAAAAGTCAAATTTTATAAAATCGTTACTTATAATTAAAGGTAATAAATCCTCAAGACTTCGCTTTCTATTCATGTTACTGCATTTTACTACTCTACGTGGTGGACAAAATGGTATAACACTGAGCACCACTTCCCAGCTGGATGTTCAATCATTTTAACCCGATGACTTGATTTTGGCCATGGTGAGAGAATTTGCACCACAAAATAGGCAGCCACTACAAATCAGCTTCACCACACTGAAACCAAATTGTTAAACATTTTCCAACACACCACTTATAGCTGAATAGTATTTGGAAAAAAAAAATAGATGCTGTTACAGTTCTAGGGCCACATATCTAAAATGATGGTTCTTAAAGCACCTGTGTTTCTATCCTCTGCCTACCTTATTTTAAAATGTAATTTCTTTGTTTCCATCTTTATTCTTCTCAGTAAGGTTCTCTTGTCCAAGTAATTATTGTATACACTAAAATTTAAGAGCAACTGTCCTAGAGCTTTCTGAAATATGGAGGAATAAAAATAAGTTTGCTCTATTTTAGTTTATTTTTACATTGAAAAAGAAGCTAAATTCTGGTGGTAATAGTAATGCTACAGCAATGAGAATAAAATCATTCACTAACTTACAACAGAAGTAAACGATGATGAATATCTGCATCATAAGAGATTATCAGCATCTTTATATCCCAGCACTTCTTCCAATAATGACATAGATGCTAAATACATGTTCCTTAAGTTGAAGACAAAATTCTGAATTGTTTGATATCTTCTATTTCCTATATTTTGTTTAATACACTCTTTTCTTTAAGTTTTATATTTGTTCACATATGTAAAAACACAAAATTTAAAGTATGTTTTTCTTATTAGATAGAAGTATTAAATAGAATTATTTAAAATATCTTAAAGCTTCTAGACTCTCTGTCCATTAGATTTCTTCACTGGAAAAGTTTTGTATGACAAAATATTTTTCAGCTCCTATATTTTTGCCTTCATTTGGTGGCTCTAGAAGCCAGATGTTCATCTTAGTAAAGTTGACATATTCTCATCTTCTTCCTAACCCAGCACTACCTTAAAAACTGCCAAGAAGTTTTAAGTGTGGGTGTTTCAGTAAAAAGGAATTCACTGCTGTCCATCAGTTAGAAAATGTTAGGTTTCCCTTTTTAGACTAACAGAACAATAAATGAAAAACAAGTCAAAGCTTTAGAACAGGAAAGACTTATTTTCAGTCTCTTAAAATTAAAATAATTAATTAGATTTAAAATAAGACTGCATATATAACCACCGAACTGTATCTTTTCTAACAGTTTATTTGGCATTAAGATTTTCTCCCTTGTAACTGTCAATATGGAAATTTTAATACAGTGGATCTGTAAGCCACCACTATTGCAGATCCTCAGAATAACACATATTGTAGCAAAAATAATGCAGAATGACACTTCTGCCAAACATATTTATAGAATGAAGCTTATATAACATAAGACATTCTAGAAGCAGTGTTCATTCTCCAGCTCTGCAGCTTTCTCAGCAGTATTCCTCAATATTATCTTTGGTATAGAATATTCATATTAAATTAACGGGCTAAAGAAACTTCAATTTACGGGGTCTTATTGGAACAGCAAGGTTAAAACTAGGTTGTAGGGAAAAATATTACTGTAGGAAATATGCATTAGTAGCAGGTTTGCTTTCAAATTGTCCCAGATAACTACATCTTGCTTATTAATATTGCTACAAATCTATTTCTCCCCCATGGAAACATGGCTTGTGGGGTTGTCATAGCTCAGAAGAGTTGTGTTCATATATTTATGAAGTTATTGCCTGTGTTTTCCAGATGTGGCCCAACCAGGTGATTTTCAGGCACACCTGCTGAGCTGGGCTCCTGTGATAGTTGCACAAGAATGCAGTCTTAAGAAGTATGCATCCCTGAATGGTGTGCCAATGATAAGAAGGCCCATGGGAAAGGATTTGAGACATTCTCAGGAATTTCTAGTGATACTAATTTCTTACTACTTTTATCCTCCCACACCTTCCTTATGTTTAACATAGAGCTGCTGTCAAATTCATAGCCACACGTATTAACAAACCCTGTCTTAGAAAGTTGCAGGAAGTTACCATGAAGTTTACGTGGTCCCTAGTCCACACTTCAATGTGTAAAGAAACACAAAATCAGTGGGGAAGACAAACATTTTTTAAAAAATCAACCCTCTGCAATAAGATAGAATAAACACAATACCAGATACAGTGGGAGGTATAAAGTAAGAAATAGTCTTTTCAACTTGAGGCATAAAGAGAAAGCTTGACCAAGAAGGCGACCCATGGGCTGAGTTTTATAGTCGTCAGGCTTTCAAAAGAAATGTTGGTACTTTCTAGAAATTGAGGATAAGTGGAAGATATAGATCTCTTCCCCATTTTAAAAATGAAAACAAGTTATAATCTGAATACTGCCATACATTTATTAGTATGCAAGTGCAGTTAGTGAACAACTTGTTCATTCCTACTCAATTCAACAATTAGCTTTAAGGAAAAGCTACTCCAACAATTAGCTTTAAGGAAAACTTCACTCCCTAGAAGATGCAACAGTATTATAGTGGTAGGATCAGAAAGCCTTCTGCTCTGCTCAGGTGATGGTGTCCTCAGTTAAGGGGGCCACACAGCTAAAGCAAACTCGAGACCTAGTGTGCTATTTGACTGTTGGGCTGCTGGACTCTTGTTCATGGAACGTAGAGATACCTGTATCATTTTTCTGGGAAACCGCCTCTCTTAAATACCACTCATTTTTATCAAAGATTGTTTTTAACATTACTTATGCCAATTAACTCACCCTGTTGTACAGAAATAATGGTGATATTTCAAGTGCATGACACAACCATCTCTGTAGTGTGGACTCTTGGTTATGATCTTCTGATGCTAACTGCCCTGGAGTGGGAATTACAAATGACTTTGGTGTTCATTAAACATCCATAGGGTGTACATTAGAGATAATTTACACACATACACAGTCACTGTTTATTATGAATTATTTTATTCAAATTACGGATTATTTATTATTGGCAGGAGTATGATGTTTTAACTATATTTTGAGGTTTATAAGTTCCTTCCTCAATAAGTTATTTTTCATGTGTTTTTTTTTACATGTGTGTATTTTGCTTATTTTATGCATGTATTTTAAAATAGCAAGTTGACTTTGTTGCCTCTGGAGTTCCACAGAACCAGGGTAATGCGTGGGCATGGAATACTAACAAGGAGAAACAGCTTCCTGTTTAAGAACAATTCCCATGTTTTTCTTTTAGAGGAGAAAATTGAGAGCTGTTTGGTGGTTGCCATACTTTACATTTACTTTACTCTACATTTAATGTTTTGTTTTCCAAGTAAAGAAGAGTAACATTAGATGTAGCAAAAACAAAACATATTTTTATTCTTCAGAGCTTTCAATTATGAAAGAACGAAACTTGAAGATGAAAAGTATTTTGAGGGTTCCTCTAGGTATGGCTTTGAACTAAAGACAAATGTGTATATTTGAAAGTTTAAAACATTCAACATTTTGTGTGTGTGTCTTGGAATACCAAAATAAAACCTCCATGGGCTGCTCTCTAGTCATGGTTTTCTCTACTAGTTTAAGTTTAGAAAACACTTCATACAAATGCCCTCTTCTTTAGGTTTCCAATTGTTATCAAGTATTTACTTGGAATTTAAATAGAATTTTTCTGTTTCAGGTGACACTACCCATAGCAATTGACTCAACTTACTATCAGTTCTATGTTTTGTAAATGTACACACTTTAAGCTACACATACAAGCTGTATTAGATCAGAACCACACACACACACACACACACACACACACACACACAGCTGACTTAAGCATTATGCACTCGTAAAATATTTGGAAAATGCAGAAAAGTAAAAGAAAACAGGCATGATCTCATTATCAAGAGTCAGTAAATTCTTGGGATGGTAATGTATTTCCTACCCATATTTTCTGTATGCGTAAATTTTTATTCCAAAATTGAAACAGCATATAAAGTTTTATATCTTCCATTTCACTTGCTACAAGTATTTTCCTATATCACTAAGTAATCATTGAAGGTGTGATTTTAATTGGCTGCATGGTATTCCATCCTATGGATTTGCCAGGATTGATTTATTTAACCACTTCATTATTTTTTTACACTAAGGAGTTTTGTTTACAATTTAAGGATGTGTATGTGTGTATTTCTATACATACGTACAGTCACGCATCACTAAATGAAGGGGATCGTTATGAGAAATGAGTCCTTAGGCCTTTTTGTCATTGTGCAAACATTATATAGCACATGTACACAAACCTAGATGGTATACCTACTATACACCTAGGCTATACAGTATAGCCTGTTGCTCTTAGGCCACAAACCTGTATAGCATGTTACTGTTCTAAATACTGTAGGCACTTGTAACACAAGTGTAAGTACCTGTGCATCTAAACATAGAAAAGTTATAGCAAAAATATGGTATTATAATCAATGAAAATGCTGCCATATATGCAGTCCATCATTGACTAAAATGTCATTATGTGGCACATAACTATATTTAAATTGAACTTCCTAAGGTTTTAAAACAGATTTATATTATTTCATAATATGTGAAGGGTTTTTTGTTTCCTTCTGGATAAAAGTAGTAAAAAATACTGTTAGAGATAAAGTAATATTTTTATAGATGACTATTTGCCTTGGGGCCAGGAAAAGCCGCTGGAGTTATTCACTTAGTACCATTTTTACATACTAACTTTGCCTTTTCCATGCTTGCTTGATGCGGTTTGCAGCACTGAAGAATAGTTTCAATTGCTAGCCAACCAGAGAGCATGATCAAACCAAACAAGTTCCCTGTTTCAGGAAAAACAGGTTTTAGGTAACTGAAGGTTTACCAGTTGCTGATTCCACAATCTTCTCTGTAAAATATTTTCTGCCTATTATGTAGACTGGTGGTTTTAAATTTGGTAAAACTATAAAATACCATACAATATTTTAATGTGGCACCCTTATAAAGTTTTTCAGCCTTCCCCCTTCCCATAGTATTGTTGGATACAAGAAACCTTAAACAGCAACAGTTATCAAGGACAAAAAGAAAGTAATTTGATTTCTAGAGATACAGAAAGAAAATATGTCTGTTTCCAATACTACCTTCCTTTTAAATGGCTACTTATAAACATTTTTTTTTTTAATTTTACGCAATGTCATGATTTGGAGCTCCAGCAGAAAATAGTTTAAAGAATAGTAGTACAGAAACTAAAAAAAAAAAAAAAAAAGAATAGACTATTAACTGCATTGAGCACTTGCCTAATTGCCCTCCTGGACAGATTAACCTGCAAGTGAAATGACTGATTTAATTCTGCCTGTCCTTTCTCACCTAAGAACTCAATTTGGATGGCCAAGTTGCTAACTCTGTTTCTAAACAACAGGTTAAGTGGCTTAAAAGTTTTAGCACAGTTGTTTCGTTGTAGTTGCATTTTTGTTTTTGTGTTTATAACTCTTCGGGAAATACAGTCCAAGGAAAATTGTTCCTATAGCTATACTCATATGTTGCCAGACAGTGTTTGGCCAGAGTTCTAAATTTAATCTGTCCCTGCACCTGATACGTAATGACTGATTTTTTAATGTTCTAGACAGGACCCACTATATGAAGTATTTCATAATATTAGATTGAGATGCTGTTTCAGGCTGTCTTCAGATAAGAGTGATCTAATGATTCATTTTTACTGTTTTCTAACACCTGAATTTTTTGTGGCTGTGTCTCAGCCAATTAGGAGGTAAATTTAGTGCTCTTTGCTTGAAGCAGTTGCAAGATTATCGCCCCAGGCAGGTTGTGAACATTTTGTCAGTATAGAGACCTTGAAACATCGAAAGGTTCAACATTTCATTTGTTTACACCCTTGAAAATCCTTGGTTTTCTAGCACACAGTGACTAAACTAATAATACCACTTTTTCTGCTTGACAGTGTCTTGTGAAACGTTGCTCCAAGATGACCAGAACCCTTTTTTAGGTCTTGTTACGTGGAATTTATACATTGCCTTGGGAATATATATCTCCTCAATGCTTTAAAGTTAAATTACTTTTTAAAAATCCATGTTTGTAATTATTTTAAGGGTAGTATACATTTGAAAGGACAAAGGGAAAAAAAAGAAATGAATATGGCCGATAGTACTTCTCATTCGAAACTGGAGTGTTCCTTTGCACAGTTCTGAGTGCATGTCATTTACTGCACTTGGTCCTTAATATGCAGGCATAAGGCCTCCTGCCAGTAATACTGGGAAGATGGGAAGTCTGAGCTTTTCTGTCCAGTGCACCACACCCAGGGCTTGCATAGTGCTTACAAATGACTTGAGTGGGGGAGTCAAGACCAACTTGGTCCTATCTCATTGCAGTCAAGGGGGCCTGGCTATTGAAGAGAAGTGGACCTTGTTAAGCCTTGTCTAAAGCCATAATTTCTGAACAAGAGCCTCCTCCATGGTACCCACTGGTGTTAGAGAAGCATCATTCCCTTCAAGAGAGAATTTGCCCACTCCTCAGCATCACACTCATTGAAGGGGCTTGTAGCCAAGCTGGTCATAGCCAGTGTAGGGATGATAGTGTGGAAACTATGGAAAAGTAAGCTATGATACGACAGAGTCCCTGGGCAGGATAGTGCCGTTCTTAAAGCAGCCGTAGGTTAAATTGGGTGACTGCTTAAAGTAATGAAGCTGTCCTTTGGGGTCCAGCAGGCAGGAGCTGAGTCTCCTGACCAGACAGCAGAGAAGAGCCTTGAGAACAAGAAGGCCGATGGTTGTACTCGGCATTACCCACAGATGTGGGACCTCATGCCATATAGACAGTTTCCAGATTCCTGAAGCTCATGGATCACCATTCTCAATGTGTAGACTCCACGAAGTCTCGAGGGAGAAGGATACTTCAGGAGCATTGGGAAGATTTGTTCCATTTTCTACCACATCAGTATTCCAGAACCACTCTCTCCCCCTTGACTCTGATGATTAAGGCCTAATTACCCTCAAGAGACCAGGCAGCTTTTGGAGGGTTTCATATGCTGCTAGATTTCCTCACTACTTTGAGTTAGACCTCAAAGAAAGCCCCGATCCCGGGATGCGATATCAAAAGATCATGACTAAGAGTTCTCTTTAATACCATAGAGGAAGTCTGGCATAGTGGTTAAGAGCATATCTTCTGTAACCAAGTGCTGGGTACATATCCTAGACTTCAAGGTTGTATAACCTTTATCTGTCTCAAGTTACTCATCTGTAAAGTGGAGGTTATAAGATTACTTACCTCATAGGGTTTTTATGAGGATTACACTTTGTAATATGTGTAAAGCCATTAGAATTATAGCTGCCATATATTCTGTGTCATAGGAGTCTTTGTTGGGTTTTGTGTTTATGTTTTTCGATAAGTGCTTTGAGTAACTCTACCCTCATATGTTTAGTTAACATTTAATACGTATCAGGTACTATTCTATGTGTGAACATATTCTAGCTCATTTAAGCTTCATGGCCAGCATGACAGATAGGTAATTGTATTTTTCTTGTTTTCCGATAAGGAACTTGAGACCCAGCTAGGTTAAGTAACTTGCCCAAGGTCACACAGCTGAAAGTGGCAAAGCTGGGAGTCAGGCAGTCTGGTGGTCCCTGCTCTCAACCACCCTGCTCCAGTAGCTCCACTGCCAAGGTCCTTTTCATTTGTTCAGCCCTGCTTTCTCCTGTTAAGATGAGCCTTGTTTTTTTCTCATTATGTCTCAAAGCTTTATTGATTAGAGGCATCAACCTGTAGCAAGAAGGCCCTGGGCAGCTCCCTCATCCCCCTTACTAACAGCATCAACACTAACGTGTGACTTGATCCTCCTCAGTGAGATTCTCGTCCAAACCAGCAGTCTCATAGTGGTTTTCCTGACCTAGTCTCACCCTCAACTTCTAATAATTCTGCTACAAAGTCACTAAAACAGCAACCCCTTCTTTGAAGAGACTCTGGATATTTCCCGTCAGAACCTTCCAAAGGTTAATTTTCCCTTGACATTGCCATCATTGTCTTCCCCCTTTTCCTGTCAACGTGTCAGTCCCCTGCCCAGGCCTTGGGCAGGTGAATTCTGAGTATCCCTGATAGACACTGTGAGTACAGCACAGGCCCCACAGAGCAAGTGCTATGTAAATCCCACCAGGAACAACACAGCTCTGTGGGAGCAATGTTCATGTTAATTACATGGTGATTTTGCCAGACAGATATTCCTTTTGCCATAAAGTGACATGTGCTACACAGGAACCCCAAGTCTTCCTAGAATGTCATAGAAGGTCAGACGTCCCAGGAGCGCTATATCCGCCTAATGACCCAGTGCCTTCAGGAAGACTTCTTTCATTGAACACTTGCTTTTCTGTGTACATCTTTAATGTAATAATTGCCCAAATAAGAACACAGTGCAGTCTTCGATACCTTCCTGTGAAGATGCAGATCTGGTCAATAGGAACGTTTGCCGTATTGTATGTATAAAAATAACTTCAGGAACATCAACTGCCATGAAACACATCAAAAGGATTTTGACAGGGACAAGACAGTGCATGAAATGTAAAGGTCTGAACTTAGGTGAAGAAGAAGTGTGACTGGGAGGGGGAAGGCATTTCACTGTTAATTTTAATTTATTCAGAAAAGTTCATGAAATAAAATACATTTTCACTGATGTTTCCTAATTATAAACAAAGGCTAATTTCTCTTAAACCTTTTAATATATTCACAGAAATGTTTGTAATTCGCTAATGAGTGCCATTATATTGGGGGGCACATTGCACACAAAGGATTGAATTTATGCAGGAATGACCCTGCATAAATGCACATGGCTTCACATTCGTCGTAAGGGAATTAAGTATGAGCACTTCCATCCCCTGAGTTCTTTACAGAAAATAGTTTGCTATTGCTTTATTTAAGTGCCTGAGATTTTATAGCACTATTAGGTTTATCTTCTAGATTTTAAGAAAGAATTCAACTCTCTAAGTCCCTTTGGGATCAGGAAACCGTTGTAATCAGTAACATAATCGTTACTGTTGTATGTATGTGGGCATGTCTGTCTGTATGAATGCATAGGGACTGGGGACTCTTCAGTGGCTTCTATCTACTTGAACAAGGGCGACCCATTATGAAACCCAACAGTTCGGATAGTCAACCCGTTGGTTTTTTCATCCTTGGTGTGCTAAGTCAGTCAGATGAGTGGTTATTTGTTCCAAGATTCAGATTGTTTCCCCAGCAGGAGATACAGTAGAAGAAATTGATTCAAATCCGGGGCTGACTTCACTCACTTATTGGGTCAGCAGTATTGTCATGTAACGTCTGTCTTACTTTTAGCTCTCTTTTCTTTCTTTTTATTTTTCACTAACTTTTATTTCTTTTTTCTTCTTCCGTTCATTTTCTTTCCAGTTATCCATGTTAAGTGGTGACCAGAATAGCATGGATAAATGACACCCATAGACAGCTTATAATTCTCAATTGAGCCAATAATTTCAACCTTGTCTTCCATCAGATCTTCTTATGAGAGCTGCTCAAAATGATCAAAATTGATTAATTTGCATTTTACTTCCTCTCTTCTCTGCATATTATCTAGCAGAATACAAAAATGCTGTGGCCAAAAGACAGCAGAAAAAGGAAGGAGGAGACCTAGATAATTTATTAACTGGACAATCAATCCCAGCATAATGAGGAATTAGTTGACTACTAAATTAAAAGCTTATATGCAAATGAATGGTGGTATAAAGCAGCAGCATGTGTGTTCTCTGTACAAGAGGTCATTCCTGTTAAGCCAGATGAATGCAAAATGGCATGGAAGTGAATGTGGAAGTTTAAGAGCTAAAAAGGCTGGACATAAAGTATAAGAAGTGACCAGGAAAGAACAAATACAATTCTAGGCAGGTAACGAAAATAACAAGGAAAGAGCACTAGCATTCAAGAAAATAATTTAGAAAAGCAGCAGAAGAAATGTGCTGCGAGAATGAAAATGTATTCAAAAGACTGGACCAGAGGAATATATGAAATTGTGCTATCAGGCAAAAACGTACCAGAACATTTACATGGACTTTAGCAGCATACTCTGTTTATTTTCATTAACAAAAAATTTAAGCACACCTAATTCTGTGCATGTTTCCATTAAGCCATCTCTACCCTGTAAGCAATCAATAGTCATTATTACTTTTAAAAAACTCCTTCATTTATTCAGTAAATATGTTTTGATTGCCTGCTGTACATCAGGGCTCTGAGCTAGTGCTGGGTAAACAGGAACGGACTAGACAACATGGGTTTTGAAGTAGCTGATGATCCAGTGAGAGAGATAGGAAAGTAAGCAATCACAACATGTTGCTATAAGGGCTATGATACTAAAGCTTAAAACGAGAAAGGAGGGATGTCTATTTCAGCTTGGAGAATAGATTTCCTTCCTGCAGTGATGTCTGCACTGAGAGGTCCATAGGATAAGCGGAAGCTGGCCCAGGAGGGAGGGAGGCATTGAAGATATTCCAAGCTGAAGGAATAACATGTATACAATCCTGGAGAAAGAGTATGGAAATTTGTGGGGCCAAAAGTAGTTCATTATGGCTAAAGCCTAGCATCAGGAGAGAGTGGGAAGTGAAGAAAGCTGAAGGAAGCTTTTAATGTGAAAATCAGGTCACTCCTCTCTCTACTTAAAACCCTCCAGTAGCTAGCTTCCCATAGTGCACAGAATGGAACTGAAATTGCACAGTGGCCTGCAGAGCCCTGTGCATCTGGCCGCTTCTTATCACTCCAGCCTTATATCCTTTACTGTGGTCATTCTTTTTTTTTTTTTTCCTTTCTTTTCTTTTCCCTTCCTTAAACATATCAAGGTCATTCCAGTCCCAGGCTCTTTAAAGGCAGGGTCTTCTTTCCGTTTTTCACATGTTTCTGCTGATTATTCTAGATCCAGTCAAATGTCACCCCTTCCTGGAGGCCTTCCCCAATCACTGTAGAATTAAAGCAGCATCCCAAGTCACTTTCTGTAAAGCTCTCTTATTTGTTTTAGTTACAGCACCTATTAGTCCTGAAACTCTTAAGTATGCGTTTATCTGTTTTCTACTTTTCTGTATTAACAGACCTCATGGGCAGGGATTTTGCACACTAGTTTACTGCTATATTACCAGCATCTGGAACGGTGCTTGGCACATAATAGACAATCAATAAAATTCTCTTCAATCACTGATAAACAGATTAAGCAGAGGACCAGTTCCAAAAAAAATGTCTTAAGTGCCGTGCCAGGGGCTTTATGACAAAAGCAATGGGTTTTAACAAAGTAGGGACATTACCAGGATTCCGTGCTTTAGAAAAACCATCCTGGCTGTAGCATGAAGCATAGATTTAGTAAGGCTTGATGGGAGCAGGAAGACTAGTTAGGAAACTATTGAGATTGTTCCAGTCCTTCCCCTGCTTAGTGCTGACTTGCATCAAGAGAATAACATTGGAAATAGAGGTAGAGACTGAATATATGGTATGTGATGATTAATTGATAGGCATAAGATAGAGAATGAAGAATCAAGATTATATCTAAGTATCGTTCTTGTATAACTGAGTGTAGGAGAGAGATGTGTGCAGAAGTGGATTTGCAAGTCATCAGCAAATAGTTTGGTAAAGGACACTGTTACAGTGGATGAGCTTAGCCTGAGGAAAGGGTGGAGAGTGACACTAGGAGAGAGTTAACGTTAAAATCCTAAGGTATACAGATCAATTCAAAATCAATTATTTAAAAATGAACCAGTTTAAACCCATACTGAAAGTAAATTAAAGTAATTAAAAACTTGGTTTAGGAACATCGTTTCTCCCATGTATGAAGTCTCTTTCTGGTTCTGTTTGCTTGTGTCTGTCATCAATCTTTTCCATTTTGCAAAAACACAAACTGGTTCTTTTGTAGGTAAGGTTATCTTTGGGCAAGTCTGTCCAACTCATAAGCAACAACAATATGGCTTAATAGGATAAATAAATTATATGACAGACTGAAAGGTCAGTTTGGCATCTTGCAAAATAAATACTAGAACAAGAAAAACAGGAAATGCTGATAGCATTGTAATGACTCTGAAGTTAATGCTTCCACGTAATCATTAATGAAGTCATTTTAAATGCCAAACAAGGAGGACCTTGTTTTTCTCCCCTCACGCAGACAGGATCCAATGGCCCAATTAAGCATGAAAATTGCCGTAAGTTTCCTCAGAAGCCCTGGGAACCCAAACACCAGGTTCTACCCTTGAATACTTAATTGCCTGAAGTTTCTGATTACAACTGCTCTGAATTCATCAGAATCTCTAATCAGTTATGTTTCTGCCTTCTGTGTAGAGAGACCAAAAAGCAAGATATTAAGCATTTTCTCTTAATGAAATCAAAAGTTAGGACAAATGTAAATTCTCAGTTTTCATAAAGGAAACCATTCAAAAAGGATTAAAAATGGCAAATTAATGTGATTTTATTTCTTCCCCCGACTCCCACCATGAAAATTTCCTATTCCCAAATAAGAAATGAAAAATCTTTTTTTTTTTTTAAATGAAGTCTCACACTGTCACACAGGCTGGAGTGCAGTGGTACGATCTCGGCTTACGGCAACCTCTGCCTCCTGGGTTCAAGCGACTCTCCTGCCTCAGCCTCCCGAGTAACTGGGATTACAAGCGCACACCACCACTCCCGGCTAATATATGCATTTTTTAGTAGAGACGGGACTTCACCATGTGAGCCAAGTTGGTCTTCGACTCCTGACCTCAAGTGATCTGCCTGCCTTAGACTCCCGAAGTGCTGGGATTACAGGCCTGAGCCACTGCGCCCGGCCACATTTACTGTTTAATTTTTGACAAGTTAAAGCCTTTCCAGATTGGAGTCAAATACAAGTTTATTAAGAGCCAGAAATTAGTCGGAAATAGTCTATCTTTAGATTGTATTTCACCAATTAAACTATTTAAATAAATCTCTCCTATGTTATTTGGAAATGTGTAATTTATTCTATTTGTAGATAACTCAATAACCAATACAGTCACAACAAATTCTATTTAATTAAATCATTAGAACTAATAATTACGTGGTCAATAAATTATAGCCACATGATACGGAATTTCTGCTGTAACATGATATATGTGGTCCTGAAAACACCCACAATGTGCACAACCACACACTGCAAATCAAGTATATTTTAAAAAAATAGGATGAGGCACACCACTCAAAACTTACACAGCTTTGTAACTAGAGCACTAGCAAAAACAGTTTTAAAAAATCTAATGAAAATACTAGCCTACTTTAAAAAAGACGTGTTAAATTTCTATTTAATAGATGGCTATTATAGTAAATAAAGTATTAAAAGCTAAGTGTTTGAGGTTATTGATAAGCTAATTACCCCAATTTGATCATTTCACAATGTACAGATGTATCTAAACAGACAGCGCACTGCACAATGTTTAGATGTAAATTAAAAATAAAAGAAATTTTAAGATTTCTCAAATGAGTGAATGATTTCCAGTAGTTATGACCTAGCCATTACTCCATCTACTAGCAGCATACCCTAACTATAGGCAAAATACTGAATACTGAATATAGAATCCTAAATATAAAGTGGTTGTGGTAATATCATATTGAAGAAAAAAATATTTTGAAAACATTGATGATTCTCTTCAGTCCATACTGTGTCCCCCCAATATGATATTTAATGGGCATATCTTGAGAGTCATGATAACTTCTTCAGCCCAGCCACAATTTTTGCAAACTTGGAATCTCATTAGTAATCTTATCTTCTCTTCTGGGATATAAATATGTCTATAACTTTCCTCTGTGAGTATTTAATTTCCTATGATAATGTTTATGGTTGGAAACTTCTATTCACCATTAACCTTAGCAATCTAATTTATTATAGGCATAGAATATTTTATGAGGAGAAATGAAAACTGTTCCTCTTATGCTACCTGCTTTTACATAGTAGATGTGTACTCTTCAAATCTACAAGATATCTTTTATCTTGATTTTGCTATCTATTCTACAGGTTAATTAAGCTTTTCTTTTCAGATTGCTGAATAAGAATATAGCGGCAAAATGTCTAGGTCAGCAGTATTTCTTCATTTTATAGATGTAAAAATTGAGGTTTGGGATTCAAGTTCAAGCCTGTTACTGGATCGGTATAGTTTTCAGTAGCTCTTCCCTTCATCATCTTCGATCAATACAAGAAACCACAAAGACATTAACTAGTTTTTAATGTTTTTAATAACATCTTGGTTGGCTAGAAGATTAGCAGTAAAAGAATAATAGTAGCATTTATTTTGAGCTTGATGGATTTATGAGTAATTCTTTCAGGAGCAATGATACTGCACTTAAATACTAACATTTTCTCCCTGAGTAATTTAGTAACAAAAAAGGAGCTACATATTCTTTTTCCCACTTTGAAGTCATAATTCTCTCATTGACGTATTCATTCTCCTACATTTGGATTTTTATTATAATTAGGTGCTACCTTATGAGCAAATATTTCAAAATGTTTGTTGATTTGTCAGGTTCACAATTTTTTAATACAGGATTTGTTGATATTAATTGTGCCTTATACAGAGAATTCTTAATACCAGTGAGTTATTTAAAAGCTCAATCGTGATATACTGATGTAGAAAATATTATATGTGATGATATTCTTTCATCTATTCACTTTATTTTTGGCTGAATAGTGTAAATAGGAATATTTGCCTTTTTTGAGTGGGGGGACTCATATATTGCTTTATGATTAAATGAATTTAAAAACTTGAAAATCAGAAACCCCCTTTAGTTTACTGTTAATGTGCCATATGATTTTATGTATTTATGACATATTGTGAGACTCACTGCACCCAAGAAAGGATTGTAAGTACTTTTTTTGTTCATCTTTAAGTGGTTATATAGTTGGCATTGTCAGTAGGTGGTCAGAGCCCTTTCATTTGCCAGAAGGCATACTTTGAAGATGATTTCAATGTTGGCAGGTAGTTATCCAGTTCTGTTACCTTGTATTCAAGTCAGTTTTCATTTCTTTATTATTTTCATTAAATGGAAACAAGGATGTATCGCTTCATTTAAGGCTTCTGTGAATTAAAGCCTTTGAGTAAAACCTCATTAATCTGCACCCCATTTGTTCAGAGAATGTAATAATTTAGCAAAGAGCTGGGCTGAAGTTTACTGTCCTGCTATCTATAAAGAAAGGATTACTAACCCATTAACCAAATTAATAGTGCAAACAAGATTGGAAGAACAAATGATATTAAACACCCTTAAGCACTTTAGAAGCACCCATATACCTACAGACAATCTAAGCTCTATGTATAAAATATTCGCAGTTTTCTTTAAGGAGGATTTCTGTCCAACAACATGATGATAGTTTAAATGGCCCTTATTTGAAATACTTCCCTAATTTACTATTACCCTGCTTTAAATCAAGTTACTCCAATTTGTGAGGTTTGGCTGAACTTAGCAGGCAAATTATGAAGTTTTTATAAAGATTTAAGTGGTTTGTCAGTGTTATATGGTAACTATTAGAAAAGTGTATAAAAGACCTTCCCATTTAGTAGTGTTCAGGTGGGATTTTGATGTCTAGCTTCTAGTATAGCCAGATATTTGAGATGGAAACATTTAATTTGTTGTGTATATAACACTCTTTCACAAAGATTTATCCTATTAAAAACTAACGAACCTGGACCCCAGTACACTACCCACCGTAGGGCTTTGCTTGCTCAGAGTAGGCACTCAATGAATGTTGAATAAGTGAATGAATGAATCAAATTCAGTATATGCTGGAAAGTGTGTCGTCAGGGTTGAAAGTTATTTTCTTCTCCATTGAATAGAAAGTGTATTTTTCATTTCTTCAGGGAGCTAAAACAAAGGAAATTCCATAACTAGCTTATTGAAATGTTAAGCTTGTTCTATCACTTGACTCCATTTTCCTTCCCCCACTCTCAGTAACCTCTCAAGATTTCTGATTTCTTTTTCTCAGGATGTTATCCCAAAGAAGGAAAGAAGCCCAATGTGGATTTCTTCATTTTCCTCCTCCTCCTCCTTTGCTGAACTGTGATCACACACTAAAAGCTCCATCCTGTGCTGATGTTTGAGAATCTGTTACCATGGAGTTATTCCCCAGCTCAAAGGATGGTTTTATTGCATATAGTGTTACAGGAAAAGAGAATGGTTAAAATTAAACTTTAAACAAATCCTGATTAATAATAATAGAAAATGGGAGAAATGCTTTCAAAAACAAATGCAGGGTGGAATATATTTTTATGGTTGCCCTTGCTCTTGCTCTCCGAACATTATCTTTTATTTTTTGCTTTCGGTTTTTCGGAATTGTATTGCTTATAAAAGACCCTGCTATCCACTAGCTTCTGGGCATGTGTCCAAAATACAAGTGGACATTAACTCAGTTCAGCAGATAAGATTTCCTTAGAGACCTCCATAGCATTTCACTAGTCCATTCCTAGCAGCCTGCCTCTGACCTCTGCCCTCCCAGACAAAGCTACTTAAAGAAAAAATAATAAGATTTAGTGCTTGTGAAGAGGTCAAGAAGGATACAAAAGAGTGAAGGATAAATACAAGATTTTGAAGCAAAGGTGACTTGGAGAATGACACCGAGGCAGGCCTAGACGGGAGTTGATGTTCAGGCAATGTGATAAGCTCTTCAAATGAACATGTTCATTATACACAGAACGTGCCATTTTGCAGCCAGTAGTGGTCTTACCATGAAGGCCATAAGCTTGTTTTCTTACATAGATTGATTGATTAGGATTTATAGTTTTTGTGGACCCACAATTTTAGAAATTTAAAATTTTGTAGTTATAATTCAAGTATTTTATACATTTTTGAGCACTCTGAAGCACCTTGCCGATTGGGGAAAAAAAAAAAGTGATACATTTACCAGAAGTCTCTTTCCCAGATAAAACCTCTAAGAAGTTATTTTATATAACTTTTGGGAGAAATAAAATTTGGAAATACATTAGGAGGCAAATGTAATAAGTTGCAATTAAATCTTTTAAATGCCTTAAAATAGCTGTTAAAATATTTGCCAAGTTCCATGATTCTTTGGAAAGGAAAGGATGATGGCTGTTAGAGAAAGAATTCAAAGCATTATCTGCTTTTAGGACCTCAGTCTAGGTAGAAGCTAGGAGTGGGACAGGGGCAGAGGTACGGACCCCGTGTTGACCAGGGAGCTATGTTGGCAGTGTTTAGCTTTGGTACAAACAGAATATTTAAGGTATGTTATGTAGACCTGACAATTGTCATGATGACATTAGAGGTCAGAGGTTAGAGAAATGAATAAGCTGTGATTTATACTCAGCATGGCATAGAGGTTAAGGGCTCAAGCTTCCAATTAACAACTAAGTGTTTGTTTAAACTCTTTAAGCCTCAGGTTCCTCATCTGTGAAATTGGATTTGTAATCATATTTGCTTCACAAGATAGTTGTAAGGATTACATTAGACAATACATGTCAATGAGGTTAGCCTTTACACATAGTAAGTTCCCAGCCTACAGTAAGCATCTGATAACTATAAATGGTTATTTTTATAAAAATTTAAAATCTCCTGAGAGGTACTTGTTTGATGCATATCTACTTCAATTTTATGGCACTGTGAATCCTTCCTGTAGAATATGTTGACTTTTGGAGATCATTAGGAAGGACTTCAGCATAGTGTTCTTGATTTCTTATAACCAGCCTAAATAGAGATGGCTCTAATTCCACCCTAGTACTATATCGAATCTAGGTTGACGAGTTCAAGATTCTTCTGTCATGGAAATGACATCATTGATCATTGGAAAGCTTTGTTTGCTAAACAGTCAGCAGGGCTTGATGTGAGGTAGATAAAGAGGAATGGCTATATTTTCATTTTTTACCATCCCCATCGTCAAGAAGTCATTATTTCCCATTTGTTTTTCTAGTGGAGTGCTCATATTCCACAGACTGAGAAACCACTTAGTCCCCTTCTGGAATCCCACTATGTTAGAGATATTTGCTGACACCAAAAGTTTAAAATTTGACTGGCTGAAAGGTGGACTAGCTTTGAATCTCAGCCATCCATAGGAAGAACTACTCTGAGATACCAACAGCTCTCATTCTCCCTTACTTATCAGCAAGCCCTGTATTTGGTAGCAGATGCTTTTAAAATTCACCTGATATTGCTGCATTGCAATGTTTGCTTTCTCTATTCTCCAACCCACTTATGTCACTTATACATCTAGTTTGACTTCTCTGGCTCCTGTGGCTTGTTGGGCCATAATTTCCTCTAAGGTCTGCATGACCTTTGTGAGGTGCCTACTGTGATGATGCTATCCGGCATTCTACACTTGTAGTAAGAAATAGGTGTTTAGTCAGAGCTGTTAACAATAGTCAGCAAACCTTTTGAGATATTCGAGGTATTGAAGTGCTATGAGAGATTTTGAAATAAATATATTGTAGAACAAAAAGAAAGCACAGACCAAAAAAGATTCAATTCTGTGATATGTTGGAAGGAAAACGTAACCAACACTTTGCTCCCTTTCAATATGGATTGGTATCTTCTAGGCACTTCATTCCTTCCCAGCAGTTGCCCTCCTGGGAGTTGGGGACCACGAAAACTCTTTTATATAAGCTGAAAGCAGTGAGTAATAGACCACTTCTCAGTCTAGTTGTTGGTATGGGCATTTCATTTCTGACCTTTAATGTAATTTACCTAAACAAACAACTGATAATGGAAAACATCAGCTTCAGAGCCCTTCACAGTTTTGAAACATTTTCATCTATTGCTGAATTATTGTAGTTTCCTGAACACTATACAGATTATCTCTATTAGAAAAAGAAGTTTCCAATTTAAACTTAATGTGAAGGGTAGTCCAATATTGGATGTAAACAACTTCTCTAAGGCAGATGCAGATAAACACTAATAGAAAGGGAATGATACTATCTTAGGCCTGGACGTGGAGAATTAAGACTGAATTCTCAAGGTGGCACAAAAGCAAGTGAATTCTCAACCCAAGGCTGATAAGTAGATAATAATTAGAAAAATAAAACAGTTTTCTTTTGTGATGACAAAGCACAGATGTCTCCACTTGATTTCATATGAAATGGAAGGCTTAACTGGCATTGTGGGGAGAAAAGGAAGCTTTTTTTCCCCTCAGAAAGTGCTGAAGCAGATTGTCTGTTAAAAAGCTTAATAAAGAATTCAAAGACAGAGACCTCACAGCAGGGGAAAAAGGAGTAACTGGGTTGGGAAAGAATGAATCTAATAATAATAAGCAACTTTGCTTCTGCCAGGAAGTTCAATTCTGAAAATTCACACAACATAAACTCAATTCATTTGTATCCTCTTATTTGAAATTATTGAAGCTATAACTTCAGTAGTTCATTGATGTCAGGATTCCCCTAGAAATAAAAGTTGAACAAGGGCATGTATATACTTTCTTAAGGAAACAAGTAAATCCCTAAGTCTGTCTGTACATACATGTTACCAAGAAAGGAAATAAAGCAGCTCCAAAATCTGTTTTTAATATTAAAGCCTAGTCAAGAATGTGTTCCCTGACTCTTTTTACCATAGCCATTTTTGAAAATAGGGCCTCTTTATAAAATACTTAGAATTAATAAGAATATGCATCATGAACCTCCTTTTCTCATGAACACTTATACAAACCTTCTGCCTTAGTATCCATTTACTCCGTTTCTTTCCTCGCATATCATGCTATTTTATTTGACCAGCCTCCTTTCAGAAATTTATATTTAAATTCGTTCATTCGGAAAATGTTTATCTCACATCTACTCTGTGCAAGTCACTGAGGACTCAGAGGAAGGTAAGATAAGGTGCTCATGGTCTGGAAGAGATAGAAATGTAAACAGATCGTTACAAGGCAGCCTGTTCAGTGTCATAGCACAGGTATGAACAGAGTACAATAGGAACAAGAAGGAGATGTTCTCCCTGGGGGTGACTCAGGAAAGTCTTCCAGTGGCAGTGACATTTGAGCTGTGTCTCCAAGGATGATGAATCTGTGGTCAAGTGTCACATGCAAGATTCTCATGGAAATAATGGCAAGTAGAATACTAAACGTGCATTTATACAAAACAGTTTTCTCAGAAATGAAAATTACAGTGAGTATTAAGGCATAGAGACTAAATACCTTTCATCTGGAGGAAATTTAAGGTTAACAAAATCGGGTAACAGACTGTGAAAAGATCTCCACTGGTCATTGCTAGACGTCTCTGTCTATAAGCACTTTTCATTTTTTTCTCGCTATGAAGTTCTGTAGCAGCAATGTCAGAGAGATTTGGCACCTGGGGAGGTTTACTTATATAACTCATTAATTTTCCAGGCACTGCAATGACCAGTAGTTACTACGTTTTATAATTAAAGGCAAACTAAGTCTCACAAAGGTTGGATGTTTTTGTCTGGGGTCTTGGAGCTCATCAGTGACAAAACAGTGAGTTAAACTCCAAGATCTTGATTATATACTAACGTCCTAACTGCTCACAAAGTATTGGAAGATTGTACTGTAGGAAGACTGAAAGTCAATATTGATTGATTATTATCTACTAAATAGCTCAATGTCACATGCCCTGAGACCTCTTCTTGCTCATAGCCAGGCCTGCACTCTACTTATTTACTAGACTCATCCCCTTTCACCTACAAGGACATGGCTTTAGCAATTCTTATGCTCTCTCCTGAGTCATCAATATTATCCTGTCTATAAGATCTTTCCCAATAGCATACTAACATGCTGTTTGTTATTCTATATATTTTTTAAAATCTCTGTCTCTCTGCTTCTGCCTCCAGTGACTTCCTATTTCTCTCCTTTTCTTCACTGTGAAACTCCTTCAAAAAGTTGTCTTTACTCACAACTGGTGTTTTTTCTCCTCCCATTCTCTTAAGTCCACTCCAGTCAGATTTTCACCCACATCACTATACAGAAACCAGTCTTCTCAGTGTTAATAATGACTCCAAGAGGCTAACTTCACTTATCCATTCTTCATCCTCATCTTATTTGACCTTCAGCTACATTGACATACTAGCTCCATCCTTCCTTCCTCCTTGAAACATTTTCTTCCCTAACTCCTAGGGCAACATATTCTTCTAGTTTTTCTTCCTATCTCATATTTACTTGGTGGTTAGTAGAAATTTCAAGCTTTTAATGAATGAAACTGAACTCATTTACTACATCACTCCTACTTCTACCCAAGAATTCCCAATCCCACTTCCTTCTACCACCTTCCCCTCGGCTATTTCCAGTGCCTGAAATTCTCTTCCTCCAAACAGCTGCATGGCTTCCCCTCCCCACTTTCAGGAGTCTACTCCAGTGCTGCCTTCCTAATGAGGTTTTTTCCGTCAGAGTGCTGGCAAAACACAGATGACAAACTCAAAGTAGAAAAATTTAAGAAAGATTTAACAAAGGTATGGGCAGGGAGCAGAGGGAGTCTAGGAAGGATATGCATATCCCAGGCCTGATAAAGCAGAGCTGTTACCACTGCTGGACAAGGGCTGGGAGCACTTATAGAACCTGGTATATGAGATATGGGTAGACAGGCCTCCCTTGAGAAAAGCAGTGACCTTTGAACTTCAACTGGGTATCCTCATTATTTGTACCAAATCAGAAGCCAGAGGGCAAAGGAGCCCACTAATACAATCCACATAACCTCCTGGGACAAAGAGTTCAAGAGAAATGTGGAGAGCGTATCCGGTGATCCAAATAAAAGACATCACATACAGGCCTCCCTCGCCCACCATATTTAAAATTACAACCAGAATCAACTGCATCATTTGAGGGGTACAGTGCAAAATGAAAATGCAGAATAGCTTGTTAAAAAATTATTAAGCTCTAGATGGTGACGGTGAGTATTAAACCAAACATGAAGCCCTTCTGGATGTGGTTCCCTCGGTGACTCCCCAGGTTGCACACCCGTGAAGCCAGCCCTGATTTCACCCCTTGCCTCCAACACTGGATTCCCTCCCTATGCCTCTTTCTGACTTTATTTTTCTCCATTACGCCTATTTCAATCTAACTAACATGCTATATCATTTAACTTATTTATTTGGTTTGTTATTTATCTGACCCACTTGAATTTAAGCTCCCCAGGGCAGGAATTTCAGTATCTTTCATTACATACTGCATATAGTGCCTCAGACACTCCCTGGCACATAGTAAATACAATAAATATGTATAAATACATACAAATAAAATGTATAAACCATTCTCTTAAAAAATGGAAGAAGAAAGGCTGCAGGAAGAGATCAAACCCTTACTGATTGGGTTCCCTTTCCACAGCCTGACATCCTCTCTTCATTAGCCATAACTGAAAGCTAAGTGCAAGCCAGTATCTTTCACTGGAAAGGATAATTTTTAAAACTCTCAGTATTTAAGATCATCTTTCTTAACAATTTTCTATATAAAGGCAGTAATCAAAACAAGTCCTGTAACTTAAATTAACAGTTGGCATGTAGAATAGAAATGTACGCATGAGTATAATTTTAAAGTTTTGTAAGGTTTATTTCCCTGACATGAACCTATCTAATATTCTTTATGGCCTGCCCATTCCAGAATCAGTCATTCTCAGGGTTCGGTGCTTGGCCTACTTCTTTCCTGACTATTCAGACTCTGCAGTATACTCTAGCCATGGGTTCAAAATAACATTTTAAGCAGCTGAGGCACAAACACTATTTCCATCCTATATCTTCCATCTGGGCTTCAAAATATATATGCTACATTCCACTGCCTACTAAATATCATCACTTGTAAATATAGGGATCTAGAGCTTACTCAGAATGGATGTAACTGCACCTCCTTCTACTCCAGCCACTAGCCTATTTCTGCTTTGTCTCTAAAGACAAACCTCTTTATTCTCCATGAGCCAGGATAGAACCTGGGCATCACTGGTGGCTTCTCTCTTTTCCTCATGCACCATCTAATTAATCAGAGCAGACTATTTGTTTTCCACCTCCTAAATAAGTCTCATGTCTGCATCTTCCTTCTTATCTCCACATCTGCTATCCTAATTCACGTGTTCATCATTTCTAGTCTAGATTTTAGCAGTGGTCTCTTCAGTAGTCTTCTTGCCTTTAACTGTGCTGTTAAATCTGTCATCCACAAAGCTGCTAATAAGGTTATCTTACATGCAAATCTTACCACATCTTTTTTGCATAAAGTTTGTTAAATGGCTCCTCATAACCTATAGCACGAATGACCTCCTTTAAAATGGCAATATAGAATACTTCCAGATATTCTCTCCTTCTGTGTCTTTTCCATTCTTGCTCCAGAAATACCAAACTACAGTACTGGTGCTTATTCAACCAAATCTTTCGCATGGCCTCTAATCCCTCCAGGCTGTAGCACCTAATGTTGTTTCCTACAGCACCTACCAGGTATGCTTGTCCCAGTCTTATCAACCCAGCAAACTTCCGCTTCTCTTCTGAGACCCATCTTCTTCTCCTCAGTTCCGCTACACCTCTTAACAACTCCACTATAGCCTTACATAGAACACTGTAAGGATCTGTTTAAATATCTTTCATACCACTATACTCTAAAGCTCATTCAGAGAAGAGACATTTTTTAAATCTCTGTATCCCTATGCCTTGTACAGTGCTCAGCACACATTAGGTGCTCTATAAATACGTGATGCTATATTTAGATTGTGCTATCACACAATATGCATATCTGTGTAAAAACTTAAACTACAGGTGTAGAACTACATAACTACAATTGCAAATAAGTACTTACGTTTTAAAAAGTATTTTAAACAGTATTTTAAATAACCAGTCTGTTAACTTTTCTCTATTTTTGTCTAGAAATTACTAATGGCAGCTAGTTTTACTTTTTTAATGATTGTGAAGAATGTTACTTTTGAATAAAAAAGTAGTAGTTTGTAATTGTTGTATTTATTTAAAAGCTTTAGAAAGAAAACTAAATATACCTAAATGAATATATACAAACATGCAGTAAACATATTTATGAACAAAATATTTAACAGTTTCTTTAAAAACTATAGTTTTATGGTCTAAACTGAGGATTGACCATATGTAATTTAAAGTTAATATTTTAGACCCATAGCTTATGTTGCAGATATTGTTATTTATGCCTTAATCCATTGCCTGTATCATTCTGCATCAAATAATAACCTCTTTCAGTTCAAGCATATACTAATTGGAGTATGTGTTATCAGAGCCTGATGGTCAGATTAAAATTTGTCTTCTGAATTTAATTTCAAATGTAATATTTGAAAAAAAAAAAATAGAACGTGCTGTAACCCTGCTGTATTCCCTGGTTCTCTGAGGGCCAGGTTAAGAGCATAATGTTCTTGTTGGAGGAATATATAGGGCAATAAACAGTTTTGTGGGTGATTAAACAGTGAAGTAAAGCTGAATCTTCCAATTACCAGCAAAAGGCTCTTATGGCAAATATATTACAGTACCTTGAAAATTTGCTTTTGTATATTAGTTTTTCTAACATTATTTTATGAGTTTGATTATAATTAGATTTATACTAAGCAGTAAGCAGATGTGTATCTGTTCACTTAAAAAATTCTAACAAGAATTTCCAAAATTCAAAATCCAAGTTAATATCCCTAGACCCAAAAATAACTTTTCATTTTCTATAAACTATTTCTGTACCCATAGAAAAGCAGGAAGAAGAGAAGAGAGGACTGACATTTAATCCAGAACAGATATGCCTCTAGGTAGAGATAGCTGCTGAGTAAAGCTGACAGATTTCTACAAAAAGTACAATTCATAGATGGAAAAACTGTACTCTACTTCTACAAGCTATTAAATCTGGACTTTCTGAACAAGGACCATTAGTTAACCCCGGTCATCTATGAAATAAGGTATTATTCATCTTGTTGTAGCATCTATATTCACTGATTATATTAATTGGGACATCATTATTTTACAATAGCAATAAAACACAGAAAAAGAGCTGGTAAACCATTACCTTACTTTTTCCTCCTGTGGCACTATGACTTGAATGTTGATTATCTTTTACCTTTTGACCCATTTTTAAGGACAGCCTCCCAAAATAGATATATTATTTGATGGAAATGTATAATCTTGAAAAGAGGATAGGAAAAATGATAATCGAAGAATTTCCTTGATAGTGAAATAAATGTGATGATGGTTTAAAACTATGCAGATTTTGTAGAAAGAAACTTAAGACCCATTTACTGGGATGCTTAGATGGTGCCCCAAAACCTTTATGACAAGAAGTTAAGATACCTGGGCCCCCATTTGTCCTTCTATTTTTATAATGATTCCTGAACAAAGAATAAGTTAATTATAGTGGTGTTTAGACACAATTTTCCTCCGCTGTCTATATTCCCACCCTATTTTGTCTTTTTTCCTCTTCTACTAACCACACACACACATACACACACACCACACTCACACACACACTTTCAAATGAAAGCCTCTTACCTTTTTGGCCATTTCTCTTTGGCTGCTTTTCTTTTGAAAAATCAGACATGATGTACTATCTTGTGTTCTTGGTATCTACCAATATGAGTGTCCACTTCAGGGCCACAAGTAATGAATACATTTGCAATTCCTGCATGTGGTTGTTAGAAAATCGAGGTATCATGATATTGCTGTAATAGTTTAGAATTCAGCATTTCATTGAAATGTGAGCTTCTTTATACACAAATCCTATATAACACTATATGGGATTTTGGTCATAAAAGTTCAATGTCAGAAGGCATTATGCCCATTTGCAGGAATCAGTAATGAAAGTAAACCTGGTCTCCACTTCTTGGCTATGAATTAGCAAATGAAAAGAAGTATTCTGATCAAAGGAAGCCACCGTGGGTCATCCATACTTTCCTCTAGTCCCTTTTCTAATATCTAAGATCATGTTGAGTAGAGTCTTCTATTTAAGTAGGTAGTTTGAAAGCACATTGGACTAACTAGATTATTTGAGGTAGAAGGATTCCAGGTGATTTTAAAACTAATTGTTGATTTACAAAAAAGCAATGGAGTTTGGAAATATTTGCAGTGATTTCTTTCATTCTCCTTACCTTCTGCTCCCCCAGCATCAACCAAGCATTTCCCATAAAGCATAACTGCTACAAAGGAAAAGCTTATACTCCATACTCCATTATGAGTTAAAGCAACTTCATGGATACCATGATAAACAAGTGTTAGCATGGTGACCTATGAGATTCTTTCCTTTAAAGGACTTAGCAATCTACTTAACCTCTTCTTGTATTTACTTCTTCATTGGTAAAATGAAAGGCCTTATTTATTTGTTCCCTCAAATCTGTTCCAGCTGTAATATTCGATAATCTGTGATGTTTGTCTTACTACAAATTCAGGTTTCCTTCTATTTCCCGCTGACCATCAAGATATATTGTCAACCCAACCTCTTCTTTTAGGCAAGCTGTTTTCTCTTCTCTTCCCCACATCCCTTCAGAGTTTGGGTGTTTCTTCTTTGATTGGCTGAAAGTGGGCCTGCCTGCCTCTACCAGTTTGTCCCTGAAGCAGTAGGAGATGTGTATCAGAGGATCTTCATGATGTCAGAACAACCCTGCTGCCGTAGTAATGGAGGGCCAGAGAATCCAAAGATCCTGGAATACTAGACTTGAAAACAATAGAGTGAGTGTCCCAGTGACTTTGTATTGTTTAATATAATCATAACCAGGATTTTTAAACACAGCAAGTAAAATCATTAGATATATAAATGTGTATATATAAATAGAAAAGTTGGTAATTATAGTGTCTCATAATCTAGGACACAGAAATATTTTTAAAAGACAAAACCAAAAGTTCTATGATCATTGGTTAGACAGTTTAAGATCAAGACAATAAAGGCATCGAAACATACTTTTAAATTTTTTTCTACAGTAATGGCCAATTATGCATCCCAAGAAATCTATTGTAATTACCATCAGTAATAAGACTGAACCAGAAGAGATTATATATCCTATATAATGCTCTGTAGCTGACCGTTTCTATAGCACTAAACCTCAAAATCCATCCCAGGAGCTATTTTCTTCATGCCTATTTCTAAAAGCCTGGGTTAAAATTCTATATTAAGCAGTGGTTCTTAAACTTGGACATACATGTAAGTATCACAGGGGCTTTTTCCTAAAAGTGCCATTTATGAGGTGCTAACCCTAGAGATAATGATTTAGAAAATCTTAGTGTGGGACTTAGGATCAGCAATTTCAATAATCTTTCCCGCCAAGTGGGATGAGAATTTTGTGGGTTCTAAATTCTAGAACCACTCGGAAGTTAAAGGTTTTGGGATGCATGTGATTATATAAGGTCATAATCCATGTATTCTTTCATTTTGTTTAAAAATATTATTAGGTTTTTTTAAATCTTATGACATTTAATATGAATGAATATAAAATATTTTAATGTTACACATGATCACAAAGCCATTAATTTAGAAGTATTTACTTTCATTCATAAAATGCAATCTAGGCTTAAACAAACCTATCTTTAGTCATTAAATATTAGAATTTCCTGGTTACTAACTTGCTGTGTTACAGCTGTGAGGCAGCTACCTTCTTTACCTTATTACAATTTATTATGTTACAGCTAGATCTTGTTTCAGTGTTCCAAAGAAAATTTCCTAGAGCATTGGCTGGTTTTCAGGGTTATTCTTTTTTTCTCTTTAGTGCTCTTGTTTTTGTTTCTTATGAATGTTTCATCTTATTTCCTCAAGGCCTCTTAGAGTTGCTTGAATGTTGGCTTTCTAAAAGATTGTTTGTAAAAGACTTAGAAAAATCAGTTGAAACATCTAGACAATGGAAAAAACAGGAAAACAGGAGGTTAGCCAAATATTAAGTATGTTTCTAAAGGAGTATTATCATGATATTTTTCTTTTTAAAATTTTTTTTCTGGTTCTAACCATCTATCATATATAATGAGATTTGCTTTGTAAATACTAATGCACTGTCTTTCCATAATGACTCTCTCCTAAAGATCCCTGTGTCTTACACATGATTTTTTTTTTTAAGTCTCTTAGTGAGGGATGAAGTGGAAAGATTCTGGATGTTGTTTTCCCATTATGTTCTCAAGAGAGTATTCGTTAAGGAAAATCTGAAAGTATTGAAAGAAACAAGACATTCTACTGAAAAGGTTTATCTTCTTTTCACTCTGAAAACATTTTTAGATGTGAAATTGCTTTTATCATTTCCACTTGAACCAAGTAGTATTTGGTATATGATTTCTGACAGACATTTATTAAAATTTCAATATTTTATTCATCATGGATTTTCTGCTTTTTGATTTTAAAAATATTTCATTAAAATATTGTTTGTTTGGATTACTAAGGGGATTTTTGTGTGTATGTGCCTCATTAAATTTGGTGCCCAAATTAAACACCTCACTAGTTTCACCCTCGTCTGGCCTTGTTCCCTATCATTAATGTGGCCTGTGTACAGAAAATACAGTATTTGGGAAGCATTAACAGTAATCTCAGCAACCTACAATGTCTAGCATGGGGCAGGCCCTCATTACAATTACAATTTTGTCAGCATTTAATTGTTTTAAGTTTTTCTTATTTATCTTGATTTTCCAGAGTGAGTCACCATAATTGCTATTAATGTATTATTTTCTTGGTATTTATGTTCCTTTCCATTGCTTTGAAATAAGGAGTAAAGGCATTTAGTTTAAAATATATAAAGATAAATGCAAACAATTTTATTTAAATATACTCTTTGCTTCTATTTACAACGCAATCCAAGAATATCCCAATAGATATTCAGGGTTTTACTAAAGCTGTCTGTTTTTCCAGGGGTTTCAATGCTTCTCGGAATTATTCTTTCAGAATCTGCCCTTGAACAATCCCTTTATGGAAGTGAAATAAACAGAGTACTGAGTCTTTCTATAATGCAGTGACCTAGCTTTGTATTGACAAAAAAACTCTTACAGCTGGTTCTTATGTACTATGTGTATTGATGTGTTTCTGAAGGCCCAGATCAGTGAGTAGAAGCTGTAACTGTTCACTCTCTTTGTAGAAGTTTAAAAAAATTCCTTAAGACCACAGAGATTTTTAGCTATATCATTTCAAATTGAATTTACACTTGGAAACTTAAACCAGGTAATCCTTACAGTGTTTGTCTATTGGAAAGTTTTTATTTTAGTGACATATTTATGCTGTTAAGAGTTTTAGTCCTGGCAGCTTGTCTAAGTAAAAGCATTACTTTCTGGGAGCTAAATGTTAGCCGCAAAAGGTTTGCTCTAATCTGAAGTTTAACATAATGGCAATTGTTTTTATTATTATTATTATACTTTAAGTTCTGAAGTACATGTGCAGAATGTGCAGGTTTGTTACATAGGTATACATGTGCCATGGTGGTTTGCTGCACCCATCAACCCATCATCTACGTTAGATATTTTTCCTAATGCTATCCCTCCCCTGGGCCCCCAACCCCTGACAGGCCCTAATGTGTGATGTTCCCCTCCCTGTGTACATGTGTTCTCATTGTTCAGCTCCCACTTATGAGTGAGAACATGCAAGTTTGGGTTTTCTGTTCTTGTGTTAGTTTGCTGAGAATGTTGGTTTCCAGCATCATCCATGTCCCTGCAAAGGACAGGAACTCATCCTTTTTTATGGATGCATAGTATTCCATGGTGTATATGTGCCACATTTTCTTTATCCAGTCTATCATTGATGGGCATTTGGGTTGGTTCCAACTCTTTGCTATTGTGAACAGTGCCACAATAAACATAACGTTTGCATGTGTCTTTATAGTATAATGATTTATAGTCCTTTGGGTATATACCCAGTAATGAGATTGCTGGGTCAAATGGTATTTCTAGTTCTAGATCCTTGAGGAATCGCCACACTGTCTTCCACAATGGTTGAACTAATTTACACTCCCACCAACAGTGTAAAAGCGTTCCTATTTCTCCACATCCTCTCCAACATCCGTTGTTCCTGACTTTTTAATGATTGCCATTCTAACTGGCATGAGATGGTATCTCACTGTGGTTTTGATTTGCATTTCTCTAATGATCAGTGATGATGAGCTCTGTTTCATATGTTCGTTGGTTGCATAAATGTCTTCTTTTGAGAAGTGTCTGTTCATATCCTTTGCCCACTTTTTGATGGGGTTGTTTTTTTCTTGTAAATCTGTTTAAGTTCTTTGTAGATTCTGGATATTAGCCCTTTGTCAGATGGATAGATTGCAAAAACTTTCTCCCATTCTGTAGGTTGGCTGTTCATGCTGATGATAGTTTCTATTGCTGTGCAAAAGCTCTTTAGTTTAATCAGATCCCATTTGTCTGTTTTGCCATTTGATGCCATTGCTTTTGGTGTTTCAGTCATGAAGTCTTTGCCCATGCCAACATCCTGAATGGTATTGGCTAGGTTTTCTTCTAGGGTTTTTATGGTTTTAGGTCTTAGGTTTAAGTCTTTAATCCATCTTGAGTTAATTTTTGTATAAGGTGTAAGGAAGGGATCTAGTTTCAGTTTTCTACATATGGCTAGCCAGTTTTCCCAACACCATTTATTAAATAGGGGATCCTTTCCTCATTGCTTGTTTTTGTCAGGTTTGTCAAAGATCAGATGATTGTGTATGTGTGGCGTTATTTCTGAGGTCTCTGTTCTGTTCCGTTGGTCTATATATCTGTTTTGATACCAGTACCATGCTGTTTTTGTTACTGTAGCCTTGTAATGTAGTTTGAAGTCAGGTAGCGTGATGCCTCCAGGTTTTTTCTTTCTGCTTAGCATTGTCTTGGCTATGCAGGCTCTTTTTTGGTTCCATATGAAATTTAAAGTAGTTTTTTTCTAGTTCTGTGAAGAAAGTCAATGGTAGCTTGATCAGGGTAGCATTAAATCTATAAATTACTTAGGGCAGTATGGCCATTTTGATGATATTGATTCTTCCTATCCATGAGCATGGAATGTTCTTCCATTTGTTTGTGTCCTCTCTTATTTCTTTGAGCAGTGATTTATAGTTCTCCTTGAAGAGGTCCTTCACATCCATTATAAGTTGGATTCCTAGGTATTTTATTCTCTTTGTAACAATTGTGAATGGGAGTTACTTGTGATTTGGCTCTCTGTTTGTCTGTTATTGGTGTACAGGAATGCTTTGGATTTTTGCACATTGATTTTGTATCCTGAGACTTTGCTGAAGTTGCTTATCAGCTTAAGGAGATTTTGGGCTGAGATGATGAGGTTTTCTGAATATACAATCGTGTCATCTTCAAACAGAGACAATTTGACTTCCTCTTTTCCTAATTGAATACCCTTTATTTCTTTCCCTTGCCTGATTGCCCTGGCCAGAACTTCCAATACTGTGTTGAATGGTGTGGTGAGATAGGGCATCCTGGTCTTGTGCTGGTTTTCAAAGGGAATGCTTCCAGTTTTTGCCCATTCAGTATGATATTGGCTGACAGTTTGTCATAAATAGTGTTTATTATTTTGAGATACGTTCCATCAATGCCTAGTTTATCGAGAGTTTTTAGCATGAAGGGCTGTTGAATTTTGTCGAAGGCTTTTTCTGCATCTATTGATATAATCATGTGGTTTTTGTCATTGGTTCTGTTTATGTCGTGGATTATGTTTATTGATTTGCATATGTTGAACCAGCCTTGCATCCCAGGGATGAAGCCACCTTGATCGTGGTGGATAAGCCTTTTGATGTGCTGCTGGATTTGATTTGCTAATACTTTATTGAGGATTTTGACATCGATGTTCATCAGGAATATTGGCCTGAAATTTCCTTTTTTGTTGTGTCTCTGCCAGGTTTTGGTATCAGGATGGTGCTTGCCTCATAAATGAGTTAGGAAGGATTCCCTCTTTTTTTGTTGTTTGGAATAGTTTCAGGAGGAACGGTACCAGCTCCTCTTTGTACTTCTGGTAGAATTCTGCTATGAATCCATCAGTTCCCAGACTTTTTTGGTTGGTAGGCTATTAATTGTTGCCTCAGTTTCAGAACTTGTTATTGGTGTATTCAGGGATTCCACTTCTTCCTAGTTTAGTCTTAGAAGGGTGTATGTTTCCAGGAATTTACCTATTTCTTATAGATTTTCTATTTATTTGTGTAGAGGTGTTTATAGTATTCTCTGATGGTAGTTTATATTTCTGTGGGATTGGTGGTATCCCCTTTATCATTTTTTATTGCATCTATTTGATTCTTCTCTCTTTTTTCTTTATTATTCTTGCTAGTGGTCTATCAATTTTGTTGATCTTTTCAAAAAACCAGCTCCTGAATTCACTGATTTTTTTGAAGGGTTTTTTATGTCTCTGTCTCCTTCAGTTCTGTACTGATCTTAGTTATTTTTTGTCTTCTGCTAGCTTTTGAATTTGTTTGCTCTTGCTTCTCTAGTTCTTTCAATTGTGATGTCAGGATGTCGATTTTAGATCTTTCCTGCTTTCTCTTGTAGGCATTTTAGTGCTATAAATTTCCCTCTATACACTGCTTTACATGTGTCCCAGAGATTGTGGTACATTGTGTCTTTGTTCTTACTGGTTTCAAAGAACATGTTTATTTCTGCCTTCATTTTGTTATGTACCCAGTAGTCATTCTGGAGCAGGTTGTTCAGTTTCTATATAGTTGTGAGTTTTGAGTGAGTTTCTTAATCCTGCGTTCTAATTTGATTGCACTGTGGTCTGGGAGACTATTATGATTTGCATTCTTTTGCATTTGCTGTGGCGTGTTTTACTTCCAATTATGTGGTAAATTTTACAATAAGTACAATGTGGTGCTGAGAAGAATGTATATTCTGTTGATTTGAGGTGCAGAGTTCTGTAGATGTCTACTAGGTTTGCTTGGTCCAGAGCTGAGTTCAAGTCCTGAATATCCTTGTTAATTTTCTGTCTCAGGGATCTGTCTAATGTTGACAGTGGGGTATTAAAGTCTCCCACTATTATTATGTGGGAGTCTAAGTCTCTAGATAGGTCTCTAAGAACTTGCTTCTTGAATCTGGGTGCTCCTGTATTGGGTGCATATATATTTAGGATACTTAGCTCTTCTTGTTGCATTGATCCCTTTCCCATTATGTAATGTCCTTCTTTGTCTCTTTTGATCTTTGTTGGTTTAAAGTCTGTTTTATCAGAGACTAGGATTGCAACCCCTGCTTTTTTTTTCTTTCTTTCCATTTGCTTGGTAAATATTCCTCCATCCCTTTATTTTGAGCCTATGTGTGTCTTTGCATGTGAGATGGGTCTCCTGAATACAGCACACCATTGGGTCTTGACTCTTCATCCAATTTGCCAGTCTGTGTCTTTTAATTGGAGCATTTAGCCCATTTACATTTAAGGTTAATATTGTTATGTTGAATTTGATCCTGCCATTATGATGCTAGCTGGTTATTTTGCCCATTAGTTTATGCAGTTTCTTCACAGTGTTGATGGTCTTTACAATTTGGTATGTTTTTGCAGTGGCTGGTGCCGGTTGTTCCTTTCCATGTTTAGTGCTTCCTTGAGGAGTTCTTGTAGGGCAGGCCTGGTGGTGACAAAATCTCTCAGCATTTACCTGTCTGTAAAGGATTTTATTTCTCCTTCACTTATGAAGCTTAGTTTGGCTGGATATGAAATTCTGGTTTGAAAATTCTTTTCTTTAAGAATGTTGAATATTGGCCCCCACTCTCTTCTGGCTTGTAGGGTTTCTGCTGAGAGATCCGCTGTTAGTCTGATGGGCTTCCCTTTGTGGGTAACCCGACCTTTCTCTCTGGCTGCCCTTAACATTTTTTCCTTCATTTCAACCTTGGTGATCCTCACAATTATGTGTCTTGGGGTTGCTCTTCTCGAGGAGTATCTTTGTGGTGTTCTCTGTATTTCCTGAATTTGAATGTTGGCCTGCCTTGCTAGGTTGGGGAAGTTCTCCTGGATAGTATCCTGGGAGTGTTTTCCAACTTGTTTCCATTCTCCCCGTCACTTTCAGGTACACCAATCAAACATAGATTTGGTCTTTTCACATAGTCCCATACTTCTTGGAGGCTTTGTTCATTTCTTTTCAATCTTGTTTCTCTAATCTTGTTTGCTTGCTTTATTTCATTGAGTTGATCTTCTGTCTCTGATATCCTTTCCTCCTCTTGATCAATTCAGCTATTGATACTTGTGTATGCTTCACGAAATTCTCGTGCTATGTTTTTCAGCTCCATCAGGTCATTTGTGTTCTTCACTAAACTGGTTATTCTAGTTAGCAATTCGTTTAACCTTTTTTCAAGGTTTTTAACTTCCTTGCATTGGGTTAGGACATGCTCCTTTAGCTCAGAGGAGTTTGTTATTACCCATCTTCTGGAGCTTAACATCTGTCAATTTGTCAAACTCATTCTCTATCCAGTTTTGTTCCCTTGCTGGTGAGGAGTTGTGATCCTTTGGAGGAGAAGAAGCATTCTGGTTTTTGAAATTTTCAGCCTTTTTGCACTGGTTTCTCCCCACCTTCATGGATTTATCTACCTTTGGTCTTTGAAGTCGATGACCTTCAGATGGGGTCCCTGAGTGGACATCCTTTTTGTTGATGTTGATACTATTCCTATCTGTTTGTTAGTTTTCCTTCTAACAGTCAGGCCTCTCTGCTGCAGGTCTGCTGGAGTTTGCTGGAGGTCCACTCCAGACCCTGTTTGCCTGGGTAGCACCAGCGGAGGCTGCAGAGCAGCAAAGATTGCTGCCTATTCTATCCTCTGGAAGCTTCAACCCAGAGGGGCACCCACCAGATGCCAGCCAGAGCTCTCCTGTATGAGGTGTCTGTTGGCTCCTACTGGGAGGTGTCTCCTAGTCAGGATACACAGGGGTCAGGGACCTACTTGAGGAGGCAGTCTGTCCCTTATCAGAGCTCAAACGCTGTGCTGGTAGACCCACTGCTCTCTTCAGAGCTGCCAGGTAGGGACGTTTAAGTCTGCTGAAGCTGCGCCTACAACCACCACTTTCCCCAGGTGCTCTGTCCCAGGGAGGTGGGGGTTATATCTGTAAGTCCCTGACTGGGGCTGCTGCCTTTTTTTCAGAGATTCCCTGCCCAGAGAGGAGACAGTCTGGCTGCAGCAGCCTTTCTGAGCTGGGGTGGGCTCCACCCAGTTTGAACATCCTGGTGGCTTTGTTTACACTGTGAGGGTGAAACCACCTACTTAAGCCTCAGCAATGGTGGACTCCCCACCACCCACCAAGCTCAGGTGTCCCAGGTCGAACTCAGACTGCTGCTGTGCTGGCAGCAAGAATTTCAACAAGTGGATCTTAGCTTGCTGAGCTCCATCTGGGCTCTGACGAAACAGACTACTTGGCTCCCTGGCTTCAGCCCCCTTTGCAGGGGGAGTGAACGGTTCTGTTTCACTGGTGTTCCAGGCGCCACTGGGACATGAAAAAAAAAACTCCTCCAGCTTGCTCAGTGTCTGCCCAAATGACCGCCCAGTTTTGGGCTGGAAACCCAGGGCTCTGGTGGTGTAGACACCAGAAGGAATCACCGTGTGGAAAGCACAGTATCTGGGCCAGAGTGCACAGTACAGTCCCTAATGGCTTCCCTTGGCTGGGAGAGGGAGTTCCCTGACTCCTTGCACTTCCCGGGTAAGGTGATGCCCCACCCTGCTTCGGCTCGCCCTCCTTGGGCTGCACCCACTGACCAACCAGTCCCATTGAGATGAACTGGGTACCTCAGTTGGAAATGCAGAAATCACCTGCCTTCTGTGTCGATCTCGCTGGGAACTACAGACCAGAGCTGTTCCTATTCGGCCATCTTGCCAGCAACTGGAAATTATTTTTAAAAAAAAAACATTTTAAATAATAGCACATCTTATTTTTATTAACTTTCATTTAATACTTGAGAGTTTTATCTAAATAATGTCAATGTTAATTCTGCAAATTCAGATTCAAATGAAAGATTTGATAATGCATTATTACTATAATGTGAATAATTACTATCTAAAATATAATTTAGACATTTTCTGCCACATGAAGTCAAATTGACTATCTGAATTTCCTTCAAACTACCTTTTCTCAGACCTAGAGACCACATAGCTCTCCACTGCCCAACACTAGACCTATAAAACTATTTAACATACTTTTTAATTTTGAGAACCTAAATTAATATATTTTCTTTCAAGATGACTTTCAGTAAGCTTTTCAGTAGCATTGAGTTCTAATTATATGAATGTTACATGTATTTGTGCTAGGAAATTTAGAAAATACAGAAAACATTAAAGAATATGATAAAAATCACCACTAATATAATTCCCTAGATAGCATTAAAATTCAGGTGGTTTTTCCTTTTAGGAATTTATCAGCTTAATGTACGTAGGAATGTCCATGTGTGTGATAGAGGGGGAGAGAAAGGTTTGTAAGGAGATATGTGACTTAATTTGTTATATTGCATCCCCTACTTAATGTTGGGCATTTTATGATGTCAGCAAATAGTCTTTGAAAGTATAATTTTTTTTTTTTTTTTTTTTTTTGAGACGGAGTTTAGCTCTTGTTGCCCAGGCTGGAGTGCAGTGGTGTGATCTCCGGCGCACTGCAACCTCTGCCTCCCAGTTCAAGTGATTCCTCTGCCTCAGCCTCCTGAGTAGCTGGGATTACAGGTGCCCACCACTCTGCCCAGCCAATTTTTTCTATTTTTAGTAGAGATGGGGTTTCAGCGTGTTAGCCAGAATGGTCTCAATCTCCTGACCTTGTGATCCGCTTGCCTCAGTTTCCCAAAGTGCTGGAATTACAAGTGTGAGCCACCATGCCCAGCAGTTGAAAGTATAATTTTTAATAGTTGCATAATGTTTCATTGCATGGCTGTATTATAATTTGTTTAACCATTTTTGCCTATTTCTAATAATGAATATCATTGGAATATCTGTATTTATAAAATTTTCATGATATCATAGTTTCTTTCCCTGGGCTCTTAGAAGTCTAAGAAGTTTACTTATGATATATAAACATTTTTAAGCCTTTTGGTTATGTTATCGCCATTGTGCTTTTCAGAAATGTTGCTATAAACACATTTTTAGAAAAAAGTTACCATTTGAAGCAAATATACAAAAATAACCTCAAAGTCTTCATGTAACTAATACTTACTAATTTATATTGTCACTCTGTTTTTCATGTTTTTATTTTATAATACTGTTGTTCTCACATGCTAGTGTTGTAATTCTTGAGGCTACGTTAAGCGTCTAGCCTTGCTGTTACTCAATATTAGTCCAGCTTTCTGAGTAGTAACCTAAGTGGACATAGACTTTTCCTCAATAGACTAGGGAATACCTCACACCCCTAAGACTTTCTAGATTCTATGATTATTTTATTGCCAGTTTGAAGAAGTAGAATCTAAATGTTTATACTTATTGCCTCCTAGAGCAGCAGTCTCCAAATTGATTTATACATTACAATCCCCTGAGATTGGAAAGACAATATAAATATTTTATTTATGTTTAATTTTTATTTTATTCTTTAACAAAATTATTTTTTCATATTTTGTAATTTCTATAAAATAATAGCATAATGGAGTATGTCTATAATTTATAAATAAATATATTGAGGTTACCTACTGTCTTAATTCATTCTGGCTGCTGCAACAAAATACCTTATACTAGGTAATTCATAAACAATAGACATTTATTGCTTACAATTCTAAGTCTGACAAGTCCAAGATCATGGCACCAACAGATTCAGTGTCTGATGAGGGCTTGCTTTCTGCTCCAAAGATGGTGCCTTCTTGCTGTGTGTCCTCACGTGGAAAAAGGGCAAAAAGGGACAAATAAATTCCCTTGGATCTTCTATAAGGGCACTAATCATATTAATGAGGGCTCTGCCCTCATGGCATAATTACCTCCTAAAGGTCCACTTCTTGCTACAATCACACTGGAAATTAAGCTTCAGTATGAATTTTATTTTGGTTGTTTTTATTCATCAATTTATTTGTATTTTATTTTATTATTTTTTATTTCAATGGGTTTTGGGGGAACAGGTCGTGTCCATATATGAGTGAGAACATACAATGTTTGGTTTTCCATTCCTGAATTACTTAGAATAATAGTCTCAAAGTTTATCCAGGTTGCTGCAAATGCCATTATTTCAATCCTTATTATGGCTGAGTAGTATTCCATGGTATATATAAACATTTTCTTTATCCACTAGTTGATTGATGGTCATCTGGACTGGTTCCATATTTTTGCAACTGCAAATTGTGCTGCTATAAACATGCATGTGCAAGTATCTTTTTCATATAATGACTTCTTTTCCTCTGGGTAGATACCTGGTAGTGGGATTGCTGGATCAAAGAGTAGATCTACTTTTAGTTCTTTTTTTTTTTTTAATATACAGTAACTTTTTTATTATTATACTGTAAGTTCTGGGTTACATGTACAGAATGTGCAGTTCTTTAAGGAATCACCACACTATTTTCTATAGTGTTTGTACTAGTTTACATTCCCACCAACATGTTCCCTTTTCACAGCATCCATGCCAACTCTATTTTTTTTATGTTTAAAATTATGGCCATTCTTGCAGGAGTGAGGTGGTGTTGCATTGTGGTTTTGATTTGCATTTCCCTGATAATTAGTGTCAATAGGATTGGCACCAAGACTTCTTTGAATGTCTGATAGAATTCAGCTGTGAATCCATCTGGTCCCAGACTTTTTTTGTTGGCAGTTTTTTTAATTACCATTTCAATCTCACTGCTTATTATTGGTCTGTTCAGATTTTATGCTTTCCTGGTTTAATCTAGGAGGGTTGTATATTTCCAGGAATTTATCTGTCTCCTCTAGGTTTTCTAGTTTATGCACATAAACGTGTTCATAGTAGCCTTGAATAATCTTTTGTATTTCTGTAGCATCAGTTGTAGTATCTCTGATTTTGTTTCTAATTGGGCTTATTTGGATCTCTGTCTTCTTGGTGAATCTCGCTAATGGTCTATCAATTTTATTTATCATTTCAAAGAACCAGCTTTTTGTTTCATTTATCTTTTGTGGGTTTTGTTTGTTTTTTGTTTGTTTCAATTTCATTTAGTTCTGCTCAGATCTTTGTTATGTTTCTTCTTCTAATGGGTTTGGGTTTGGATTGTTTTTGTTTCTACAGTTTTGTGAGGTGTGACCTTAGATTGTCTATTTGTGCTCTGTCAGACTTTTTGATGTAGGGATTTAATGCTATGAACTTTCCTCTTAGCATTGCTTTTGCTGTATCCCAGAGGTTTTGATAGGTTGTGTCACTATTATCGTTCAGTTCAAAGAACTTTTAAATTTCCATCTTGATTTCATTGTTAACCCAACAATCATTCTGGAGCAGGTTATTTAATTTCTTTGTGTTTGCATGATTTTGAGGGTTCCTTTTGGAGTGGATTTCCAATTTTATTCCACTGTGGTCTCAGAGAGTACTTGATATAATTTTGATTTTCTTAAATTTAATGAGACTTGTTCTGTGGCCTGTGATATGGTCTATCCTGGAGAATGTTTCATTTGCTGATGAATAGAATGTATATTCTGCAGTTGTTGGGTAGAATGTTCTGTAAATATCTGTTAAGTTCATTTTTCGTAGGGAATAGTTTAAGTCCACTGTTTCTCTGTTGACTTTCTGTCTTGATGACCTGTCTAGTGCTGTCAGTGGAGTATTAAAGACCCCCACAATTACTGTGTTGCCATCTATCTCATTTCTTAGGTCTAGTAGTAATTGTTTTATAAATTTGGGAGCTCCAGTATTAGGTGCATATATATTTAGAACTGTGATATTTTCCTATTGGACTAGTTCTTTTATCATAATGTAATGTCCTTTGTCTTTTTTAACTGCTGTTACTTTAAAATTTGTTTTGTTTGATATAAGAATAGCTACTCCTGCTTGCTTTGGGTGTCCATTTGCATGGAATGTCTTTTTCCGCCCCTTTACCTTAAGTTTATGTGAATCCTTGTGTGTTAGGTGAGTCTCCTGAAGACAGCAGAAACTTGGTTGGTGAATTCTTATACATTCTGCCATTCTGTATCTTTTAAGTAGAACATTTAGGCCATTTACATTCAATGTTAGTATTGAGATGTGAGGTACTATTCTACTCATTGTGCTATTTGTTGCCTGAATACCTTGATATTTTTCATTGTCTTATTGTTATATAGATCCTGTGAGATTTATGCTTTAAGAAGTTTCAATTTTGGTGTATTTCAAGGATTTGTTTCAAGATTTAGAACTCTTTTTAGCAGTTCTTATAGTGCTGGCTTGGTAGTGGCGAATTCTCTGAGCATTTATTTGTCTGGAAAAGACTATCTTTCCTTCATTTATGAAGCTTAGTTTCACTAGATACAAAATTCTTGGCGATAATTGTTTTGTTTAACGAGGCTAAAAATAGGACCTCAATCCCTTCTAGTTTGTAGAGTTTCTGCTGAGAAATCTGCTGTTAATCTGATAGGTTTTCCATTACAGAACCTGATGCTTTTGCCTCACAGATCTTCAGATTCTTTCCTTTGTCTTTAGATAACCTGATGACTATGTGCCTAGGCAAGGATCTTTTTGTGATGAATTTCCCAGGTGTTCTTTGAGCTTCTTGTATTTGGATGTCTAGATCTCTAGCAAGGCTGGGGAAGTTTTCTTCGACTATTTCCTCAAATGTGTTTCCAAACTTTTAGACTTCTCTTCTTCTGTGACAACACCAATTATTCTTAGGTTTGGACGTTTAACATACTCCCGAACTTCTTAGAGGCTTTGTTCATTTTTTAAAATTCTTTTTTCTTTGTGTTTGACATATTGGGTAAATTCGAAAGTCTTGTTTTCGAGTTCTCAAGTTCTTTCTTTCTGCTTGTTTGATGGATGAGACTATTGCTGAGACTTTCCAGTGCATTTTGCATTTCCCTAAGTGTGCCCTTGATTTTCAGAAGTTGTGATTGTTTTTTATTTATGCTATCTATTTCACTGGAGAATTTTACTTTCATATCCTGTATCATGTGTTTGATTTCTTTAATTTGGACTTCAACTTTCTCTGGTGCTCCTTGATTAGCTTAATAATCAACCTTTTGAATTGTTTTTCTAACAATTCAGAGATTTTTGTCTTGGTTTGGATCCATTGCTGGTGAGCTGGTGTGATCTTTTGGGCATGTTAAAGAACCTTGTTTTATCATATTAGCAGAATTGTTTTTCTGCTTTCTTCTCATTTGGGTAGACTACGTCAGAGGGAAGATCTGGGACTCAGGGGCTGCTGTGCAGATTTTTTGTCCCACAGGGTGCTTCATTAATGGGGTGTTCTCCCCCTTCCCCTATGAATGGGGATTCCTGAGAGCTGAACTGTAGTGACTATTTCTGCTCTTCTGGGTCTAGCCACGCAGCAGAGCTACCAGGTTCCAGACTAGTACTAGGGAGGGTCTACAAAGACTCCTGTGATGTAATCTGTCTTCAGGTCTTGCAGCTGTGGATACCAGCACCTGCTCTCAGGGAGTTAGCAGGGGAATGGAGTGGACTCTGTGAGGGTCCTTGGCTGTGTTTTTGTTTAGTGCGCTGGTTTTTGTTGGTTGGCCTTCAGCCAGGAGGTGGTACTTTCAAGAGCACATCAGCTGTGGTCCTATATGGAGGATGCAAACTTGCTCTAGGGACATCTGGTTAAGTATTCAGGTTTCTCAAGTGGTGGGCAGGGCCATAGAGTTCCCAAGGGATTATGACCTTTTTCTTCAGCTACCAGGGCAGGTAGAGAAAGACCACCAGGTGGGAGCAGAGACAGGCATGTCTGAGCTCAACCTCTTCTTGGGGTGGGCTTGCTGTGACTGCTGTGGCAGATGGGGGTATGGTTCCCAGTCCAATGGAGTTATATTCCCAGAGGGATTAAGGTTTCCTCTGCTGAGTTGCCAGGGAAGTGGAGGAAAGCCAGCAGTCACAGGCCTCACCCTGCTCCCATAAAGCCCGTAGTCCTAAAGGCTGGTCTCATTCCCACTGTGCCCCACCAATGGCACAGAGTCTGTTTCCAGGCAGCCAGTGACCAGGGCTGAAAATTTGCCCCAGACCACAAACCTCCCCACTGAGAAATAAAGCAGACTCACAGTTTTTTTGGCATCTCAGGGAGCCTGCCGTGGTGATCCAGTTCCTTCAAAGGGTCTGTGGATTATCTTGGCTTTCTGGTGTGTTCCTGCTGTAGTTCCTGGAGCAAAAGTTCACGATGTGAGTCTCTACAGGCTGTTCTGTCCATCCAAGTGGCAGCTGCAAGCTAGTCCTGCCTCCTATCTGCCATCTTAAACCCTCAATTTCTCAATATGAATTTTGGACTGCCACAAACATTCAAACCGTAGCATTCCGCCCCTGACCCCCCAAAATTCATGACCTTCTCACATACGAATACATTCATTCCATTCCAAAATCCCCCAAATTTTTGACTTATTTCAGCACCAACTCAGAAGTTTGAAGTCCAGAGTCTCATCTAAATATCATTTAAATCAGATATGGATGAGACTCAAGGTATGATTTATCCTGAGACAAATTGCTTTCCACCTGTGAATCTGTGAAATCAAACAAGTTTTTGCTTCCAAAATGCAACGGTAGGACAGGCATAGAATAGATGTTCCCATTTCAAAAGGGAGAAATAGGAAAGAAGAAATGGGAACAAGTGGCAAGTAAGTACAAATCTCACCAAGGCAAAGAACATTAAATCTTGAGGCTTGAGAATGATCTTTGACTCTATGTCTGCTTTCTGGATATACTGGGGTGGAAGTTGGGTCCCCAAAGCTCAGAACAGTCCTGCCCCCTAGCTTTGCTGGGCACAGCCCACACAGCAGCTTTCATGGCATTGCAGTGGTACTCCTGCAGCTCTCCTGGGCTGAAATTACATGCTGGTGGCTCTGCTGGTTCAGGGTCTTGGAAGTAGTCCTGCCCACACAGCTTTACTGGATATTTGCCCTAGTGGAAGTTCTTTTCGGCATCCCCAACCCTATAGCTCCCCTGAGCATTGCCCCAATGGGGACTCTGCAGTGACCCTGACCCTGACCCCATGGATCTGCTGGGTGTTACCTTACTAGGGGCTTTCTGTGATAGCCCTGCCTGTGCCTGGATCCTGAGGCTTTTGGGGTTATCCTCTGAAATCTAGGTGGAGGTAGCCAAGCCCCCATAGCTCTTGTACTCTGCATGCCTGCAGAGTTGTCACTATGTTCCAGCAGGGTGGCCCAAGCTGTACCTGGGCCTACTTGAGCCACAGCTGGTGCAGCTGAGGAGCACCGCACCTGAATTTTGGGAGCAGAGACTTGAGGTGGTGCTGGGAAGGAACTCCTGAGCGCTTTTTGAAAATTTTCACACAGGAGCCCTGGGCTGTTTTTTGAAACTTTTCTGCCCTCAAGGCCCTGGCAGTTTGGGCCTATGATGAGAGTGGCAGCCCCAACAATCTCTGAAATGCTTTTGGGGTCATTATTTCATTCTTTTTTTTTTTTTTTTTGAGGCAGAGTGAGACTCTGTCACCCAGGCTGGAGTGCAGTGGTACAATCTTGGCTCGTTGTAACCTTCATCTGCCAGGCTCAAGCTGGGACTACAAGCACACGTTACCATGTCTGCCTAATTTTCGCGTGTGTGTGTGTGTGTGTGTGTGTGTGTGTGTGTGTATTTGTCTATATATATATATATATATTATATATATATTTGTCTAATATATATATATTTGTAGACACAGAGTTTTGCCATGTTGCCCAGGCTGTCCTCCAACTCCTCAGCTCAAACAATCCACCCACCTCAGCCTCACAAATTGCTGGGATTAAAGGCACAAGCCACCACACCCAGCCTCTTTCATTGTCTTGATGAATAGCATCTGGCTTCCTTTTGAAGTGGCCTCATTGTCTGGGGTAACACCTGAAGTTGGTTGTTTCAGGGCCACAGAGATCAAGGATGTGGACACACAAAGAATGAGGTTAAGAGTGGACGTTTAATAGGTGAAAGAAAGAGAATAGCTCTCTGCTACAGAGAGGGGTCCTGGAAAAATGGGTTGCTGATTCACAGTTTGGATACAGAGGTTTTTATAAGAAACTGATAAGGGGCTGGGCATCTCATTTGCATAAGGTGTGCATTTTTGGTAGTTCCACCACATATTCCTAGTGCACATGCAGGCTCAGCTTGAGTTACTCCATTTTGCTTTGTTCCCCTTACTGCGCACGTGTCAGGAGATGGAATTTTCTGTTGCAGGCATGTCGGTTATTTCCATTGCAGGCATGATGATTATTATTCCCAAGCTGGCTATGTAAGTGTCAGTTATCACATGTAGAATTTATGCAGTAAGATGGATGAAGAGTTGAGGAAAACATGCCCTCTCCCTGTCAAGGGAACCTCTGCAAGTCTGTACATAGTTCTGCTTACATATTCTTAGCCAAAATTTAGTCACAACACTCCACTTAACTGACAAGAGAGCCAAGGAATATTTTTTTTATATAGTTGCAAACAGCCCAGTCTTCTGTATAGCCTTTCTTACCTATGCAGCTGAGGGCATGTCTTAGGCAAGCCCCCTGGGCAAGTTCCCTTATTTGTGCCTGCAACTTGATTTTTTAGGCTGGTTTTTTGTTTGTTTGTTTGTTTGTTTGAAACAATTTAACTGAGGACCCACCCTAACTGTCTGCCTGACTGGTTTCTTCCTTTCTCCTCTCTCACTTTTATACATCCTGATTTTCTAATTAAATGGTCATTTGGCCACACTCTTGGTGTTTTCTTCTGAACATGCTTTTTTCTTCTGAGAATTTTCCAAACCTTTAAGTTCTGCTTCCCTTTAGATTATAAATTGCATCTTTAATTTATTATCCCTTCCTGCATTTTACTATAAGCAGTCAAAAGAAGCCATGCCACATTCTCAAAACTTTGATTAGAGATTTCTTCTGCCAAATACCCTATTTCATTGCTGTTAAGTTCTTACTTGAATGAAACACTAGGAGACAAACAGTTCAGCCAAGGTCTTTGCATGCTATCACAAGAATGGCTGTTCCTCCAGTTTCCAATAAGTTGTTTCTCATTTCTGTCTAAGATGTCGTCAGGATGGCCTTTACTGTCTATTTCTACCAGCATTCTGTTAAAAAGCACTTAGATAATCTCTAAGAAGATCAACACTCTGTTTACAGCTCTCTTCTTCTTTGAGCTCTCACCAGTATTGCCCTGAATGCCCCTCTGTTCATGGCAATGCACTTTAAAATTCTTCCAGCTTCTACTCATTACCCAGTTCCAAAGCTGCTTCCACATTTTTAGGTATTTGCTGCAGCAGCACCCCATTTCTGGTGCAAATTTTTGTCTCAGTCTATTCATGCTACTATAACAAAATACTTTAGATTGGGTAATTTCTACATAGTAGAAATTTAATTCTCACTGTTCAGGAGGCTGGGAAGTTAAAGGTCAGGGTGCTGGCAGAGTCAGTGTCTGATGAAAGCTTGCCCTCTGCTTCATAGATGGTACCTGGATGCTGTATCCTCACATGATGGAATGGATGAATGCATTGCCCTCATATAATGGAGGAAGGGCCAGAGGGGGAAGAAGGGCCAAACAGCCTTGTTTGGCCCATTTCTAAGTACACTAATCCCCTTAATGTATAGAGCCCTTACAATTTAATCACATACTAAAGGCCTTGCCTCTTAATACTGTTGCATTGGAGATTAAGTTTCAACATGAAATTTGGAGGTACACAAACATACAAACCACAGCACACATTCACATTTTTAAGTTTATATGAATATGTGTTTATGGCAGAGATTGAGAATTGGCTTCTAAAATCTGTCCTTCTCTCTTTCTCTTCCTTCCTCTTTTCTTAGAAATACACACATTTTTAGCTGGGCTCTTTGCAACCTATCTAAAAAAAAAAAAAAAAAAAACACTCCTTGGCTCTCTTGTCAGTGAAGTAGAGTGTTGCAACTAAATTTTGGCTAATAAAATGTAAGCAGAACTATGTACAGACTTGCAGAGGTTCCCCTGACAGGGAGAGGGCATGCTTTCCTCAATTCTTCATCCATCTTACTGCATAAATTCTACATGTGATAACTGACACTTACATAGCTAGCTTGGGAATAATAACCATCATAGTAGAAAGTTAAGATAGAAGGAGACCAGTCCCTGACAACCCTGTAGAGCTGTCGTACTAGCACCAGACAGCATAACTATGACTTGTATCTTGTTTAAATCACTGTTTTAGGATTCTCTATTTTTTGCAACTAATCCAATCTTAACTGATAAGGTATCAAAGCAATTGAAGGCCAGGTGCAGTGGCTCACACCTGTAATCTTAGCACTTTCAAAGGCTAAAGTATCACTTGAGGCCAGGAGTTTGAGATCAGCCTGGGAATCATAGTGAGACCCCCTCTCTACAGAATATTTTTAAAAATTAGCCAGAAGTGGTGGTAGGTGCCTATAGTCCTAGCTGTTTGGGAAGCTGAGGGAGGAGGATCTCTTGAGCCCTGAAGTTTGAGGCTGTGGTGAACTGTGAACATGCCACTACACCCCAGCCTGAGTGACAGAGACCCTATCTCAAAAAAAAAAAAAAAAAGAAATTCATTGTGCTTGAGCCTTCATCTTTTCCATTCATCAACTTTTACCACATATCAGGATCATTTACGAAGCATATGTAGTAGCTTGTTCTGCACCTAGGAAATAACTTTCTGTCAGAAAAATTGAAGACATTTTCCTAAAAAAAACCAGTTATTTTGCTTAGGGAGTATTAATTTTCCCATGAGTTCCAAATGTTTGTGGACAAGGTGCAAAATCCTTATAAAAGCAAACTGGTATAAGCCTAGAGGAAAAGACTTCTTTCTATCTGTGTCTATTCTTCCTCAGAGCAAATGAATTCAGTACCATATCTATTTCAGGCTCTCAAATCATAATTCACATGCCAAATTAGGGAGAGGCAGTTCCAAAGACCTCTTTGTTTGTAATTAGAAAAAGATTATAGAGACTTGTTTTAGGTCTTTGTATTCTTCCTGTTTTGATTAAATTCTGAAGCTTCTTTGAAAGCAGCTAGCTATTACTAATAATCAATGGAAGAAATAAAATGAATATGCTTGACATATAGGGAAATATTTTCATTCAGTGTTATTACCTGAGGAGTATTAGCTCATAAGTCCTTTTATGAATTGTCCCGTGTTGCCTTTTCAGCTCCCTCTCTACCCACTACCCCCTTCCCCAGGATACTGAATTATTCATGCTCTCCAGCCCCTTGAACTTCACCGTCATACATGTTCTCCCAATACAGTTTCTCCAGCCCCGCCCCACCCAGTCTCAGCTTTGACATCACTATGCCTGGAGAACTCTTCTGAAAAATCCCTCTTGTGTGCTCTTATAGTCTTCATTAATTCCCCATTTGTAGCAGACATGCTGTTTTCTAATTGCTGGTGAGTTGTTTGTGTCTCTAACTAGTCTAAGAACTCTACAAAGAGACTACTTTTTTTGTTCAGCACCTAATTCAGTAGCTGGCACCTAGTAGGTGCTCAGTAAGTATGGAATGATTAATAGATTATAGTAATTAGTTAAGTCCCTTTTATCGACTTCATCCTGAAGTCAACGGAGAAAACAGGCTTTATAATCTCATACTTATGATATAAATAATTACTATAAAATTTGAGCATGTCAAGAATTCTTCACCTAATTATTGCAAGGTATTATATTTAATGGCATTTTTTCATGGTTGTATTAGTATGTTTGCCTACATATTTGGGGGAAGAAAAGCTACAAAAACAGAGACACCAGTTTGAATTCAGGATTCAGGACCATTGCGTGTATAGTGTGTCTTTGTGAGCTCCCTCTCCTGTGTCACTCCCAAATTACAGAGGCTGCTGGTAGAGTTCATTATTGCAATGACAAACAGATAAGGGCACTATCCTCCACTATTATTATGATGGGGGGAATAATAACAATAATAAATACTAAATACATTCTTGCTGTTAGCAAGGAACTCAGAGCATCTGTATTCATTCATTTAACATTTATTGAGCACCTTCTATAGATCAAGCACTATACACACTTGGGCAGCTAGATATTTATATTTTTTATGATATTCTATATACTAAAATACAGTAAGATTTCTTATAAACATAAGTGTTAACATTTTATAGGTTTCTCTAGATTTAAAAAGTAGTTTTTACATATGTATATGTAATTTCCCTTAATTCTGATGGCAAATTTTTACTTTAGATACTAGGGACCTGAGTCTAGGAGAAGTTAAACGAAGATATAAAGTAAAATATGACATTCAGAAGAGTTCAGCTGATTGGATATTGTGTTTTAAATTTACTTAAATTGATACCTCTTTCTAGTCACACCCATCAGCTGCAACATGTGTTTAATTATGATTTAGTTTTGTATATACTCATATTAGTCAGGGTTCTCTGGAGGGACAGAACTAATACGATACATGTAAATTTAAAGGGGAGTTTATTAAGGAGTATTGACTCACACGATCACAAGGTGAAGTCCCATAATAGGGTGTCTGCAAACTGAGGAGCAAGAAAGCCAGTCCAGGCCGGGCGCGGTGGCTCACGCCTGTAATCCCAGCACTTTGGGAGGCCGAGGCGGGTGGATCACGAGGTCAGGAGATCAAGAACATCCTGGCTAAAACGGTGAAACCCCGTCTCTACTGAAAATACAAAAAAATTAGCTGGGCGTGGTGGCTGGCACCTGTAATCCCAGCTGCTGGGGAGGCTGAAGCAGGAGAATGGCGTGAACCCGGGAGGCGGAGCTTGCAGTGAGCCGAGATGGCATGCACTCCAGCCTGGGCGACAGAGCGAGACTCCGTCTCAAAGAAAAAAAAAAGAAAAAGAAAAGGAAAGAAAGCCAGTCCAACTCCCAAAACCTCAAAAGTCGGGAAGCTGACAGTGCAGCCTTCAGTCTGTGGCTGAAAGCCTGAGAGTCCCTGGCAAACCACTGGTATAAGTCCAAGGGTCCAAAAGCTGAAGAATGTGGAGTCTGATGTTCGAGGGCAGCAAACATCCACCACGGGAGAAAGATGAAGGCCGGGAGACTCAGCGAGTCTGCTCTTTCCATTGTCTTCTGCCTGCTTTATTCTAGCCACACTGGCAGCTGATTAGCTGGTGCCCACCAAGATTGAAGGTGGGTCTTCTTCTCCCAGTCCACTGACTCAAATGTTAATTTCCTTTGGCAGCACCCTCACAGACGCACCCAGGAACAATAATTTGCTTCCTTCAATCCAATCAAGTTGACACTGGATATTAGCCATCACAATACTCTTAACATGAAAATCTTTCATGTTTAATCTTTCATGTTTTCATGTTTAATCTTTTTGAAATTAAAAGCCAACCTCTTTGATTTTACCTCATAATGTTCAATAGATTCCCAAAACTAAAGAAGAATTGCTTCTTCATAAAAAATGCGTTGCTTTTTTTTAAAAAAAAAATCATCTTTTATTTTAAGTTCTGGAGTACATGTGCAGGATGTGCAGGTTTGTTACATAGGTAGATGTGTGCCATGGTGGTTTGTTGCACAGATCAACCCATCACCCAGGTATTAAGCCCAGCACCCATTAGCTGTTCTTCCTGATGCTCTCCCTCCCCCTGACCCACTGACAGGCCCCAGTGTGGGTTGTTCCCCCCACCCATGTGTCCATGTGTTTTCATCATTCAGCTCCCAGTTATAAGTGAGAACAGATACATTGCTTTAATTTGAGTTACTAGTGACCTTTAGTGAAGTCCCTATGACAAGAGAGTATATTAAAGACTTCACCCCAAAATGAAAATAACTTTGATTATCATAAATTAGCAGAAATGTTGACAATGACTGTTAGTATGGTTTGGTTCTGTGTCCCACCCAAATCTCATCTCCAATTCCAATCTCCATGTGTCGAGGGAGGGACCCAGTGGGAGGTGACTGAATTATGGGGGCAGTTTCCCCCATGCTGTTCTCGTGATAGTGAGTGAGTTCTCGTGAGATCTGATGGTTTTAAAAAGTGTTTGGCAGTTTCTCCATGCGCTGTCTCCTGCCACCATCTAAGATATGCTTTGAATCTCCTTTGCCTTCCACCAGGATTATAAGTTTCTTGAGGCCTCCCCAGCCATGCAGAACTGTGAGTCAATTAGACTTCTTTTATTTATAAATTACCCAGTTATCAGTAGTATCTTTATGGCAGTGTAAAAACAGACTAATACGGCTGGGCACGGTGGCTCATGCATGTAATCCCAGCACTTTGGGAGGCTGAGGCAGGCAGATCACGGGGTCAGGAGTTCGAGACAAGCCTGACCAACATGGTGAAACCCCATCTATACTAAAAATGCAAAAATTAGCCAGGCATGGTGGCATGTGCCTGTAATCACTCAGGGGGCTGAGGCTGGAGAATCTCTTGAACCTGGGAGACGGAGGTTGCAGTGAGCTGAGATCGTGCCATTGCAGTCCAGCCTGGGTGAAAACAAAACAAAACAAAACAAAACGGACTAATACAAGTGTTTATCCCACTTCTACCATATACTATTTGTATTACCATGGACAAGGACCTTAAGTCCTAGTTTTTCATCATTTAATGGGGGTAATGATTGTAGCCACCTCACAGAATATGGTGAGAAACAAATGAGATAATATGCACAGAACCCATAGTACAGTGCATGGAGATAGGCATTCAGTACAAACAATACTTTTTTGAGACTGGACTTATTACTGTCCTTTGCATAGGAGGGGGATCAATGGCAATATTTGGGTTTGTTGGTTTGAAAGTAGTTAGGAGGTGATTAGATAAAACATGATAATGGTGAGCCTTCTGCCCTGATTATTCTTTGCAGGTAAGGTGGGTCAAAAGGGGCCTTTAATATTGTTATTTTATTTTATTTATTTTTTTGAGACAGAGTCTCACTCTGTTGCCCAGGCAACAGGTACAGTGATGTGATAATGGCTCACTGCAACCTCTGCCTCCCAGGTTCAAGCGATTCTCATGCCTCAGCCTCCCGAGTAGCTGGGTTTACAGGCACACACCACTATGCCCAGCTAATTTTTATATATTTTGTAGATACAGGGTTTTGCCATGTTGCCCAGGCTGGTTTCAAACTCCTGAGCTCAAGCCATCTGCCTGCCTTGGCTTCCCAACCTGCTAGGATTACAGGCGTGAACCACCACTCCCAGTCGCCTTTAAGATTATTAATAATATTGATAACAATAACAACAAGCATGGCAGATATTATGTATGAATGCTTACTATTGGCCAAGCATTAAATTAAATGCCTTTGCATATTATTTAATCTTCCCATCAACATTATGAAGTATATATTGTTGGTACCCCTGTTCTTCAGAAGAAGAAACTGAGGCAAGCTCAGGTAAACTGGCTCCAGAGCCAGACCCAAGCTTCCTGTGCTGCCTTTTACAATGTTAACAGAAGTGAGCAGAATTACATGTGTGTGGCTATGCAATGCAGAGCTTGTTATGTATGTAGCTGTTATGTTGACTTAGCATAACTTGTTAGATGTAATTATTTGTAAAAATTTACCTCATATCTGTTTAAATCCACTCGGTGAAGCAATTCTTTTCTTACGCCTTGATATAAGTTCAGGCAAGTCCCATGACTTTCCCAGACTCTCTTAGATAATAATACTCTCTACAGTAGCTTCGGAGGTAAGAATACAGATTCAATTTAATAATTTAAATATCTAGCTTATGTTATATTTAATATTCTAATATTTTTTAAAGTTAAAGCTTCTCTCCTTGAGGCAGGAAACCTGCAGTGGGGAAAGGATACTTGGTCTCCTCTCTCTTTCCCTACCTTGTCTTCTCCTCTACCTTCAATTTGCTAACATCAGTTTCTGACTCTTACTGGTTTGGAGCACTGGGAGGGAGAGGAGGAAACAGTGATAGGAAAGTTCTTCCTTGATAAGTTCCATAATGTTAGTCTAGCATTGGTGCTGTCTGAACTGGGAGGATTTTTAATATTTATTTATTTATTTATTTAGAGACAGAGTCTCACTCTGTCATCCAGGCTGGAGTGCTGTGGCACAGTCTCGGCTCACTGCAACTTCCACCTCCTGGGTTCAAGTGATTCTCCTGCCTCAGCCTCCTGAGTAGCTGGGATTTCAGGCGTGCGCCACCCTGCCCAACTACATTTTGTTGTATTTTTAGTAGAGACGTGGTTTCACCATGTTGGTCAGGCAGGTCTCAAACTCCTGACCTCAGGTGATCCACCCACCTCAGCCTCTCAAAGTTCTGGAATTATAGGCGTGAGCCATTGCGCCCAGCCTGGACTTGGAGGATTTTAAAGCTCACTGACTTCTGAATGCTTTTATTGACTCTGCCGTCTGCAATTATTTAATGCCTAAGGAAGCATTTCCATTCTTGCTAAGAAAGCCAATGGTCCCTCCTGTGTTTTTTGTTGAGATCTTGACCCTTTCCAGATGATCTTCTTTGACATGACCAGATGTGACCCCATTCTGACTCCTTCTTACAAAATGCCCACAACTGGTCCATAGGGAAACACTCACATATTATGAACCCCAGAGTAATTTAGGCATTGGTGATTCCCCACTCAGCAAATTTCTCTTTGCTCCAGCATAAGTAGAGCTAGACAGTCACTTGGACTTTAGGTTTCTCATATACATGGGTCAGACACCAGTCTATATGCACATCAAAATGCAGGGGACACATATTAGGGTTTCTAAAGAGGTTCTGTTGAAGTTTCTTTCCCCATGCTGAGGTGAGGAAAGAGATCTCCTATTCTTCAGAGCCAAAATCACAGCTTATCAATAACTTTTTCCAAAAAAGTTCCCCTTTTTAATTTCAGATACTAGGACTTTGATGTAGGTATAGCATTTTAGAATTGTGTAACTGGTTTCTCAGAATCCTCCTTTGGAAATTCAACATATGGCCTTACACCTCTTTGGGAATGTGCTAATTATTGTCTTGGGGCTACAGCCAAAACTTCCATTTTAATATTCCATTATATATAATTATTACTTCTGGATAAAATCGATTTCCATGCTTTTGTGCACTTTATTTTCTTCTCTTTCTCTCCTATCAGAACAACTGAATTGGAGCCATATGGTGGGAAGAAAGGAGTGTTATATATTTCACATACCTATTTAGATGGTGAGGGAGATGTTCAAGGAGCCCAGTGTTTGAAGACAGCACAATCATTTATCTCATAACTCTTGATATGCTATTATTCCCTCCATTTGGGTTGGCCTGTTAATGGTCTTCCTTGGTGAATTTCTATATGAGAGGCAGTTTGATATAGGAGTTATGCACAGAGTCCGGGGTTAGACCATTTGGATCAAATTCCAGCTCCACAATTTATTAGTTGTGTGTCTTTGGGCAAGTTATTTAATCTCTGTGAACCTCAGTTTTCTTATCTGTAGAATGGGAGTAATAGTACTTGCCTCTCAGAGTTGTGAGAATTAGATGAGTTAATATATATAAGACTTTTAGAACAATGCTTGGTATATAGCAAGTGCTATGTAAGTAGTAGCAGCAGTAGCAGTGCTTGTGATTACTAATACTACTGGTATTCATTCTTTAAGTTTCAGTTTAAATATTACGTAGTTTGTGAAGCCTTTTGCAATTCTCCCAATCAGAATAAACCAGCCTCTAATCCATGGACTCAGAACGAATGAATGGTCTACTGCCACCCTTGTCACAGGGGACCAAGGTTAGTGTTAGCTATCTACCTTCTCCATTAGCAAGTGATTATTTCAAGGCTGTTGTATTTCTTGCTGAACACAGTGCTTAAACATAGTAGACATGATCAGCAAATGTTAGTTCTTTCCCCTCTTATTTTTGTTGAATGGTTGAATCTAACTCTTCAAATCTAAAAATGAATATATAGTATTTTTACAATATTATAAAATAAGAATATTCTTTTAAAAATTTGGATGTCGAAGGAAAATACCATGGAAATTAAAAGAATTTTAAAATAATTATTAATAAAATCTTTCATCTATTTCCAAAGGATATGAGGCCAAGAAAACATATTTCATTTTGTACAGCTTGTAACAAAAGCCAAAATTTACCAAAATACTGATTTATTTAAGTAAAAAGCAAAATATTTAGAACAAGAATTTCTTTAGTACCTAAAATCATACTAATGCCAAATGAAAGCCTGGATTCCACTTTTCATACAAATTGCCATTTCTGGTTTCCTGTCTGTAAAATCAAGATGGGCAAGTGTGATCCGTGTCTGAAATGCCTTTGTGGCATCAGTGATAAGGTGAACTCTGCCATAATCAGTGTAGTTTCCAGAGTAAAGACTTTGAGGATACCATGACTAGTTATAACAAATCTGTTGTTTAGACAGGTACCGCTTCATTTTATCTGTCTATCCCAAGGGACTTAAAGCTTTGCTATTCTCATACTCCCTCAGTCTCAGCCCTGTCATCCAGTATAATGGTGTAGTTAAATGAATTGTACTTGGAAATGTTTTTACTTTAGTCAAGGTCGTGCAGGTTTTAACATCTCACAGCCAATTCTTGATATGCCACTCACAGGTGTATGATACCCTTAATAGCAGTGATTCTTGGATGAAAAGGAGTTGACAGGTGATTATTGATGAGGGGAGGTTTAGTTTAGTTCTTGTGAACTTAAATAGTCATTTTTGTTTTAAACTGAGGAGCTGAGGAGCTAAGAACCATATTTATAAAAACAAATTTACAAAACTATTGGAATTATTGGAATGCCATTTTCTTTACTAAATCTGATTTTTAAAATATCTCTTTCCTGATGCAAAAAAAAAAAAAATGCTGAAGACATTTTCTCTTATCCTTAGCAACCTCGGAGAATCCACCTGCAACATTCCTCAGAGAAGCTGTAACATTACTTTAAAAGAAGTTATAGCAGTGCATACTGTTGTTGCTTTCCTACAATGTAGCAAACAGAAACTTTGGTTCCAGAATGTTCCTGAATGTAACACAGTAAAATTTCCTGATAGGAGTGCTTTACAAAAGATGTCATTGAAGATACCCAGTTTGGAAGTTAAGGCATTGGCTCTGACATTAGTTTTGCCCCATCTAAGCTTAGTTTGGTAGAGTCATATATAGGGCAGGATCTAGCTAATAATTGTCCTTAACTCAAAAGCATAATCTTATTTCAGGTAGAAAGCCACACTAACTTAATTGCCAACCAGATAAATGGTGATCACTTGAAATCTGTTTTATACTTATAAATAAATCTTGAAATATTAATTATCCGTGCTTAAAAGATGAGATGATATTTTGACAACAGCCACAACTTGGTTCAAATGTCCCAAATGTTCTACAATATTTTGAGAGGTTGTTGGTAAGCAGAATTACTTAAGGAACAGAAAATAACTAGAAATGATATTGAAGCAACATAACAAAATTTAGCATAAACCTTTACTTTTATAATTCATATAAATTACTTATAAGCTCTTTCTATTAAGCATTTACAAACGTTTCTGTTAAATATTTTCCTAGCAATATTTCCCTTCTAAGTTCCTTGTGATTATTGTTCCGAGACATCTGTTCTTTTTTTTTTTTTTTTTTTCCTTTCCCTCTAGGTAAGTCAACCAGAGCAAAATATCTATTCTTAAGTGTGGGGATCATTTGAGATTGTAGTTGAAGGTTACATGGCATATCTATATCATTACCTCTGTTTTCTAATTCATTTGGCTCCATGGCCATAACCAGAGGATATAAAATAAAGGTTCCAGTAAATATCTCTTGAAACTGTGGATGTTTTAATTTTCTTTACAAACAGCATTTTATTAAGATATCTTACCACACATATGGCCTGTGTCTTTTTTCCATCAATCAATTTTTAGAACTACTACAATTGCTAATCAGTGAAGATTTATTTAGAGGATTAAAAAAAATCAAGCCTAAAGAATGGATCACTACCAGTTAGCTACCTTTTATTCCCTTTAGTAGGAGAAAATTATATTGATTTCAAAAAATTAAAAACCAGACACTCGCAGGCATGTAGGTTTCTGTTCGCTTGTGAGCAAGATTGCCATGTGGCAGCTGCATCTCAACTGTAGGATCAAAAGCTTGGGTCAGGATTTTGCATCAAACTGGTGGTAGTTTATTCTGTTAGCTGGTGTGGCAGTGACTTCTAGTCATCATCTTTGCTTGGAGGGGAATGTTTACACACATGCATAACTTCTGTCCCTATTGGAGAAGACTTCAAAATCCCAATCATAATACAATTTGGCATCCCCATTTATGGTCCAGTGACCAAAGTTTTAGACTATAGCTTGATGGCCATTTCATTATTCTTTATTACTTACACAAGAGTGTTTTTCATCTTAGGGTTGGTATGTCTGTGTTTTATGAAATGCACTGCAATATCTTAGGTACAAGGGAATCTGCCTATTAAGGAAGACTTGATGATTGGTACATAGAACTGAAGACAAGTTTGCCGTGGTTGCCTGCTTCACAGCTTGAGTTTTTCCCTGCACAAATTGTAACCAGTTCCAGATCCTCATGGTCTGAGAAGCACGAAAATGAAGAATAAAGAGCTTTTATTTTCACAAACTTGCTTCACACACACATTTCTCTGCTTCACACCCCTACCCCATCCTTCTAGCATCTATATTCTCTGGTAATTATAGGAATAGTGGGGCTGAGTTATAATCCCTTGTTATTATAAGAAGGGCCTCTAAACCAGGGTTTGATTTCCTCACTGGAAATAATGGTATATGTTATGTTTCAAGGATGTCATTTAAACTCGTAATAACATTTACCATAGAAACAAAAATCGGCATATATTTTCACATTGAGTACAATGTATGCTATCTATTTGCTAAAAAGGAAATACATTGGATCCAACTTTTATGTGGAGAAAATAGATTGTATTATTTCTTAGTTTTCATATGAAAGAAATAATATTCGTAGTAATATTAGCTAGTGTGACAGTGACTTTTAGCTCTAGACATTAGATGGGTTTTAAATCCTGACTTTGTCTCTTACTACCTAGGTGTGCACTGGCAACTTTTTTAACTTCCCTGTGCCTCTAAAAGAGGCAGAGATGGTACATCTCTTAAAGAGTGGTGGTTTTTGAGAATTGAATGAGATAAAAGTACTAAGTATGTATTAACTACTTAATGAATTCTACTATTAGTAATATAACCCTCAGTACTGTTCCCACTGCTATTACTATTAATATTGTTATTATTACATCCCATTACTCAACACCCTTCAGGTTTTTCATTGCTCCATCCCCACCCTATTCTGCTTTTTTGACTGTTGTCCTTATGTTTTCCAAATATTCCAAAATATTTTGATCCTATAGTTCATCCTGGAAATGTCTTCTTTCACACCTATTGACATCCTATTCATCTTTTAAATGCCAGCTCAAATGAACCCTCTCACTAAATCTTCATCAGTCTTGCCAGTTAAAATCAATCCTTCACACAGCTGTGCTTTCAAATCCTTCGATTTTCACCTTTATTACAGCACTTCAATTCTGTCTTATCTTATGATTGTTTACAACTTTGTTCCTCTCTCTCTTTCTTCTCTCTCTTGTTCTTATCCCTCCTCCTTATATTGCAAAGTATTTGAAACACTTTCTTACTTATCTTTATCCAGTCCCCCTACATACAATCCCCTCCGGTAAGCACACGAGTTTTCTATATGATCACCATTCTGTCAATACTTGTTGAATTAACATTGTCATTCAGCATTCTTTAGTAGCAAAGATTTCCATTCTTTGCTAGAAAAATGAAAATTGATGGTTATACTGATAGTTCTGAGGTAATTGAAGAGACTGAAATGTTCTCTAAATAATCAAATCACAGTCAACATATTTTAGAATTGTGTTTTTTTTGTTTGTGTGTTTTTTTGTTTTTTGTTTGTTTGTTTGCTTGTTTGTCATAGTCTGTTCTTTTGCTTTTTGTCATCCAAGAAAACCTATATGATATTTTCATTTCCTATACATCTCCATGGTTCTTAGCTTGGATGTTTTCATTGGATAAACCATTTGCAAGGGAAAATTGCAATAAACAGTAATAAGAACAATAACAATAATATTAAAAATGTCTGGTCTTAATTGAGCTCTTACTATTTGCCATATACTGGCCAAACACTTCGCAATGCATTATTTCATTTTAGTCCTTGCAACAACCCTGAACAATATGAGACTTGGGAAGGTTAAAAGTTTCCCAGAGTCTTACACATAAAGATGGTATCTGTCCCTTCCAGCTTGTCCCTGGAATGGGTCAGTGTCTGTCCATGCATTTGGTCTGTATACGAAGCTACTCTCAGTGATGATACTAGATGTAGGATGGGTGTAGGATGGTAATTTCATTGGAAGGGAAGCAAGATAACTCTTCCTGAAGCTTATTTTTGTATAACAGGCATATACTATTTTTATATATTGAATATTAATCTTGATGCTGACTGGGGAGGGGGTGGGGAGAAGCTGAAAGAAAGATGGAAGGTTAAGCCTTCCCAAAGCACCACTTGGTACTGCAGTTGCTATCAATCCAGAGGTATGGAGGAGAAATATGTGTTCCTAGATACCTGTGAATGAAAATTCACTTTTAAATTCTGCCTATACTGGAAAAACAGGTTGACAAGAATCCCAAAGTGTTTCCTTGCTATTTTAAAAGCATAGGCAGAACCACTAAGAGAAGTGCACTTAAACGATTTCAGAAATATTCGACATAGAATACTGAGTCTCCAAGGGTTACATTCCAATGAATAGAGACAGCTAATAGAAGAACAGAAGGGCCCCAGCCAGTATCATATTCCCCAGCAATTAGTAGTAGAGCAAAGACTAGATTACATGTTATTTTCCAAAATTTAAATTGTTTTATTGTATGTACATGAGACATCCTGTGGCTTCATTAAATTATTTTAAGATAATAATACTGACATAGCCGTTTTTACTTACAAACCTCACACAATTACGACACTATTCCCCTGGGGTGGTGAACAGTTTCATTTTTGTTTATATTGTTGCTTCAGCTGATCCCTTTAGTCCTCTTTTATTTCTTTCGCTAATTGTTACAACAGCCTTGAAGAAGAGCGATTACTTTCTACATAAATGTTTTTTAGAATAATTGCCAGGCTCAACCAGGGGCTCTGACTCTTTATCCTTTAGCTGACTTTCTAGAATAAATAGAATTATACCTCTACGTGTTATAAGCCTCTTAACAGCCACACCTTAATTCCAATTTGGGTACCTCTTAAATTTTGTTGTTCATGATCTCTTGCTTTTGGCTTTGTAGTTAATGGCCCCTTACAGTGATTCTCCTGTAAGTTTCATCTAGTAACGATGATCTGTCCATGCTCCTCTCAGCTAATTTCCCAGACATTATGAGATTTCCAGGATTTTAGTTGGAATACATCAGGTCATCCCAAATTGTGGTTTTTAGACTTCAAACACTAAGATGTAAAATAACTCTTGAGTTTTACAGCTGTCAGGAGCAAGAACATATTGGATCGGTTTAAGCCAAAAATATTTCATCTCCAATTTGATTTACTTGATATTTTGGCTAGAAGTACAGAAATGTTATAAATAGTGGGTGGTGATTTACAATGTAACTGCATAAAAGAGTGCTATAATTCAGAACCACAGGATAAAGCATGTGATGAACTCTCATTATTGTACCAGGGCCTGCATTGACAGCTTCTTCTCATTTAAAGCTGTTTATTTTCTGTGAAGATCACAGAGCAAGGTCATTTGACAATGCAGATGACATTTTGCTTCTTTGATGATTCCTTCAAAGATGTTCAAGAAGAATAAAGCGTCTTATATTCTATTGAGACACAAAGCTGTTATTTTATAAACATTTCAAACTTAAGAGAACTTCCAATTTGTACAGTGCTAAACAGGAAAATATTAGGATATATTTTGAGAAGTACATTTTTGTATTTTAATAATGGGGTTTTTTTTCCAGAGCACAATAACTTCATTTGACTCTACAGCTTTTTAATTACCTGTTAAAAAAAAATCCTGATCAATTTTCTATGGTACCCTTGGTTGTGTATTACATGAGTAACTAAAATTAAAATTAGTGAAAAAGGCCTTTTTTCTTTTCACCTTGAAATACCTTTTCCTGAAATTATGGACTCTAAATTTTACCTTCATGTTTGCTTCTGCATTGACTCATCCATGTACCACAAGGCCTATGTCAGATGGTACATGAGACCAATTTGTAACAACAGTCATTGACTTTTCCTTTATTCCTATCATTTCTGTTTTCACTCATGTTCAGTCCAGTGTTTGCCTGGATTCAGATCTGATTATCTTTGTTTTGAATCTCTCACCTTAACTTTCTGAGCTACATCATTAATCACCTGATTTTCCTTGTTTCAACCTTCAGTGTTTCCTAAAGGCAGAGTTTTCCTAAGTTGTGTGTTCTGGAGCACAGGCAGGGAATAGGTTGGAGGGGGTTACACGCGTGTCTGGAATATTATGTCATTCCAGCAGGAGGACCCCTTGATCTAGTCATTTGCAGCTTCAGCCAGCCTCATTTGTGTATTCCAGTGTGCCAGACAAATATTAGCATTTTTAATTTGTGCCCTGAGTGCTCAAAGGTATCTTCTAGCTCTTGCTGCTTCTGGCTATTTCAGGTAAGCACCTGAGCCAACCTCCATCTGCATCTGAGGCTCCCACCTCAGTTTGGAACCACACCCAGCTAAATCTGCCTTTTATGATTCAAAACCATGATCTCTTATCCTTGAGGCTCCCATACTCCTTTTGTCCCTCTGATTCCCCTTGCTGTTCAAATGCTAAAGAGCTTCAGTTACCTCCACCAACTTAAACTATTGCCAACCTCCTCCCAGGCTAGCTTCCAAGTGCTTTTAACTCCCTGGTTTTTATCCATTCTGTCATACTTCTCTGCCAACAGCTAGCCTTAGACTAAGTCTGCTATTTATTTTTTGGTTTTTATACTAAAAACACTGAATGCCACCGAAGAAAACTCAATCATTGAGCAGATTAGTGCAAGCAACTAGAATTTACTATTTACTCTTCCATTGGATAGCAGTAGTTCTTTTCACATATTCTTGTTAAACTCCATAATCTAGTGCCAGGGTTTGCTCCAAATATCTACCACTCTCTTCAGAATTCCTACTTCACTTCTAACCCTTTAAAAAAGATAGCAGCATTGCTACATATTGAGAATAAGTGTTCTCAAACTTTCTACTTTTACACCAGAAATCATGCCTATATTTCCTCTTATTCTTACCTCCTTACAAATGTAAAAGAGAGAGATCACCACCTTATATCATAAATCTGGGGGTTATCATCATCTCTTCATTTACCTTCACTGCCCCAATTTAACACTCTATAGATAGAGAAGTCCCATTTTTGATCCTAAACTAATTCCTCCATTTCTGGTTTAGAACTCATCTCCTCCATGTCCCAGGGACCATACCTTATCAGTCATGCCCTTTTTCGCTTCTTGAATTTCTTCCTTCCTTTGGCTTCCTTCCCTACATATAAACCTGCTTACATCTCTCCTAACTTACAAAAAGTGTTCTCAATAATACTTCCTCCTCTAGTTTTATCTATTAATAATTCCTGCTCTTTGACCGTATTTTTGAAGGTGAAAGCAGTTTTCAACATCTCCACTGCTTCGTTATCCATTTGCTCCTCTATCCATCTCAATCTGGGTTCTACCAACAAAACTCCACAGCAGCTATTCATGATGAGGTTTTTAATGACTTTCTAATTGCCTAATCCAAGGACATCTTAATGCCACTATAAGTGATTCCTTCTTCTTGAAACTCCCTTTGCATTTGGTTTTCATAACATCACTGTCTTGGTTTGTTTGTTCATTTATTTAACAAATGGCCATGTACTGTGTTCCAAGTAGAGTAATAGGTGCTATGGATATATACAATGGCAAGCAATACAAGTACCTTCCCTTTGGGTGCTTACACTTTGAGTTGTTTTTGTTTTTGTTTCGTTTTGTTTTGTTTTGAGACGTAGTCTTGCTCTGTTGTCCAGGCTGGAGCGCAGTGGCGCAATCTCAGCTCACTGCAAGCTCCGCCTCCTGGGTTCATGCCTTTCTCCTGCCTCAGCCTCCCAAGTAGCTGGGACTACAGACACCCGCTAATTTTTTTTGTATTTTTAGTAGAGACGGGGTTTCACCGTATTAGCCAGGATGGTCTCCATCTCCTGACCTCATGATCCGCCCGCCTCGGCCTCCCAAAGTGCTGGGGATTACAGCCGTGAGCCACCACGCCCGGCTTGAGTTGTGTTTTAAACTGAGCCTTTATAGTCTACTTGGATGCACTTGATTGTTAAAATAAACCCTTAGTTGATGCCAGACAGTAATACTCTATCCGCTACCTTCTTCTTCATTCCAAGTTGTCTCCTAGATAGACTTACCCAAATCCTCTAATTATCTTATTCCTCATATTCTTATAACATTCAGATATTTCTTCATTCCAGACATCTATCATGAAATGTAATTCCACATTTCTAAATGCTTACTTCTTCTTTTAGGTTTCCAGTTTCAGTGACTAACACCATCATTTTTTATTAGAAACCTGAGAATTGCTTTGACTTTATTTTTCCTTCTCACTTTCAATCACACATAGGAAGTCCATATTTAATTAGTCAAAACCTTTGACAGATTATATATCCTTTATCCATAATATTTCTGACAACCATTCACTCTTTTCAGAGTTCACCATTCCTTTCTTTACCAGAAATACTGGGATTAAGCAGTGACTATCTGATCACATGCAAAGAGAACCTCATCAGGCTAACAGCAAACTTCTCAGCAGAAATCTTACAAGACAAGAGAGATTAAGTGCCTATTTTCAGCATTCTTAAAGAAAAGAAATTACAAACAAGAATTTCATATCCTGCCAAACTAAGCTTCATAAGTGAAGAAGAAATAAAATCTTTTTCAGAAAAGCAAGTGCTAAGGGAATTAGTTACTATTACACCAGTCTTACAAGAGACCCTTCAGCAGGTTCTAAACTTGGAAACAAAAAGAAAGATACCTGCTACCACAAAAACACACTTACATACATAGCCCTCAGACCCTATAAAGCAACCACACAGTAGCAACTACAAAGCAACCAACCAACAAACTTCATTATAGGATCAAAACCTCACATATCAATATTAACCTTGAATGTAAACAGTTTATGCACCCCACTTAAAAGGCACAGAGTTGCAAGGTTGAATTAGAAAAAAAAAAAAAAAAAACCATCCATCCCCTGTCTTCAAGAGACCCATCTCACCTCTAAGGATATCCATAGTCCTTCCATTTGCACGACAGACAGATCTTTTCCCAACCCTTTACTCTGGGGGTTGGGAAAAGATCTGTCGTGCAAATGGAAAACAAAAAAAAGGAGGGGTCACTATTCTTGTATCAGATAAAACAGACTTTAAATGAACAAAAGGAAAAAAGGAAAAAGAAGGGCATTACATAATGATGAAGGGTTCAATTCAGCAAGAAGACTTCACTATCCTAAATATATAAGCACCCAACATTGGAGCACCCAGATTCATAAAACAACTACTTCTAGACTTAGGAAAATACTTAGATAGCTACTCAGTAATAGTGGGAGACTTTAACATCCCATTGACAGTATTAGACAGATCATTGAGGTTAGGTTAGAAAACTAACCAAGAAACTTTAAACTTAAGTTTGATACTTGACCAATTGGACCTAACAAACATCTACAGAGCGCTCAACCCATCAATCGCAGCCTACACATTCTCCTCATCTACACCCCGAACATGCTCAAAGACAGACCACAAAAAAGTCTTAATAAATTCAAAAAAGCTGAAATCATATGAACATACTCTCAGACCGTAGTGGAATACAAATAGAAATCAGTACCAAGAAGATCTCCCAAAATGACAAAATTACCTGGAAATTAAACAATTTGCTCCTGAATGATTTTTGGGAAAAGAATGAAATTAAGGCAGAAATCAAAATATTATTTGAAATAAATGAAAACCAGATACAACATACCAAAATCTCTGGGATGTATCAAAAGCAGTGTTAAGAGGAAAGTGTATAGCACTAAATGCCTACCTCAGAAAGTAAAAAATAATTTCAAATTAATGATATAACATCACACCTACAGGAACTAGAAAAATAAGAACAAACGAACCCCAAAGCTAGCAACCCCAAATCCAAAGAATTCACAAAACCAAAAGTTGGTTCTTTAAAAGGATGAACAAGAGCAATACACTGTTAGCTAAATTAACAAAGAAAAAAAGAGAGAAGATCCAAATAAGCACAATCGGAAACAACAAAAGTGCCATTACAACACATCCCACAGAAACATAAAGCATCCTCAGAGACAAATATGAACACCTATATGCACACAAACTAGAAAATCTGTAGGAAATGTATAAATTCCTGGAAACACACAACCTCCCGAAATTGAAAACAGGAAGAAATTGAAACCCTGAACAGACCAATATCAAGTTCCAAAATTGAATCAGTAACAAAAAATTGGCCAATTAAAAAAAGCCCCAGAGGCTGGATGCAGTGGTTCACGCCTCCCAGCACTTTGGGAGGCTGAGGCAGGCAGATCACTTAAGGTCGAGTTCGAGACCTGCCTGACCAACATGGCGAAACCCTGTCCATACTAAAAATACAAAAATTAGCCAGGCATGGTGGCAGGCACCTGTGATCCCAGCTATGTGGGAGACTGAGGCAGGAGAATCGCTTGAGCCTGGGAGGTGGAGGTTACAGTGAGCCGAGATCGCACCACTGCACTCCAGCCTGGGTGACAGAGCAAGACTCTGCCTAAACAAACAAACAAACAAACAAAGCTCTGTACCAGATGGACTCACAGCCAAATTCTATCAGTCATACAGGTAAGACCTGGTACCAATTGTACTGAAACTATTAAAAAAAAAAGTTGAGGGGGAGGGATTCTTCCCTAACTCATTCTATGAAACCAGCATCATCCTGATACGAAAACCTGGTAAAGACCCAATGAAAAAAGAAAACTTTAGGCCATTATCCCTGAGAAACTCATTACCTATGTTTATCTATGTTTTGTTAAGGTGGAAAATCCTCAACAAAATACTAGCGAACAAAATCCAACAGTGTATCAAAAAGTTAATTCACCACAATCAAGTAGGCTTCATTCCTAGGATGCAAGTTTGGTTCAACATACGCAAGTCAATAAATGTGATTCACCACATCAACAGAATTAAAAAGAACCATGTGATCATCTCAATAGATTTGGAAAAAGCCTTCAATAAAATCCAACATCTCTTCATGAGAAAAACCCTGAAGAAACTAGGCATTAAAGGAAAATACATCAAAATAATATGAGCCATCTATGACAGACCCACAGACAGCATCATACTGAATGAGTAAAAACAGGAGGCATTCCCCTTGAGAAATGGAACAAGACAAGGATGCCCATTCTCACTACTCCTGTTCAACATGGTACTGGAATTCCTAGCCAGAGCCATCAGGCAAGAGAAAGAAATAAAAGTCATCCAAATGGGAAAAGAAGAAGTCGAACTTCTCTTTTCACTGATGATATGATTGTATACCTAGAAAACCCTAAAGGCTCCTGGAACTGATAAATGACTTCCATAAAGTTTCAGAGTACAAAATCAATGTCCAAAAATCAGTAACATTTCTGTTCACCAGTAATATTCAAGCTGAGGGCCCAAGCAAGAACACAATCCCATTTACAATAGCCACACACCAAAACAAAAACAAACAAAAACTAAAAAAAAAAAAAAAAAAAACACCTAAAAATACACCCAACCAAGGCAATAGAAGATCTCTACAAGGAGAACTATAAAACACTGCTAAAAGAAATGAGAGATGACACAAACAAATGGAAAAACATCCTATGCTCATTGATTGGAAGAATTAATATCCTGAAAATACCGTACTGCCCAAAGCAATTTACAGATTCAGTATTATTCCTATCAAACTACCAATATCATTTTTCACAGAATCAGAAAAATCTATTTTAAAATTCATATGGAAACAGAAAAAGAGCCCGAATAGCCAAAACAATCCCAAGCTGTAAGAACAAAGTCAGACGCATCACATTACCTGACTTCAAACTAGTAATGTAAGTCCACAGTAACCAAAAGAGCATGGTACTAGTACAAAAACAGACATGTAGACCAATGGAACAGAATAGAGAACCCAGAAATCAAGCTGTATACCTACAGCCATCTGATCTTTGACAAAGCCAACAAAAATAAGCCATGGGGAAAGGACTCCCTATTAAATAAACGGTGCTGGGATAACTGGCTAGACATATGCAAAAGAAAGAAACTGAATCCTTACCTTTCACCATATACAAAATCAACTCAAGATGGATTAAAAATTTAAGTGTAACACCTCAAACTGTAAAAATCCTAGAAGAAAGCCAAGGAAACATCATTCTGGGTATCAACCTTGGGAAAGAATTTATGACCAAGTCCTCAAAAAAATTACAGCAAAAACAAAAATTGACGAGTGGGACCTAATTAAACTAAAGAGCATCTGCACAGCAAAAGAAACTATCAATAGAGTAAGCAGGCAACCTACAGAATAAGAGAAAATATTCACAACCTATGCATCTGACAAAGATCTAATATTCAGAATCTATAAGGAACTTAAAGAAATCAACAAGCAAAAACAACCCCATTAAAAAGTGGGCAAAAGACATGGACACTTCTTGAAAGAAGACATACAAGTAGCCAACAAGCATGAAAAAATGCTCAGCATCACCAGTCATCAGAGAAATGCACATCAAACCACAGTGGGATATCATCTCACACCAGTCAAAATGGTTATTATTGTGAAGTCAAACAACAGATGCTGGTGAGGCTGCAGAGTAAAGGCAATGCTTATACACTGTTGGTGGTAATGTAAATGAGTTCAGCTACTGTGGAAAGCAGTTTGGATATTTCTCAAAGAACTTAGAACTACTGCTGGACATAGTGGCTCATGCCTGTAATCCCAGCACTCTGGGAAACCAAGGTGCAAGGATTGCTGGGGCCCTGGAGTTCAAGACCAGCCTTGGCAAGATGGCTAGACCTCATCTCTACAACATAATAAGGAAATTAGCTGGGCATGGTGGCACATGCCCATAGTCCCAGCTACTTGGGAGGCTGAGGCAGAAGGATCCCTTGAGCCCAGGGGTTCAAAGCTGCAGTGAGCCAGGATTGCACCACTACACTCCAGCTTAAATGACAGAGTAAGACCCCATCTTTAAAATACAGTACTACCATTTGACCCAGTAATCCTATTACTGGGTATATATCTAGAAGAAAATAAATCATTCTACCAAAAAGACATGTGCACTTGTATTTTCATCACAGTGCTATTCACAATAGCAAAGAGAACGAATCAACCTAGGTGCCCATCAATGGTGCATAGGATAAAGAAAATGTAGTACATATACACCATGGAATACTACGCAGCCATAAAAAGAATGAAATCATGTCCTTTGCAGCAACATGGATGCAGCTGGAGGCCATTATTCTAAGCAAATTAATACAGGAACAGAAAACCAAATATCGCCTGTTCTCACTTATAAGTGACATAAAGATGGCAAGGATAGACGCTGGGGACTAATAGAAGGGGGAAAGGGAGGGGAAGGAAGGGTTGAAAAACTAACTTTTGGGTACTATGCACACTATCTGGGTGACAGGTCATTCATATCCCAAACCCTCAGCATCATGCAATACACCCATGTAAGAAGCATTTATATGTACCACCTGAATCTAAATAAAAGTTGAAATTATTTAAAAAAATGACTGCACTGACATAAAAGTTAAAACTTATGAGATGAAATATTTTGACCTGCTTCATCCTTTGGATTAATTTCAAGACGTTTCATATAATCTTTTATTATGTTGGCAAAATTCATTACCTGGGGGACTACCTCTTAGGGGTTGGACAAATCAGTTCACAACAAGCAGATATGTTTCATAGTAAATAAGGAAAGTGCTATGCAGTAAATTTAAAGTTGCACATTGTTTTTTGGTCTGAGACATGATCATGTGTTTACTCTTTGTTCACCTAAAACATTCTAGTATACTAGAAACTATCAGTCTCTTTCCTCTAATGTAACTGTTTGATGAGGTTTTGGAGGTATTTTAGCCAACTCTTGATTATCTTTGGTAATGGATCATCATGAATGAAAGACATTTATAGATCATTTAAAACTCTCTTCTTAGTAACTATAAATTCCTCCATCACTAAATCTCTTATGACATTGATGGTAAGCTTCCAGTTTAATCTCCTTTTAATTTTCTGTGATTATTTCTGGTGGAAATAATAATAATGAGCTGATCATATATAAAAATGATGACTAACTTTTTATCATTCAGTTATATAATATGAATTGACTTTTTTCAAACAGAGGTGATTTCATCTGGTCTAAGAAAATGCTTTGCTGGCAAGTTTTCTTAGATTTGGCATATGCTGTGGGATCAGGGTAAGTAGCCAAGTTTAAAATGAGGGGTAGTATTAGACAAACAGGATGAAGAAAGAGTCTCACTAACCTCCCAACTGGGTAATTAAGATGATTCTCACCAGTACTTAATTTTTCCCCCAAGAGACTTCTGAGTTTACTTTTCCTGATAGTCTTACTTTCTTCTCTTTTCTTTCGAAAAGGTAATTTCTTATTAGTCTAGCAAAACCAGGTGAGTAGGAATTGACATTTAGAACACAAACACTTGACAAACTGGGTCAGACAAAGTTAACAGTCTAATGAATAGCTTACCATGCAGTCTAATGTTCCATATTGTCACCTGACTTCTGGTAGGGCAGTTTGAGGCAGCACTGCCACAGAAGTGCTTCTCCTTGATGCAGAATTCACCACATAACAAAATGGTTACGATAGAGTCTCAGCAAGTAAGACAAGAGAACTACAAATATTGCTCAGGATAGCTTATAGTTACATCATGCCTTGGAAAGTTGCATTGTTTAATGGGTGTGACAGTATTGTAAGAGAAATTTGGAAATGTTAGGAAGGAGTGATATTCCTAAGGGAAATTATTCAACCTAAAGTAACTTAGGCTCAATTTTTCTTATTCAGCAGTCTGGAGGTTGTTATTCACACATTAAATTGGCGATTTTTTCCCACTGTGCATGGTTAACAAATATAGTTATGTTGACAATTTTCCTTAGAAATTATAAAATCAATTGAGAATATTAGGAATTTGGTAAGTAACACGTAAAGCCTTAAAAATCCCCTCTTGCCAGCACTTTGGGAGGCCAAGGCGGGTGGATCACGAGGTCAGGAGATCAAGACCATCCTGGCTAACACGGTGAAACCCTGTCTCTACTAAAAATACAAAAAAAATTAGCCAGGTGTGGTGGCAGGCTCCTGTAGTCCCAGCTACTCGGGAGGCTGAGGCAGAAGAATGTCATGAACCCGGGAGGTGGAGCTTGCAGTGAGCTGAGATCACACCACTGCACTCCAGCCTGGGTGACAGAGCAAGTCTCCATCTCAAAAAAAAAAAAAAAAAAATTATTCTCTTAAGAGCAATTAGAAAACTATTATTTTCTATATAATTACAATTCCATAAGATTTTGAATATGTTGCACATTTTATTTTGAAACCTAGTCATTATATAAGCAATATTCTTCATCACACAGAGACCTATTTGCAAACATCAATGTTTTGTTTTCTGAACACAGTATTCTGCTTCCAATGATATTGTGAATTTCTTTGTTCCCCATTGCTTTTCATAGCTCATACTTCTACAACATTATTTCTACAAGGCAAACTGATTTTGTATATTCATCTATTTTAAAATATGAATGAGCTACAAACTGAGGTTTTGAAAAACTGAGTAAAAGGAATTATCTCTGAGAAATGAGTATGTAGGGAAATAAAGTAGAAATTGTGGAGAACTCCCTAACTCATTTGATAAGCCAAGAATTGGCTTGACATCTGAACTAAACAAAAGCAATACAAGAAAAAAAAACTACATACCAATACTCCAGTGAAGGTAGACACAAAGATCCTTATGAAAATATTAGCAGATTGACTCCAACAATACATTAAAAAAAAGGATAATATGTTGTTACCAAATGGGGATTATCTCTGGAATGCAAGGGTGTTTAACTTTCAAAAGTCAGTGTAACTTATATTAACATAATGAGAAAGCAAAACCGTAAGATAATTTCAACTGACGCGGAAAAAGCATTTGAAAAAACTCAATATCTATTCATAATAAAAATTCTGAGAAAACTGGGCATATAAGGGAACTTCCGCATTCTGAAAAAGGTACCTATAAAAACCTACAGCAACATTATAGTTAATCATGATGCTTTCATAAATTATAAAGGACTTCATGGCTATAAAGCATCATAAATGATTTCTTTCTGAAACAGAAAACCAGGTAAAGCTATCTGATCTCATTACTTTAATTCAGTGTTGTACTGAAGATTTTAGACCGTACAGTACAACAAGAAAAAGAAATGAGAGAGAATACAGATTAGGAAGTGAAAAGTAAAAGTTTTAAAAACATGATTGTACATGTAGAAAATATTAAGGAATTTATTTAAAAAATACTAGAACTAATATGTAAGTTTAGTAAAGTTGAAGAGTACAGGTCAATATACAAAAAAATTAATTTGTTTCTCTATACTAGCAATAAACAATTGAAAATTGAAAATGTTAAATCATATTATTTATAATAGCATTAAAACCTTGAAAAACTAAGGGATGAATTTAACAAAATATATGCAATACATTCTGAGAACCACAAAACATTGTTGAAAGAAATTAAAGACCTAAATAAATTGGAAAATATACCGTGTTCTTGGATAGCAAAGCTCCATATTGTTAAGATGTTGATTATCCATGATTTGGTTTACAAATTCAGTGTAATTCCAGGCACTAAGATCTTAATATTAATATTCATGGTTAATGTTAGCCATTGCCCTGAAAGTATTGTCTATTTTATATTTAGTTTTTCTTTTTGTTCATAAGTAACCACTTATTCAAAAATTTCTGTGAACATGTATATGTGTATACATTAAAGCCAAATAATATATGAGCCAAAATAAAATCCAAATTTGTATTCCAAATTTGTCACAAGTGCGACCTTTTAATAAGATTTTAGAAACCATTCAGAGGCCAAGTGTAGTGGCCCACACTTATAATCCCAGCACTTTGGGGGGCCTAAGCAGGTGGATCACTTGAGTCCAGGAGTTCGAGATCAGCCTGGGCAACACGGTGAAAACCTGTCTCTACAAAACATACAAAAAAAAAAAATTAGCTGGGCATAGTGGCATGCACCTGTAGTCCTACCGGCTAGGGAGGCTGAGGTAGAAGGATTGCTTGAGCCTGGGAGGTCGAGGCTGCTGTGAGCATGTCACTGCACTCCAGTCTAGATGACAGAGTGAGACACTGTCTCAAGAAAAAAAAGGAAACCATTCAGCAACACAATTTATTTGACTATACACATATAGAAATCAAATTAGAGCTAATATACCATAATAGGATAGGAAATCTGGTGTTAGAACAGCCTGAGTTTAAATCCTGGTTTGCAATTTTGTGATCTTTAAAAATTTATCTAGTGTCTTTAATCTAGTTTCTCATCTTTAAAATGGGATTAATAATTCTTTTGTCGTCTGGGCATGGTGGCTCACACCTGTAATTCCAGCATTTTGGGAGGCCAAGGCAGGCGGATCACCTGAGGTCAGGAGTTTGAGACCAGCCTGGCCAACATGGCGAAACCCTGTCTCTACCAATAAAATACAAAAAATTAGCTGGGCTTGGTGGTGCACACCTATAATCCCAGCTACTCAGGAGGCTGAGGCAGGAGAATCCCTCGAACCTGGGAGGCAGAGGTTGTAGTGAGCCGAGATTGCGTCATTGTACTCCAGCCTGGGCAACAAGAAACGCCATCTAAAAAAACAAAAATTAAAAAAAAAAATTATTTTGTCATGTTTCCCAAGATTTAATGAGATAATGTATGTAAAGCATTTAAAATAATGCCTGACACTTAGTAAGCACTAAATAGTTGGTAGATGCTAGCTATTATTGCTAAAAGTGATAGTAATTTGCTATTAGGGGCAGTAAATGCTATAATATATACTGCATTATATATGATATAGTAAATATTCCATTTTCACCGCAGTTCATTTCTACAAACTACACTATGATAGGTTAGGGTGAATAATATTTTTTCTGTATGAATTTTGTAATAAATGGTCATTTCAGAATGGCCTATTCAAGATCGCCTCATATATAACAGAAGTGTGATATGTGTAAAATATGTGTACAACATGTCATAAAACAAAACAGATTCCTTAACTGTAACCCTTCATAATAATTTAGGTCTGTTAAAAATAATTTATGTCTGTTTTTGAAAAAGCTGTTGCAAAATCTATAAAATGGATATAAATATACTGCAAATACTCATTTGATGTTATAGTGCATTCCAGTTTCCCCAAAATTGAACACATACAAAATTAAATTATACATACTATATCAGTACATAGGAATACTAGTATCATGGCCACATTAATAAGCATTTAATACTGAATTTGCTTTTATTTCTTAGAATTAATGAGTGGAGTTCTGTTTTGGTTTTGAAATGTATAAGAAAGGCAAAATTGAAGGAAATGACCAGGTAAGAAAGTCCAGTATCTAACAGACGCTAACCTCAAGTTAGAGTTCAGGTAAACCCATGAACACTGGAGAGCTTCTGATAAGGTGAGAGGTAGTGATGCAAAGCACTGGAGATGCCAAAGTGTTGGGGAAATATTTTGGGGAATCCAGGCTGGCAGGTGGTTATCGACCAGGAGACCTGGCTATGGGTAATATCTGACTACTGGTCAAACAGTATTTGTGCCAATCTTTGTGAGGACTATGGGGATTGCAGTAGTTACTGCCTGAATATTTGGAAAAATGAGATTCACCAAAGCAAGGTAAAATCTACAAGGCAGTATATGCGGGTTTGGGATGGTGGCAAGTAGTGGTGCTTTGAAAGAAAAATGACCAAAGCTGAAGCTTCAGTGCTGTGGAGCAGAGCTCCTGAGATTCAGAATGGCTTCAATTAAGTGAAAAAACCAACACTGGGGCAATGGGTCCCAGATCAGGTGAAAGCAAGGGAGGCTTACGGGGTGTTAGTTTTTTTGCGATGCCTCACAAATTACCACAAACGTAGTGGCTTGAAATAAGCCATATTTACTATCTCACAATTCTGTGGGTCAGGAATCATGGCTGACTTAGTTGGGTCCTCTGCTCCGTGTCTCACAAGGCTGTAATCAAAGTGTCAACTGGGCTGTGTTGTTATCCAGAGGCTTGACCAGGGAAGAATCCATTTCCAAGCTTATTTAGGTTATTGGAAGAATTCATTTCTTTGGGGCTATGGACTGTATAAGAGAGGGCCCTGGCTTTTTACAGTCTGGGGACTTAGAGACTGCCTTTAGGTCTTTACCATGAGATGCTTTCTGTAGGCTGCTTATAACATGGTTTTTTTCTTCTTCAAGGCCCTCACACTCAGTCTGCTAAGACAGACTCACGTAATGTAACAGTATAATCATGAGAGGGATATTCTTTCACCTTTTTTTTTTTTTTTTGAGGTAGAGTCTCAGTCACCCAGACTGAAGTGCAGTGGTGCGATCTCAGCCCACTGCAACCTTCGCCTCCTGGGTTCAAGTGATTCTCCTGCCTCAGCCTCCCCAGCTGGGATTACAGGTGCACACCACCATGCCCAGCTAATTTTTGTATTTTTAGTAGAGACGAGGTTTCTCCATGTTGACCAGGCTGGTCTCGAACTCCTGACCTCAGATGATCCGCCCGCCTCGGCCTCCCAAAGTGCTGGAATTAAGGCGTGAGCCACTGCTCCCGGCCTCCTTCACCATTTCTGTCTTCTATTGGTTAGAATCAAGTCACAGGTTCTACCTGTACTCAAGGAGAGGGGAGCTATATTCAGTGGGTGGAAATCACAGGGACCATCTCAGAATTCCTTCAACCACACCGAGCAAGCCCAGTAACTTCCTAGGCATCATAGGCTCTTTGTCCTAATATGACTTAATATTCTGGGTACCATTAAATGAGATATTAGAAAGGATAGGTACTTAGAGATTCAGTTGAGGTTGTCACATAGTCTAGGGCAGCATCATATCTTAAACTGGGGCCAACTCTGAACACAACTGAGAGAAGCTTGGGAAATCTGAGGCAGGGAAGAAAGAATAGGTAGAGGAGTTATGGGGAAGAATAACACTTTTCCTCAGTGGATGCCAAGTTTTAGCTACTTAGTATCAGATGAAATTAAGGCCACTAAGAATAAAGGCTTTTAAATCTCCTCATCTTTCACTGCCACAGTCTGTTTGACACTCTGCTGACAGCTGTCAAAGCACCTCACCCTTCACTGGAAATCTATAAAAACGATTACCATGTCGTTAGCATTTACTTAAAAAATAAGAATTCAAAATATTTCTTAAAGCATCCAGATGGACACAAGGCCATAGACTATCAAGGCATGTGTTGATGTCTTTCTGTACTTTAATATTTATGAAAACTTTTGAAAGACTTGCAAGTGATGACTCAAATGATGTGGTGGAAAGATAAGGTGAATACTGGACACATAGTGTGTATTGGTTGGGGCTAAATTTAACTGCATGTAACGAAATCCATTGGGCTTTCTCCCACTCTTAAGAGGCCCAGAGCTCCTCCTGTCTTCCAGGCCTGCCATCCTTGGAGCATGAACTTTTAGTCCTAAAGGCTTCTAAAGTTTATATGTCAGTTTCTATGGCTGCTGCTGAGCTCCAGCCATCACTTCTGAATTCTAGAAAGGATGAAAGAGGAAGGCAGTGGTAGGTAGAGGGGAGGGTATTCTCTCATCGCTCCATTCATCCATCCATCTGTCCTTTTACAATTCTGGATGCTACTGGTTGAATTACAATGAAATAATAAGGCTCATATATTCACGGGCAACTACTTAAGTATTATTATTAAGGGATAATATTAAATTACATTGTATACTGAGATATCATTAAGGTCTGAGTAGTGACTAAGCCTATTTATTCCAGTAGGTAACAGTTATACATGATTGATTTCTCTTTTCAGAGAACACATTATCTTAGGCACTTTTCAAACACTGTAATTTCAGTGTATTTTACAATTCCATATAGACTCTTTCTGCTAGTACATAGTCAGTGACTATGGTGGAGAGTTTGGGTAGAAACTCAGTCTGTGGCATCTTGTACCATATTTAATTTGCAGGCCCTGCTGCCTCCCCGTGAAATTTTAATGATAAATTCTTCAAATGGAAATTGGTGATACCTTAAAATGTCAAAAGACAATTTTTTATAATGAATGTTTTGACAGATATTAGCATTTAGTGACATGTATATTTAACCATAGTATTTTAGCAATAAAATATTTAAGTCTCTCAAATTATTAAATAGGGAATCTTACATGTATACATTACACAAAGACAACATGCCATCTTTTGCCATTTCCTTCCAAATAATGTGCACAAGTAATTCTAGCTTATTCTTTTGAGATAATGTCTTAAGAATTATTTTTTTATTTTTATTTCTTAGAGATAGGGTCTCACTCTGTTGCCAAGGCTGGGGTGCAGTGGCATGATCACAGCTAACTGCTGCCTTGAACTTCTGGGCTTAAGTGATCCTCCCAAATCAGCCTCCCAAATAACTGGGACTACAGCCCGCACCACCACAGCCAGCTAATTTTTTGTAGAGACAGGATCTCACTATGTTGTGCAGGCTGGTCTCAAACTCCTGGCTCAAGTAATCCTCCCACCTCAGCCTCCCAAAGTGCTGGGATAACTGGCGTGTGCCACCATGACAAGCCAAGAATTCTTTCTGTGGTCACTGTTAGTTAAAATTCCAAACCATGAATAACACTGTAAACCAACAAAATAATTTGTTGTGATTCTATTGGAGATTCCTTCAACTACTCAGTGAGGTAAATAAGCCATTCTTTTTAAGGGTATAAACATTTGAGTATAAAGTTAATATTTTTTAGGTTCTCCTGTATTTGTGTTCAGGTCAGCAATGCTGTGGTAATCAATGTGCTTCAGCTACGATTAGTCAATTAACTCTGAATCCATCTATATCTGTTTTTGTACCCAGCATGCTTCCATTTTAGTCATAAGGATATCATGAGATACTGTCACATGTTTAGCTGAAATCAAGATATGCCATGTCAAAACACTTCCCTGATTGTGAGTCTAGGTACTTCATCACAAAGGAATTGAGGTTAATTTGGCATAACTAGTTGGCAGCAAACTCAGGTTTGCTTCTGGTTGATTTCTCTTCATTTCCCCAAGTGCTCACAGACCATCTGCATGACAAACTTGAATCGAATTTCGACCCTCATACCTTTAAGGATGTCTCCTGCACTTCTTATCTCTCCTCAGGCTTTATTGCTGTTTATTGAGCCCTCCACCTGGATCTTCCTGCCCATTTGAAACACAATATATGTCAAATGGAACTCGTCTGTGCTACTTTTTTTAACTAATGACATAATTACCCATCCGTCCCCCCAATCAAATTCTTATTCTCTTTGTCTTCTACTTCCAGTGAGCTTTCCGATACCCATTTTATCTGTCCCTTTACTCTCATACCACAGAAATGTCTCAATGCAAGCCTGGGTGCAGTGGCTCACGCCTATAATCCTAGCATTTTGGGAGACTGAGGTTTGCGGATTACCTGAGGTCAGGAGTTTGAGACCAGCCTGGCCAACATGGTGAAACCCGTCTCTACTAAAAATACAAAAATCAGCCGGGCATGGTGGCAGGTGCCTGTAATCCCACCTACTCAGGAGGCTGAGGCAGGAGAATCGCTTGAACCTGGGAGGCCGAGATTGCGGTGGGCCGAGATCGTACCATTACATTCCAGCCTGGGCAACAGAGCAAGACTCTGTCTCAAAAAAAAAAAAAAAAGAGAAAAAGGAATGTCTCAGTGCAGATACTTATTCCCTCTTACCTGGAATACTGAGTCTATTTCTAAGTGCTCTCCCTGCTGGTAGTCCATTTTTCTTCTTACACATACCTGCCAGAATAATTTTCCCAAAGCAAATCTCATGTCACTCACTACTTAGAAACCTCCATGCTTCCCTATTAGCTGATAAATACAGTCCAGATTTGTTAGCCTGGCATTCAGGTACCAGTCTGGACAGAGTCCTCCTTGCCAGCCTTACTGCTTATGGAACCCCTTCATGCATGTGACATGCCCTGTGTCTTCATGTGCTTTTCCCTCTTTTCATTCACCCTACTCTGCAATCACTCAGTAAGAGATGGTGCAAATGTTTATGGAGCTTTTACTGTTTCCACTTTTGAAAAGTGGTTTCTCTTTCTTCTGAATGATCCTGACATGTACATTTACCTCTATCATGGCAAAAGGCCTTCCTCTGAAAGTCACAGCTGTATTAGAGTATTAGCTTTTGGAGACAAAGACTTCAGTTTATTAACCTGTGCAGTTCCCACAGCATATGTCCTCTGTGGAATCTGTCATTCATCTTTTGTCTCTGTGCTCTGCCTCCTTAATTGGAGACTATCATTCTTAATGGTCTGTCGGACTAGGCTGTCTGAGTCTTCCTATCAGAATTCTGTTGCTTTGGTGTCTCTCTACACTACTAGTCTCAGGAAGCACCCTACATTATGCTGCTGCCCTGAGGTTTGGGCTGTTCTAGAAGCATATCCTTTTCTATCAGGAACTGCCGCTCCCTCCTCTACTCTCCCCTTCCCTGCCCTCCCGCTTCTATCTTTTTAAAAATTCAATTAATTTTTTTAACCTTTGAGACTATCTTTATTATTCTCATTATTGAGGGGAAATTCAAATAACATAAAATTATCCACTTTAAGTGAACATTTCTGGCTGGGCACAGTGGATTACATGCCTGTAATCCCAGCACTTTGGGAGGCTGAGGTGGGAGGATTGCTTGAGCCCAGGAGTCCGAGACTAGCCTGGGAAACATGGCAAGACCCCGTCTCTACAAAAAATTTAAAAATTAGCTGGGGGTGGTGGCATTCACATATGATCCCAGCCACTTGGGAGGCTAAGGCAGGGGGACAGCTTGAACCCAGAAGGTTGAGACTGCAGTGAGCCACAATTGTGCCACTGTACTACAGCCTGGGCAACAGAGCAAGACCCTGTCTCAATAAACAGACAAACAAATAAAAAGTGAACAATTCTGTGTCATCAAACATTTTTATGATGCGGTACAACCACTATGTCTACTTCCAAAATGTTTTCATTACCCCAAAGGAAACCTCTTATCTGTTAACAAATTACTCCCCATTTCCCTATCCTCACACCCCCTGGCAATGACCAATGTACATTCTATCTCTGTGGATTTACCTATTACGGATATTTCATATCAATGGAATCATACAATATATGACCTTTTGTGTCCAGCTCTTTCACTTAACACGACGCTTTCAAGGTTTATCCATGTTCATTTATCAGTATTTCATTTCTTTTTATAGATGAATAATCTTTTGCATATATAGATATAGATAGATATATATCACATTTCAGTTATCCACCCATCCAGTCACTTTTAACTATTGTAAACAGTGCTACTATGAACATGCAGGTTCAAGTATTTGTTTGAGTCTGTTTTCAATTCTTGATATATACCTAGGAGTGAAATTGCTCGATCATATATAAATTCTATGTTTAACTTTTTGAGGAACTACCAAATTCGCTCTATCTCTCTCTCTCTCCTCCTCTTTCTCTCGCTCTCTCTGTTTCACTATGCCTCAGTCAATTGCATCTTCAGACCTGAGTACCTTCTCAGAAAGCCTTAATAATTGCCAAGAAATCACATTTACTCCTTTGTGTCAGAACTTAGACTGTGTCTCAAAGGCAATTAAGGACCTAAATATTACTTTTTCTTTTCCTTAATTTTCCCCCTGAGACTTACTGGACTCTATTAGAGTTCTTTTTCTGTATCATGTGTATTGGTCTTTTTTTGTATCTGATTTCATTTAGGTTTACAACATCTTCATCTGGTGGGCACAGATGCCAAACACTTTCTTCCTCATCTCCTTAAGATTGTGCTCTCTCCCTGTCAGGATCCAATTGTTCTAAGATCATAAGTCATCACCCAGAACAATAAATTCTAGTCTATTCTTTTTTAGCCAACTATTCACTTGTATGTGATTTTTTTTTTCTTTTTTCAAAGGCAAAAACTTGAATTGGAAAAAGAAATAAAAAGACTTAATCCTTATGTATCCCAGAGTTTCACAAGTCTATTTCACAGGAAGATTGCTTTATTTTTTACGACTTTATCATTCTTCCAAGTCATCAGAAATGGTAGTATCTGCAATCTCTTGTATTTGGGATACTCATTCCAGGTGGGAAACATAGAACCTCAATAAGATGAAGGTCCCCTCTGTTCCCCAAGAAGGGAAGCATCCATCACCAACACATGGCCTCCCACTTGCGAGGGTCTCTATCGCCTCCCTTGCATTATTGCTACCACAAGTACCCCAGAAAGACTAGCTTGACCTTATATTAACAACAACAACAACAAAACAAAACTGATTTCAGTGCAAGAGTTCCAGGGGCTTTGAAATTCTTTCTTTCTCTTTGTGTGAGGTTCTTCCCTACATCAAACTCATGACACTGGTTTGGTTTGCCTTGTACTCAGAACACATCTTATTTTCTGGTGTCTATGGATTTTTTTCCTGTTCCCTCTAGGGAAGCTTCATCCTCTCTAATAATCCAGAAGGAGGAGAGGCCTTCCTTAAGCACTTTCACTTATTTATTCAGGAAGTGTTTGTTGAGCCTTTACAGGTGGAAGACAGTCCTCTAGGCACTCAGGATACAGCAATTAACAAAGCAAAGTCCTGTTCCCATAGTTTCATAGCCTAGTGAGTAAATAAAGATAGAGAACAAATGAATAAGTCTATATTGTGTAATGTGTCACCTGGAGAAAAGTGCTATAAAGACTAGATGGCACTATTTTAAATGTGGAGGACATAGAAGGCTTTTCCATTGTGACATTTGAAACCATTTAGGAGGCTAATGAAATACTCCTGGTATAAGATGATAGTGTCTCAGACCAGAGTGGTTGAGACAGATGTGATTTTCCTATATGGTGTTCTCTTAGAGCTGGGAGATCACTCATCATTAGAGTACACAAAACCCCTGCCCTTCTTAAGTAGACAATTTAGTATATATCATGTAACTCATGTAAGATGTACTTGATTTTCATTCTTTGTCTCAAATGGAACTTCAGTTCTTTGTTATATGATTTGTATTTTGTTACCAAAATGCTTGCTTTTATGCACTTAACCAGTTGATCTCAAACTTGAATATGGAGATGCATCACCAGGAAGAATTGTTTAAAATGAAGATTCAAAGGAGCACCCTGGGAGATTCATGTGCAGATGGCTTGGGCTGCATTTTCACAAACACTGCACTTAGCCCTCTTATTAAACTGGGCTGGTTCCTCTGTACCACATTGCTGAACAGTTGAAGATTTTTTGCAGCTGATAGAGTGATTACTAGTGTTCTAGTTAGCAGTCACATTGGGCCTAACAGTATCTAATAGAATCTTCTGCCTTTCATGAGAATAAACAATATTTTGATTTCCTGCTTCTAGCAGTTTTCACACTGGTTCAGACTGCTCTGAATAGTAATTCCTCCTAGAAAGAGCTATTTTTCCCCACAGCTATAATCTATACCAAAAATAAATAAATAACAAATTGTAAATAATCGGCGAAGTTTGAAACTTATTTTCTTTAGTAAAAGATTATTTTCAGTGAAATCAAATGCAACTGTTATGGTTAACAATGTGTAGAGATTTGAATCTGAGATATTATATTTAGCGGAGCCCATTTTTACCAAGCAAAGTTTTTTTTTTATTTCAATAGCTTTAGGGGTACAAGTGGCTTTTGATTACATGAATGAATTATGTAGTTGTGAAGTCTGAGATTTTAGTGTACCTGTCACCCGCGTAGTATATATTGTACCTAACATGTAGTTTTTTATCCATCAACCTCCTCCCACTTATTCCCCCTCCTGAGTTTCCAGCATCCATTATACCACTCTATATGCCTTTGCATACCCATAGCTTAGCTCTCACTTATGAATGAGAACGTATGGTATTTGGTTTTCCATTCCTGAGATACAGAGTTACTTCACTTCACATAATGACCTTCAGTTTCATCCAAGTTGCTGCAAAAGATATTATTTTGTTCCTTTTTATGGCTGAGTAGTATTCCATGGTGTGTGTGTTGTGGGGGGAGTGTGTATGTTTACACACACCGCATTTTCTTTATCCACTCAGTGTTGAATGAGCATTTAGGTTGGTTCCATTTCTTTGCAATTGTGGATTGTGTTGTGGTAAACATTTGTATGCAGATGTCTTTTTGATATAATGACTTCTTTTCCTTCGAATAGATACCCAGTAATGGGACTGCTGGATTGAATGGTAAATCTACTTTTAATTTCTTTGAGAAATCTTCATACTGCTTTCCACAGAGGTTGCACTAATTTACATTCCCACTATCAGTTTATAAGCATTCTCTTTTACCACATCTATGCCAACATTTATTGTTTTTCGACTTTTTAATAATGGCCATTTTGGCTGGGGTAAGGTGATATCTCATTGTGGTTTTAATTTTCATTTCCCTGATGATTAGTGATGTGCATTTCTTCATGTTTGTCAGCCATTTGTTTATCTTTTTTTGAGATATGTCTATCCATGTCCTTTACCCACTTTTTGGATAGGATTTTTTATTTTTTTCTTGCTAATTTGTTTGAGTTTCTCGTAGATTATGGATCTTAGTCCTTTATCAGATGTGTAGTTTGCAAATATTTTCTTATTCTGTGGTTTGTCTGTTTAGTCTAATGATTATTTCTTTTGCTGTGCAGAAGCTGTTTAGTTTAATTAGGTTTCATTTATTTATGTTTGTTTTATCTCCTTTAGGTGTCTTAGTCATAAATTCTTTGCCTAGGCCAATGTCCAGAGAGTTTTTCCTGGGTTTTCTTCTAGAATTTTTATTGTTTTAGGTCTTAGACTAAGTCTTTAGTCCATCTTGAGTTTATTTTTGTGTATGGTGAGAGATAGGGATCCAGTTTCATTCTTCTACAGGTGACTGTACAGTTTTCTTAGCACCACTTATGACATAGGGTGTCCTTTCCCCAATTTATGTTTTTCTGTGCTTTGTCAAGGACCAGTTTGATGGGTGCATTTGGCTTCATTTCTGGGTTCTCTATTCTGATCCATTGGTCTATGTATCTACTTTTATACAAGTACCTACTACAAGGTTACTATAGCCTTGTAGTATAATTTGAAGTTGGGTAATGTGATGCCTCCAGATTTATTCTTTTAGTTTAGGATTGTTATGGCTATTTGGGCTCTTTTTTGGTTCCATATTAATTTGGGGACTGTTTTTTCTAATTCTGTGAAAAATGATGTTGGTATTTTGATGTGGATTGCATTCAATCTGTAGATTGCTTTGGGCAGTATGGTCACTTTCACCATATTGATTCTTCCAATCCATGAGCATGAAATGTATTTCCATTTGTTTGTCTTATCTATTTTTTTTTTTAGCAGTGTTTTATAGTTCTCCTTGTAGAGATCTTTCACCTTCTTGGTAAAGTATATTCCTAGGTTTTTAAAATTTGTTTATTGGTTTGTTTTTACAGCTATTATAAAAGTGATTGAGTTCTTCATTTGATTCTCGGCTAGGTCATTGTTGGTATATAACAGTGATACCAATTTGTGTATATTGATTTTGTAACCTGAGACTTTCCCGAATTTATTTATCAAATGTAGGAGTCTTTTGGAGGAGTCTTTAGGATTTTCTAGGTATATGATCATATCATCGGCAAATAGAGATAGTCTGACTTTCCCTTTTTCAATTCGGATGCCCTTTATCTCTTTCTCTTGCCTGATTGCTCTAGCGGGAACTTCCAACAACCGAGGTTTTTAAAAAAATTAATTGCAAGAGCAAGATAACAACATTAAAGGAAATGTGGAGGTTCCATCAGTATGGCAGACTGAACTAAAGTGAAATTTCCTCCTTCCATAAGCTCTTAAAAATGCTGAACAAAATACAAAGATGAACCTGAGGGAAAAGAAAGTTCATCTGGAGGAAACAAAAAGAAGACATGAAGCTAAGAACGATGCACTCAAAATGTGAAGCTGTCACAGTTTGGGAGATTCTTAGACTGGATACAGGTCCCAGCATCATAGGACAGGAATTGTGGCATTGTCTGAGCTGGGGGGTGAGTGGATGCCACGATAGAAGCCTGGCCTGGACTCTGAAAGTCCTGACCCCTCAGTGAAAGGCTAAGCAGCAAACTCTCCCCAAGATACAAGGAAACTTTATCCTATGTACAACAAAACTAGTTTTTTCGTCTCAGGACTTTGAATGACAATAATACAAAAGCCTCCCATGAGAAAAGATATATACTGTGAATTTACACTACATGCATTGTGGTTGAAGTTCTAAACCGAGAAATTAGAGCACAAACTGGTCTAGACCAGAGAAACTCCTGTTACCTGGCAAAAATAAGTACAAATCTGCTATGTTGAAATACTTCCACAACCTCTCTTGAGACATCTATAGATAAAACAATTCTCTGAAGAGCAGTTTAAAATAAAACACTGCAAACAAAATGATGAAAACATCTATCATAAAACAGGGGCAGCAGATAAGACAAGCATAACAATTAGGATACAGAAAACTTGGGGTTTGAGGATGATCTCAAAGATACTAATTAAAAAGTGCCTTTACAATTATTAAGGAGAAGGTATACACCCTACAGTAAAAAGAGGTAACTATGAAAATAAAGTAGATTTGAAAAAGAAAAAAGCTGACTTTTAGAAATGAAAAATATAGCAGTTTGAAATTAAAACTCAATGGACAGTTTAAACAGGCAGATTAGACAGAAGTAAAAAGACAGTCTACAAACTGGGAATAAGTACAGAGAGATAAAGAGTTTAAAAATATCTAATAGCAGCTAAAACATATGGAGAATAGAATAAAAAAATGGAAAATAGATGGAAAAAATAACATGTGCATACTACTCTAATCATCTCTTTGCTCCTTTTAAAAAATCCCCATTAAAAATCTTTATAAAGGAAACACACTCACTTTTTTAACTGAGAAAATACCATATTTCCTTTATAAAAATTACAAAATTCAGTGGTGAAGCCATTGTTTGCAAGCTTTAGCATACATCAGTGTTGCCTTGGAGGCCTGTTTGAACCACAGAATGCGGGGTTCCACACCCAGCGTTTCTGATCAGTAGGCCCAGGATGACACCCACAAATTTGCATTTCTAGCAAGTTGTCAGATGATGTTGATTTTGTTGGTTGCAGGACCACACTTTGAGAATCACTGCCTTAAAGTCTTAAGAAGAAAACAGAGATGACCTGTAATTCCACCCCCTAAAGATAATGAAATGTTTATGTACATCTTGTCAGACCTCTTTTTGATAGAAAAAAAGTGTGTGTGTATATATATGTACACATGTTATATGTATGTGTATATACATACATACGTACAGAGAGAGAGAGACAGAGAGAAAGGACAAATACATATCCTTTTAAAAGCAGTCCCAAATAAGATTTCACTATTCGCAGTTTTGTAATTGGCTCCTTACATTTAATATACTATATATATCTTTATTGTCAGTATAGCTACATCATCATTTTTAATGGCTACATAGAATTTCAGTATTAGAATACATCATAATTTATGTAAACTAATAATGGACATTGCCAGAATACATTTTTGCAAACTTGTCCTAGTTTTTTTTTAGCTTATGTTTCTTTGGTAGTTTTCAGCCTATTTTATAACTTAGTCTTATGCGTTTGTGGTGGAGGCTTGACTTGGAAAATATTAAATATATTTAATCCATTTTTATATTGATTAATTTTTTGCTAAGGAAAGGACTAAAGGAATTAGTAAATTGGCCAGTATTTGGTTTTGTTTAGAACAGTTAAATCACAAACATAGCAGTTTTGTTGTTCCTAGCTGTCTGTTTTGTAGTCATACCATTTTTATTTTTGTGTGAACATAGTTGTATAGGTTCAAATTGGTGATGAGTAGTGTTTCCATGATCTATTTCTGTGTAACAAGCTACACCAAACTTAGTGGTATAAAGCAACACTTTTATTTTGCTTACAATTTTATAAATCAGGAATTTCAGAAGGGCTCAGCTGGGCGGTTTGTGTCCAATTCACATGGCATAAACTGGAGTGGCTCATGATAGAGGATCCACTTCCAACATGGCTTCTTCACTCAGATGTTTGGTACCACAGTGTTCTTTCACCTTTCCGTCTCTCGATTTCCGTGTGACATTTCTTCTCCAGGGACTCTCAGTGTGGCTTGGGCTTCTCACAGTATGATGATTTCATAGACATACTTCTTATATGATGGCTCTTTTCCAAGAGCCAAAGAGCAAAAGCTGCCAGGCCAGTTAAGTATTATGCCCAGAATTGGACAAAGCAGTCACACTGACCCATCCCCAGCCAGATACAAGCAGATGAAGAAATAGACTCCACCTCTTGAGATGAGTGGGTGGAAAGATTACATCACAGAAAAGTGTGTGAGTAGGGATATATTTTTGTGGCCCTCTTTGAAAAATATAATCTGCCACAGATAGCTTATTGACATAAAGAAATAAGTAGAATTATTTACGTACACATGCTTTGGCTATTTCATCAAAAAGTGTAACATTTTTAATGTATTCTTTTAAAAGTGTATTTCTAATCATTAAGATCTAAATTTTAAAGTAATTTGTTATAAAATATATTTAATGCCAAAATTAATTCATAGGTCCCTTTTGTCAGCCATGCAGATGTCGAAGTTCCCTCCTGAACTTCCTAAGTATTGTCTAAGGGAATGTCATTATTTATAACCTTTTATTTGTTTATGAATAAAGTATTCATTGAGTGTCTACTATGGATAATATGTTATGTTGAGTACTTTAAAAAACAAAAAAGATGACTTAGACATGGATTCTGCATTTGAGGCCCTTATAGACATCTCAGAAGATAGCACATATAAATAACGATAAATAAGCTGATGAGAGAGACATAGATAGAAGTGGGGGTAGAAGAGAGTCATTTTTTAAAAGCTTTATGAAAAAGCTTTATGGACAATGTTCCTGGATGTTGAGAGATGGGTAGAATGAGGAGGTGGAGGTGGTGATGAAGAATAATACTTATCAGGAATAGCAGGCAAAATGTCATGAATACAGAGTAACCATACTGGTTACACTGTGACCATTTCAGTTTGTTTGTATTTTAGCGAAGAAGTTCTCAAGATTTGATGGGCACTGAATTCACCCTGAAGAACTTGTATGGAGCTTGTTCAGGGTATGCGGTAGAGGAATATCAAGAGAGAAGAAAGAAAAAGTGGACAGATGGGCATAATACTGTGATGGTTCCTGAATGCCAGGCTATGCATCTTTTCTTTATATTAGTAGAAAGTGAAGAATGATTGAAGTGTGTTAATCGTGGGAATGATCTGATTGAAGCCAAATTTTAGAAAATTAATCTGGTACCAGTGTGTATAGCAGTTGGGGAAAAACAAGGTTGAAATTGGAGAGTTTTGTATTGAGGTTACTGTGTTCGTTCAGGGAAGAGGAAATCAGAACCTGTTCCTTGATGAGGGCAGTGAGGATGGAAGGAGCAGATGGATTCAAGCAAGAAAAAATCTGTAAACTAATTAGAAATGAGGGTGGTGAAGCAAAGACAGAACTCTAATTATGGCTCTGAGGTTACAAGCAGGCAATAGGGAGATCCCAAAATCGAGACACCAGGGCATGATACTCAGTTGAGACAACTGAATATGATCTGGTGTGATACCTGCATTTTGTTTGTATACTGAGGGGGATACCCTGTTGGGATTGTCCAGCTGGCCACTGAGAAGATAATCAGGTCTGGAGATCAGGAGAAAGGATAGGACTGGAAATACGAATTTGAGGGTTATTGGCAGTGTGGTAGGTGTAGAAACTATGGTGTGGATGAGTTTACCAAGAGAAAGAATATAAAGAGAGCAAAAAAGCAGAGAAGACAAACCTCAAGAAATAGGTATATTCAGGAAACGGGGATAATTATAAATCAGCAAAATTGTATAATGTGCTCAGAGTGCTAGGAAGATAAATAGGGTAGCTACTTATCTTTTGCAGAGAAGAGTTTTTAGCAGGTACTGATCAGCAGGGTTAAAGATTGCAGAGGGAGATGGAGACTAAAGACAAGCCATGGAAGGTGTTGGTGACTTTTAAGAATGCAGTTCTGTCACATAGTGAAAACAGAAGCCAGCGAGGTTTAAGGAATGAGTCAGTGATCAGAAACTGGCAACATTTATAATGCAGTGTTATTTTGCTAGGAAAATTCATACTTCCAATGGACCTTTTAACTGCTATTGAAGAGCTGAGAGAAAACCAAGAAAATATTGCTCATTTAACTAAAAGCAATTTCTTTGTGATCTGTCACACATGTAATTTAAAGCAACAATGGAAGTCTTCCATTCTTCTTTTGTTCATTACTGCAAATGCCTCTACCAGAGGCAAAGGTCTCATAGGGATGTTACCTTAATCCAAAGGATTTTATTTTTATTGAGCTCATCTTAGTACATAGAAAAGCTCCTTCAAAGCCCAGCTTTGTGTCAAAAAAAAAAAAAAATGAAACGTAACAGCAACCACATTTTATTGCTATTAGAGATAGATTTTCTAAGAAGAAAATTGGTTGGGACAAAATTTTGCAATCATTTTATACTTACAATAAACCATCAGAAACTAGTATTACCAGCTAACCAAATACAATTTTTTTCAAGGGCATAACTCCTAGTTCAGCACCATTAACTGTTAATAATGGGATATGATATAATGCAGCTATTTTCAACACCTTATGTCTTGTTATTATTGTTGTGCAGTACATCAGGCTTAATCTGTACCTGACTTTCTGTGGGGCTGCCATAGCAGTTAGTATGTAGCAGAGCACTGAGCTAGTGATTTGCAAATTATACCATTTAATTCTTGTGGCAGTCTTGCAGAGTTGATATTGTTATTCCCATTGGACAATGAGAAAAGGAAGAATGAAAGAAGTTAAGTTACTTACCAAAGATGACGCAGCTATTAATTTTCTGGATCCTAACCTGGTTTTCTGACTCCAAAGCTTGCGCTCTTTGTGCTCTGTGACTGATGCTCACTCCACTCCTGTTTCTTGGACTGTCTTTACATTATGGTGCTCCAGGAGCATGGATGCTGCACTATTGATGCTGAACTATGAGGATTTTTTTACGATTAGAGACGATATTCTCTATTTGACCAATGGATTAGTTTGGGTTGAGACATCCCTTTCCCCCCCAACCCTTAATGAAAATTTATTTAAGATAATGAAGAAGTTGTCTTTTCAGCTTCAAGGAGATGTAGAAAAGCAAACTGGAAAAAAAATTAAAAATCACTTGAAGGAAAAGGAAAATTTGGAACTGTTGTTTCAAATGCCAGGTAGCACTGGATACAGTAGGTTGAGTGTGGCCAGAAGTGTTTGTGAAAAGACTTCATCCATAGGCAGGGCAGGTTCTACTCCTGTTGCTGCACGCATATCTTGTTCCATTCCACTTTGGTAGGGAAATGGATTGATGACAGTTTCTTAGCACTGGGAGAGGGCACAGAACATGCACGAGGACAGCAGTGCCAAATAAAGTGAAACCTTCATCATCAGCCCAAATTTCCACGAAGCAGTGAGCATTTCATTTACACAGGGGCTAACACACCTCACTCTTCAGACTGAACCCTTGACAATTTAACATGATCCCTAGGTGTATAAAGCATCAAGAGTTTTAACAGTCAACCTCATCTGCTTGCCTGACCAAGATCAATCAAAATTTATCACACAATGGAATTGTGTGATATATTGTAAATTAAGAAAATTTACAAATTAGAGCTAGCACTGAACTATCTGAGTCAGTGGAGTAAAGTTATATATAATCCATACCAGAGGGTAATCTCAAGGTAATTTATAACATTGCTCTAAAAAATTAATTTGTCTCTGTCATTATACTTGCCTTAGGCTACTATTAAAATGATCAACCTTTTCTCTGGCATATACATAATCAACATACGAAAAAGAATTAAGACTTACTGCTGTTCAGTCTACTTTAGGAAATAACAGCTTGGAATATAAAAATTTTTGTAAATAAACTGCTCTCAAGTAGTCAGTCCATAGTTAGCCATGAGGAATTTCTTCTGGTTTATGGTAGCTCTACCAGTTTTATTTTATTGCTACTATGTTATATTTGACATGGCTCATCTGTCATTTTATAAATTTCAACTTTAAATAATCTACTATTAACTTTCAGACAATAACTGTGCACATTCAAAATCAAAAGACTACATGTTATTTACTCTTAGCAATTTCAGTATATGGAAATTCGAATGTCTTACAAAGCATCCCAGCCATGGCCTTCTGCCAGCATGTTTATTGATTGAATGTTGAATGACCCTAAACAGATTTCTCTGAATTAACTACTGTAATCTAAGTAGAAAAGCAAGATAACTATTATTTGTAGGAACTCAAATCTGAAAAAGAAAAAAATCACAGAGTCAATAGAAAGTATACAAAGCTGGAATGACTCCATTAACTTCATTTTTCCTAATGTAACAACAATGAAGTCTATATATTCAGGGACTAAATGTCAATACTAGGACTGACATTGGACCAATATGCCTTTAACATGATCACAGTAACATTACTTTTTAGTCATTCAAACTATGCTTTATTAACAAGATGATTTCTCAAGAGGACAGATTGAGTCTTTACAAAAAATAAAAGTAGCAAAAATCTGTATGATAGTTTAAATTTCTTGTCTTTTGCTTTAATTCACTTAGTAGTTGACCTGATAAAAAGTGAACAGATAGATCATAATATTTAAAGTAAAAGCTTTACAATTATTTATCAGAAATGATACATATTAGCCACTTTTGGTAGCATCTTTGTTTCACTAAACAAAATTTCTTTCTGACCAAAGTGGTATTAAAAGCTTGTGAAATTCATTTAAAAGTCAGCTAAAAATTATATAAAGTATTGCATTTACCCTTCTGAAAGCAAAATGTTCATAAAGTAACAACGTTTATTTCCATTAGAGGAGATATTTTAATTAAGCTACTGAGAGGTTTTACATTATATATTTAATGTATATGAGTCATATGCATATAAACAGATGTATAACTGCACTACCTGAACATAATTTTCAGGATTTTAAGAGGTATTATCTAGAACTTTATATGTTCTATAAATTCAGCAATCAAAAAACCCAAATAGCTGCAATTTTAAAGGTGATGTTAGAAGTATTTCCCCCACTCATCTTATCTGATGTATTTGTTGTGCACTAATCTCAATGGCCCCCTTTTTATAAGCAGAGCAATGCTTCTCTACTTGTGCATAAGTCCATGAGCTCTGGTTTAAGGGTGGATGTGTTACTCAAGCAAGTTTACTGATTCTTGCATATAGTCGGTAGCTTTCTAGCATTGCCTCCGAAATGCTGCGTTCCCCCAGGTATCTGCCCTTAGTGCTCTTGCTTTCTTCTCTTTCCCTCTTTGAGCACTGTGTTCCCATGGGTGCCACTGGGTAACTCCTGAATCTCTAAGTTCTACTTCACACCCTTGCCTGAACTCTTGCAAAGAATTTTCAACCACATGCAGGGTATCTTCTGTGGCATTCAATAGGACTCTCAGATTCAATAATACAAAACTGAATTCATCATTTCCCATATCTGCTCCTTGTACTGTGATCCCATAACTGTTCATGGCATTACCATCTTTCCAGGCAGGTGAGAAGCAATGATCATCCCCCCATCACCTTGTTCTTTTCTCAGGTCCCATATCCAATCAGTTGCTGAGTTGTGTCTAATCTACATTTTCTCCAGTTTCATTTATTCATCTAATCAACTGACAAACTTTTTTGAGCTTCTTTCCATTTTATATCATGTATTTGGAATACGAGACAGTGCCTGCTTCAAGAAGCTCACACGTGGTAGAGAGAAAGAACTAAATAGATCATCACTGCCCAGTATGATAATTATTAGTTAGAATTATTCACAAGCTGTTGAAACTGGGAAGAGGTCATGGAAGCCTTCCAGAAGGAGGTGGCATGTAGGCACTGTGTGGAAAGGTGAAGAGGAGTTATCAAGGTAAAGAGCAAGAGAAAGCCTTCCGGGAGGCAGAAACAAAAGTATGTACAAATGTCCAGAGCTGTGAGAGATCAGAGTGTGCTGTGAGAGATCTGAGAGTTTTCAAGGAGGCATAAGAGAGATTCAGACTACAAGCTGATGAGTGCTGAGAAATGAAACAGAACAGAGGAACATTTATGAAGGGCCTGGATGCCATACTAGGAAAGTTGGATTTCAATCTCAACATATTTTTCTTTCTTCTTTTCCTATGCATGATTATATCTTTTGTCAGCAACATCACAAAAACTCCTGACTGTTCTCTTGCTGACCACTCTCTTGCCATTTTTTTTTCTTCAGATTGCGGTCAGAGGTCGTTTCCCCAGTGAGAACCTGTCTCTCTTCCTGATCCTCCAATGGCTTGAATTACGCACTAGATTACTCTCAATTCCTACAACCTCTTCTCCACTTCTGCCAAACACATTGCATGGGTCAAGCTTATGACAACCATCCTCCTCTGTGAATTATCAGCCTTTTAAGGCCTGATTCTGTGTCTCACACAGCTTGGTACGTTTATGAAATAGAACACCTTGCATTGTGCTTTGCATGTAGTAGGCCTTTGCATATCTGTTGTGTTGAGTAAAAAGAGTCTAACCACATTTCTTTATTTTTCAGGGCCTTTTATGCACATTGATGTAGTCAAGTTACTGTAATAATCACTAGTTTTCTTGTTGCCCTCAGCAAGTGTTCCTTACAGCCCAGTGGCTTGTAACATGCCCTGCTGCTACAAGTCAGAACAATGCCAAAACAGAGTGGCATGGCTGTGTACAAACCTTCATGTGCAATGTTTGTTTTTTTCTGCAGAAAATGAAAGACCTCACTTTTCCCTAGGGTAAAAGCAGGTGTAGAAAGCATGGATGCAGGGCCCTTAACAAAATTACAATTTCTAGGGTTCTATACCTCATTTCACTGATCGGTATAGTGAAAAGGGCTTCAAATTAAGAGCCAGTAATAGGTTTTGAAGTTCTATCTCTAGTTAACTGAGTGATCTGGGTAGCATTTCTGGGCCTCCGTTTTCCCACCTGTGGAATTGGGAATTAGAGTTAATTTCTAATCTCCTTATAAACATTATTCTTTCACCAGTATTTCCACATCAGCCTACCAACCCAAACCCATTCTCACTTTGTTTTGTGTTTTTTTTTTAATCCTTACTAATTTTAGAAGAAAAGATGCAATTAGAAGAATATTGGCTAGCTTACAGAAAAATTGCAATGAAAACTAGGCTTTGGAATTTCACAGCTAGCAACACAGCACACCCCTATGCCACTCCACAAGAGCAAGGCAGGGAGGATGGCGATTGGTGTTCCTGGACACTTTCTGGCACTCATGTCTCTGCCAGTAATCTCTGTTTCTGTGTCTTCGCATCACTCCTTTCATGTTCATGGTCCTAGGTGTGGGCATCTGATTGACTGGGCCCAGGTCAGGTGTTTCCGCCTAGCTGCTGGGAGTGGAGAAAAGGAATATCTGGATCATTTTGCTGGAGGAGTAGGCAATAGAAGAAGACATTTATTTTCACAGACACTTGGACAGACATGCAGCCATTATTAAGACTGGTGTTGCCAATTGTGCCATGCCCACACCTGTAATGATCTCAGTGAGGTAAATCTTGCTTCACCATGTGCACATTTAAAACTTCAAGCACATGCTAGATCTGTTTCTTCTTGAGAAGTCAGTTTTTCTCGGGTTTAGACCACTTTTTCCATTACCTTTTATTATGCTTTATTTTGTCTTCAACAACACAATTTTCTGGATTTTCTGGTGTAAATTAAGAACAGCAGTTATAGCTCTGACCACTCGAAGTGTCATTCTAGGGTGAAGAGACAGGCAGAGTGGCGTGGATCACTCATCTAGCTCATCATTCACTTGCAGACATGTAGCAATAATTTGGAATCAGGAATTGTCTCTGGCCACAAACAACTTAGAACAGATCTTATATATGAAAAACACAGTTGAGAAAAATTATAATGAACAGAGATAATTTTAAGGGCGTCCTACCTATCTAAACCTCCGTGTAATCTAAGTTCTTATCATTGGAATAAATTAGGTGTCTAGAAGATTACATAGAAGACCAAGTCACCTTAGTCTCATGCAAAATAATATTCACCAAATTGCCAGCAACTTGAACTCTGTTTCTGCCTTTTTTGGGGAAACCTAATGTGTGAATATTGTTCGTTATGATACTTAGAGTGTCCTGTACTCTCTATGTTAGAGTCCCTATGTTAGAATTGTATTGCAAAAATTAAATCAGAGAAAATGTTAGTCTCTCTTTAAAAATGTGAAGTGTCCTCTCAATATGAGAGCTGTGTAAGTTAGCCTGTTGTCTTCTTCACATAGCACCAGATATGGTGCTAGTCACAGCAACTATCTTAGTCTTTGTAGTTGTTACTTTTATTTATCTTCTTTCATTTCTGGTTGTTTATTTTCTAAGCCTCTCTCCTTTTATTTTGAAAGTAGAGACAAAAGAGGAAAGGGAAGTAGAGGGAGATGTTTAGATAGAGGCTGGAAGCCAGATAGCCACCCAGATGAACAGAGGTAACCCCAGCAGAGGAATAGCTGCATTCACCACAGCAGCGGGATTGGCAGTGGGTACCAGATACGTTGTCATCCCAAATCCTCTCTTAACCAATGGCAATCTAGTCTGTCTCGGTGGCTGCCTGCGCAGTTGGTCTAAATGTGGTTTAAAACAACATCGTCAATATTAAAGCCTTTCACACCTCTCCACTCATGTATTTATATGAACTGTTTTATCTCCAACATAAAAATAACATGTGGGACGTCAGCTACTAGAAGGAAAACAAGCAAACAATGAGACATCGGTTGGTAATGTCATCCATCCACCTTGGATTATTGTTGAATAGTGTGAGCTGTTAACTATCCAAATTATATTCAAGTATTTCATCACCTGCTTAATCAAGCTGCAAAATAAGGAGTTAGACCACTTCAACTCCAGTGATTTGATTATGTGGTAAAGAGACTGGTGCATAAACATCAATCCTGGGAAATTAATTCATGAAAATTAGCTGGAGATACCCCAGAGGCCTGTTTTGTATCTATTTTTGCATAAAATGTTGAACTGACTACTTACTGAGGGTGTCTTGGGGGGACTAGAATGATTATGCATGATGCTGTAGTTATCTAGAGAGAAGCATGAAGAGGCTATGGAGTGACCTGAAAATGCATTCTGATTAAAGCTGAGTCTTGAACAGGAAAATTGCTTTGAAATGATTAAAGTTAAAATTGTTGGTAATGAAGGAAAACACTTGTCCTAGAATGAGACCTTTGAAAGAGAGAGTCTCATTTCGAATCTCTTCCACACCATAGGGCTTTGCTTTCAAATTGCAAAATATTGCATTGTATCAACCTATCACATTATCTCACCTTTGAAATTAATGAAAGATTAGGAGAATGTTCTAGATAAAAATCTGGCAAGGGATATCATGGGTGAAGATCTGCCCTTAGGAGAGTGAAGTCAGCAGCATCCTTTAGAGCTAACTTCGATGAATCTGCTCAGTGGAGCCTTTCCAAGGCTTGGACACAACCTCTGCTCTCGGGGTACTTGGCTCCTTTGTATGTCTAGCATGCCAGGTTGTAGTTCAAAACTTTGTTTAAACATCTGTCTTTCCCACCAGATCATGAGGTCCTAAAGGGACAGGGATCATGTTCATTACCTTCTGTATATTTCCAGCATCTAGTAGGGTGCCAATGCCACCTAGGATTGAGCCTATATCTCTGATTACATTTATTCTCTTTGGTAAATATTCACCTTTTCTTATATTTAAAGATGTTAATATCACATCTGAAACTAGGAAACTTATAGTACAGAATTCAGACTTTTTAGCTGTTGGAAAGGTGATATCAGTATCTATAAACAGCATATTTAAACTATGTCTATGCCATATGTAACATAATACCCCCAGCAGAGACTGGGGCAGCTTCTAGAATCAAGCACATTAATATTTCTGCAGCCAGAAGTATGAATTGGCATACTCTGTAGGATAAGTAGACTATAATTTTATAGCAGCTCAGGTCAGGTCAGATTTTGCTAACAGAGGGTTACAGAAAACTTCATATTTTTGGAACTCTTTCAATTTTAGAATTGCTAGTAAGGTACTGTGGACCTGTATTATATCTTCAGGAAGGAAAGAGTTCTTGTCTACAGGAAATATTCCTAGGTGCAAGGGCCATTACTCTTGTGAGTTCAGGGAGGATGAAGAAAATGATGCTGGGTCTTTCTGCACAGTAGCATGCTTCCAGAACTATCACTACTGCTAGGGTCTCACAGGATGGTGATACCAGAGGGGGCAATCTCAGTAGCTCATTTCCCACAAAGAAAGCTCACCCATTGTGCCACCCCTGACTCTGTGCCTTTTAGCTTATCTGCTGCTCCTTCCTCCCTGTACTAACCTATCTATCCATTTTTTTCCAGAGCCTCCCTTCTCCACTCCTCCATTGCTTTCTATCTATTTTTGTTTTCTTTTATCCTTTTTGCCTCACCAAAGCTTAGATCTTAGGAGTTTTGAGGCTCTTCTTGTTTGCCTTCAGCATAGTTCTTTGGCACATGATGCTCACATACCTCATTCACCTAAACAAGCAAAGCTTTGCTCTTATCAGGTTGTCTTTGAGTGCATATCAGTCAGTGCTTACGTGGAATGGAAGCATTCTGTGTGCATGCCTTTGTTTTATTAGGAGTTGTGTTTATCCGTTCTGTATGCTGTGTAGATAAGCATCGTGGGAATGTGTAAGTAGATAATAGGCTAATACTGTTCCCTGTACGAACCTAGTCTCCTGTATCCCAAAATGTTGGTGAAAAAATTCAAATATGGATATGTTTATACATGTTTAAAAATAAAGTAGGGAGCATCATTTATATGCTTTAATCTTTTTAAAAAATATCTTTTTGATAATTTTTAACAGTGCAATTGCTCATTTTTCCATGTGACATTTGGTTTTACCTGCCTTTATTTCTAATTGTGTTTGATTTACTTAAACCATGCATCTGTTTCGCTGGCATCCACAAGAAATCTCAATGTTATGCTATTTATTAAAGGAATCATTTTGTTCTTCTCACTTTTTCTTAGTCTCTTAGATTGCTTTTAAAGTTGTGCCTTTATTATGGTTGTTATTGTTCATGTGTAATATTGACATGAGCAAAAAATGGTGACCAGAGAGGTGGGATCAGGAAAGCAGTGTCTCTGTACTGTCAAGACATCCCTCCACTTGTTGCATCATGTTGAATGCGTGACGTCACAGTAGAAGCTGCAAGTGAAGTCCTGTGCTTCTTGTTGGTGACCTTGCTCTCTCTTTGGCACTCACAGGTCTGGTCTCAGCAGTGATTATAAGGGCAACATCCTCCTTTGTGGTACCCAATCCAGAAAGAATTGGGGCATGTTGTCAGTGCAGTACCAGGAAGTGTACTAGGGAATTCCATATTCTACCTTTTAAAAATACTTTTGAGACTGTCTCACAGTTCTTTGTAGGGATAGATTGCTGTCAATCCATTGTGGTATATCGTCAGTGATTATGGAAACCCTCCTGTTACTTAATACTGTTTTCTGAAGAACTATAGATGTTTCCATTAATGTAGGTTAAGGAATTTCCTTGATTCCCAGATAATAAAATACAGCATTTCCAAACAAGCTTTCCTCCTTAATTCACTCATTCAGTAAATGCTTATTGCTGACAGGTAGTTCCCAATCTTGTTCAAAACACCGTGCTAATTTATAATATAGAAAAGGTGAGCTAGAACCTCTGCCTGTCCAATCAGAGACATTATAGGGTCTAGAGTATAGATCAGGGGTTGCTGAACAATGGCCCTCAGGCCAAATACAGCTCGCTGCCTGTTTTTGTAAATCAAGTTTCATTGGAACAAATGTTATATTCGCTAACATATTGTCCATGCCTGTTTTGTGCTGCAAGTACAGAGTTGAATAGTTGCAACAGAGATCATATGGCCTGTAAGCCTAAACTATTTACTGTCTGATCCTTTAGAGAAAATGTTTGCTGACCCTTGCTATAGAGATGGAAACATAAATTATTACATAACATCACAGAAGAAACAGTACCTTATGGTGGGAGCAGCATGAATTTTGAACCATGCCTATTTCAAATCTTGCTTCTATCATTTACTAGCCTTACAGCCTTCATCATGTTACTTAGTAATTCTGAGCTTTATTTTTTTTTCTTTTGCAAAATGCAATTAGTAAATCTATACTGCAGGTTTAATTTTAGTAGTAGGAGAGGTTATTTATATGTAAGGCCCTCAGAGTATAACAATAGTCAATAAATGTTCACTTGTCAAAATAATAGGATGACACATAAGTAGGATGACTATCCTAGAGCCACCTTGGTTTACACCTACTGTCCCAGTTTGATTATTAATAACCCCCTTCACTCTTAAGTGTCCTAATTTGGGTAATAGATTGCATGGTCACACTATGCTTAGGGAATTTCTTAAAGTTTCATTTGTGATTATCTTATTTTGATGAGGAACCAAATTTATTTTAAAACTGTAAGTTTTATTTAAAACTTATTTTAAAGCTGTAAGTACTATGATAAGAAAGTAAATTACTTTGTATTGGTCATTGCTGACCTAACCACACAAACGTTTTGGTTCCTATATTATTAAACTTTGTTCCTTTAAGCAAGAAACATTTATTAACCCAATAATAATGTTTTCAAAATCTCATTACGGAGACTTAGAAATAACTAAACCAGTGAGAAGAAAATTGGTTTTCTGATGTGACAACCTTGCAGTAAGAGGCCCAGGAGGAGTGGGTTCTGCCTTTGATGAAATACGGTTGCATTTAGGGGGAGAAAAACTATGGGAGAACTGAGGCTGTTTTTTTTGAGCCTGACAAAGGATGTAGCCACTACTGTGCTCATTTTGTTCATTTGAATTAAGTTGGGGCCTGAACCATTGGTTTCCCCTTTAAACAAGGGCCTGAAGGTAGGGATCACTGGCAGATAAGTTATGGTCCAAAAGGGGTCACCACTTTTGATGATACCTCACTAGCCTTATACTCACCACTAGCCTTATACATTCTAAGAGAAAACACTGAATGATAGCTGTGTAATCCTCTGGATCCAAAGGTGGGAGGTCAAGAAAATAAGAGTTGTGCTACTTTATAAAAAATATATTTAACTCAAATATATTGATCTTTATATTGGGAAGAACTGGATACTGGGGAGACCCTATACCAGGCCTTGATTCCTTGGTCAGGAACAAATGGATATGAACTGGAGTGGCTGGGAGGGACTCCGTGGAAGAGTCAGGACTGAATTGGGTCTTACAAGAGAGATCCAGGGATCTAAGGAAGAGGATTACAAACTGGAAGGACAACAGTAATCAGAAGCAGGCAGATAGATATGGTATGTCCTGTTGTAGGTGCTCTGGAGAGGCCCTGAGAGTAGAGTACTTGTACTGAGAAATCATGAAGATGAGTTTGGAAGGATGTGACTGTGAAGGACCTTTGATATCAGATTAGAGAGCTGACATTTCTTTAAGCATTGAGAAATCAGTACTTATTTTAGAATAACATTTCAAATTTTGGACATTGTTTCAGTTCGTTTTGACTTTCAAACATAATTGTAGGTAATTTAATATTGTAGAATGAATATCATCTGACTGCTGCTTTGTTTATTTGGAAATTTCTCTCTCTTCTTACGCTGCTAAGTAAAATTCATCAAAATATTTTATTTGCTAAAAGTGCAGGTTGTTTCTCCTGCTTACAAAATATTTTAATGAAATGGATTTAAAAGTGTTGTGCTTCACCTCATTCCTCACACCTGACATTGATCATCTTCTGACCCTGGCTCTAGTTCTGACATGGTTTGGCTGTGTCCCCACCCAAATCATATCTTGAATTATAGTTCCCATAATCCCCATGTGTCATTGGAGGGACCTGGTGGGAGGTATTTGAATCATGGAGGCGGTTTCCCTCATGCTATTCTCATGATAGTGACTGAGTTCTCATGGGATCTGGTGGTTTTATAAAGGGCTTTCCCCCTTTTGCTTGAAACTTCTCCTTGCTGCTGCCATGCAGAGAAGGACATGCTTGCTTCCCCTTCTGCCATGATTGTAAGTTTCCTGAGGCCTCTCCAGCCATGCTGAACTGTGAGTCAATTAAACCTCTATCCTTTGTAAATACAGTCTCAAGTAGGTCTTTATTAGCAGCGTGAGAATGGACTAATATGGTAAGTTGGTACTGGGAGTGGGGTTCTGCTTAAAGATACCCCAAAAATTAGAAGCAACTTTGGAACTGGGTAACAGGCAAAGGTTGGAACAGTTTGGAGGGATCAGAAAAAGACAGGAAAGTGTGAGAAAGTTTGGAACTTCCTAGAGACTTGGAGGGCTCAGAAGACCGGAAGATAAGGGGAAGTTTGGAACTTCCTAGAGACTTGTTTAATAGCTTTGAGCAAAATACTGTTAGTGATATGGACAATAAAATCTAGGCTGAGGTGGTCTCAGATGGAGATGAGGAACTTGTTGGGAACTGGAGCAAAGATGACTTTTGTTATGCTTTAGCAAAGAGACTGGTGGCATTTTCCCCCTGCCCTAGAGATCTGTGGAACTTTAAACTTGAGAGACATGATTTAGGATATCTGCCGGAAGAAATTTCTAAGCAGCAAAGCATTCAAGAGGTAACAGAGTAGAAAGTTTGGAGAATTTGCAGCCTGATGATGCGGTAGAAAAGAAAAACTCATTTTCTTGGGAAAAATTGAACCCAGCTGCAGAAATTTGCATAAGTAATGAGGAGCCCAATGTTAATTGCCAAAACAATGAGGAAAATGTCTCCAGGGCATGTCAGAGACCATCATGGCAGCCCCTCCCGTCACAGGCCTGGAGGCCTAGGAGAGAAAAATGGTTTCATGGGCTGGGCCCAGGACCTGCCTGCTCTAAGCAGCCTCAGGACATGGTGCCCTGAGTCCCAGATGCTTTGGATTCAGCCGTGGCTAAAAGGGGCCAAGGTACAGCTCAGACCGTTGCTTTGGAGGGTACAAGCCCCAAGCCTTGGCAGCTACCATGTGGTTGGGCCTGCAGATGCATAGAAGTCAAGAATTGAGGTTTGGGAACCTCCATCTAGACTTCAGAGGATATATGGAAATGCCTGGATGTCCTGGAAGGAGTGCTGCAGATGGGGAGCTCTCATGAAGAGCCTCTGCTAGGGCAGTGTGGAAGGGAAATGTGGGGTTGGAGCCCTCACACGGAGTCCCCACTGGGGCACTGCCTAGTGGAACTGTGAGAAGAGGGCCACCATCCTCCAGACCCCAAAATGGTAGATCCACTGACAGCTTGCATTGTGCACCTGGAAAAGCTGCAGACACTCAACACCACCCCATGAAAGCAGCCAGAAGGGGAGGTGTTCCCTACAAAGCCACAGGGACGGAGCTGCCCAAGGCCATTGGAGCTCACCTCTTGCATCAGCGTGACCTGGATATGAGACATGGAGTCAAAGGAGAATCATTTTGGAACTGTAAGGTTTAATGACTACCCTACTGGATTTCAGACTTGCATGGGGCCTGTAGTCCCTTTGTATTGTCCAGTTTCTCCCATTGGAATGGGTGTATTTACCCAATGCCTGTACCCTCATTGCATCTAGGATGTAACTAACTTGCTTATGATTTTACAGGCTCATAGGCGGAAGGGACTTGCCTTGTCTCAGATGAGACTTTGGACTTAGACTTTTGGGTTAATGGTGGAATGAGTTAAGACTTTGGGGGACTGTTGGAAAGACACGATTGTGTTTTGAAATGAGAGGACATGAGATTTGGGAGGGGCTGGGTGTGGAATGATATGGTTTGGTTGTGTCCCCACTTAAATCTCATCCTGAATTGTAATTTCCACAATCCCCACGCCATGGGAGGGACCTAGTAGGAGGTAATTGAATCATGGGGTCAATCACCCTCATGCTTTTGTTGTGATAGTGAGTGAGTCTCGTGAGATCTGATGGTTTTATAAAGGGCTTTTCCCCCTTTTGCTCAGCACTTCTGCTTGCTGCCACCATGTGAAGAAGGACATGTTTGCTTCCCCTTCTGCTATGATTGTAAGTTTCCTCACAGTAACTGTGAGTCAATTAAACCTCTTTCTTTTATAAATTACCCAGTCTTGGGTATGTCTTTATTAGTTATTAGCAGCATGATAATGGAATAATACAAGTTCTGAAAATCTTTTTTTGTTTTTGTTTTTGTTTTGTTTTGTTTTTAGCTTCTAAACAGAAATGTATTGCTCACAGTTCTGGAGGTTAGGAAATCCAAGATTAAGGGGCTAGCAAATTCAGCGTCTGGTGAGGGCCCCTCACATGGTAGAAGTGCCTGAACATCTTTTTAAAAATGTCTTTCCTCCCGCTAATAGTCTTGTTCTTCCTGATTTTCTTTCCTGTGTTTTTTCCTCTATCCCAACTCAAGGCTCTTTTGCATTTGCTTGTCCTTATCTTGTCCTTGCAAGCCTTTCCCTCAAGAGAGGGTGAAACTACCTGAAGCCAAGAAATGAAAGAGTGTTAGGTAGACTATAGGTTTGTGGAAAGGGAGGGGAGGGAACAAAAGCCACACACACCTGTCCCCCTGGCATCTGAAGGAAAGGCTGGACTCATGAAGACTGTGTCTACCAGATGCCAAAATAACTTCTCAGTGGAGCCAACTCAATCAAAGACAGGCAATTCAGTGCAAATTTAGTCCATGTGGTTCGTTGGCATTGTGTGGGCAAAACAAACCCATTGACTGATATCCTGGATCATTTTCCAGCCGGTAATTTTGGTGTTTCCTAAAACAGAGATTGCTAAAGTGGGAAGCAGGAATATTCAAGTAGTGAATACAATGATCCATGGGAGGCAAGAAAAAAAATTAGAACTTCTCTTTGTATCTAAAATAAGAATCTAAGCCATATTAACATTTGATTTTATGGATTGTTAATAGCATATATGTAATTTTAACATAAATAATAGGGATGAATCCTCAAATTTTCTGCTGATGCATAATCAAAACAGTTTGGTGACTACTATTCTAGATTATGAATTTCCAATCTGTGGGCTCAGTGCCCTCCCACTCTACCATAGGGGCAAGTTATTACAAGAGTTCTATTAAGACACATAGGTGAACTTATCTTCACATTCAGTAGATACTGAAAATGCAATGATCTGCTCAAGGTTGCAGGGTTCATTTAATATGCTCTTTCTATTGTGTTTTGAAATTTACTGTAAAAGTAACTTTCTTATACCTGAAAAATGTGAATCCATTGAAGGAGACACAGTTACACATGGGACACAAATAAGTAAGGAAAGGGGAGAATCAAGTTCCAATAAGATGTTAGGTTGGTTGTTCAAAGTATTTAACCTATTGGAAGAGTTATTTATACTTAAGCATCTCTCTCTTTTTCTTCAAAGCAAAAATTGTTTTGTTTTTCTCTCAACATATTTCTTTGTTCCCCTATTTTGAGGAGTAAGTATTAGGACATTTCATGGACCTGACTTCTAGCACTGTGTTGTTTAGGGTTTTTGTTTGTTTGTTTGTTTTTGTTTTTTTTTTTTTTTTTGAGACGGCGTCTTGCTCTGTCACCAAGGCTGGAGTGCAGTGGCATGATCTCGGCTCACTGCAACCTCTGACTCCTAGGTTCAAGCAATTCTTCTGCCTCAGCCTGGCGAGTAGCTGGGATTACAGGCAGGTGCCACTGCATCTGGCTAATTTTTGTATTTTTAGTAGAGACAGGGTTTTGCCATGTTGGCCAGGCTGGTCTCAAACTCCTGACCTCAAGTGATCTGTCCACCTCGGCCTCCCAAAGTGCTGGGATTACAGGCATGAGCCACCACACCCGGCTGCATAGCTTTTTTTTAATTCATGTGTGTATTAGCTTGCTGGGACTCTCATAACAAAATACCACAGATTGTGGCTTAAACAACAGAAATTTATTTTCTGACAATTCTGGAACGAGAAGTCCAAGATCAAGGGTTCAGGATATGTTTGGGTTTTTTTCTGTAGTCCCCCTCCTTGGCTGTTGATGGCCACCTTCTTGCTATGTTCTCACATGACCTTCTCTGTGTGCACATGTGCTTCTGGTGTTTCTCTGTGTGTCATAATCTCCTCTTCTCATAAGGTCACTAATCCGGTTGCCTTCAGGCCTCATTTTAACTTAATCATCCCTTTAAAGTTTCCATATCCAAATACAGTCACATTCTGAGGTATTAGGAGTTAAGACTTCAACATATAAAGTTGAGGGAACACAATTTAGCACATAACAATGTGTACTTACTTATTCATGAGTCTATTTTTTCAGGAAAGAACGTGGGACCTAGCAGTATTGAGAAGCAACTATATTAGGGCAACTATATTCTTATTTGTCAAGGACAGTCCTGATTTATTTTTATTATCCTGACTTAATAAAAATAGCACCCCCTTGGACTGCCAGAAATGTTTCATTTGGATGGTGAATGATATGGTGATCCTGATAGAAAGCTTCTAGAACCAGAGTTCATGTATTTGAGTCTCAGCTCAAAAAATACATTGCTGCACCTAGACTACCTCGGATACGAAATAGAGGCAGTAACAGTACTTACCCAAGGCTTATTGTAAGAATTAAATGAGTCGGTATGTGTAAGTCATTCAGAACACTGCCCTCCATAGAGTAAGCACTGAGTGTAACACTGAGTAAGCAAAGAGCAGGAGGATTGTATATGTCAAGTGTGATGGTGAATTTTATGTGTCAGCTTGGCTGTGCCAGTGTGCTCAGATCTTTGGTCGAACATTATTCCGGATGTTTCTTTGAGGGTGCTTTTGAATGAGATTTACATTTAAATTGATCGACTTTGAGTAAAGCAGATTACTGTCTGTAATGTGGGTAAGCCTCTTCAATCAGTTGAAGGCCTGAATAGAACAACAGGATGACTTCCCCTGAGTAAGAAGGAACACACCAGCAGATCATCTTCAGACCTCACCTGCAACATTGACTCTTCCTGGTTCACCAGCAGTCTGCCTTTGGACACGAACTGCAACTTTTTCCTGCGTCTCCAGTCGGCTGACCTCCCTTGTCAGATTTTGGACTTGCCAAGCCTCCACAATCACATGTGCTAATTCCTTAAAGATAAATCTCTCTCTCTCTCTCTCTCTCTCTCTCTCTCTCTGTCTCTCTCTCTCTCTCTCTCTCTCTCTCTCTCTCTCTATATATATATATATATATATATACACACACATACTGTTGGTTCAGTTTCTCTGGAGAACCTAGCTAATACAGCCAGTATGCAAGTCAAAACTGTACCTGAAGGATAATTTTTAATTTTTACAAAGTTCATTTATTTCTGGATTTTTATCTTTCTATATTCACTATACTCTTTGCCTGCCTATAGACATATCAATTTTAAAAAATGAAGATCCATGACAAGACACTATGGAGGATGAATAGACACTCTGTCTCTCTCTATTATTCTCAGTATTAAAAAAAAACCCTGAATTTTGCATTCCCATACCATGTTTTGAAGCAATATTGATGTTATCTGATAGAATTCTCATCATTCATCATTGTGAAGATGAATTATTTTTTTTCAGGAAGCAAGAGTAGTAGCCTTAATAAATGTTTAAAATAAAAGAATTCTAAGATTGGCTTTGGTAAAATGAGTGTTGATTAAAAAAAAATTGAATCACTATGCCCAAAAATGAGTCCAAAGCTAAGCAAGCAAGCAGATATATTGGCAAGAGTTCAGCCAAGTTAGAAGACTGGCAAATCACCCTTATGAAAAAAAGTTAAACACCTTGAAGAGCAAATAAAGGCTTGAGGTACATCTGAGTAGCAGCTTTCAAATTTTAAAAAGGGTTATTGTAGAAGAGATGGAGACCAGCTGTTTTCCAACTCTGCTGAGCTCAGATAAGAACAAAACTGGATAAAAACTGCAATATGACAGATCATTTAGGTCTAGGGAAGTATTTCCTGGAAGTTAACATAGATGGAATGGTTTTTTATGATGTTCTGGAATACATTCAAGGGATTCTTTAAAGTTGATTAGGTTTACCTTTTCCAGACGTGAAACAAAGTGGAAACTACAGATTTAGGTTCCCCAACTGAGTAATCAGCAGAATCACTAGGGTTAGGTGGGGTGAGGAGACTTTAAAAAAAAAACACAGACTTCATTTCTATGAAGTAATAGAGGTAGCTTACAGGATATATTGTTGAGAGTAAAAGCAAGGTGCACAAGAGAATATAGCATGTTACCTTTGGTATAAGTCTAAAAGGGAAAGAGGAATATGTATGTATCATTATTTGCTTTTTTTCCACTTCAAAAAGGAAACACAGAAACAACAAACCAGAAACTAATAAAATTAGTTACCTATTGCAGATGGGGTGGAAGATGGGAATGGGATTTCTCTTTGTATACTTTTTGTTTCAGTTTCCTATTGCTGATCTAATAAATTCCCATAAATGTATCTCCTTACAACAACACAAATGTACTATTTTACAGTTCTGGATGTCAAAAGTCCAATATGGGTCTCACTGGGCTAAAGTTAAGATGTCAGCAGGGCTGCATTCCTTCTGAAAGTTCTAGAGGACAATTCATCTCCTTCCTTTCTCTAGCTTCGAGAGGCCGCCTGCATTCCTTGGCTCATGGTCCTTTTCTGCATCTTCAAAGCCAGCAGCACTGCATTTTCAAATCTCTTTGAATCTGACCGTTCTGCCTCCTGCTTTCACTGTTTAGGACCCTTCTGATTACATTCAGGCCCATAAAATAATAGAGAATATTCTTGTTATCTTAAGGTCAACTGGTTAGCATCTTAATTCTTCTTTATTCTCTAACATATTCACAGCTTCTGGCAATTAAGATGTGGACATCTTTTGCCAGGACAGTGGCGGGGAGGCATCATTCTGCCTACCACATCTTTAAAAAATAATCTTAACTTTTGAATGATGTAAATTTGTATATATTCAAAAATGAAATGGAGTAAAAAATGGGTAATAAAAGCAAACTCTAAAATTGAGTATAAATAGAAACAAATAAGCCTACCTCTATATCAAATGGTAACATAACTACACTGGGGAGAAAAAAAAGAATTTATTCCAGGCCGGGTGCAGTGGCTCACGCCTGTAATCCCAGCACTTTGGGAGGCCGAGGCAGATGGATCACTAGGTCACAAGATCGAGACCATCTTGGCTAACACGGTGAAACCCCCTCTCTACTAAAAATACAAAAAATTAGCTGGGCGTGGTGGCTGGTGCCTGTAGTCCCAGCTACTCAGGAGGCTGAGGCAGGAGAATGGCATGAACCTGGGAGGCGGACCTTGCAGTGAGCCAAGATCATGCCACTGCACTCCAGCCTACAAGTACACCTTAAACTGAGATATATTTTAAGGACTAAAATAATTACACAGACATCTTAATTTGTACTCAGCAGATTTATTTTTGGTAATGGTTGTAGTGTAGTCACCTTGAAACTATTTTGAGTATATTTTAGGAAAGTATAAATGAATAAATGTGTTAATGTTGTGGGGAGCCAGGGTAATCACTGTGGAAGAAGGGAGATAAAATATGGAGTCCAGAAGGTGAGGGAGAACTTTGTGGTATTGGATTTTTTATGTGTATTCCCTGAAATGGCATAGAATATTGACACCCCAGGAGCACTGAGCACACCTAGTACTAAACCTTGGTTTCTAAATAATGGCCAGGCACGGTGGCTCACACCTGTAATCCCAGCACTTTGGGAGGCTGAGGCTGGTGGATCACGAGGTCAAGAGATCAAGACCATCCTGGCCAACATGGTGAAACCCCGTCTCTACTAAAAATACAAAAAATTAGCCAGGCGTGGTGGCGGGCACCTGTAGTCCCAGCTACTCAGGAGGCTGAGGCAGGAGAATGGCGTGAACCCAGGAGGTGGAGCTTGCAGTGAGCTGAGATTGCGCCACTGCACTCCAGCCTGGGCGACAGAGTGAGACTCCGTCTCAAAAGCAAACAAACAAACAAGAAACCAAGGCACTTTAAAGAAATGTCTGATCTCAGGGGGAGCAGGTATTAGGTGCAAGGTAAGCCTGTAACAACTAATAGTGCCAAAAAGTAAGGTAGCGCTAAAATACTGATGGAGATGTATCCAAAGGACACATAGAGCTCCCACTGGCCAAACTTAAGACATTTGAGCATCAAACAGATAAATAAAAAGTAGTCACAGATTTTGACTTAAAAAAGGACTTCTTGATATTACAATAGAGGCAGTTAGGGTGAAAGGGAAAGCACTTTTTTTTTTAGAGAACAATGCCAACTAATAAATGCAAAAGAAGGAATAGATTTGGAAAATCATTATTTTTGTAATCCCTAATGTAATAAGTGATTCAGACAGGATCATCAATGAATGTTAACACAATTAGATGAAATATAGCTGGCATATAGGATATTTACATTATTACAAACTATCTCACAGAGTTATTAATTACAGAAGGAAAAAGATTTATTTATGATGGAGAAATCCAGTCAGTATTGCCTTAAGTGATCAAACTTGGCATCACAACAATGAGATGCACCGATATTTTGTGCCACCTGATTTGATGGACCTTGACTCTAGTCATGAGGGAAAAAAAATCAAGCAATTCCAGATATACGACATTTTACAAGGCAGCTTGCTGGGACTCCAGATTAAAAGAAATTAAATGTAAACCGAAGCAAAGTAATGACCACCAAATGCAATTTGTGACCCTTGATTAGACCTTGAATTTTTAAAATAATGGCTATAAAAGACATCACTGGGACAATTGGAAAATTTTGAATATGGACTATGTAATAAGTAATATTGTATCTACATTAAATATCTTGTGTATAATAATGGTATCGTGTTCATATATGAAACGGTCTTCATTCTCAGGAGATATATGTTGAAGTATTCAGGGATAAATTTCACATGATGTCAACAACTATCAAACAGTTTAGAAGAAGTAGCTGTGTACATGTCACATATATGTACATACACATAAAATGAGAAAAAAATGAATGCAGCAAAATGTAAATGCTTACTTTTGATGGAGCTGTTTTTTGTACCACACTTTCAAATTTTTTACAGGTCTGATTTTCAAAATAACAAGTAGAAGAAAAAAAAAACCCTTTATTGAGCCCAAGGGCTTCTTGCTACCCTTCGTGCATATTTAGTTTGTATTTCAAGTTGTTGTTAAAAGATTTTTCTTCTTCTTCTTCTTCTGTGTAAACAATGTGTTTTTGATTATCTTTTTGGAAGCCTTCCCTGACATCCAGTTCCGTCTTCGCGTCCCTAGACAATGTGATTTTTTTGAATACGTATGATAGCAAATAGAAGAGATTTCCTGAATTCATGTGATAGCAAATAGAAGAGCTTCAATGAAAGGAATGTTTTATGTTAATCTCTGTGGAAGTCCAGTTTATAGGAAAAACATTTGAAAATAAAATGGTAAATAAAGTGGACATATAGTATTACTTTATAACTGGCACTCAGTAAATATGTGCTAAATATGAGTGTATTTTGTAAGCTTCTAAATACCATTAAAATATCACCTGATAGTAACTATAACAACAACAATTTTTTTAAAAACACAGATTTCCAGGCCCTCCTTCAGACCTGTTGAAGGGTAATCTCTTAAGATAAGACCCTGATCTGCCTTTTAAACAAGTTTGCTATGTTCTCCTGTTCACTGAAATTGATGTCTTTAAGATTTAAGATGTTTAAGGGCTCCCTTCCTGTCTTTGGGCTCAGCCTTAAGTCCTCCCCCTCACCTCCTCTTCCATCCTCGCCAATCTCTGCTCGCCTCTGCTGATGGGGATTCTTTACCATCTGCCATGATCTGTATACTTTATTATTTTTCCTCGCTACCCATCCCACCTTGTTTGCTTTCTCTTTGTTTTCCACCTCTCTCCATGAGTACTAGATCCATGTTACTCAGTGTACTCTCCATGGAGACAGCCTACCCAGTCTCACACCTAACTCCTGCTGCTCATCTAGTAGGTGGGACAATGTTTTTCACAAAATATATATATTTTTTAGGACTCTGTGATTTTTCCGTAAAGAAAGTCTCTCTAGGATACCAATGACTCTGCGGGAAACTCTGAGAATGTACGCCAGATTTATGCTTCCTGGGTCTATGCAAATAGGCTCTTGAGGCTAATGGTTAAGATGGTGGACTCTGGAGTCAAACTGCTTGGTTCTAAAGACAGACTAACCGCTTGGTAGCTGTATGACTTTTGGCAAATTTTTTAACCTCTTTGAGCTTTGCTTTCTCATTTGTAAAAGGGAAATACTAACAGAACCTACTTCAAATGGTTTTTGTGAGGATTAAAGGAGTTTACATACAATAGCACCTAGAAAAATGCTATATAAGTGCTTACTGTTTTTTTCTTTGTATTTCAATGGCTACAAAAGGTGTTTACTATTTTTTTTTATTCATCATCACTTCTCCCTGGAATGTTAAACCTGGATTACATTCTGCTTTCAAGCTATTAATAATGATTCTTATAAAATGATCTCTTTATTGCTTTCTTTCTGTTTCTCATGAATTAAGGTTTCCCTAGGACTTCTGCATGCCCATGCCACACATATCCTGTGGCCCCCAGAGCGCTGGCAGAAATTGGAATCTGTTCTTCCTCCAGAGCGCTTACCAGTACAGAGAGAAGAGGAATGACTGCATGAATCTACCTGAGTTGCTGGCATTGGGAGGCCAGTTACTAGAAAGGAATAGAAAAAAGAAGCCTCCAAAAGGGAAAAACTTCTGACAATATGATGCTGTGTGAGAAATATTTACAGCACATTAAGACGATCTGTATTATTAAATAAATAATTTTCAAATGTTAAACAGTATTAAATGGCACCTGATTTTGTGTTAAATTTTAGTTCCCTGTTGTTTAATGCCCCCAAAATATGCAGAACTTTGGGAATATAAAAATTTTGCACCCAGATGTCTTAATGGGGCTAAATTTCAGATTATTTGTTACATATACTTATTATATTGATTGTTGGGTTTTGATTTTGGTGCTTGCTGCTGAAATAAATTAAAAATTAATATTCAATAAAAATGATGTATTTGCCACTTACTGTTAAGGTAGAACAAGAAGGAACACATATTATACACATAATGATGGGAATTACATTGTGATTTGTACTGTCTACAAAGCAGTAACTGCCAGTTAGGAAGAACAGTAAACAGTGATGTTAAAATAAAACAATGATTTGCTAAGGTCCTGTTTTGAGTATTTAATTCTCATTGAGTACATCCATTAATGAGGAATTTCTTATCTCTTCTGAAAATAAGGAATCAAAGTAATGGAGAACCCATTCTATCGATACTTGCATACAGTCAAGCCTTTCTTATTGGCCCTTTTTAATCCCGCATTTCTGAGTGATCTCATGCCTATTCACAATGATGGGTAAACCCCTTTATCCGCATTTAGTCATACTATGTGTTTAAAAGTTCTGAGTGAAATAGAAGAAAAAACAGTCCAGATCAGCCACGTTTGATTTTCTTCCCCTAATTATTTCTCAGTATTCACGTCTGTAATACTGAAATCACCAATTGCAAAGTTATAGTAGAATCATAGAGTCTGTAATTTGTATGGATAATGGAATAAATTCCTTGCATCTAAGTCCGTGTTTATGAAAGCTTCTTTTTCTCCCATTGGTTAGAGGTTTGTGTAAATTAGTATTAGCATAATCATATTCAACAAATATTAATGAGCACTTACATACTAATGTTGGACAGAATTTTTTTTAAAACAGATCTGCTTAAAATTTTTCTGTGGCTCTTCATTGCCCTTCTCAATTCTTCAGTTCCATTTTCTCTTTTCCCCAACTCGAACTTCATACCCTGGCTTTTAACTGCAGTTTACCAAATACTGCTATTTCAAAGCTTGTAATTTTTTTCTTTCTTGGCAAAGTGCGTCCCTTGGAATTATGTGTAAAATGTTTAGTGCATAAGGGTATTGACTCTTTACTTGCTGGAACACAGGAGGGTCTATGGGTCATATAGGAGGGGATTGGGAGTACTGAGGGGAGGTAGAGTAAAGAACAAATAGACAGGTGCTGGTAGTGGCTGCTATTTACCACTGGTATAAAAGAGTTCAATATTTTAACAGTTTACCCCATTGGCTATCAGCCTTGCTACCTTATTGACTACCTGTGCCATTGTTACTTGAACTATTTATTCAAGATTGTATATCTTTGGAGGGAAGGTAAATGCTCTTTCTATTCAATTTTCTATTCACTAGCCATCCAGCACATCACCAGCAGAGTTAATGCCTAATGCTTGTTGAACAGCTCAGCTGACTAGTGACTTCCTCAGGAATACATCCCCAGGCAAAGTCACTGCTCTACCTGGTATATACATTCATTAATGTATCACTCTGCATGTTAATGATTCGTGTACATACTTTCTCCCCTACTAGACTGTGAACTAGTAGTCTAATCTAGAGCAGGGTTTATCTTGCTCAACTTAGTCATATGATTGCTCATAATTGACAATAAAATCCTGTCCAATCAATGTATGAATCCTAGGCACTGTGTTAAGGACAGGAAAATCAAAATAGATAAAACAAATATTCTCATAGTCGACTGGTGGGGGCAGGAGGAACTGTAAAGAGGCAAAGAGTTAACATACAATTCCGCAGTAGGTATAGAGCATGGAATAGGTGCAATGGGAGCAGAAAGGGCTGTAAATCTGATTGTGCCTGGGGAAATAGGGATGGGAGAAACCATCACAGGAGGGGTGCCATGGGCTGAGCCTTCTAGGATGAATGGAGTTCCCCTCCTGTGAATTATAAATTTAATCTGTATAAATGATTTCAGTTACTTAAATAGTTTCCTCTCAAACATTACTGCTAGTTTACGGTTCAGGGTGTAGTGTGCGTATTATGTTTTATACATTTAATTTGTAAAATGTGAAATAATGATTGTACCTCAGGAACACTGAGATTTGTAATTAATTTTTTTTCACTTTTTACAACAGTCATTTCAAACAATTTTAACAAGTAACTTATAAAAATGTGTTATATATCGGATGTTCCAAGATGGCCAAATAAGAACAGTTGCAGTCTACAGCTCCCAGCATGAACAATGCAGAAGATGGGTGATTTCTGCATTTCCAACTGAGGTACTGGGTTTGTCTCCCTGGGACTTGTTGGACAGTGGGTGCAGCCAAAAGAGCAGGGCGGGGCATCGCCTCACCCAGGAAGTGCAAGGAGTCAGGGAATTCCCTTTCCTAGCCAAGGGAAGCCATGACAGATGGTACCTGGAAAATCGGGACACTCCCACCCTAATACTACGCTTTTCCAATGGTCTTAGCAAATGGCACACCAGGAGATTATATCCTGCACCTGGCTCACAGGGTCCCATGCCCACGGAGCCTCGCTCACTGCTAGCACGGCAGTCTGAGATCAAACTGCAAGGTGGCAGCAAGGCTGGGGGAGGGGGGTCCACAATTGCTGAGGCTTGAGTAGGCAAACAAAGCAGCTGGGAAGCTCGAACTGGGTGGAGCCCACTGCAGCTCAAGGAGGCCTGCCTGCCTCTGTAGACTCCACATCTGGGGGCAGGGCATAGCTGAACAACAGGCAGCAAAAACTTCTGCTGGCTTAAACATCCCTATCTGACAGCTTTGAAGAGAGTAGTGGTTCTCCAAGCACAGAGGTTGAGATCTGAGAACGGACAGACTGCCTCCTCAAATGGGTCCCTGACCTCTGAGTAGCCTAACTGGGAGACACCTCCCAGTAGGGGCCAACTGACACCTCATACAGCTGGGTGCCTCTCTGAGATGAAGCTTCCAGAGGAAGGATCAGGCAGCAACATTTGCCATTCTGCAATATTTGCTGTTCTATAGCCTCCACTGGCGATACCCAGGCAAACAGGGTCTGGAGTGGACTTCCAGCGAACTCCAACAGACCTGTAGCTGACGGTCCTGACTGTTAGAAGGAAAACTAACAAACAGAAAGGAAATCCACACCAAAACCCCATCTGCACGTCACCATGATCAAAGACCAAAGGTAGATAAAACCAAAAAGATGGGGAGAAACCAGAGCAGAAAAGCTGAAAATTCTAAAAATCAGAGCACCTCTTCTCCTCCAAAGGAACACAGCTCCTCGCCAGCAATGGAGCAAAGCTGGATGGAGAATGACTTTGATGAGTTGAGAGAAGAAAGCTTCAGACGACTGGTAATAACAAACTTCTCCAAGCTAAAGGAGGATGCTCAAACCCATCGCAAAGAAGCTAAAAACCTTGAAAAAAGATTAGACAGATGGCTAACTAGAATAAACAGCGTAGAGAAGACCTTAAATGACTGGATGGAGCTGAAAACCATGGCACAAGAAATAACGTAATGCATGCACAAGCTTCAGTAGCCGATTTGATCAAGTGGAAGAAAGGGTATCAGTGATTGAAGATCAAATGAATGAAATGAAGTGAGAAGAGAAGTTTAGAGAAAAAAGAGTAAGAAGAAATGAACAAAGCCTCCAAGAAATATGGGACTATGTGAAAAGACCAAATCTACATTTGATTGGTGTACCTGAAAGTGACGGGGAGAATGGAACCAAGTTGGAAAACATTCTGCAGGATATTATCCAGGAGAACTTCCCCAGCCTAGCAAGGCAGGCCAACATTCAAATTCAGGAAATACAGAGAACGTCACAAAGATACTCCTCGAGAAGAGCAACTCCAAGACACATAATTGTCAGATTCACCAAAGTTGAAATGAAGGAAAAAATATTAAGGGCAGCCAGAGAGAAAAGTCAGGTTACTCACAAAGGGAAGCCCATCAGACTAACAGTGGATCTCTCTGCAGAAACTCTACAAGCCAGAGAGAGTGGGGGCCAATATTCAACATTCTTAAAGAAAAGAATTTTCAACCCAGAATTTCATATCCAGCCAAACTAAGCTTCATAAGTGAAGGAGAAATAAAATCCTTTACAGACAAGCAAATGCTGAGAGATTTTGTCACCACCAGGCCTTCCCTACAAGAGCTCCTGAAGGAAGCACTAAACATGGAAAGGAACAACTGGTACCAGCCACTGCAAAATCATGCCAAATTGTAAAGACCATCAAGGCTAGGAAGAAACTGCATCAACTAACAAGCAAAATCACCAGCTAACATCATAATGACAGGATCAAATTCACACATAACAATATTAACTTTAAATGTAAATGGGCTAAGTGCTCCAGTTGAGAAACACAGACTGGCAAATTGGACAAAGAGTCAAGACCCAATGGTGTGCTGTATTCAGGAGACCCATCTCATGTGCAGTGACACACATAGGCTCAAAAAAAAGGGATGGAGAAAGATCTACCAAGCAAATGGAAAACAAAAAAAAAGCAGGGTTTGCAATCCTAGTCTCGGATAAAACAGACTTTAAACCAACAAAGATCAAAAGAGACAAAGAAGGCCATTACATAATGGTAAAGGGATCAATTCAACCAGAAGAGCTAATTTTCCTAAATGTATATGCACCCAAAACAGGAACACCCAGATTCATAAAGCAAGTCCTTAGAGACCTACAAAGAGACTTACACTCCCACACAATAATAATGGGAGACTTTAACACCCCACTGTCAACATTAAACAGATCAACGAGACAGAAAGTTAACAAGGATATCCAGGCATTGAACTCAGCTCTGCACCAAGCGGACCTAATAGACATCTACAGAACTCTACACCCCAAATCAACAGAATATACATTCTTCTCAGCACCACATCACACATATTCCAAAATTGAACACACAGTTGGAAGTAAAGCACTCCTCAGCAAATGTAAAAGAACAGAAATTTTAACAAACTGTCTCTCAGACCACAGTGCAATCAAACTAGAACTCAGGATTAAGAAACTCACTCAAAACAGCTCAACTACATGGAAACTGAACAACCTGCTCCTGAATGACTACTGGGTACATAGCGAAATGAAGGCAGAAATAAAGATGTTCTTCGAAACCAATGAGAACAAAGACACAATATACCAGAATCTCTGGGACACATTTAAAGCAGTGTAGAGGGAAATTTATAGCACTAAATGCCCACAAGAGAAAGCAGGAAAGATCTAAAATTGACACCCTAACATCACAATAAAAAGCACTAGAGAAGGAAGAGCAAACACATTCAAAAGCTAGCAGAAAGCAAGAAATAACTAAGATGAGAGCAGAACTGAAGGAGATAGAGACACAAAAAACCCTTCAAAAAATCAATGAATCCAGGAGCTGGTGTTTTGAAAAGATCAACAAAATTGATAGACTGCTAGCAACACTAATAAAGAAGAAAAGAGAGAAGAATCAAATAGATGCAATAAAAAATGATAAAGGGGATATCACCACCAATCCCAGAGAAATACAAACTACCATCAGAGAATACCGTAAACACCTCTACACAAACAAACTAGAGAATCTAGAAGAAATGGATAAATTCCTGGACACATACACCCTCACAAGACTAAACCAGGAATAAGTTGAATCCCTGAATAGACCAATAACAGGCTCTGAAATTGAGGCAATAATTAATAGCCTACCAAACAAAAAAAGTCCAGGACCAGATGGATTCAAAGCTGAATTCTAACAGAGGTACAAGGAGGAGCTGGTACCATTCCTTCTGAAACTATTCCAATCAATAGAAAAAGAGGGAATCCTCCCTAACTCATTTTATGAGGCCGGTATCATCCTGATACCAAAGCCTGGCAGAGACACTACAACAAAAGAGAATTTTACACCAATATTCCTGATGAACATTGATGCAAATATCCTCAATAAAATACTGGCAAACCGAATCCAGCAACACATCAAAAAGCTTGTCAACCACGATCAGGTTGGCTTCATCGCTGGGATGCAAGTCTGGTTCAACATACACAAATCAATAAATGTAATCCATCATATAAACAGAACCAAAGACAAAAACCACATGATTTTCTCAGTAGATGAAGAAAAGGCCGTCGACAAAATTCAACAGCCCTTCATGCTAAAAACTCTCAATAAACTCGGTATTGATGGGACATATCTCAAAATAATAAGAGCTATTTATGACAAACCCACAGCCAATATCATACTGAATGGGCAGAAACTGGAATCATTCCCTTTGAAAACTGGCACAAGGCAGGGATGCCCTCTCTAACCACTCATATTCAACGTAGTGTTGGAAGTTCTGGCCAGGGCAATCAGGCAGGAGAAAGAAATAAAAGGTATTCAGTTAGGAAAAGAGGAAGTCAAATTGTCCCTGTTTGCAGATAACATGATTGTATATTTAGAAAACCCCATTGTCTGAGCCCAAAATCTCCTTAAGCTGATAAACAACTTCAGCAAAGTCTCAGGATACAAAATCAATGTGCAAAAATCACAAGCATTCCTCTACACCAATAACAGACAAACAGAGAGCCAAATCATGAGTGAACTCCCATTCACAATTGCTTCAAAGAGAATAAAATACCTAGGAATCCAACTTAGAAGGGATGTGAAGGACCTCTTCAAGGAGAACTACAAATCACTGCTCAACAAAATAAAAGAGGACACAAACAAATGGAAGAACATTACATGCTCATGGATAGGAAGAATCAATATTGTGAAAATGGCCATACTGCCCAAGGTAATTTATAGACTCAATGCCGTCCCCATCAAGCTACCAATGACTTTCTTCACAGAATTGGAAAAAACTACTTTAAAGTTCATATGGAACCAAAAAGAGCCTGCATTGCCAAGACAATCCTAAGCAAAAAGAACGAAGCTGGAGGCATCATGCTACCTGACTTCAAACGATACTATAAGGCTACAGGAACCAAAACAGCATGGTACTGGTACCGAAACAGAGATATAGACTGATGGAACAGAACAGAGCCCTCAGAAATAATACCACACATCAACAACCATCTGATCTTTGACAAACCTGACAAAAACAAGCAATGGGGAAAGTATTCCCTATTTAATAAATGGTGCTGGGAAAACTGGCTAGCCATATGTAGAAAGCTGAAACTGGATCCCTTCCTTACACCTTACACAAAAATTAATTCAAGATGTATTAAAGGCTTAAATGTTAGACCTAAAACCGTAAAAACCCTAGAAGAAAATCTAGGCAATACCATTCAGGACATAGGCAAGGGCAAGGACTTCATGACTAAAACACCAAAAGCAATGGCAACAAAGCCAAAATTGACAAATGGGATCTGATTAAACTAAAGAGCTTCTGCACAGCAAAAGAAACTACCATCATTGTCAACAGGGAACCTACAGAATGCAAGGAAATTTTTATGATCTACCCATCTGACAAAGGGCTAATATCCAGAATCTACAATGAACTCAAACAAATTTACAAGAAAAAATCAAACAACCCCATCAAAAAGTGGGCAAAAGGTATAAACAGACACTTCTCAAAAGAAGACATTTATGCAGCCAAAAGACACATGAAAAAATGCTCATCATCACCGGCCATCAGAGAAATGCAAATCAAAACCACAATGAGAAACCATCTCACACCAGTTAGAATGGCAATCATTAAAAAGTCAGGAAACAACAGCTGCTGGAGAGGATGTGGAGAAATAGGAACACTTTTACACTGTTGGTGGGACTGTAAACTAGTTCAACCCTTGTGGAAGTCAGTGTGGCAATTCCTCAGGGATCTAGAGCTAGAAATACCATTTGACCCAGCTATCCCATTACTGGGTATATAAACAAAGGAGTATAAATCATGCTGCTATAAAGACACATGCACACATATGTTTATTGCGACACTATTCACAATAGCAAAGACTTGGAACCAACCCAAATGTCCATCAATGATAGACTGGATTAAGAAAATGTGGCACATATACACACCATGGAATACTATGCAGCCATAAAAGACGATGAGTTCATGACCTTCGTAGGGACATGGATGAAGCTGGAAACCATCATTCTCAGCAAACTATCGCAAGGACAGAAAAACAAACACCGCATGTTCTCACTCATAGGTGGGAATTGAACAGTGAGAACACTTGGTCACAGGAAGGGGAACATCACACACAGGGCCTGTCGTGGGGTGGGGGAGGGGGGAGGGATAGCATTAGGAGATATACCTAATGTAAATGAGGAGTTAACAGGTGCAGCACACCAACATGGCACATGTATGCATATGTAACAAACCTGCACGTTGTGCACATGTACCCTAGAACTTAAAGTATAATAATAAAATAAAATTTTTAAAAATGTGTTATATATCAAAGAACTTTTAAATTTAAATGAATGTTAAACTACCAAATTAGCATGCTCACTTTTGCCTTGCACATACAGTTTCTGAATTCAGATGGTCAGAAAAAAAGGAAATTTAAAATAATTTTAAAGTTATCTATGCTACAGTTATAAAACTTCACTGGCATACATTTTTGTGAGAGAGAGTGGAGACTGGCCTTTGGAAATGGAACTTGGAAAGTATTTTAATATTCTTTAAGTTACAGTTTATGTAATCAACTATAGTCACAATTGGAATTTTTTTGAAGTTTTACCCTCAATAATATTAGTCTACAGCATAAAAATATTTTCTCTATTCCTTCCTAAACCATATTCACCTCTATATACCTGGTGATTTCCTCCTGAACCTTTCTCAGGTCTACTCAAATTTGCCTCCTCATGGAACCTCTCTGGTCATCCTTTCTAAAGCTGCCCCTTTGTCACTTTCTATCCACCTAGGCTGTTGCGTTTCCTTGATAGCCCTTTCACTGTTGTGATATTATGTTATTTGTTGATACTGTGCCAACTGGAATGTAAAATGCATGTAATTTGTGTTGTTCAGCACTATATTCCAATTACTATGAAAGTGATGTGTCTTCATCAATACTATCACACTCAGATCATATTATCTTTCTTGTATTACTGTTGTTTTATTACTGTCATTGAACTTTTCTTACTATTCTGATTTTTGGATTTACATTTCTTTTTTTTTTTTTTTTTTTTCCTTTGGAGACAGAGACTCGCTCTGTTGCCCAGGCTGGAGTGCAGTGGCGTGATCTCAGCTCACTGCAACTTCTGCCTCCTGGGTTTCCAGATTCAAGAGGTTCTCATGCCTCGGGCTCCCGAGTAGCTGGGACTACAGGCCGTGCGCCACCACGCCCAGCGAATTTTGTTTCTGAATTTTTAGTAGAGATGGGGTTTCACTGTGTTGGCTAGGCTGCTCTCAAACTCCTGAGCTCAGTCAATCCACCCACCTCTGCCTTCCAAAGTGCTAGGATTACAGGCATGAGCCACTGCACCCAGCCTTTAATCCATGTCTGTAATATTCTTTTAAATTATTTTTGTTTCTTGTTTCATAATTTATTCTGCATTCTGGATATGTTTGTCAAATTTATCTTTCCTATCACTAATTTAGTTTTCTGATATATGAATATGCATTTTGCTATTTCCAATATTAATTTTATTTTCTTGCATATTTCATTTACTTTTATTCTTTTTATTTTGCCCTCTCTTACAGGGTAGATGTAACATACACATGCACAATGAGGAGAGAAAATATTTGGTTTCTAAAGTTCTCTTTTTTTAAAGTAGTGACCTTACTTTATGGAAAAAATTATTTCAAGCCCTTTTGGCATGATTTTTAAAAATATGTTACAGAAATTTTTGAGTGTCTTACATTGCATTTTTTTTTTTATCACCACTTGACTATGATTGCTGATCTATCTGTGCTGCTGTTCAGAAGCCAGGTGTCTCTGTAAATATCAAGTTCTACCCATTCTGGAGCTGGGGAGTTTCAGGCTGGTAGCATAGCTTTTTAACTGCAGTGGCCATAACTCAAGTGCTGGTAGATATCTTTCCCTGAATCTAGAACTGAAGCACTGGCTAACCGTAGAGGCAGGGCTTATATCTCATCTCTACAAAACACCTCTGATTAGAACCAGAGTGGACTTGGTTGCTCCTAAAAATATACTCTATCTTGAATGATTTCTTTAATGTTTTTATTTTTATTTTTAATAAGCAAGAATCGACCAAAATTAGAGATCTGCCAGGGAAAATTCATAATGAGACAAGCTTACTAATATGTCCTAAACTCCTTACAAACTCCCCACCCTTAAACAAAAATTATTTATATAAATATGTATACATATATATTACACGTATATTACTAAGAGGACTAAAAGAGACCTGCCAGGGAAAAATCATGAGACAAGCTTACTAAGATGTCCTAAATTCCTTACACCCCACCCTTAAAGAAAAATTATTTATATAAATATGTGTACATATGTATTAAACGTATATTACTAAGAGGACCAAAAAAGTAAAAATAGCATACTACACATAAACAAATAATATCTACAATGTTACATATTTACAAGAGTCTATTGAATATTAAGCTAAGTATAAAATCCTAATTTTAATCAAAATAGAAGTCTACATTTTCTAACCATAATTTAATGAAAATAAATAATTCTGATTTTGTCCATTCAGGCTGCTGCAGCAAAATGGATTAGATAACTTATAAATGAGAAGTTAATTTCTCACAGTTTTAGAACTTAGGAAGTCCAAGATCAAGGTGCCAGAAGATTTGCTCTCTGACGAGGCCCCTCTTCCTTCCTAGATGTCTTCTTCACCTTACATGGAAGAAGGGGCAAGCAAGCTCCTTCAGGTCTCTTTATAGGGCATTAATCCTGTTCAACAGGCCTCCACCCCTGATCTAATGACCTGCCACAGTCCTCACTTCCTAATACTATTGCACCAGGGAGTCAGGATTTCAACTTATGAATTTTAGAGGAGAAAAACATTCAGACCACAGCATATTCCTAATATAGACAACGTTAGGACCTTTAAGTCTATTTAATAGATCACTTTAAGTCACTTTAAGTCTATTTAATAACCTTTGCCTTTTGTGCCTTCTTTGTCATTTAAAAAAATTGCATATATTTTAAACATCACAATATATTAATATGTCAATATTTTAAAAATTTACTCACATATTTACTATTTTTTCCTGCATTTCCATGCAATTGTGTCTAAATGGTTGTTAAATCACCCAGCTGAGTTCCTAAGTTCAACTATTATATTTTTCATTCCTAGAATTTCCATTCGATTCTCTTTATAGTTCCTATTTTTCTGCCGAAATTCCTAATTTTATTATCTATTTCATAAACATATTAATAATTATTATCTTAAACTACATGATCACTTTGATTTTTGAATTTCTCATATGTTTGTTTCTATTGTCTGTTTTTTTTTTCCTGGAGTTTGATCAATTCTTGCAATTTTGTATGCTTATACATTTTTAATTCATTTTGAAAAATCACATTTGAAAAATGTTAGAGATAATTAGAAACTATTTAGAGATAATATTTGAAATAATTCAATAAATATTAACTTCTACCAATGAGGATTTTTATTTTGTCCTCACCCTCCCAAGATGTAACCATCTGGGGTCTCATGCTCTAATGTTTACCAGAGATGCTCCTCCTTTTTAAGCCTGCCAAACTATTAGTTTTTAAGCCTCTTTGCTGCTGCATTCACATGGGCAAATACCTTAAGAGAAACAGTGAGCTGACTGCAATACACATCTCAATTTCTCTTATGTCTAGAATCTTGATCTTAGAAGTTATTGGTAAGACTCACTCAGATAAATTGTCCAGATTTCTAGTTGTAATAAGCAGGAAAGTCGGTCCAAAGATGATTCTCTACTATTGTAAGATCTAGAATCCTGTATGATTTATATAGGCATTATGTGGGCTACGGAAAAAGGTGGAAGGGGTAAAAGTTTTGGCATGACACTTTAGAACTTCTTTTTAGAATTGTCCATTTCAGAAGACTATTTTGGAATCTTATCTTTAATACATGTTACTTGTTACATTCTAAGAACAATATAAACTTAGATGTAATTTGGTGTTCAAATTACCAGATGTCTATATATTTTTTATATCACATCAGATAACAGAATCATATTTGCCAGCTACCCATTTGAAGTTTGTACTTGATTCTGGTCCACATCTCTTTGGTTTTATGTGAAATTAGATCAAGTGGTCATTTATTCAACTTACATGTGAATCCTTATTATATACCAGAAACTCTACTAGATAGTGGATGGTTAAAACCGCTGGGAGAAATGTTCGGGAGAGATGAGGTGGAGGCTAAAATTAATATTTAATATTTTAAATTTGCATTGTAAATAGCAGTTCTTATCTGTTATTTCTTTTTACCACATTCCTACTAAGTGTAGAATGGACATAGTGGGGAGACGAGACTGGGTTCAAAGGGTTGAGTAATTATTTATTTATAAACCAGCTTCACCTTTTATGTTGCTTATCCCAATTTGTTAATTCTTTTCTAATAGTAAACAGAGAATCATGTATATCATTTACTAAATGAAAATTTTAGAACACAGTTTCCAGGTTTTTGTTTTGTTTTGTTTTGTTTTTGTAGTGGGGGGGAATGTGGAAGTTAGTGCTTTCAGACTATGCTCAATGGGAAAATACAAATATTAAATAATAGTGTATGCAATTTTGCATTTCCATGAATAGATACCAAATAGCATTTTTCAATTTTTATTTTATTTTAAAATGACCAACATTTCTTAGATTCTATAAATTGAACATCAAACTTCTTACAGATTAAATAAATAAATGTAACATAAATTGAGATAAATCACAGAGAATCTGCTAATAAAAAGGGAATGTGTTCTGGAATCTATTGGTTTTTAGAAAAAATAATGCTGAGCATAACACTAGTTGGACAGCATTCCTGACACTTTCACTTCAGCCCCTTCCCAGCAGTCCTCACAAATGTAATTCATTTCAATACACATAGGTTCACAAGAACACTTAGAGGTAAGCTGCTTTTCTCTCCCTGTTTTTGTTATACGATGAACCATTGTACTTGCATCATCTTGCCTCATGTTGCACTCCACATTATTATTATTCACCTAGTCGGCTTCCATTTATTTTCAGAGATTGCTACATTATCAGTTCCATTCTCATCATGTTAAGTAGGCTTCGTGCCAATTTATAGTATTTTCCTTTTTTTTTTACAAGTCTAAATGTCCATAGTTTGAAGCCTAAAGAAAAACTAAGGCATAGTTTTTTGTACATTTTTAATTGCAATAAAATACTTACATAAAGTTTGTGTCAGAACCTACTCTGATACTTGTATTACGGTCTAAGCTACATAACATTGTGTGTAGTCTTTATATTTCTGAGAATATTATTTCAACTAAATCCACTAAAGAAAGAATTTTTAATAGAGATTGTCTACCATAAAAGTTAGATAAACTTTTTGGGGACTTACTAAGGGCTCCTGCTTAATATGTTACTCTTCCTTGACAGTATATTGCAAAAATAAAGTAACTGGCAGAAGTATGAACTAATAATACATATACATTTACTCTGGGTTATATATCATGACAGAATACACTTGACAGTCATTTATTCTTGATTTTATATTTTAGAATATGAAAATTCAAACATCAGCTAACTTATGTTTGCTCACTTATCTTCATATTCTCATCACCAAATTGTAAAACACGGGTGCTTCAGAGATTTCCGTTTTGATTTTCAAGCTTAAACCACTGAAAGGTTGTGTTATGGTGTGTTCTTCTCTGAAGCCTTCACTGCCAGTCGGTCTGCAATTTCTCTTTTAAATCTCTGGTTGTTTAGTTTCTAATTGAATGACAGTTAAACATTTTGAATCCAACTGAAATTTGCATTTTAGGGGATTACTTTGCATGATCATCTGAATATTCAATATCCTTATATTAATAATAAATGAAACAAATGACAGGTGGATTTTACTTTTCCCTTCAAAAAATTCTTTAGAGCTCTTGTTTGATCACCAGTGGATATTGTATTCACACAGGTTGTTACTCAAGAATCCTGTGATTATATGTATTAATCCTGTATTTTGGCATTTATAGATCTAAATCCTTCATGTATCACTATCATTTGATTAACATACTTTTGATGAGGTTATAATTAAAGAAATGGATTTCCCTTAGCTCTCATTTAGTCTCTGAATTTAAGTGCGTAGCTCTTTTTAAGATCAAGAGGTTTTTTACATCTTCTGCATTTTCCTGTGGCAGCCACATATACTTTAAATCAAATTTGGAGATCTTTACAACTAAACCTAATTTTTCTCATTAAGTTAGGTAGATATGAGTATACATTGATTTTTATTGAATTTAATTTTCATATGATTTTTAAAGTAAGGTCATTAAACCTCCTAAATTAGATCAAATTGCTGAAATTATATGATGGCCTGACATATGTCTAATGGATAATTTAAATATTTTTGAGTTTTAACATCTGAATTTTTGGTTTCTCATTGCTTCTCATTTTCCCTTTGAGAAAAAAAGTACTGAGATGTGCTAAAGTGTTGCTTTGTCTTCTGAAGAATTCTCTTATAGTCACCCAATCAGTCTGGTTTTCCCAATTATCTCTGTAGTGGAGCATAATGAACAGGAGTTGGGCCTCTAATATTTGTTCATTCTGCATGACATTACAGTGCTCTGTAGTGGCAACTTCCAGGGAGCAACTCTGGGCAATAAAGTTCTGATAATGACAATGACTATAGCTGTTATTTATTGAATACCTCCCATGTATCAGACACTGTGCTAAGTGATTTGCAAATATCATATTTAATCATACTTAGTCTTCCCAACAATATTTACTTAAAGGTAGATGGTATTCCTAATATAAAGTTGGGAAGGCTGAGTATCCAAGAAGTTAAATGATTTGCCCAGGGTCACACAGCTAGTAAGTGGTAGGAGTAAGATGCGAATCCGGTGTCTATCTGGTTCTAAAAGTATTAGTTTGGTGCAAAAGTAATTGAGATTTTTGCCATTACTTTTAATTGCAAAGCTGCAATTACTTTTAATTGCAAAGCTGCAATTACTTTTGTACCAACCTAATAGATTGTCTTTTCTTTATCTTAATGGTTTGTCAACTTGAATCATTGTGACAGGCTCCTGACTGCCAGAGATAATTTTCTAAAAATATAGATGATCATGGGATTCTTATTCTTATTGGCTAAAGAGGATTCAAATCCCAGATCAACCACTCACTAGCAATGTAAATCTGGGGGCAAATTACATTATCTCGCTAAAACTATCATTTGATCTGTAAAATGACTATAATGGAAATAATGGCTAATATTGAATAATTATCATTTAGTGGATATGTATATTAATTATTTAATCACAACAACAACTCAATGAGATTATGTCATTGTCCTCATTCTACAGTTGGAGAAACCAAGGTAAACAAAAGTTAATTGACCTTGGGTGGGGTGAGTGTCACTTAACTAAAGACTAATGGAACCGGGATTTTAACCTATGCCTGTCAAACTCTCAATCTCTGAGAGCCTATGCTCTTAACCACTTGGATATTCTATTTTCAGTATAATACACACTTTGCAGAGTTGAAGTGAAGATCAATTTAAAAAATAAAAGTATGAATGCATTTATCTTTTCATGTGAGCAAGTTGCATACAGAAATGAACATATCTAAGCTCTGTCACTTAATCATATTTTTCATAATTCAAAAAGGTAAGCAGGCTTGGCAAAAAAGTACACAAATGTTCATGTGTCCTTACTACTGTTACAAGATTATTCTACTGTTATGGTAAGCAATCAATGAAGATTTGGTTACCATTCTTTTTCTTTCTTATCCTACTCCTTTTCCAAGATACATGATGACATTTTATCATAGTCCTTAAGAAATATCTCAAATACACTAGCATTAACTTGTGGTTTTAAAGAAATCACCTAGCAACGCTAAAATTCGTTATAGAATCATCCATGCAGAGCAAAGTGTGACAGACAATGCTGCAGTAGCAGTGGTGATTATAAATGATTCGTCAACAAAATGTGACTCTGCAACCTTGAAATGGTGCCACCGGGGTATATTATGCATATGGCACTGATGCCCATGCAAAGATTTGTAATTACCAAGCACATGTTACAGGATATAATTTCTTGCTATGGGAGAAATCAAAACTCTTGTGTCTCTTAGCTCAAGCATGGCTCACATCACTTTAATGTGTGACAGAGGTACCATATACCCAATTTTACATGTTACCTCTGAATGTCAAACAATGCCCTGGAAATGTCCAGTAGAATCTGTGTGCAAACCCCAAACAGGAGATATATCACTCAGGACAAATGTTTCTAGGTTTCCTTCCCAGGAAAAAGGCTGTTACATTTCCTTGGGGAATGAGCTAAACTTTTTAGTTGCAAGAAGCAAAGCTAAAAATAAAAATGCTCCTGGAGAATAAATCAGGAATAGGCAGCACTTAAGGACTTTGGATAAGCTTAAAGACAAGGCACTGCTTCAAAAGATAATGAGATTTCCTTATCATTGATAGTCTGAGAGCTAATGGAAAAGATAACCACAGTCTTCAAAAATCTGGGGCTCTAGAACCCCTATCGGCAGGGACTGACGTCATTGTGTTCAGACATCAACTGAATATGTGACTCTTATTCCTTAGTGCCTGCCACATAAAGGTGCCCTGTAAGGATAAAGAGTTAAGCCTCTCAAGTGCTGGATTTAGTAAAATGGGTTCAGTTTCTGTCCCAGCAATGCTCAGGCTTATTTTAGAGTAAGCATATGTTCCTAAACTATTACAGTCTACACAATCAGAGTAGCTCAACTTTACATAAATTTATATACACTTGTCAACATGAATATTGTCATTATATATCACAGGTTCACAGGTGATCTTCACAATCGTCCCATATGGATAAACTAGTTTTCTGCTCTTTTTTTTTTTTTTTTTTTTTTTTGAGATGGAGTCTCGCTCTGTCACCCAGGCTGGTGCGATCTCAGCTCACTGCAACCTCTGCCTCCCGGGTTCTAGGGTTCTAGCAATTTTCCTGCCTCAGCCTCCCAAGTAGCTGGGACTACAGGTGCATGCCGCCACGCCTGGCTAATTTTTTGTATTTTTAGTAGAGACAGGGTTGCCCAAGTTGGTCTCCTCTTTTCTGAGCTTTAACGCCAATCCAAGAGCATGACCCAATTATACATGCTAGAAGAATCCTTGTTTCCAAACATGAATGATGTTAGCATTTCTACAAGTGCATATTAATTACCTCCTTTTTCTCCTCTATTGACCAAGACTTTAGTTTTCTCTTTCTCCTCTTTGTGGAGCTCTATGGTCTCTTTGTGAAGTCAATTTCAAGGCCACTGTTTTCTGCTTTATATGTGAGGGTGGAAATATATCAGCCTGGAGGGAAAAGATAAAGCACGAAAAAAGAGACCCTGAGGCTATAAACCAGAACTACAGAACTGTTACTACAGACTCTTCACCAGAAAGCCAACTGAAGAGTCTTTTATGGTGAAGAAAGTCATTTTGGTTTGTGGTACATTGTTAGATATTTGGATAATGAACTCTTATTCTGCTTTTGTACTTGACTCTCAAATGTTTATGCTTTAAAATTACTTTAACCTTTAAGACAGAAATAGCCTAATGCCCTTCAAAAGAAATTACATTACCACAAATATGCATTTACAACATCTGTTTTCTTCTTTCATTCTCTATCAGATTAAGTAAAGTCTTTAAAAGGTGACACTATCCAGAACCTTATAAAAATGTACACAGTGATGCTAAACCTTAGGCTGCCCTCTGTGATCAGAAGGACAAAGCAGCCATAGGCTGAGCAGAACAGCCTCCAAATGACGATGCCTCTAAATATGTCCCCTTTTCTAGGTGAGGACCCGAATCAGTGTAAGCCTTTTGATTTCTTATTTTGGAACATATGCAGTACTAGTCCATAAATGTACCTCATTTTCTTAACTGCATTACTTATAGAAATATCATAAATGCTTTTGGAAATAATATTTTTCCCTAAATGTTTAGATTTAATGGAAATTTTAGAATAGAAGAAAATTGAAACTTCAAGTTGTATCCTTAGTGGACCTTCCTCACTTTAATGAAAATGTACTCTATAAAGCTAATGTTTTTCTATTGCCAATTACAGTGTGTTCCCTTATTCTATGTCTAAAACTTCTAGGTTACAGGGTTGCAATATAATAGAAATGGCACCCAACTGGGAGCCCTGCTCTCATGCTGGTAACACCACTACTGATTGGTAAGACACTGACCACATCCTATGAAACTGAGAGACTCTGAGAGACGCTTTGCTCCTCACAGGCTTGTTGCAGAAGCATGAATGAATAAATATTTTGTTCTTTTAAGGTATCTCCCAGCAGGGTGTCTGATTGGATATGGTTTATACTCTCTGATATTCTGCACGTGGTTGTGCTGTTCTTTTTATACTTGGCTGTTCATACTCATCCCACCAACCAAAACATAGCTTGTCCACAGCCGGTTCTTCAGGTTGGCTATCCTCAATGGCAACATTTTTCTTTAATTCTTCACAACGAACAACACATGGCCTATCATATGACAGTTGCTTAATAAATAAATTGAATTCAAATACAATAACGGTTTAATACTTCTGCTTTACAGCATAACATTTGCTAATTAGAAGAAAGATAATGTATTGTTATAGATATGTTAACTGACCTAGCCTAATCATCTCTCTCCATCCATCTATCCAGTGCTGAACAATAGAACTTTATGCCGTAAGGAAATGTTCTATATCCGCACTGTTCAATACTGTAATCACTAACCTTGTGTGGTCATTGAGCACTTAAAATGTGGCTGGTGCAACTGAGGAACTAAATGTTTGATTTTCCTTAATTTTAATTAATTAAAATTTAAGTAGTAGTGGCTAGTGGTTCTTGGTACTAGACAGCACAGACCAATGCTGACCAAAATATTTCCTAGGGACAAGAGAAAGTTTTCATGGCCACTAGGATGCTTAAAACAGTTTTGACAGACAATCTGTCAGCCTATGTAAGTTGTAAAATTAACTTCAGGTTAAACTCTATCCACAGTCATTAATTTTTTTTAATAGTCTACGTGGAGCTGACTAACACACCTGGTAATAGGTTTCAATCACTTTCCCATGAAGGTTAGCAAAGGCGAGGTATCGGGCGTGGATTGGTCCTCCCATGACTCTAGCTTCCATTTTCAGGGGAGACATTTTGAGCATCTTAATGATCACTGATTCTCAGATATGGTTTCAAAGAATACTTGGAGATGATTCTTAAACACAGCCATAAGGGAAGAGAAGTTAAATGATTTTAATTCCACAGAGGTCAATGCTCTTATAAAAAATGAGGAAGAAATATTTCAGCCTAGAAGTTAGACTGTATTTTCAAGAGAATTCTATTTTTATCTTCATTGGGATAAAGTCATACATGGAGAACATTCAGATACAAATCTTTGTGAGGTAATTTTCCCAAAAACAGAGTCAAAATTCAAAAGCTGTGGTCTTTTAGCAAAGGCTGCTTCAGAATATAAAACAAAAATCATGATTAAAAACAACAAAGATGAATCAAATACCCTGAGGCTCAGCGAGAAACTCTAAAACTGACAAAAAAAGAAGAGTCTGGTCTGACAAAAGCAAACACAATAAATTTAGGATCAATTATGCAAATCATGGCCATATAATAGATTCTCTAAATCAGGACATTTCATCATGAAAAGGGGCACTCTTTATAATTATGCTGGGAGTATAGGTGGAAACTTGCACCTCTTCTGAGTTAATACAGATGTATAATCACATTAACTTTTTGGAAAGATGTGTTGTGAGTTAGCATTAACTGTTTGACAGCAATGGTTAGGACATTTCTGCTCTGCACAACATACCCTGGCTCTTTTCAAAGGCTCACATTTTCAGAATTTCCAGGAACTGGGTTTTTAAAGGTTGGTAGCAGTTTCAAAAGTCTCCCCATGCAGCTGCCTTTCGAGGAGTGCCCTTCATTATGCCAAAGCTCTGTATCCAAATTAGTGGTGAAGTCTTCTGTTATTATAAATCATTCCTTAAATGCATCCTTTAGGGCAGGCCAGAGCTATGTGGAATATTTAGATAGGGAGTTGGCAAACATTTTTTTTTTTTTTTTTGTAGAGGGCTAGATAATAAATATTTTAAGTTTGGTGGCTGTACGATCTCTTTCACAGCTACTCAACTCTTGGAGCTCTGGTTATAGCGTGAAAGCAGTCATATACAGTACATAACTGAATAGATGTGGCTGTGTTTGAATAAAGCCTTATTTACAAAAACAGGTGGTGGGCCAATTGATTTAGATAGACCCAAGCATGAAAGACACAGAAGTCAGACAAACATTAAAGAAGTCAGACAAACATTAAAGTTACCTATATTCCCATAGGGCTCTTTGTCACACAGATACAGCCTCCTTCCTTCCTTTCTTCCCTCTATCCCTCTTTCTTTCCTTCCTTCCTTCCTTCCTTTATTCCTTTTTCATTTACTAAGCAAATGTATACTGGAAACCAACTCTGCACCATCAATTGGGGTTACAAAGATTAATAAGATAGATATCTTCATAATTTTTTCTCTGAATAATCTTCTATCATGCTGCCCAAAGGTGTGTGATATGGCTTAGTGTTAGAGAAACTGAGGCCCGAGGCCATAGGATGGCTGAAGCAGAGCCACACTCGACCTCACTGGCCTGACTCGGTGCACTGCTGCTTTCTTCACCCCTGCAGCTTGGAAAGTGGAAGAACAAGAGAAGCAGTAAACCAACATCAATCCATTTTTGAAGATCCTTTTATAACTTGCATTCTATACATAGCTGCATTTCTCCAAGTTCCCAAGGAAAAATTTTATTTTTAATAACCCACTCATAAAATGAATAATAAATATGCTTTTCTTTATGGTATTATATTTTCATCAGAAACCACTGCAAATATGTAAAGCAATATAATGGCAAAGCAATTAGCGCTTCTAACGTTTCTATTAGACTCAATTAAATATTCTGCTATATAATAAGTATATACTAATTAGCAGAAACAGTAATGTAAAAGTGCTTTGTCTTTCTGTCATTCTATAACTTTTTTTTCTTAAAAGATATTTATCTTAGAGTTGCATGTTTTCCTTAGATCTAATTACCAAAAATAAAACAAACTCTATTTAGATGTAATGTTTAGATTGGTCTTAATAGAAATGACCCAATTTCTTACATTTGCAGTTGCATTAACCACATTCAGATCACCAAGAGCACCCTTGTGATTTAACCTCACGGAGCAAGTGAAATGCACTATGGCAGCTTCAACATGTTAAGTCAGAGATAGGGCACCTCTAGCCCAATGTGTCTCATTAACTTGTACATAATTTCTTAAAGAAATACAGTGTAACATCTAGGTCAGGGCACTATCTTTTTAAGTCTTCAAGATAGCCTCCAAGAATATTACATCATTGTCTTGACTTTCCTGGAATACCTGTTATACAAGACAGACAATATCTGTTCTACTTACCCTTAGTACAAGATTAATTAGAATATCATATAGAATAAAATGCACCAGACTTTGCGTTAATATCTTCCATAATTCTCATTTAATGCTCACTACAACCATGTTAAGTGTGGGAAAAGAAAACTTCCCTGGGTCTCCTGGTGCTTTTGTAAAAAGCCCTAGCTTCCTGAGACGTCTTTCCCTTTATAAGCAGAGAAAAATCATTTGTCCTCATCCCTTACCTATGGAGCATCCAGCTACTCATGAAGGGCAATTGACCTGGCTCTCATTGCCTGGTTCCAGGGGTAAAGACTGGGGAAAAAGGCAGGCAATGCAGTTAGTATTTACTGTGAGGTAATAAGAAACCTGTCTCCGACCCAGAATAAATACCTCCTGTGTGCATTCGGAATAAAAGTAATAAAGAAGACGATGAAAAACCTGACAGTGAGATAAATAGATTTTATAGACGAAAAGATAGATGTTTACTAGCATATAAGGGCGTCTAAGTTAACAGATCAAATAGGGATACTGAAATTTCTCCTGTCACTAAGATTACAGTTTTAAAATTGTCCCTTTTCTTTTTCCTGGTTGTGGAAGTGGTGGGAGAGTTTCTGGACCAGCTTCCTCTTGGCTCCAGTTGCCTGCCCTTGACGCAGGGCTTAAATTTCCCCACCCCCAACCGCCCCCACCCTCTCCTCCAGCACTCTGGGGCCCTAGGCCGCTCTTCAGTCTCCAGGGCCTCTGCATCCGTGTCCTTCCTGCCTGACATAATACCTGCCTGTGTGTGGATGAAACAGCCCCACTATGTGTGATGCCCTCCTCCTTGCCTTACTGCACTTTCCTCTTTCACGTGGATGATGATCATTCAATCGTTCATTCTTCATGCAACCGGCGCCTTTGCTAGCTTTGTTTCTGTTTGCTTCTCTTATTTTTTGTAAGAACCTTTTCCTGCCTCTCTGTATATTACCCTCTTTATGCTGCTGGTTCTCAATGTCTTATCCACAGTTCTGAAATCCAAAATGTCCTGAAAATTGAGAGGTTTCTTATTTGTTTGCTTGGTTGGTTGGTTGATTGATTTTTTTTACCTGCCTATTTGGCAGTAAAGCTCTCCCGGCCTGACCTGAACACATTTGAGGGCAAAACCTGGCTTGAATTGATAGAAGACTATTTAGAGACTTTATTTCTTCAACTTAGTGTGAATCTTATATGTTTCGTGATAGCACCTTAGTGCACTTCTAGAATACTGCTTTTGATCCCCTGGAGGTGAGAGGGTGATTCTGTAATATGTACTATAAGCTTCATACTACTCTATTTTGAGATTTTAGATTCTAAAAAATATTTTTTACTTCCCAAACATACCCAGCCTGAGGGGTTCAGAGAAGGAATTAGGCTTTTCATTTTCTGAGCTGACACAACAAGGAGATGAGTTGTGTTCCAAGACTGTTTACTCCGTGTGCCATGCCTACTCAACTGAGCAGGCAACGCTATGAGGTCTTCTTACCCCTTATATTAAAATTAATAAAATCAATTTTCTGCTCATCTAAGGAGAGTTCTGGAGCTAAGACAATGATGGAAATACTTAACAGAGGAGTCTCTCCATTCAGAGGCAGGGAAACACAGTACTTTCCATAGGGAGAGGGCAGAGCTTGGGATTAAGTTCTAGATAGTGATGCTGATTTTGAGTGTAGACTCCAGACTTTATGAGCATGGAGGATGGGGCACTTGTGGGCCTTTGAGTAGGCTAGACTCAAGACAGGATGAGGAAAAGATCTAGAAGGGAGAATTTTGGCAGGTCACTCAAAATTGGAAAGGACATTAAGACTTTTGTTTTTAACCATTTGTTTATCTAGCAGTGGGGCTCCTAGGAGGCAGAGACTCTGCAGACAGGAGTTGAAAAGAAAGATAGGGATTGCTTCAGGAGAGCAAGATCCTTAGAAACTGAAATTTCCTAAAACAAGAATTTGAGGCAAGTTGCCTTGGCAAACTACAGGGAGGGTGGTGATTTGGGGATTGATTGACACAAGCAGAAGCCTGGAGAAGGAGTAACTAGGGCTGTGGTCTCTGCCCTGTAATATCAAGATTCGAACCTGAGACCTCTATTCTAGGAGAAATCCAATACCCTTTTTAAAATTCCTCCTAAAATTTTAGATGCTAAGACGTGCTTAGGCTAGTGGTAAACTGGGGAAGAAATGCTGAATCTAATGGTATTCAAATCCAGTTAAAAAATATAAACACCCTTATGATGCCAAATTGGTGAATGAGCTACCACTTTGTGAACCTGCCTGAAGGAATCACTCATAACAGCTGGTAATCATTTGTTTTTTATGTCATTATGGCCAGTAGAAGATGTTGATCTTCTTGTTCCCTCATGCTATTCTTTTTTTCATTGGCACAGCTGTCTTGCTTTTCTCAGAAATGTAGTTCTTCCTCTTTTTCAACCTCCTTCCTCACTCCTTTATTCTCTTTAACCCCAGAGCATGGCACTATCCTGTCCTGCACACCTCCCTGTCCTCCATGTGTCTCTCTCTTTGCCCCTGTGTGTTTACATATCCCTCCCTGCCCTTGTAATAATGAACATATACACGCATTTTTAAAGTTTATTAAGTAATAATAACAAACAATTCTGATGGTAATTTTTTAACATGAAACTGAAAGGAAAGATTTGTTTTCCTCAAAAAATCTTGTCCCTCTCTTGCCCCCTTATCTTCATTAAATATAACCTTTAAACTTGGGTCCAGCTCATGAGTATGTATTTTTTCTATTGGTCACTTATTCTTAATCAATTTATAGAAATAACTGTGTGCTATTATTTAAAAGTTCATATTAAAGCTTTTCTTTTAAAGAGAAGAAATTCTCCTGTTCTAAAGAGTTAATTATAATTTGTAGTGAATGATCATTACGTTTTTACCGTAATGAAGAACGTAATTGAAATGTGTCTCTTTGGGAAAGTGCATATAGTATATGACTTCTTTCTGACCATGAATTTCCCTGAAACAAAAGTCTAGCATAGTCAAATTTACTTTTCTATACCTATTTAGCAATCAAGAGAATTTTGTTCTGAGGATAAGCAAATATTAACTTCCCACTATGGGAAATAATAGAAAAGGGAGGATTGGGGATTTGGGAGAAGAAAATGGGGATTGAGCACATGGAAAACTAGGAGTAGAGGTTTATTGCAGTGGTTTTCAGAGAGGAAAAGGAAGGCAGAAGGTGAGTAATTTGGGTCTCAGAATGGCCTTCCTGTATAGTGAGAGGAGCAGAAGTCAGGAAGGAGTCCTCAAAAACAGGCTGGGGAGCTAAGTCCAAGTATCCTGCCACATTCTAGAATCTCCTGGTGAATATCCTGTGTTTAGAGATTTGAAAACACTCATTTGCTGCTAGAGCAGATATGCTGAATAAGGCAACAGTAGCATGTTATTTGAAGTGTTCGTCATCCTGCAGCCATGCAGTAGAGTTGGACTTGGGAGTCCAAGCTCATAACTCTGATTCATAAAATCCAAAAGGCATTGACCTCTTGGAGGGAAGAAAAGATGGGAGAGGGTAAGGTGAGGGAAAATGCCTCTCACAATGCAATGCTTTCCTCAAACAGAGCACATTGATTTTAAGCATGTCTTTGACAATGAATAAAAAGGGAGATCCTGAGGAATGGATGGTCTGAAATTTTCATCTCAGAACCCATTCTTACTATTTAAGTTATATAAAAATTAAATATAACATCTTTATTTGCTTTGTATGTGGGTTTTTATTGTCTCAGTTTTTGCTGATATTTAAAATATTTTAAGATTCCCTTTTATGCCCTTAGTTCTTCTAACATTATTTATCTCATAAAGGTTTTTAGTCCTTCTACTTAAAATTCTCTTGCTATGAGGGATTGCAGAAAGGTCATCTTTGCAGTTATTGCAATTGAGGGGAAGAATACTGGACATTTGATTTAAGGAATTTAGAAGGTCTTTATCAATATATATCATCCCTGAGAAGTAATTATCTAAGCTTTGTTTAAATGCCCAAGTGATGGAAAATGTGTTGTCATATAGACAGCCCATTAAATTTAAGATAGGATTATTTGTTTGACAATTTTCCTTACATTGATCTAAAATTTTTCTCTCTGCAATTTCTTCTGCCCTCTGAAATAAAGAAATATGATCTATTTTTTTTTCTAAGAGGTGTTGACAATTTTTTTTTTACGTGTAGTTCAAGTTCTTTCCTTTAGTAGCAAGTTTCCTGTATATTCCTATACATTGTGGGTTTTTTTAATTATCACATATGATACTTTTGTGACTGTAATTCCTTATATCTGACTTAGGTTGGTGGCTTCATTTAATCTCATTTGGTCTCTCTAATCCTTCCCCCTTTTCCTTCCCTGCCTACTGCTCTTACCATCCCAGACCTTTCTACTCCTACAGCTCCCACCTTTTCTTGTCCCCAGTTGCACCTTCTCTGCAAACAAACAAGAGCCTGGGCCTGACAGGTAGCTCCTCTGAGGCTGGTGGATATGTCATGGGGACAAGTGGGCATCGGGCCAAGTGTTAGCCACCTTCCATGTGAGGGAGAGACATCAAAACTGCTGTGTTTTAGGGCCGCCAACCCCAGTGAGAGCAGAGGAGCTTCCCAGAGGCAGTGGCTCTAAAGGCTCCTTTGATGGAGCTATGCTTGGCAGGAAGGGGCTGGCGTCCCATGGGACCAGCTGCATTGGAGCCTGTAGCTTAGAAGCCCGTGGGAACTGGGTACCAAAGTCACAGGAGCCAGTGGAGGCCAGAGGGATGTCTGACAGAGTTCATACATTTCATATTTGAAATGCCTTAAGAACATGGATTCTCTGATTTTTACAAAAATAAATTCTGACACTTAAAAATCATAAAATGCTAGTGGTAATACTGGTAGATCAGTCTTACAAGAAATAACGTCAAAATGCAGTGATGCTATTTCCTCCTGCATTGCAGCCAGTCCACCCCCAGCGAACCTTCACTCCTCTACCAGTTACCTCCTCTGTTCCTAAATGACAAGATTTCAGCCCCATTTCCTGAATACTTTCTTGTTTTAATGCATAGTAAGTTTATGTGACTGATTTTGGCATTCATCTAATACTAATGGCTATTAGGTATGCATTCAATGCACACTTAGTGAAGCCAACTCTTGGGCTCTGGGCTGAGCACTAGGGATTTAGCAGTGAATGAGACAGAGGGTTGAGATGGAGCTCTGGGGCCAGGCTACTTTCATTCATCCCCAGCCCTGTCTCTTACTAGTTCCTCTAGCCATTATTTAATATTTCTGCTGCAGTTTCTCCATCTATGAAACAAGAATAATAATGGTAACAATTAATTGATAGTCTCATTTTCAATTAAAAATCTAATGGAGTTGTCAGGATTAAATGACTTTATACATGCAAATCACTTAGAACAACACTTTGCAGCCACTAAATATTAAATAACTGGCATATGTTATTACATTAGATGGGTCCTACCCTCAAATGCCTTCTAGTTTAGTAGACAGAAAAATAAGTCTCTTTCAATTGACACAGGTGAACTGATCAGAAACTTTGGTTAAGGCTATTTGATTATCTAAGTCTCTACCAACAGCACAGTTTTTCAGCCCTTATTTTTAAACTTTTTTTTCCTAATCTATAAAGATGTCTCAAGATAGGCCAATGACCTTCGGATGCCATTGCCTAGTGCATTATGGTTAACCAATATGGTATGTGGAACATAAAGAAGTGTGGTACTTTTGAACTGGTGTATATTTGCTGTTAAAGAGCCTGGCTACTATTTAAGTTCTGGAAAAAGTTGAGCAATGTCTTGGCTCAGGATGCTATAATAAAATAACATAGACTGGGTGGCTTAAACAACAAGTAGTTCTGGAGGCTGGGAAGTCCAAGATCAAGTTGCCAGCACAGGCCCTGGTGAGGGCCTGCTTCCTGGCTTGCAGACAGCAGTGGACTTCTTACTGTGTCCTCTCTGTCTTCCCCTTAGAAGGGCACTAATCCCATCATAAGGGACCCACCCTCATATTAACCTCCTCTAAACCTAATTACCTCCTAAAGGCTCACCTCTAAATACCATCACATTAGGGGTTAGGGGCCCATAACCAGTAAGTTACAAAACTTACCTACAACTCAGATTCTTCACTCTGCAGTAAAAACAACAATACCAACACCAACACTCCCTCAGGGCTATGAATTTGCAATGAGAAGTTTTATATAGAGCCCATTGCTCAGCATTTCAGAAGTCCTTCTGTCCAGCAGTTAATAATAATGAATTTCTAAAAATACATAATGGAGGTAGAAACATGTATCCTATATTATAGTAATTTGCAGTTGATAGATAATTAAAATTAACCCCCTTCCTGGTACTGTCTATCCACATGATTTTTGCAAGTGTGTCAAAATATTATTCCAGTCTTCTAAATGGAGGACCACGTACATATCTTTTGAGAGCACAATTCTAATTAAAAGATGGCAGCTGAGAAGTAGTAAAGTCTTTGTTATAATTCAAACCTTGTCAGACAGAATTTGAATTGAATTTGAACATTATCTTCCACTGGAATTTTGTTTTTCTACTCCCAGGAAATGTATCCTTTGCCTTTATTTTTTCAGACAAAATATATCCTTTTGTCTAAAAAAATGTTTAGACTTTTTTTTTTTAAACTTCAGGCAGGGATCCTGTGACTGTTGGGAGCCAAGAAAATATGTATTCTCAAAAATATTGGCCTGGCTCAGTGGCTTCCGTGTGGGATCCAGGGGTTCTCAATAACAGTCATGATAATTCCTTGGAAGCTGCACACCAGTGGTAGCCTGAAGCTCGGGAAGAGAGTGTTTGTAAGTGGCAGGTAGCTGTGGGCACGTAGGTAGGATGGTAGTTATGGGGCTGACTTATGAGAAGCAGTCCTGCTTTTATTGCAAACTTCTAGAAGACAAGAATGAGCTGGATACGGACTGCCAGGAGAGACTGAGCAACATTCAGGGGCTCTGCATGCCTCTGGCAGACACTTGTTTGGTCTTTGTTAAAATATTGGCCTGTGGAAAACAGGTTTGCAGTACTATTTTGGCCATTTTATACCCATCAAGAAAACTTTTGGTTTATTTGGAAGCAAATGGTTTATGAGAGAAGGTCAGGCTCTGAGTCAGGCAGCCTTGGGTTCCCAGTGCCTCCATTTCCAAGCTGTGTTGTTTCGAGCAAGTTACTCAATCACTTTGTTGCTCAGTTTCCTTGTACATTAAATACCTGGTGTCAGAGGGCTCTTGCGAAGATGGAAAGTGGGAGGGTAGCTGTATACCTGGAGCATCGTAGGTGCTCTAGAAGTGTTCCTTTAAATCACATTCTAGAAGTACAGCCACAATATTATTTCTGTTCGGTTTGAATTTAACTTGTATTTTTTAAAAGCAAATGCCTTTGTATTAATTAGAGAGATTTAAGCTGCAAGTAAAGGAAAGCCACACTGAAAGTGTTTTAAATAAAAAGCAATTTATTATCCTACATAATAAGAAATCTAGAGATATTTCAGGGATCAGTTAATTCAGCAATGCAATGATGTCATCAAGGACTTGTTTTCTTTCCATTTTTCTACTCTGTGATCACTAGTGTGATGATTAATACTGAGTGTCAACTTGATTAGATTGAAGGATACAAAGTATTGATCCTGGGTGTGCCTGTGAGGGTGTTGCCAAAAGAGATTAACATTTGAGTCAGTGGGCTGGGAAAGGCAGATCCACCCTTAATCTGGGTGGGCACCATCTGATCAGCTGCCAGCATGGCTAGAAAAATGTGAAAAATGTGAAAAGAGAGATGGGCCTAGCCTCCCAGCCTGCATCTTTCTCCTGTGCCGGATGCTTCCTGCTCTCGAACATCGAACTCCAAGTTCTCTTCAATTTTGGAACTCACACTGGCTCTCCTTGCTCGTCAGCCTGCAGGTGGCCTATTGTGGGACCTTGTGATCATGTGAGTTAATACTTATTAAACTCCCCTTTATATATATATATATATATATATATATATATATATATATATATTCCATTATTGCTGTCCCTCTAGAGAACCCTAATACAACTAGCATGTTAAATTTGGTGCGTGTCATCTCGAGATGACACAAGTATATAATTCCACCAAGGAGCAGAAGGGCACATTCAGTATATGAATCTCTCTCTCTCATTAAACCTAGGATGGAAATCTATCCCTGAGTCCCCACAGAACTCTTCCCCTTCTGTTTCATTGGTGAAAGATGTGTCACATACCCATGCTAGACCAGTCATTGGCAGGGAGACTAGAAGAAGAGCTATGATATAACCACAATGAGCATTCATCTTCTGTGTCTGGGGACAGGCCTATTAAATGGGCCTCCAGGAATCTAAACAGTTGTGAAAATTTTGGTAGCAAAGAGGGAGTAAATTGCTTTGTAATAGACAGTAAATGGCTGTTGAATAGGCAGCCAATACAAACTCTATAGTAGACTATTACTAGTTAACAAGTCAGAGTCAGACTATTGTGAGACAAACTCTTTCAGAAAGAAACTGAAAGAGGAAAGCCTTAAACAATGGAGGTGGCTAAAGCCAACCTTAGCTGTCCAAGAAACATGATGGATTTACATATTGGTAACAGCTACAGTGGCCAGAAGTTGGTGGTTGGAATAACTTTTGGAAAGCTGCTGTTTTCTCTCTTCCTTAGGACAAAGTAGACACTTCTTCTCTTCTGACTGGGAAAAATATAACTATGTGGAATGCATATTCACTTCCTTAAAAATGTTCTATATGCTTCTGTTTGAGATGTTTCAGCTCCTGCTCTGTGAAAGGAAACGCAGGGAAGTTAGGATAAGGAGACTACTGTCTTCAACCATTCTCAAATGCCCACATGAGGAGAGATACAATAACCGGATTTATCAATGAGATGAGAGGAAGCTACAGGGATGCTGATTTTAAGAAAAGCCAGGAGTAGGGGAGAAAGATCCAATGCCAAATGTCTGACAGATAAGAGCCTACAAAATATTCCAGTATTTTTAGAACTGTCCAGAAGATGAGGCAAAGTCGCCCCTTTAAAGAGGAACACATTATTTATAGGAGAAAAAGTCACTGGCCAGTAGGGAATTTGTTAACAGTTTGAGCAGCGTCTGGTTGCTTTTATTCCACACTTAAGTCCCGAGTGGAACTTGAGTTGACATTAAGGTATGAAGGTTTGGAAAGAGTTACAGAGGAGAATTTCTTGAGCATTTGTGGTATCACAAATGAGAATGATTTGCTAGTGGAGGCTGTGCCCTATTTCTTTGCCAGTCGCTGTCAAAGAATAACTTCTTATCTGCTATGGTTTAAGCATGATTCAAGAAGGTTGGATCTGATTATATTTCAAGTTTCCTTCTAGTCCTTTAAAATGATTCTTAGCCATTTTAAGGCCACTGGGGGAAGTGTTGGTGTTCAAGTTTCTGCTGTGAAAAGCAATGGCGTATGAATGGTGGCTGTTGGCAAAACAATGGCCAGAAGTGGGTGGGTTTTTTGCACTCAGACACCCTTGTGAAGGCAGATAGTTTCCACACAGTTTTATTTATCTTATCCATTCAACTGCTGTGTCTTCAGAAGAATCAGTGTTCATATGTGTGTATGTATATATGTGTGTGTATATACATATATACATGTGTGTATATCTATAGACATACACACATATGAATTATTTTGAAAGATAGATAAATAGGTGCTGAGTGTAAAGAGATGTCAGGGAAAAAAGCAATGAGATTCCATGTCTTGGGATACATGACAGATGCTGAACACACTGCTGACCACCCTGGCAGTTTCTTTTAGTTTCTAGGTATACATATTAGTTTTATTTAATAATCATATTCTAAAAAAGGAAAATGGAAACTGACAAATAAGAATGGAGTATAATTCAGTGAATCTAGTTCATGTCAGAATTTAGATTCAAAACATTTTTAAAGAGATGGAAGAAATAAACTTTCAGAGGGATATGCTTCTATCTCTTCATGTAATATTCCATTAAAAGAACCCAGAAAATAATGTCTTTACAGGAAGCCCTTATCCTGCGCTTACATAGGTTCAAACACATTTCCTTTCTTTTTTAGTTTCGTGAACGAAAGGTGGCTATTTGAATAAAACTAATTAGCTACCAGGGGAAAACCATAGCCTTTCATTACAATCAAAGTTGATAGGAGTTCATCCAGAGGTTTAGTATATTTCAGACCTTGTCAATGCTTAGGAAGGAATTGGATAATTCCCATAATTAATACAGAAACTAGATTTGATTTTCTGCTTTGAAATTATATATTAAATTTAAAAAGTGAGACTGGCATAGTAATGAAAGTTTAGATACATAAAAGAGGTAAACAAATTATGATATACAGTCAGGAGAATGATGCTTAAATATTGCAATCTAGCAAGTTATGATCTGAAGGGACCATATATATAAATGAGATTGTCATAGCTTCAAATAATTCATTGTTTAAATCTAAAATCAAATAATGCGGTACTTTTAGTGTCTCTAGCCTCTGAACTTCGTTGTTAAAGTGAAGCTCTAATCATAAATCCTACTATGCCTTTGGGTAGTTAATCCAGTAGTGACACTGTTTATTCATTATATACACTATGATGTTTTATTGCATAGTATATTCTGAAAAATTAATTTTGCTAGTAGAAGAAAACCAGGTTTCAAAATAGTAGGCCAACTTTAGGTCTTTTGAAGTGGGGTGTTGTTATTTTAGATTTTCATCAAGTTCGTCTCCTATGTAGATAAACTGAAAGCTCCAAAACGAAGTCCTCTACATTCTAAATATATGAAACATTTATGACCCATAAACATTTAAACAGTTGTTCAAGAGTCGAATATTTCCATTGTCACCCTCTCTCCTTACTTTAGTTTTGGAGATAAAATAGCTGGCTGTGTAGGAATTGGTCAAATTTATTTGTTCCAGGTATCATGTAAGTAGAGTCTTGTTGCTATACCTTCCTTTAAATGCATCCTTATCTCTTCTGAATATCAGAAAGGTGAGGAAAGATGAGAAGAAGGGAAGGAGGGAGAGAGAGAGGAATGAAATTGACTTTGTGTGAGGAAAGGAGGGAGAGAGAGAGAGGAATGAGATTGACTCTGTGTGCACCCCTGTCCCAAACCTTTCGTAGCCTATTCTTGCTGGCATCACTGACGATTTTGTCTGCAGCTGCTGCCTCAATTGAGCCCATGCTTATTGAGGCAGGACAGCGAGGTAGCAAGTGGACTTGGTAGTTTATCTTCTTTCTATAGAACCAGTATCCAAGCAATTGTGGTAGGCCCTGGGCATGTGAATGTTCACTGAAAGGCAGCCTGCATTACTCATGACCTGTCTGTGGTCCAGTCCACATAACTGAGTCTTAACCTCAGTTTCCCTGCCTAGCCCTCTTCAACTTTGTGGGCCTGCCACACTGCATGGGCTTGTGAACCCTCTCCCCTGGACAGAATGGGGAAGAGCTCTTCTGATGAAGGACATCCAGCTGCCCTAACCCAACACCCATTGTGCTACATGCTGGAGAAATAGTGATAAAAGGTGCCATTCCTGTCTCACGAAGGTTAGAGACCAGTAAGGAAGACAGACATTAAACTAACACCAAGCCAATTAATTGCCATATGCTAATTAGTATCAGTAGAGAAGCTATGGGAGACTGGATTGGGCCTGCGTCTTAATTTATAATGGTAGCTGAGCAATGATATCGAGAAAGTTTTTAATACAGTTCTCTCAGAAATGAAAGGCACAGCACACCACACAGGGCCACAGGCCTGGGTGTCACACTCAGGGGCTGGAAGCAGATAGAGAAACTGGGATAGTGCCTTTATGATCGTAGTGGTGGGAAGCAACTAGGTAGAGACATCCCTACTTTCCGCCCCACTCCTTGGTATAAATTTTCTGTATTAGTCCATTCTCGCACTGCTATAAAGTAATACCTGAGACTGGGTAATGTATAAAGAAAAGAGGCTTAATTAGCTCACCAATCCAGAGGCTGTACAGGAAGTATAATGCTGGCATCTGAGGAGGCCTCAGGAAACTTACAATTATGGTGGAAGGTGAAGAGGGAGCCAGCACTTCACATGGCTGAAGAAGGAGAAGAAGAGAGAGCTGGGGAGATGCCACACACTTTTAAACAACCGTATCTCGTGAGAACTCTATCATGAGAACAGCAAGGGGGAAATTCACCCCCATGATCTAATCACCTCCCACCAGGCCCCTCCTCCAACAGTGGAGGTTACAATTCCACATGAGATTTGGGCAGGAACATAAATCCAAACTGTATCAGGTACTAAGGGGAAACAGGTCATGGTGAATGGTTGGGGGAATTGTAACATGCTTTTTGTGAACCCATGAAAGTTAGCTTTCAGTGAAGATGTGAACAACTCAGGTTGTTAGTCTGGTCCTGTGATGCAGCATACTCATGGAAAGATTAGGAATAAGGGATGTCAAATAGTCAATACAGAATCCAAAAACATGGTTAATACAGAAGCCAGAGGAGAGGGACATGACTTGGTTGTGTAGCTGGTGTGGCAGGGTCATAAAGAAGGGGCCTGATGAAAGTGATGTGAACTTACTGAAGTCCTCTCTCTGGCTTCCAACTGCATCTGGCATACCAGATGCCAACCCCTTGGGTGACTCTTGAGGCCCCGTACAATCTTTCCTCCTCTGGCGCATCCCTGCCTGGCCCGTCCTCTCCCAGTTTCTCTGATTCACTGAGCTCTTTCCTATCTCAGGGCTGTTGCACATGCTGCTCCCTCAGCAGAGAAAATTCTGGGGGCAGGGAGGCAGGGAGGCAGGGAGGTAAGACAGGGAAACGTCTGAGAAAGTGACTTCAGCTGAGAACCAAAGGATGAGGAAGGAAGGATTCCCAAAGCCAAAGTGGAAGGGACAAGAAAGATCATTCCCGTGAGAGGAGGGAAGGAACAGAGCACATTGAAGGAGCCCAGACATGGTCATGTGACTAGGGCATCTCCTGGAAGAACAACGCAAAATGAGGCTATGGAGAGAACTTTCGGGGCTGGACCACGCTGGCCCCGTAGGATGTTAGTCTTTCTTCTAAAAGCAATGGGGAGGTGCCTACTCCACCAGCTTAATGTTCAACCATTCTTGAGGTTTCAGCTGGAGTGTTATTTTCAAAAGGAGCTCTGCTCTCTCTCACTCCAATTTATATTCACTTCCCCTACCTTTATAATCTCTGGCCTTGACCTCCCGAGGACTTAGCCCAGGTTGTAATTATGTATTACTTTGTCTAGGGCTATGCTGTCCAGTCTGGTTGCCACTAGCCACTTGAGCACTTGAAGTGTGGCTGGTCTGAATTGAAATGTGCAGTAACTGTAAAATATAAATTCAAAGACATTGTGCAAAAAATGTATAAAACATCTCATTAATGATTTTGAGTACCGAATGCATGTAGAAATAATGCCATTTTGGATCTAGAGGGTTAAACAAAATATATCATTAAATTAATTTGACCTATCGCTTTTTGTTTTTTAAATGTAGTTACTAAAAAAATATAAAATTACATATGCAACTTGAATTTATATTTCATATTACATTTCTCTTGTACCATGCTGGTCTAGACTGTAAGCCCATGTGAAGGGAAGAGCTGGTTAACTCTGCTCACAATAGAATCACCACACACATAAGGAGCACCCTTAATATTTGCTCAATAAATGACTGTGAGAACTTGAGTGGAGTTGTGAAGGTCACCTGGGAGTTAACCACGTGAGGGTGTGTGTTTGTTTTACGTGAGGAGAGAACCTGGGCCGGCAGCACCTTTCTAACAGAGAAAACAGAAAAGCAAATGTGTGGAGGCATGGACTAGTATGGAGGTTTTAGGGAACTGATATTTTAGCAGAGTAAACATGGGCAGGATCACCACGGAGATGCGTATGCCATAATGAGGTATTTGAACTTTGCTGAACGCAAGGGGAACCAGACTCAATGAAGAATTTTAAGCAGGGAAGCAACTTGATCAGATTTATGTTAAAGAACTAACAAAGAAGTCAGGCAGAAGCTGAGCTGAAGGCAGGGATGCCACTTTGGAGGCATTTTTGTAATCCAGGCAAGAAGGAATGAGGTCATCAGCAAAGGAGAATTGGGTACCGAGGAAGAACAGTGGACTAACTCCAACTTTCTGGAAGGTAGACTCCAAAACTAGGGAGTCCAAAGGTGGAGGTTGGAGGTGATTTTCATCTTCTGGGTTGGGTAGCAGGATGTATGGGGCATCTGTTAATAATTGAAAAGTACTGAGGAGGCAACCAAAGTCACTTTATTTCAAAATGCACATCTAATTGTGTTGCCATTCTCCATCCCTCTCTCACCTCCATCCCCATCTTGAAAGGCTCGAACAGCTTCCCCTTGCTCTTAGAACGAAGATTAAAATCTTACAGAACCAGTGTGGTCCAACCCTGGAAGCTCTCTCCATATTCTCATTTAACATTGTTCTTCCCAGGGGATGCCATAGTCACACTGGTGGCATCTGGACTCCCTCAAAGTGCTCTGTTCTCTCCTTCCTCTCACAAGAGTGATCTTTCTTTTCCCTCCCACTTAGCTTTGGGAATTCTTCCTCATCTTTTGGTTCTCAGCTGAAATCCCTTCTCAGGGATGCTTTCCTTGTCTGGCCACTCTGCCCAGGTGCTTTTGTTCAGTGCTCCCTCACTATCCCATTTTGTTTTGTTTTGTTGTTTCTCTTCAGAGCCCTTCTGACATTTATGTGACTATTTTGATTCATCTATCTTGCTCCTGCTAGACCCTCAGCATCCTGTGGGTCTGTTTTCTTCACCCTCACGTCCTCTTGGCACATTGCTCGTCATCAGTACATACTTGTTGAAAGAAGCAAGCAGTTGAATAAATGAGCCTGGAACTTGGGAGGCAAGTTGCAGCTGTAAGTTCAAATTCACATTTGGATAGCATCTTCCTGGGCCAAACCTGTGTGTGGTACCCCATGTTCCCTTGCATCATGAGCTTGCATGATTACCTGCACTTCCAAAACATCCCTGTCACTGGGGAGGAGAATCAAGACTCACTTCCCTTCCCTGAAACCTGACCCAACTCCAGATACCTCCTCTTTCTTTCTAGCTTGATTTTCTAAGGAGCCGGCTTAGTTTTGCACATATCACATGTTTTGACCAAGAGAAACAGGTGATATGGCAGATTTAGTGAAGGATGAAATAGAGTATTTTAGCATCTTAAGGATCTAAATTTTGAATTGTTTTTTACTCTTCATTTTCACATAATTTTACAAACTGATATGTCAGTGGATTCAAGAATTCTTGCAGAATCCAGCCACCCAGAAAGTTTGCATTAGAAAAATCAGCATTAGAAATGCTAAGATGTAGAAATACAGTGAAAGCAGAGTCTACTTTTTATCATGAATAATTTATGCAATTCTTCTATTAACTATTCAATGAAATAGGACGCCTCAAGCTGACTGTTTGCCTGAGTATGTTATATTCTTTTCAGGCTCTTTGATGTTTAATTTGGTTTACTTTCTCTTTAAATACTAAACAGCTGGTTTTGAAAGCTGAATTTAACACTCAACAACCAGACAGAAGAGGTGACTGCTGTTTGCTATGCATGGGATATCTACACTCAATGATAAATCTTGGTTTAAACTTTAATGTGACACTTCATAAATAAATAGGGAAAACAGCATAATTATCCCAAACACGTGTTACTTGCCTGAGCAGTAGTTTAATGCATGCAACCTGGCTACAATCTGTACAAAGAATATCTTTAAAATTTTAATGTGGCGCCCCATGGATGGAAAATAACCATTATGAAGTTGTTAAGATGGTAGTTTTCCCTTGTTGGTTGGAAAATAATTCTAATTAGGACAACAGTAATCTCGAATACACATTACATTCAAAAAGGAAAAACTGAAGATCCTATATTCCTTTAGCTTACCTAAAAGTAGTGTCCCTCACTTAAGATAGGCAAGAATGAACTTGTAAATCACTCAACTCAATCTAACATAAGCACCAACAAAGAAAAAAAAAGCCTATTACTATATCAAAAAATTTGTTCAGCATGATCATAAGCAATATGGCAAGATGGTAAGATTTTTTTTTTTTTTTTTGCACTGCCTCAATCATCTTTATTCTACAGACTAGCTCTTGTTTTGTCTATCCAGACCTCTCTCTGTTCTGACAACAGAAACTGTTTTCCTAGCTACTGGTGGTGGGAAGGGTCTACATAAATTTTTAGTCCTTGTTCTTGTGACTGATCTATGTGATGGGCAGGTCATCCAACCCAGGACAATTCAATTCCTATGTGGGGACTTTTCAAATTCAAGATGTGAAAAGAGAGCCTTTTTTCTTCTCTGGTCATATGTCCTAGGGGTATGAACCCAGATAAACCCAGAATGATGTCTTTTGCTACATGGAGAATATGATCTGAGGAAAGGAAGCTGATGAGAAAATGCAAGAGGTCGAGCGTTCAGATAAAGGGGTTTGAGTCCTTGGTTTCAGCCTCAGAGGTCAGGTCCACTTCTGCCTTTTCAGCAGATGGGTTATATGAGCCAATAAATTTCCCATCGTCTACTTTAGTTCATTCACTTGGGGATTCAGTCACTTGAAACAGGAAGAGACATGATAGATACATCCTGTTAATGAGGCAACGACTCAATAAAATAATGAAGTGGCTACCACTTTCAGGTATCCTTAAATCCAAAAAGACAACATGTCTTTCACTATCATTCTGCTTCTTTCAAATCAACTTACTTTCCTTAAAAAAAAAAAAAACTTCCACAAAACTTCAATGAAGTAATCAAGTAACTGCTGCCATTCCTAATGATTAATATTTTAATTTAAAAGCCAGCATTTTATTCAACCTAATCTCTAAAAAGGACCTCCCTAGTAGGCAATCAGGGCTGTCAAATATAAATATGACACTGTTGATGTAAAGTGGAATTTACATCTGAATATTCCGCTGTTGAGTTGCCAGAAGCATTTGTCATGATATTTTTCAAATCCTATCACCCTAAAGCAGCAGTGTCATCTGTCTTTGCTTGTAGCCATTTCCATGCAGCAACATTAAGAACAAACTTAATTGACAGTCACTAGGAACCCAAGGGCAGCACACATGATCAATTATCTAAATATGCTGGCGGTTATCAAAGAGAATGGGGTTCATGAATCTCATATAACAAGGTTTTTATGTAAAAAAAAAGTTCGTTCTTTGGTGGCATGGAGCTATCGCCTGAACCTGATTTATTTTTATTTAAAATATATATTAAATGAAAGTTCAATAAGCTTTTCCCAGTTTGAAGTCTTGAGAACTTTATGGGTGCAAACTAATCCTAAAGAGGATTACCAATATTAAGAGTGATAGGTAGTTCTTATCTGTCAGCTCTTTTATATATTACTCTTTTGATAGAAGATTCTTGAAGGCCCAGTCCTTCTCACTGGGTCTGTCAGTGCACTGTCACAATTACATTTTGGGAGAGAGAAGGGATTCTATTATGGAGATTGGCTTCTAGAATTCTTTTCCTGAATTCAAAAATTATTGGATATCAAGTCTTTGTTTTAAGAAGTCATTTGTATTAGAGATAATTAATTTGGTTTGTCATTGTAGGTCATTTTGAAAAAAAAAGACTGATAAGTTGTTCAGAAGAGCTTGTGTTTCACATGAAGAATTTTGAACATTCAGAAGCATTTTCTGGTGGAGAAAGTAGGGTTTGGGTTTTGGAATCAGACAGACTTGGGTTTGAATCCCAAGTCTGCCATTTACCAACTGTGTAACCCTATGCACATTTCTTATCTTTTCAATTTCCCCATTTGTAAACCACGTGATGATATTACATCCCTCATAGGATTGTTCTGAGAATTAAATGAGACAATGTTTGAATGGGATTTGCAAAGAACTGAACACAGAGTGAATATTTAATACTTTGTGTTTCTTTAAGAATCTTTGGATTAAAAAACTATGTTTAGATGGATATACTGATGAGAATTGGTTCTTATGGTTTGAAGTTAGAAGTCCTTTTGGATCTACCAATTCTATTGAGTGTGACAACAGTTAAGCAAGGTTTAATTTGTATATATCAGCAAAGTCCCTTTCATCATTATTTTTCTTTAGTGAGGTCCCAGAGGTGATGACAAATTATTTTGAATTTCTGACAGTCTGACAAAACATTGCATGGTACAAAGTGTACATCTTTATTCTATTATTGGAAAGTATTATTTTATTTTAAATATTTCTGTGTTTTTGTACTTACGTTTTCATGAATTGATTTTTATTACCTACTATATGCTAGACCATGTGGTATGTAATATCGCAGGGACCTTGTCCCCAAAGAATTTGCATACAATCTGGGAACATTGTTGAGTGAGGCACACATGTAACTACAACAGAAGTCAGTAAGAGACAGTGATGCAAATGCTGCAGAGGCGTAAGAGCAGAAGAGATTTACCTTCAGCTGTGTGTGTGAGAGCATGAGTCATTGTTCTGGAGCAGTAGTCCTCAATCCTGGCTGAACATTAGAATCACCTTGAGAGGTTTAAATCAAAAACCAAAATTTAAAAACTCAAAACACAACAAAACAAACAAAAAATAGTGTCTTTGCCCTTCCCCAGATCAATTAAATCAGAAACTCTATGGATCCCAGGCATAGGTAATTTTTAAAAATCTCCCAGGTGATCATAATATCTAGCTAATTTTGAGAGCTACTGCCATAGATGTATAAGCAATAGCTTAGCTGATGGAAACAAGGGTTGGTGGAAATCCCCAAAGGAAATATTAATGTCCACAAAACCAAGGACATGAGATGGAGTGCAGCATTATTAGAGGAATGGTGAATGGCCTGGACTGTCTGGAGTATAAGGAATATTCATGCTTTAAGGTTGTGTTAGGACCAGAGTATAAAGGAAATGTATATTCAGTATAAAATCATTTTAACTGTTGTTTATAAGACAACAAAGAATCATAGTGACATTATCAGATTTGCACTTTAGGGAGATAATGTAAGGTCAATCTGACTATAATATCTGTCATCCTGTTGATCATTCTGGTTGAGTTGGGATCCATTCACATCTTCTTCCTCATAGAAGCATGACTGTATTTAGGCATCCAAGTGTCTCTTACACAGCCTGGGGAGAATATGACTCTACCTGTCTTCTCCTGGGATGGATTCTCGTTAGTTTAAGTAAACCACTGCATAGGCTTTACCTGAAAACTCTTTAGAATTCATAGGCAGTCTTGCAAGCAAAATTGGCCCAGTCAGATGGAAGGGAAGTATTTATAATCCAATGGGAACATGATTTCTCCCTCCGGCTGGAACTAGGAGTGTTGTCCTGATTGTCACTTTAAGCATCATGTGACCATAAAGAGACCTAGACTTAGGCTGAAACAGCAGAGCACAGGGGTTGAAATAACCCAAGCCATAGTTGACAGCAGTGGTCTGTTGATTAGAAACTCCTCCTTCCTTCTTCTCTCTTAGCTTCCATACTGCCTCTGGACTTGCAGTTAGGCAAGATAACAATTTCCTATGGTTTGAGTCCATTTTGGATACAGTTTCTGTTCCTAACAGCCAGAATCACCCTTATGGATCCAAGGGAGTTTGGGTAGAAAGGGAGTTGTAATAGGTTAAAATTTTTAAATTGACTAGGAGAGTAAAAGTATTATTAATAGAAATAAAAATGTTAGGAAGAGAAGCAAATATTGATTCTTGTCATGTGTTTGAGGGGCCACTGGGAAGTAGACACAAATGTTCAGCTTTTTAACATGCTGCTCTGAGGATTAGAAGACAGACTAAGACTAAAGATATGAATTCAAAAGTCACCTGTATACATATGGTCTGGAATTTTACAAAGTAAATGAGAGTCCCAAGATAGAGATTGGTAGCTTGACCTCACCTACCTGAGCCTACAAAATCAATTCACATTTACATTTATGTCTTTGTTACAGAGACTTATCTCTTCCTCTTAAATGGGGATCACTATGGGAGTGTTTTCTGGGAGTCTCTGAAGGAGGAATCGCACAGAATGCCAAATGTTCTGATCCTAGAGGCTCAGAGACTGGAGTGGCCCTAGTTCCACAGGTGAGAGCCAGTTTTATGTCAAACTTCTGCTATTCTTTGCCCTCCAGACCCTAATGCATTTCTTCTTTTGTACGGAATTTCACAAAGGGGCTAGACATTCTTTCAGCTTCTAGGCTGAACTACACAAAGATTTTCTCAAAACTGGGTTCTTCCATTGTGTGAAATTGTGTCCTATGTGTGAAATTCCATCCTAGTGACCCACATTCAGTCCAGGACTCTAGATCGACCAAAGAACCAAATTTTTTCTTCCAGTTTCCTCATCTCTCTCCTCCCTCTGCCTCATCAAAAAGAAAAAATCCCCTTTTCTTTCCAGTGATGAAACCAATATCTATTCTCATCAGTTACTGCACATGGATTCAGGGTGCTATGTATAAGTGAGGAGGAAGAAAGAGTCCAATATTAATAGCTTATTGTTCCAAGGTAGCCAGCCTCACAGGTGATCCCCAGTGATCCTGGCTTCCTGTAGCTCCCCCAGCCCCAGTTGTATCAAGGTTGATCTGTGTGACCAATGGCATATGGTGAAAGTGGCGGGATGCCAGTTCTAAGATTACATTATAAAAAAATGTGGCTTCCATCTTAGGTGCTAAAGGTTGAGATGAGTGGGGAGTAAAGATATGGAAGTAATACACGCAATCTGTCTTTTGAATAGTTTGTTAGTTGTAGTTTGGAGGAGAGAATTAAGTTTGGGGAAAATATATAATAGGGTGGAATAAAAGATATATATAATTAATATTTTTATTATATTATTGAATATTATATTATTGAAATGTTATATTATTTATGTTGTGTTGAGATCAAACTACACATGATATTTTATTTGGCTTTTGAAAGCAGAAACAAAGTAGTCCTACCCCAAAACACACATAAGTATAAATTATGTATGTTACATGGGTGTGAATGTTTGTATGTGTTAGTGAGGTCCAAATCAACAAGACTTTAAGATATTAAGTATAGGATTTTCAATACATCTTTCAATTTTCACTATAACTAAGCCTTCATTGCATTCTCACTGTTTTTAAGGAATAAAATAGGAAATATTGTTGCAAAAATATTTAGATCATTAATTTGGGAGAAGTGCTGCTCAAGTATTTTGCAGAATATCCTCCAAACTGGGCATGTATGATGTTTTTCCCATGATTAGACTGGGGTTGCAGGTTTTGGGGAGAAAGACCACATGAGTAAATTACCATTCTCATCACCCCCTACCAAGGGTATATGCTATTAACAAGACATAACTGATGATATTAACTTTAAGCATTCATTTTTAAGGGATTTCTATTTGTTCAAACCTCGGGGCTATGTACTCAGATACTCATTTACTCATGGGGATACCAGAGCCTAGAAACTGGGACAATTTAGCTGGAGCTTCACCCACAGTAAGGGCTGTCTGGAAGGTGCTTAGCCATGCAGGGAGGGAGAAGCCATCTGACTAATTGCGTGACCACAGAGAAGATGCTGCTGCTGTGGTGAGCTTGCCGCCCTGCCTTGAGGCAGAGCAAGGGAGAAAGCAATGCCCTGGCTTCTCCCTTCTCCCACACTCCAGTCATTCTCCAGTGTCTCCCACTGGCTGAGCCTACCTGGGAGCCAGTGAACAAGGGAGTGGGGGCAATGCAGTGTCCCTGCTTGGCAGGGCAGAGCTGGGGAATGACAGAGTATAAGTATGAGCCTCAAGCAGGCAAGTGATGGATACTGCATGTAAAGGGATGTGGGTGTGCCAGAAAATGAGAATGAGCAATTGATGAGGGAGCCAGAGGGAAAGACCCATTTTTGCTGGAGTGAGAGTGCAGCTCATAAAGACCCACAGAGGACAACCTCTTTACTGATGAATGAGGGCTGATTCGGGAACAAAGAGAGCAAAATTGATTATAGCTATAGCTGTTACTAAATTTTAAGTAGTTTGCTTGTCTTGCAGAATCTAAAACTCAAATATTTAGACTTTGAAGGAGACTGTAAAGTCTATAATTGTAATTTATGTATGAAGAAGTGTATGGAAGTTATAATACGGAAAGTATTAATGAACTGAATCAAGATTTGCAAATATTCAAAAGAAAATGGCTTTAGGAAGTGACCTCTGATTTCCGGTTCTGTGACCTGGCTTTGAGTGTGAGCTCACTTTCAAGAGAAGTTCCACAACCAAACCTGAAACTTTTGTTTCTGTACTTGGAAAATAGAGATTATATAACCTTCATATAGCTCACTGGCATTGAGAAATTACAGGCGCACTTCAAACAACAAGTAACATAAGACCAAACTCACTGCTAATGCCAGACCTCAGACTATGGACCATAATACTAGCTCTAAAACTATTATATAACCTTAAATATGAAATCAAATTCATCTCTATAAATAAATACCAACTTCATTCACCTTGAATTCATCTAACCTATCTTCGGCTGCTAGTACCTAGGGGAAAATGTGCCTTTTTCTTTAGGTATTATATTTTAATTTGATTTTAAGTCATGAGACATATGACTTCAATTGTCTAAATAGAGAAGATATGCACATCAATGACCCTTTTTCTGACCATATATTTTTACGTGATAATTGAGTGAATCTGGCTGATACATGATTCTAATAAAATGCTGCTTGCAATTCATTGTGTTTTTTACATGTATAAAGAGGTAAATTGCTCATATAATTATAATCTCAGATCCCATGAAAGAGTAGTACCTTGCCCAAAAAATGCCAAGCACTCTGCAGCCAATTCTACACAATTATCCTTTAAAAATATAGATGGGACCTGTCACACCTTAAATAATTGTTACCCTTCCTTACCTGAGACATGAAAGACTCAGTTAAACATTTCTGAGAAAAATAATGAGAGCTAAGAAATGCACATAGATTAGAAGGGAATGGAAATATACCTGGAAAAAGGAAAGAGGCTATGCTTTGTAAGTAAAAGGGCAAAGAACTTCAAATCCTTCTATTTGGCTCAAGGCTGTTTTGAATATGTTTCTAGGGAACATTATTATATAATTTCTAACTCTGAATTGCCTTAACATCCTACAGTAACAATTGAAATTTAAAAATAGTTATTTTCTTAATAGCTGGTACCAGAATTCTCTTAGGAGGAAATTGTCTTTACTAGAGAAATTCCTCAATCTATGCCTGTGGTAGGAGAAAGGTCCACAGACCTTGGCATGTGTGAGTCTCGAGGCTTCTGAGACTCTACCTAGAAAAGAAGTTTTTGGAGCTGCCAGAACCGTACAGCAAGGAGAAAGTATGAGGTACAGATAGACGACAAAGGCTTTATGGTCTGTAAAGTAATTGCTGTGATTGACCTTCAATTCTCCAATAAGAGCTACAAAACTCATGACCTATAGATCTATGTCTTTAGTGGAAACCAGTGATGGGACTTTAATGTCTCAAGAGATGTTGTTATAGACAGAAACACTACATCCACTTGCCAGGGTCCAGAAGCCGGGGGAGCCCATGAGCATGGATTTTGTGAGAGAATTTACAAAAGTCTTGATGAGTGCTCTGAATTTGTATCAGCCAGAGAACTGTTGAAAGAGCAGGTGTCTTCAGCTAAACTGACTTGGCTCAGGGTAGTAGGGAGGACCATGGAGGCCACTTGGGTTTCACTGCTTATTTGTCATAACTGTCTTGGCCACTCCTTCTATACACTCCTCCTGGGAGAAAGACAAGAGAAATGAAATAAATAAAAGTGCAGTTTATGTTTGAATCGAAATGAGCAAAGGTGGCAAGGACTAATGTTGGCAGTTGAGGACAGAAAATCACTAATATGAGTCAAAGGTTGGTGGGGTAACTGGCTCTCTTCAGAATTCAAGTGTGCCAAACTGAATTCTCTGCTTCTCAGGCCTTTTACATTTGTCCACATGCCTCTTTTCCACCAGAAATCACTGATTTGCTCGTTGATCATCTAGGGTTTTTGAAATTAATAATAATCATGTCAACAGAAATAGTATATTTTGTATGGATGGCTCTTTGCAATTTGCAAATCATTTTAAAATCATCTCAGTTGATCCCTCTAGTAACCTTAAGGGTACATGGGACTCAATTATTATTGTCATTCACAAATAAAGAAAGTAAATTCCAGAGAGCCCAAGTACTCTCAGTTACAATTAGTAAAAGGTGAACTTACCTTTATTTAAATAGCTTTATTGAGGTATAATTGACATATAATAAACTGTACATATGTAGAGTCTACAATTTGATGAATTTTGACACATGTGTAAATCAGTGAAACAATTACCTTGATAAGGGTAGTGAACATATCCATTACTCCCCAAAGTTTCCTTGTTCCCCTTCATAATACCCCCCACCGGACCCTCCTATACAACCCCAACACCCATCTCCATGTAACCACTGATTACCTCCTGTACCACCCCTTCACCCATGTCCAGGTAACTACTGATCTGATTTCTGTCATTGTATATTAGTTCACATTTCCCAAAATTTTCCATAAAAAGAAGAAGAAAAATAGAACAGACCAGTTACTGGTAATGAGATTCAATCAGTAATGAAAAGCCTCCTTGCAGTTGATGGCTTCATTGCTGAATTCTACTAAACATTTAAGAAACTAGTATCAGTACTTTGCAAACTTTACCAGAAAATTAAAAAGGAGAGAATTCTTCCAAACTCATATGAGGCTAGCAATACCCTGCTATCAAAACTAGAGAAGAGAACACACACACAAAAGAAAACAACAGGTTAATATCCCTGATGAACACAAAAATTCTCAACAGAATACTAGCAAATCAAATCCACTAGTACATTAAAAATGTCCTTCATGGCCAGGCCCAGTGGCTCATGCCTGTAATCTCAGCACTTTAGGAGGCCAAGGCAGGCAGATCACGTGAGGTCATGAGCTCGAGACCAGCCTGGCCAACATGGTGAAACCGCATCTCTATGAAAAATAAAGGAATGAGCCAGGTGTGGTGGCACATACCTGCATTCCCAGCTACTGGGGAGGCTGAGGCAGGAGAATCACTTGAACCCTGGAAGCAGAGGTTGCAGAGAGCTGAGATAGCACCACTGAACTCCACTCTGGGCAACAGAGCGAAACTCTGTCTCAAAAAAATAAATAAATAAATAAAATAAGATAAGTCGTTCACCGTGCTTAAGTAGGATTTGGCCCAGGGATTCAAGGATAGTTCAACATAAGCAAATCAAAAAATGGGATAAATCATATCAACAGAATGAAGGACAAAATCTATGTGATCATCCCAATAGATGCAGGAAAAACATTTGATAAAATTTAACTTCCCTTCATGATAAAAGCTCTCAACAAAGTAAGTACAGAAAGAACATACCTCAACACAATAAAGTAAGTATCATACTGAATGGCAAAAAGGTGAGTTTTACCTTTAAGAACTGAAACAAGACAAGGCAATCATTCTCACTGCTCTTACTCAACATAGTACTGGAAGTCCTAGCCAGAGCAATTAGGCAAAAGAAAGAAAGAAAGGACATCTAATTTGGAAAGGAGGAAGTCAAATTGTCCCACTTTTTAGATAACATAATCAGATATAGAGAAAACCCTAAAAGCTCTATCAAAAAAGTCTTAGAATTGATAAATTCAGTAAAGTTGTGGGATGCAAAATCAACATACAAAAATCAGTAGCATTTCTAGGCACCGATAATGAACTCACTGAAAAAGAAATCAAGAAAGCAATCCCATTTACAATTGCTACAAAAAAATCCTAGGAATAAATTTACCAAGGAGGTAAAAGATTTCTATGAGAAAAATGACAAAACAGTGATGAAAGAAATTGAAGAGGTCGCAAACAAATGGAAATACACCTAATGTTCATGAATTGGAGAATTTAATATTGTGAAAATGCCTGTACTACCAAAAGTGATCTATAGATTCAGTGCAATTCCTATCAAAATACAAAATACAATTCTTCACAAAAAAGGATAAAAAATCCTAAAATTCATATGCAATAACAAAAGACCCTGAATATCCAAGGTAATCCAGAGCAAAAAGGACAAAGCTATAGACATCACACTATCTGACTTCAAAATATATTACAAAGCCATAGAACCAAAACAACATGGTACTGGCATAAAAACAGACACATAGACCAATGGTACAGAGTACAGAACCCAGAAATAAATTTACCTATTTATAGGGAACTGATATTTAACAAAGACACCCAAGAGTACTCACTGGGGAAAAGGCAGTCTCTTCAATAAATGGTGCTGGGAAAACTGGATATACATACACAAAAGAATGAAACTAGACCCCTTTCTCTCACCATATACAAAAATCAACTCAGAGTGAATTAGACTAAAATGGAAGACTTGAAACTATAAAACTGCCAGAAGAACACATGGGAGAAAGTCTTCAGGATATTGTTCTGGGTAAAAGCTTTTATGGATAAAATATCAAAAGCACAGGCACCAAAAGCAAAACTAAACAAACAGGATTACATCAAACTAAAAACTTCTGCACAGGAAAGGGAACAATCAACAGAATGAAAAGACAGCCAGTAGAATAAGAGAAAATACTTGCAAACTATTCATCCAGCAAGGGATTAATATCCCGAGTATACAGGGAACTCAAACAACAACAAAACAACAACAACAACAACAAATCAAATAATCCAGTTTTTACAAAATGGGAAAATGAGATGAATATACATTTTGCAAAAGAAGACATAGGAATGGCCAACAGGTTCATGAAAAAGTGCTTGCCATCACTAATCATCAGGGAAATAAATGCAAATCGAAACCACAATGAGATATCATAGCATCCAGGTAGACTGCCTATTATCAAAAAGACAAAAAATAACAAATCCTGCTCAGCATGCAGAAAAAGGGGAACTCTTTTACACTGTTAGTGGAAATTTAAATTAGTATAGCCATTATGGAAAACAGTATGGAGTTTCCTCAAAACACCAAAAATAGAATTATCACATGACCTCTCAAGCCCCCTACTAGGTTTATATCCAAAGGAGATAAAATCGGTATGTCAAAGAGGTATCTGCACTCCCATGTTTATTGCGGCACTATTCACAATAGCTAGGATATGGAATTCAACTGAGTGTTCATCAATGGATAAAGAAAATGTGATATATATACACAATATAATACTGTTCTGCTATAAAAAGATGAGATTCTGTCATTTGCAGGAACATGAATGAGCTTAGAGGATTTTTTTTCTTTTTTTTCTTTTTTTTTTTTTTTTGAGAGTTTCGCTCTGTCACCCAGGCTGGAGTGCAGTGGTGTAATCTTGGCTCACTGCAACCTCTGCCTCTCGGGTTCAAGCGATTCTCCTGCCTCAGCCTCCCCAGTTGCTGGGATTACAGGCACCAGCCACCACACCCAGCTAATTTTTGTATTTTTTTGTTTTTTTTTTTTTAGTAGAGATGGGGTTTCACTGTGTTGGTCAGGCTGGGCTCGAACTCCTGACCTCATGATCTGCCTGCCTCAGCCTCCAAAAATGCTGGGATTACAAGCCTGAGCCACTGTGCCTGGCCGAGCATTTTATGTTAAGTGAAATAAGCCAGGCACATAAAGTATTGAGTGTTCTCACTCATATGCGCAAGCTACCAATGTTGTTCTCAGAGAAGTAGAGAGCATAAGAGTGTTTACTAAAGGCTGGGAATCACAGAGTGGAGGAGGGGATAGTGAGAGGTTGATTAATGGATACAAAATTACAGCTAGATAGACTAGTATTTTATAGAACTGTAGGGTGACTATAATTAACAACAATTTATTATGTATTTTCAAATAGCTAGAAGATTTTGAATGTTCCCAACACAAAATATGGTAAACGTTTGCAGTGATGAATATGCTAATTACCCTGATATGATTATTACACATTGTATACATGTATCAAAAATCACACTGTACCCCATAAATATGTACAATTATCATGTCAATTAAAAATCATAATAAAAACCAACTGTTGAGTTGTATTCCATTGTGTGTGTATATATATATATATATATATATATATATATACACCATAGTTTGTTTATTCATGTACTTGTTGATAGACATTTGTGTTGTTAACAGGTTTTGGCTCTTACAAGTAAATCTGCCATGAACATTCATGTATAAGTCTTTGTAAAGACTTATGCTTTCTTTTCTCTTAGGTAAATACCTAGGAGGGGAATAGCTATGGTAGGTGTATGGTTAAATTTTAGGAAACTATAGACTGTTTTCTAACATGGCTATTCCAGGACACACTCCCACCAGCAGTGTATGAGACAGCCAATTTCTCTGCATTCTTACTAAAACTTCTTATGGTCAATCTTTTTACTTTTAGCCACTCTAGTGTATGTACAATTGTATCTTATTGTGGTTCTAACTTACATTTCTCTAATGAACAACGATGTTGAGCATTTTTTTCATGTGTTTCTCCACCATCCATATACCTTCTTTGTTGAAATACCTGTTGAAATCCTTTGCCTATATGTAAACTAGGATTTTCCCCATGTTATTATTGAGTTGCCAGAGTTCATCATATATTCTATATACGAGTTCTTTGATGGAGATGTTTTGAAAATATTTTTTCCAGTTGGTGGCTTGCATTTTATTTTCTCAACAATGATTTTTAAGACACAGAAGTTTTTATTTTTAAGCCCAATTTATCGATTTATTTCTTTATGGATTAAGCTTTTCATATTGTATCTAAGAAAGCTCTGCCTAAAGTAGCAATATTTTTTCTTTGTTTTCTTCTGGAAGTTTATAGTTTTAGGTATTGCATTTTGGTCTAATGTCTATTTTTTAGTTAATTTTTATATGGCGTGAGGTATGGACTGATGTACATTTTTTTTTGTATATGCATTTCCATTCGTTCCAGCACCGTTTCTTGAAAAAACGATCCTTTCTCCACTAAATTGCCTTTGCAATACCCAGCTGGTTTAACAGCTTTCAGGCCCAGAGTGGGAAATAAAAGCTTAAAAATCTGTGATTTGAGATTCTTGGGTAGAAGGATTTAGGGCTTTTACATGACTTCCCCATTTCTAATAAGAAGTGCCATGACTCAAAGAGTCTCCTTACTCTAAGACTAAGAATCTCCCATCAACGTTTAGTATTGTCATCAACTTTAGGGCATAGTTTCCAAAGCACTTGTGAGTAACTGTGCTAATTAACATGTCTATTTCCTCTTAAGAACATGCCAAACTTTCATCTGTCAGTCAGGCAGATCCAGGAGGCATTATGCCCTCAGCTGAGGAAGCCCTATTATTACATATGAAAAGGATTCATTGAGAGCATCACTGTCAGAGAAGTCAAAGGAGAGTATATAAATGGGAGAATGTAATGCGTGATCTGATCCAAAGCAATTAATATAATTTTCTGTTTAAGTTAAAATTGCTGATATGACAGTGGGGCAGGGTTGATTTAGACCCTAAGAGAAAAAAGGAAATTAATCTAGAAAAGAATAAGATTTAAAAACATTTTATGGTACATGTCGTTATCATTGTTAATTATTATTAATATAACAACGTTAATTATAATGTTGGTAATATAGTCATTATTAATATGCTGAGGAGACTAAGATCCATTATATATCAACTTTTGATTTGAAAGGAGGTTATTGGCTGAGACCTTGGTTATCAGTCATTTATTATTTCCCATTTGGAATAGAAGAATAGGTCATTTTTGTTTAACCTATATAGTCAGAAAAACTTTGTTTCAGCGCTTCTACGGTGAACAAGAAGTAATGTGTTCTCAGTGTTTTATGACAGTGTTGTTGCTCTGTCTCTAGGAGGAGAAAGACTTTCTCTTTTTAAATATATATTTAAAAAGAAATATATCCTGCCTGAAATAATTTGGAAAACTCCTCGTTGTGAAGTCTACAGGGACATCAAAAAAACACAGCTATCTGTTCCCCAGCTATATCTTCTTCTTTATCCCTTGGAACATTTGTAGCTGCACTTCCTACAAGAAGGAACCATTTGTAATCATGAGCAAAGGTTGATTCAAGATTTTATTGAAGGTATTTAAATATTCTTCATTTGAAGAGTAGTTATGTGCTTCTACGGGCAGAGGCCAATCTAATTTTTCTTAATGTCCCCAGAGCCTACCATGTTGCCTGACAAGGTAGAGATGCTTGCTCAACATTTACTGAAAATGGAGGCTAATATCACAGAAATAACTAATCCCTCTCAAATCTGGGGATTTAGTTTTCTTTCACTCTGTCCCACCCCCCACTAAATATCCACAGTTTCCATTCCTCCATCCTTTTGAGTTAGGTATATTTTAATTTTGATTATATCAATTTAATATTTCTATTATGATGATTATATAAACACCTTTTATAACCACACCCACTTCCTCCTGCCCCTCCTACCTGTTCTTCCTCACCCTCAGCAACCACCAGCCTGTTCTCCATTTCTAAAATTTTGTCATTTCAAAACCATTATATAAATATGGAGTCATATAATATGTAACCTTTGGGGTAAGTTTGTTTCACTCAGCATAATTACTTAGAGATCCATCCAAGTTGTTGCTGCATGTATCAATAGTTGCTTCCTTTTGATTGCTTAGTAAGATATCATGGTATGTATGCACCACAGTTTGCTTAACCATTTCCTTACTGAGGAACATCTGGGATGCTTTCAGTTTTGGGCTTTCATGAATGAAGCTGCTTTGAAGACCCAGGTACAGGTTTTTGTATGAACATAATTGTCATTTCTCTGGGAGAAATGCCCAAGAGTGCAATTACTAAGTCACGTAGTAATTGCATATGTAGCGCCACAAGAAACTACTGTTTTCCATGGTGGTTGTAACATTGTACATCCCCACCAGCAATGTATAAGGGTTCCAATTTCTCCACATCCTCATAGACACTTGTTTATGAAACTTGTTTAGAAAAGCACTATCATGCTTTCTTAAAATTTATTTAAGCATCCCAGTTGATGGGAAGTTGCATCTCCTTATGGCTTTGATTTGCCTTTACCTAATAACTATTGATGTTGAACACCATTTTTCACATTCCTCTTGGCCATTCCTATGTCATCTTTGAAAAAATCTCTATTCAGATCCTTTGCCCATTTTTGAACTGGGTTATTTATCTTTTTATTACTGAGTTGTAAGAGTTCTTTATGTATTCTAGATACAAGTCCCTTAGCAGATATATGATTTTCAAATATTTTCAGTGGACTGAATTTTCACTTTCTTGATTGTGCCCCTTGAAATACAAAAGTTTTTATTTTGAGGCAGTTCAATTTATTTATTTTTTCCTTTGGTTGCTTATGTTTTTGGTGTCACATTTAAGAAAATGTTGTCTTATTCAAGTTAAGAAAATTTACACCTGTGTTAACTTTTCTAAAGGTTTCATAGCTTTGGCACTTACATCTAGATCTTTAATCCAGTTTGAATTAATTTTTGCATGTGGTAAAAGGTAAGAGTCCAAATTCATTCTTTTGAATGTAGAGTTTCATTTAGCCCAGCACCATTTTCCCAAAGACTATTCTTTCTCCAGGAGATGATCTTGATACCCTTGTTGAAAACTGATTGACAATAGATACATTGATTCTCAATTATATATACACAAATATATATGTGTGCATGTGTGTGTGTTGATTACTGTAGCTTTGTAATAGGTTTTGAAATCAGAAAGTGTGAGTCCCACAACTTTGTTCTTAAAGATTGTTTTGGGTATTTGGGCTTCCTTGTACTTTCTTATAAGTTTTAGGCTTAATTTCTGTGTTCATTATATAAACCTTCACTTAATCTTTTCAACATAGTTCCCTTACCCTCAACTGTGCCAGAGATGTTGTTTACTCTCCAGAGGATAAGTCCCCAGTCCTCTCTTGGGTAGGAGAAGAGTAGTTGCTGGCTGCATGGATCTGAAATAGTCTCTAGATATCTAATGACTTCTAATACTTTTTTAAAAATGCATATTTTTAGCTTTTTTTAGAAGAAAAATGAAAGGAATAAAAAATTTTAGAAAAAAATTTGCATCTTTATAAAGCTTGGTGCTTTGCCTCTGATTGCTTTCCTTTTCTACTTTGTTATTAAACATTTTTCCCTAACTGCTTCTTAACTCAACTTTCAAACTTTACGTTTAATGTCTCCTTTACAACCATTTTCTTAAGTACCTGATGCCATTAATTTCTGACGCTTTTACAAGTTCTGGAATAGAATGGAAAGCAAGTTGCTTATTGGTTCTTCCCTTTGCTGACTTAGAGCTCAGTTTTCTTGGATCTTCTAAGTCAATGGCTACATGTCCATCTGCTTTCCGACATTTAAACTAATGTTGTTCCTGTTTCCTTTCATCTTGCCTTTGTCTTTGTGGGTTCATTCCTTTAAAAAAAAACCCCTTTACTATTGTATTAAACTTTCAACAAAGAGTGGATTCAAATGTAGTGTTCAATCTGCCACTGCTATTTTTTACTGGAAGTCTCTTTATCAAAAGTGTCTTTCTATAATGTACTGAGAGCTAGTTTCAATAGGATTCAATTATTTCACTATGTAACTTTAAAAGCTACATTACATTCTATTGTGGGAATGTATGATCATTTATTTAATAACTTTATTTTGGTTCATTTCCAAAATGTTAGTTCTGGAAGCAATGCTGTGATGAACATCTGTGTAGAAATGTTGTACAATTCCATAAGTATTTCCCTAGAACAAATTCCTAGAATTGATCTTATTCAATCAAAAGGTACATACGTATATTAAGACTTCTGATATCCATTGATAAATAACTCAGCAGAGAGGTTTTATTACTGTCATGTCTACCAGTTGGATATGAAAGTGTTCTTTTCCGAACACACTCATTAACTTTGGGCAATTAAAAAATTCCCTTATGCTTTTATTTTTTACTTTTCAAGCCAGAATTGGATTCAACACAATGGATTTTACTATAACACAGTTTTTAGGAGGAATGGCTGAAAATCCACTATTCTAAAGCTGGGTACATTACATTTGGCAGAAGTCTCTACAATTTAATCAATTTATATTAAAAATAAATAAAACCATAAATATAGCAAATCATTTGGTTTGCCTGTTAAGAAGTATATTTTCTTGTTAATTCTTCCTGGAATTTCAACAGGAAATTTTCTCACCTAAGTAGATATTTACTGAAGAAAATGTGAGACTTATTTTCTATGGTGTTAGCAGAAAATTTATTAATCCTACTTGGATAGTCTTATGGGCTACTCACTGTAGAACGGAGTTTTGAGAATTTGATCAATTATTTCTTCATGGCTGGAACAGACCTAAGACTGTTTTTAAATTATTTATTTATTATTTCTTTTTAGAGACTGGGTCTTGCTCTGTCACCCAGGCTGGAGTGGAGTAGTGTCATCATTGATTACTGCAGCCTTGAACTCCTGGGCTCAAGTGATCCTCCAGCCTAAGCCTGCCAAGTAGCTAGGATTGCAGGCACATGCCGTTATGCCTGGCTAACTTTTTGATTTCTGTAGAGACGAGGTCTTGCTATGTTGCTCAGTCTGGTCTCCAGCTCTTGGCCTCAAGTGATCCTCCTGCCTCAGCCTCCCAAAGCCCTGGGATTATAGACATGAGCCACTGCACCTGGCCAGGACTCTTTTTGTGTACTGTATTTGTTAATTTGGGGGGAATATCTTGGTCTTGCCTGAAGGCATTCCTTTGGCCATTTCGGTGATGATATAGAAAGACCACATATTCAAGAGGGAGTCATAGTCAAATGCCCCATTTTAAATCAAGTAATGTCATTCAGCCTTATCTGTTTATTCTGTCTTTAAACAACATGCATCTGTTCTTAACATTAGTAACTATGCCAAGTCAACTTTTCTCTGTTCACATTAGTTAAAATTTTAGAGGCCAATAGAAACTATGAAAGATTGTTTTAATAGTAAGCAATTCATCCACCCTCATGAACTGTGATTTTCAAATAACTTTGAACCCGTTCTTTACATGAAATTTTTAAGTCCTATTTGCTTGACTTCCCCTTACTTCTGATAAGGTGAGCAATTTCCATCAGAGAAGTGCCAAGAACACTTTGCTGTCCCTCTGAAAGACAGTCATGTAATTGATTGTCTCCCTTTTATGGCTGCCAAAGTGGAGCCAAATTTCATAACTGTATGTCTGCATCCCAACTTTCTGTCTAGTGTAATCCATGTATTTACTTTTTCTATAGTGATGATTAATTTATAGTCATATTTTTTGTTTTTAAAAATACATTTTATCAGTTTATAATTCATTACAGAACAGGTTGAGAAATAGGAAAAATATTTTGAAAAATGTCATGGTCAATAGGGAACCAGTGAAGATTTCTTTAAAAATTATTAATTGATAATATCTTTACTTTAGAAAGATAATACTGGTATCTCTGTGCAAATAGATTATAGAGAGATCACACTGGAGACAGAATGGCAGATCAAAGACATTAGTAAAGCCACTGGCTTCTAGGAGCTCACAGCCAAGAAGGGAAACACAGCTTCACATGTCAGACAGGATACAGTCAGGAAACCAGAAACCATTCTAAGTATTTCTAACAGAGGGGATTCAATGAAGAAAGTTATTTACATGGGTGTTAGAAGAGCTGGAAAGCCAAACATGAAATGGTAAGGCAACCTACAGTTTAGCAACAATAGGAAGCACTACCACTACTACGAAGGGAGAGACACAGGAAGAGGTGATGTGACAGAACCCACAATTGCAGCAGTTTAATGGAGCTGCACCCATGGTGAGGGCTGTCTGAAAGGTGCTTAGCCATGTAGGGAGGGAGAAGCCATCCAACTAACTGTGTGAACACAGAGAAGATGCAGCTGCTGTGGAGGGCTTGCCACCCTTCCCTGAGCCAGAGGGAGCAATGCCCTGGCCTCTCCCTTCTCCCACACTCCAGTCATTCTCCAGTGTCTTCCACTGGCTGAGCCTACCTGGAAGCCAGTGGAAGAGAGACTGGGGGATGATGCAGTGTCCCTGCTTGGCAGGGCAGAGCTGGGGAAGGACAGAGTATCAGTCTGAGCTTCAAGCAGGCGAGTGATGGATACTGCATGTAGAGGGATGTGGGTGTGCCAGAAAATAACGGTGAGCAATTGATGATGGAGCCAGAGGGAAAGACCCATTTCTGCTGGGGTGAGAGTGCAGCTGACAAAGGCCCACAGAGGACAACCTCTTTGCTGATAAATGAGGGCTGATTTGGGAACAAAGAGAGCAAAGTTGATTATTACTATACCTGCCACCAAATTTTAAGGAAGTTGGTTATCTAACCAGGATTTTAAAGAAGATTGGGAGTTTAAATCAAATTTTAAAAGAAATTTTTAGTCTCTAATAAATTTATGCATGAAGAAAAACATATGGAAGTTGATTTCTTTAACATATAGATTTGTAAATATTCAAAAGAAAAATGATTTTTGGAAGTGACTTTTAAGGGCTCCAAAGAGAGGGACCAATGAGCTATACACTGCGTGGGACTCATCGTGATTGCAAGAAAATCGAATTGGTCTTCGTGTAGTTTGAAAAGCCATTGAGCAATGAGAGGTGCATTTTTAATGCCCAGCATTCCCACAAATAACATGAAACTAAATTTATTGCTAACAACAGACCTAGACTACCAACCATGATTTTAGCTCATACCTTAGTCATACTTATCCCCATATTTAAATACCAAATTTCTTCTTGAATTTGATAAGCTTGTCTTTGGCTGCTAATGTGTGCTTCTTTGGCTTCTTTGTTTAGGTGCAGTTTTTGTTTTTTTTTGTTTGTTTGTTTTGGACGGAGTCTTGCTATGTCACCAGGCTAGAGTGCAAGGGCACAATCTCAACTCACTGCAACCTCAGCCTCCCAGGTTCAAGCAATTCTCCTGCCTCAGCCTCCCAAGTAGCTGGGATTACAGGCACAAGCCACCATGCCCAGCTAATTTTTGTATTTTTAGTAGAGACGGGGTTTCACCATGTTGGCCAGGATGGTCTCAATCTCCTGACCTCGTGATCTGCCTGCCTCGGCCTCCTAAACTACTGGGATTACAGGCATGAGCCACTGTGCCCGGCCTGCTTGATTTTTAATACTGGAATATAGCTAACCCACTTTGTAAATACAGAGAGCATGAAAATTATTCTTTTCTTGACCATTTGTGTTGAGTGAACTCATTGTATGTATGACTCCCTTGAAGACCTGACTATAATTTTTTATGTTTCTCTACCTAAGAAGAGAATAATTGCACTGATTTTTTAGATCTTAACGTATATTGTGTTCTTTTCTTTTTCAAGTATTTTACCCTCCATGACCCTAGTCTATACAAAAGCTCAACATTTTATTTTGCAGACCAGATCTTCTAGGATGCTTAAGGATTCCATTTATCCCTGGGCTTTTAACATTAAAAATATAAACCCCATTTTTAAGATTTTTAGGCAACTGGTCTGGGCAAAGGTAGTACCATCATCCCAATATAACATATAATTCTAGAAGTTTCAGATCTGATTGAACATAAGGGTGTTGCAGAAGACTCATTTGCTGAGGCTTATTCTAGCTCTACTCTGGATTAATGACCAGAGAAACCCACTGGGCCCCTCAGCTAAAAATGCCATTATGTACAGATAAGAGCCTTTTATATCTGGAAGAATTCTTCAAGTTTATATGGTCTAATTAGTGGGGTGCTACTATCTTCATATGTTTGGCAGAAAATATAACTTCTTTGATATGTTTTTTTTTGATACAGTTTCAGCAGTGTTTTAGAGTGTCATCCATATCTGTTGTTTTCTTGTCACAATTTACATAAAATGTCATGGAGTGTAGCCTGGTTTGGTGCATTAACCACTCTAAGAATGACTACTTTTCTGTATATCTAAAAATCACATTTGAAATATAATTATAGCATTCTAAGCCTTATTTAGTCTTTTGTCTTGAAGCCAGAATAAATAACTTTTTATAGTATTTGAGTTCTGAATGTCAGCTGGTATGAATTCATAATTTTTTGATTGGGAATTTGATCAGTATGAATTACAGGGGTGGTAGTGGGATAGAAAGAGTCTAAAATCTCATCAAGCTAGTTAGAGCTCTAACAGATGGATTTAATTCACTACGGAGGCTAAGCAGGGCCAGCTGCTCAACCTTCCCTGGTGATCAGCAATAGAACTGCTTGGATAGCCGTCACTGCTTTAATAGACTAGCTTTGTGTCTTTCTGTCTCTCTCAATCTTTCTCTCTCCATGTTTCTCTTCTTTCTTTTCTGATGGGGGTTGTATATAAGTTCAGGCTAATACTGACTGTTAGTATGGATTTTAAATTTCATAGGCCTTCTAAGAAGAAGGTTTTTTGTTTGTTTTGAGACAGGATCTTGCTCTGTTGCCCACGTGGAGTGCAGTGGTGCAATTACAACTCACTGCAGCCTTGACCTCCCGGTAATCCTCCCACCTCAGCCTCCTGAGTAGCTGAGACCACAGGCACATGCCACCATGCCTGGCTATTTTTTTTTTTTTTTAAATTTTTGTAGAGATGAGTTCTCCCTGTGTTGCCCAGGTAGGTCTTGAACTCCTGGGCTTAAACGATCCTCCCTCCTCAGCCTCCTAAAGTGCTGGGATTATAAACGTGAGCCTCTGCTTCCAGCTCTAAAAATAATTTTGACGTGATGACCATTGTGCTATTCTTTGCTAGATACAAGCAAACATTTTACAGACCTGAAAGTGTTAACACAGTTTTCAAAACAAACTAATTTTATAACCCAATCTAGGTTCAGCTCCACAGAAATTAAGCTATCTGATAATATTTTTGATAGAAGAATTCAATTAGTATATCTGGATCTGATCAGCAAGATAGTGGGGCAGTTGTATGAGGTAGATATTATTATTATCTCGTCATTTTATAGAAGAAAAAATGAGGTTTTGTGAAAAATATTTGCCCATGATAGTCACAGAGAGTATCTCCCAAGGTCACCTAAAATTTTCAGAGAGACAGTAAGTGAAGGGATGGTCTAAACTCAGTTCTACTGACTCTGAAGCCTAGGAACTTGAATGGCTATTCTATGAGCCTCCTATGTGTGAGGGAGTTAGACCCTGTTTTAAGAAACTGAACTCCCTCCTGGCAAATTTCAAGTATAAAGCTGAAGAAAAAAAGGAAGAAATAGAATACTTCTCATGTAACCATCTCTCTCTTTTTTGGGGGGGCGGCGGGGGGGGGGCAAGAACTGTGCCAGCTTTATGATCATGCCCATTCTCTTAGGGTCCCAGAGCTGCATGTGGCTCTCCACTTCCACCCTACTCTCTTCTTAAAGCACAGGATTTTGGGCTCTTCCCTTCCAGACTGGCTGTATTTTCATTCCCCACCCTCCTTTCCTACCTGTCCTTTATCTTCTGTGGTTACAGCTCTTCTCTCGATCATCCTATTGGACTTTTAACATCTTGATGGAAAGAAGAAAGTTTGCAACAAATGAATTTAGACGTAATGTCCATCTACTCACACTGAAATATTTTGTTTACCTTCATGTAGTGTTTTTGAGGGCTGTGATTGTGTGTTCTCACATTTTATCATAACTACAAAAGAAAAGAACAACAAAACAATCATAGCAGCAGGAGTTTTGAGTTTTGTGTCCCAGAACATTAGTTTTCTGTTTCTGGCATAGTTGAACACAGGAGTGAAATATGAGAAGAATGGGAGGAAACGCAAATGAGTCTTTCATGTAGGACTTGCTTTATTTCTCAGGCATCTTGCTGTAGTGCCTGTGAAGAACATGAGCTTTTTAAAAATTTTTCTTAGCTTTTATTCCTGTTTTAGAAGTAACAATGTCTTGGTTTTGAAAATGCAATAATAAGGCCGGGCGCGGTGGCTGCCACCTGTAATCCCAGCACTTTGGGAGGCCAAGGCAGGTGGATCACCTGAGGTCAGGAGTTCGAGACCAGCCTGACCAACATGGAGAAACCCCGTCTCTACTACAAACACAAAATTAGCTGGGCGTGGTGGCACATGCCAGTAATCCCAGCTACTCAAGAGGCTGAGGCAGGAGAATCGCTTGAACCCGGGAGGCGGAGGTTGCCGTGAGCCGAGATGGCGACATTGCACTCCAGCCTGGGCAACAGGAGTGAAACTCTGTCTTTAAAAAAAAAAATCCAATAATGTTAAAGGGTTATAATAAAAGTTAACTCTCTCGCTATCCTTCAGTCCCAGTTGTTCTTTGATAGTTACCTCCACGTCTCTAAATAATATGCTTTTATCGCCATTTCTTGACTTGTAAATTTTGAAATCAATTACCTTCCTGCTATGATAGTGTCAAAAATAAAATCACACCAAATTAGAAGAATTTTTAAAGTTTATTGTTATACAAAAAGAGAAAGTACAGATCATGATGAGGGAGACTTCAATCCAAGTGGTAGGAAGATGACCTTCCAGCAGTTCCAGCTCAGTTTATGGAGCATAAAGGAGGAAGTATCTTGACCTTTTTGTGATTGGCTGTTATGCATTAATATTCTTTTTAAGGCAAGCAGAGCCTTTTAAGCTGATTTTTCTATAGTTGATTGGTTTAATTTTACTGAATCATGCTGACAAGGACATAAAGCTTATGTTTTGTGTTTCATTTACGATTAGAGCTAGCATTTGGGGGAAATTAGGATGACTTCAGTTTTGGTGGTGTGGTTATTGGGCTGTTGGCCTTGAATTATGTCTAAACTGTGGCCTTCACTTTTATTTTTCTTTAACAATAGGAAGAATGTAGATCTCTTCCATCATGCTCTGCCTTTCCAATAATAAAATCATCTTTGGTGATGTCAATTATGTTTACAACATGAAGAATATGTACATATTCATTATACGACCAAATCCTGACTGTAAGAATATTTCCTTCTTTAAAGAGCGTTCTACTCTTTTTGCTTTTTTCTACCTTAGCGTTCTCACATTTTTAGGATGTCCCAATCCTTAAGTGGTCTGTCAGCTGGGGTCTTATAAGGTAATTTGGCTAATGCTTTAGGCTATTATCATTCACCACCTCTGTGCCTCGTTTGCATCTTTCAGGAACTTGTGGATATTTCTCATCTGCCGAAGGTCCCTCTCTTACTTTGTTGGTTTACGGTGTTTTGTTTCACTACTGAATTTTAATTAGATCTGCAAGGAGAGAAAATAAACACAAGTGGTTAATCTACATTCTTAATTTGGGAGTGTCAGGTTAAAATCAGGGGAGTAAGATTTTCAGAGGTGGGCTTTAGAAAGAGCTCTGCACTGTGTAGAAAAGATCCTGGAGGGCATGAGTCTGGAAGCGGGGAGTCATCCAGGAGGGAAAGACGGGATTTTCTGCAGGATTGAGTGGTTTTAACATCAGGGGATGCAAAGTCATAGGCCTGTGTCATACTCATTTGGCCTATCACTGGCCTTGTGGCCATGGTTAAGCTACTTTATTTTTCTAAGCCCCAGTTTTCTTATCTATAGTTCTACAATTCCCATAACTCATTTTTAGTACATATAAAAATACAAAAATCTAATTTAAAACAAGTGGTAAAGAAAGAAAAAGAATCATATGAAATAAAAAGAGCCTAGTCTCTTTTATCCTGCCCACTCTCTTTGAATACATCTTTTTATATTTTCTCAGAGTAACAGCACAACTTAGTTTGGATACCTCTCAGCCAAAAGACTTCTAGAAGCAGTGTCTCCTAGAACTGGCCTTCCAGTATTGGATACACTATACTTATGGCCCTGCTTTGGCAGTTGAGTTGAGTCTAAAGCTTATTTTATGAAGAGGTTCCTTTCCTGGGAACATCTTGGGGTGGGAGGAGGAGTTCACATGAGAATAGAGAAGCTAATTTGCTTATACTGGGCTTAAACCTTTGGCATTACCATTAACCACGCCGTGAAAAGACATTATGTTATCCCAGGATGGGGAAAACAAGCAAAAGGACTTTGAGAGATGTCCAAATTAATCTTTAAAATGCATTTTATGACTAAGAAACATTTTAATCTTGGACTCAGTACAAAATTTCAAAACTTAAACTCAATGAGCCATAATAGGACTAATCATAAAATTCTTAACGGTAACAGCCTTTAATTATTGCAAGCTGTAGCAATGCCTTGTAATGCTAACACGGACGATATGCTACCACACTCTTTTCAAAGGGTAGAACTATTTCAAGTACCCTACGAAATAATTACACTTCAAAGTGCTCCCTAGGCTTGGGGCCAAAAAAGAAAAAAAGCAAAAGGGAGAAAGTAAAACCATACAAAGACAGAAAGCTTTCACCTCTGTAGGATTTTATCTCAATTTATTGACATGATATGATAATTGCAGTTGGAATTATAACTGAATTCCATTATTTCAGATCTGAGGAACTAAAATTCATAGACTTATTCATGTTAAAACTGAGAGTAATTTGTTCAAAATATCCTGGTGAGAAGAAAATTGCCTTATGTCTTTGAGGGGTCGTAATGGTTTTCACAGTGTCTCCAATAAACCCATTGCAGGACATAACAGATAATTGAAAACAAAAGCTGAATATATTAAGTCTGTTAGTATCAAGGTTAAAGCAGTGGAATAAAGTATTCAGGTTAAGTGATGCTATTAACGCAGTGCCTTCACATGTGGTCCATCTAACACATTAATACTTAATATGGCACTTATGATTTTCATAGAAAGCTTCTCCTCTCACTGGTAATTCGAATATTGTTTGGAACGTAGAAAATTTTTTCCACAATGAATATTTTTTCCTAAAAACCTTTTAACTGCAGGTTAATTAAGCAATTGTGGCATGATCAAAGAATACCAAAACTAACCTGAGGGATAAATCATCATGACTGCCAGACCTATGAATTTATTGTCTTATCTTGTAAAATGAAAGCATATTTATGGTATCTATGTCAATAACACATAGGCTGATGAAAGCAACTGTGTTGAACTCATGAATGGCATTAAGTTCCATTTTTCACAAAATCTTGAGGGGAAACTTTTTTTTTTATTATTTTTTCAGTTATTTAAAAAGAATACCCTCCCCCGTCTCCATTTTTCCCTTGTTTTGCATCCTATATTTGTCCACTGCACTTTTTGCTCGTATTATTTTCTTTCCTCCTATTATTTCTCTTCCCTCTTTATTTCCTCCCTCTCTCCTGCTTCCCTTCCACATTTTACTTTTGCAGCTTTCTTATAAGCAACAGAAAGACAGAGGCAGTGAATTATATGCTTATTCAAAGTGTTGAAATAATAGAATCTTCAGTATTTACATAAAATCAAAGCCATAAGAAGACCCTGTTTCTACTTTAAGTTTTTTCATCCCTACCTTGAGTTTATCTCCAGTGATATCCATTAATATCACTGGATAAATTAATATTATTTGAAGAAATCAATATTATGATTTAACTCTCTGACTCAGGTCTTTATTGTCTCCAATCCAAACTATATGCAGCCATGAAGGTTTTTTGGGCATGCAAATGGGACTGTCTTCTGCCTCAGAAATCTCTGTGGCTTCCCAGCAACCACAGCAATGCCATCACCCTTGGTGTATTAGTCTCATCACAGTATGATCTTTGCCAGAGGTTCCAGTCCCTTCTGCCTTCCTCCCCTAATGGCAGCATTCCCCTCCCAGACTTTAGACTTTACTTCTGCTTTTCTCTCAGCTGTCTCATTCTTTCTTCCACTTATCCGACTCCTTAGCACTCTTTAAATTTCAATCCAAATTAGACATTTCCATGGTAAATATCCCTGATGCCTCCTTTCTCAGGCAGATTGAAGCATAATTTTTCCTGGGCTCCCACTTTAATTTGTGAGTACCCACCCATTAGTGTATAAGTTAATCCCATGTATGTTTGCAGGCCTTCACACACAAGACACAGAATTCTAAATTCCATGAAGGCAGACTGTAATTCAGACTCAGGTCTTTCTGACTTCAAAGGCCACTATGTTTTGTGTCATATTGGGTGTGAAAGGTTAATGTCAATGGAGAAGCTGAAGGTGCCACTGAGATCTCAAATTTAACTGATTGGAAAGATGGTGATATCGTGGATGGAGAGAGGAGGCTGAAGGAGTAGGTTATGGGTGGTAACATTAAATACCCATAGTGGATGATTTGAATAAAAAGAGAAATTGGGTGAAGAATGGTTTGGTGAGAAAGGCCAATATTAAAGGCATGATGACAGGAACTTGAAGAAGCAGTCAGAAGGGACAAAAGCAAGGATAGAAGCCAAAATAGACACATTTTTAAGGAGAAAGGAGTTAATGTGGTAAATGCTTTAATAAGTCCGTTAAGTTTCTGGACTAAAAATAGACCATTGTACATTGAGTTTGATAAATAGAAAATCATTTCAAAGAAATTTCAGAATCTGGGGTGGGATAAATCAAATTGTAATAAATTCTAGAGGGAGATGAAGTTGGAGAAGTATAGATTTATATGCCATTTATGAAGTTTGGACTTGAAAGTGGGTAAGGAAGAGAGGGTGGTATAGTCGCTGTAGGACCTATCTTAACTTGAAGGGAGAAAGAAGCATATGTGAAGGAATTTTTAACATACTTGTAGGTTTAAAGGAGGCAGCTGGTGGGGATGAAGAATTTGAAAGTACAGAAAATATGAAATATAATTGATGGGACTAATGTGCACAAGAGAAAGGGGACAGAATGCAGAGGACAGATGGACAGCTTAGCTTGGGTGAACAGACTTTTCTCTAGATGGATGAATGGATGGATGGACAGATGGCATATTGACTGAAGAGGCAGTTATATGTGGCAAAGAACAGGGAGAGATAGGATAACTTTATAACCCATGATCTTGATTTTTCTTTGATTAAATGAGACAAACTCTGTGAATTGAAAAGATATTATAAGTGTTTGCTTTCTCTCTCTCTCTCTCGTCTTTTGGATTTTATGATGTTGGGGTGGGCATCACCTGCTTTAGTCCAACTTATGAATCTATCAGCTGCAATTCATATTAGTCTCAGGTGAGCAATAATCTTCTGTTGCTCATTATGGAAAAGCAATTAAGCAGTACTAATGGACTGTACAGGCATTTACCTTTAATTTTGATATCTGAAGGTTTTTAAAAATGCTTATGCAGGAAAATATGTTTTTCTTTTCTTGTTAGGATGGCTGGTTTGAGTATTTAATGCGATTAAAATCAAACAAGCTTTGTAGTGTGTAGCTTTGCTTACTGGGTGGATATAATTGCACAGGATGAAATTGGAGATGTACATATAATGCTTGAAAAGAATTGGGGGGCCTTGAAAGATTAGTTTTGGTAGAAATAAAATGTTACACTCCTAGGACCAAAACACCCAAAGCAGCGTAGGGGGCCTACCTGAGGGACAGAAAGTCAGCATCTTCATCTTCTTATCTCAAATGTTCAGGTAGTATAACTTGGGGGTAGGCCATATTTTAATTCATCCATATTTTCCAGACAAACACATTTAATTCTGTATGATTGCCTGGGCATAGTTATCAATATTCCCCCCGAATCTTCACTATGTTTAATTCATGAAATCTTTGTTTTCATGAGCTCAAATGCCTTCAACTATTAAGTACAGTCTACTTTAAATATTTGATAGGTTAATGAAAAGGTTTTTAGTATTTAATTTTTAAAAATGGATTTTTTTCAATAAGAGTTGAAACTCTCAATAGAAAGGGGCCTTGGGGGATTGGCTTTTTTTGGCAAAATAGTAATTGCTACTAGTTATAGAGTCCCTTCCACATGCTAAAACCATTGTACACATTATCTTATTTATTTGAACAGCCACCATCTAATCTGACTATTTGTAAGTTTGGATGTTGTGTGTTGACTCTTAAATTCCTCTGTAATAAGAGAATTAGCATGGTTTTTTAAAAAAACTCTTCTTCTCAACCTTCTTCTCAACCTATCACATGTTTAAGCCAAAAAAAGAAACTAAATAATTGCTACCTAAATAAAGCAATAATTGAAATGAAACAGTCATGTTTTTCTTCACAGGGACTGGCTTAGAAAGTGATTAATGGAAGGTAGTTTAAAAGTGCTAAATAGCCATTAATAAAATGCTTGTTGAATAAATTCATTTAACATTGTGAATACTACACATAAGATTTTTAAATGTTCCACATAGCCTGAAATTATTTGGCTCATTTTTCATGCTGCTTATGAGATTCTGATTTCCTCGAGTTGTTTGACAGCCATAGTATAAATTCATAATTTTGTGTATTTTCTTTGAACAGAGGAGAATACAATTCACACAGTATTTACTGAGTACATTTAATGTATTTGCAGAGTTCTGGGATAGACTCGGAAGGGAAGAAGCTGGGAGTATGGGTCACCAAGGGTTGGGTAGGAAGGATGCAAAATCAGTATGTTATATTTCCTGCTGCTGGAGTTTGCACACTGTTGTAGGGGAGTAAGGGATAATACAAATTACTATGACACATTTAACAAATGCCAAGTAAAACTTATGAATGAAAGTACTGAAAAAAACTACCATTTTTATATGATTCTATATTTAAAATTTAAAATCGATTTTATATTTTATTTCTGTGGGATACAATGAAGCTTGAGGAAAAGTAGAAATGTATCTCTTCCTCCATTTCCCTTCTTCTGCTCCCCAGAAGTGCACCAGAAAGAAGTGCTATTTTCCGGGATGAAATCTCTCTGGCCTATCAGTTCTAGAACGCCTATTCAAATTTACCCTCCTATTTTCTATTACATCTGGAATTTGCTAAGTGTTTCACAAACTAAACAATGAGCCAATTAGCAATTAAGCATTAATGACTCACTGCGGTAGCTCTTAGAGCTAATACATGTACAAATTTATGGGAACTTTTCTAAATCAAAATATTGGATATGGTGGTAGTAATTACTGTCCACAGGGTGAATCTATGGGGAAATATTTTGGAGCTAGATTAGGTTTTGAGTCTTTCGTGTTAAAAACTCTTTATAGTCTTAGATTTCATCCTTCCTGCAAGACAGTTTCACACAAGCTGGCAAAATGCGTAAGACTCCTAGATCAGATATAAAAGGCAAGGTTATATGATAGATCATATAGTAATGCTCACAGGAATAGCAGTTGCCAGAGTATCATCATTTTCTTTTGCCACTTCCTACGGCCCAGTTCCCACAGGATGATGTAAGAATGACCTGGTGATGCCTGCACACTGATGACCTGGTGATGCCTGCTGTGCGTCAGGAGAGGTATGTTGAGCTTAGGGAGCCCAAATCTTTCATGATGGTCTCAAGATAATCTGCCCAAACTTTGTCCCAGAGGGAGACATTCTGTTTATGATACTGGATGATAGGCAAACCTGCCCTTTGCTCTGCAGGAAGACACCATCTCTATCTTCCAAGCTGTTCGGTATATAAATATCCTTGCAAGGTGGTCATGACAGAAGGGCAATTAGTGCCTCTGTGTGGAAGACATACAGAAATGCACAACACCCATGGAAAATTGTCTCCTGACACTGTATTATGAGTTGTTTTTCAGCAAATATCTCCTTTCACAAGCCAAGCAATGTTTTAGGTTCTCTAGGGTACACTTATCAACATCCTCATTTACTCCTCAAATGATGCTATGAAAGAGATTGTATTATTTGTATTTTACAGATGAGGGGCCTAAGACTTAGAGAAATAAAGTTACCTGCTAAAACACAATGAGTGTCATCGTTGGAATTTAAGACCCAGATTTCCCTGACTCCCACATTACTGCCCTCTTCACTTCAAAGATCAACCTACCTTTCTGTACAGGGGGCGTTGACAACTATAAGGACCCCATTGGAACATAAATCTAACTTAAAGGACTTTCTGCAGAAGGTGATTATACTTAGCAATTCATTAAATGAATGAATAATATCCCTCTTTGTGTTTATGCTCCATTGACTAAATTCATTTAAAAGGAGAGATGGGATTAGTAAAGAAAAAGAAAAAGAAAACAGACTCAATTAGGCTCAATTAAAGAACCTCTGACTTAAGTCTCCAGTTTTCTTCATATTTTACCTGTTTAGCTGTCAGATAAATTCCATTATTGAATTTGATAATTTTTCTTTAAAAAATTTAAAAGGGTACTTTTCCTTTAAAACATTTTAAAAGGATACTTTTCCCCTTTTTTACTATAAAGGAAGTGGCTTTTCCTAATTCCCTACAGTTTTTCTTCTACAGGTTGTCCTGAATGTATGAGTGCCAAGTATAGCAATTTTTGCCTACGGCATCAGATGCTGTTTTTTTAGAGAGGAAAGATTCAATAATAAAATCAAGTAAGACTGCTGATTCTGGCCAGAATTCTTCAAAAGAAAGGTAGCTCTCTAGCAAATAAATATAAATTCTTTTCTTTTTTTCTTTTCTTTTTTTTTTTTTTTTTGAGATAGGGCTTCCCTCCTGTTACCCAAGCTGAAGTGCAGTGGCACAATCTTGGCTCGCTGCAACCTCCGCCTCCCAGGCTCAGGTGATTCTCCTGCCTCAGCCTCCCAAGTAGCTGGGATCACAGGCACACACCACCACCTCCAGCTAATTTTTTTGTATTTATTTTGTAGAGATGGGGTTTCGCCATGTTGCCCAGGCTGGTCTTGAACTCCTCAGCTCAAGTGATCCACCTGCCTTGGCCTTCCAAAGTGTTGGGATTACAGGCATGAGCCACCATGCCTGGGCTAGTAAATATTTTCTGATCTTCACTTGGTTCAATACTTTGACTCTTTGGGACAGTTAATTGCCATCAAGAAGTTGGTAGTAAGGATAGTCTTGACTTACTAACCACTAAAATATGGTCTGTGTTCTTGACCACCAAGGTGTGTTGAAGGTCACTTATGAATAGCTCTACTGTCCCACTTTATGTCCCACTGTTTGTGTGCATGTTTCTAAGCACCATTCCCAGGACATGCTCTGTGTGGTTCTCTGCCTATGGTATAACATTTAGGCTGCTCTTTTTGCCTCTAATGCTCTCCTTCCACATTATTTCATGATCTTCAAGTTTCATCCCAAGAAAGAAGAGATGCCTGATCTTTCCCACAGATTGTAATACTTTCCTAACGTGAACTGCCTTAGACTCTAGTTTTCCTTTTCATGGAACATCTTGATTTTATATATGCTTTATCCACACAGACATAATGTAAACTTCTTTTGGCAGTAATGGGTGTCTTACTTATCTTTGTATATTGCATAAATTATATTTGACATCTGATATGGTTAGGCTTTGTGTTCCCACCCAAATCTCATCTTGGATTGTAATCCTCATAATCCCCATAATTCCCACATGTCAAGAGCGACCAGGTAAAGGTAATTGAATCACAGGGGGTGGTTTCTCCCATGCTATTCTCATGATAGTGAGTTCTCATGAGATCTGATGGTTTTATAAGGGGCTCTTTCCCCTTCACTCAGCACTTCTCATTCCTGCCGCCTTGTAAAGCAGGTACTTTGCTTCCTCTTCACTACCTACCATTATTGTAAGTTTCCTAAGGCCTCCCTAGCAATGCTGAACTGTGAAACAATTAAACCTCTTTTCCTTATAAATTACCTAGTCACAGGCAGTTGTTTATAAGGGTTTGAAAACAGACTCATACAACCTCCTATAACTTTGAGGAGGCCCGAGGATACACCTCAGAGCAACTGGCAAAGAGGACACATGGAATGCAATGTGAGGAAGGTCACTGCAAGCAAATATTTCCCTGGTGTGATTAGGTCCCAGCTCCTTCTGCTGTATGCTAAAGGGTGTATGCTTCCACATCTTGCCTGGCTGGGTGTGCCCCTTCTGTTGGTGCCTTGCTTTCTACACTAGATATTTCCTGCTAAGCACTGAGGGGAGCTCTTTCCTGTGTCTTGACTTACCTAAAACATTCTGAATCTGCCCTAGCATTGCTTGTTCTGAGGTCTCAGTACATGATATACAAGGAAAAAAAATTCTGATCCCAGTGTTGTCACTTTTTTTGTAAAAACAAACAAAATAATATTCTCTTAATAATTAGTAACAGTAACTAGTATTGTGAGCAGATGGCTTTCCATCTTCTTTCTACTTAAGGCAGAGTACAGGTTACACTTCAATTCTCCAGATGCCATGGTCTCTATGTGACGTCAAATGAGTAAAAATTAACTGGAATGTGCGTTTACATTGGCATAAATATAAGATTTCCATGATGTTCCTTTTCCTGCTGCTTGTTTATATTATATGTATTCATATATTTATGTATATGTAAATGTAGGTTTATATATATCTGTGACATTATTTATATACATATGTATGTAGATAGATACAGATATATACACAATACACAATTCTACAATGCATATTTTATACATTAAAATGTTTTCTGACACTAGTGTACTTCTTATATGGATTTGTATATTTAATGTAGCATTTCTTCTTCTGCAAAGCTATATTGAAAAAAGCTGATGGATCATGCATTTTACAATTGACAGCATCTTAGGAACAACTAAATACATTATTTAAATTAGGGAAAGGCTAGTTGAAAGAAAATCACCGTAGTTTATAATGGGAACAAAGTCCTTTTACCAGAGTTAAGCACACAAATATGATTGCTATGCCCTTAGATTTCTGAATAGAATGAGAGGCAGAGTCAATGTTTGGCTTCAATATAGCATTTACACAAGATGGCAAGTATTCCTGGGGATGCTGTAGTTCCAACAACACAATCTTCTCCAGTCTAACATCACAGTAATCTTTGTTGGCATTAAAACTATTTCATCTCTGGCAGAGTAACATTCAGTGTATGGATTAGGAGTCTTATCTTGCTAAAACCAGCAACATCAGGAATCGATAGATGAGTGACTTCTGCAAACGGTACCTGAGGGAGGAGCATACTTTTCTCCTTGAAATTTCCAGGGATAATCCTAACACTGTAGTTGGCACAAATGATGTGGTGGAATAAGTTGATTTTTCTGAAATTTTTTTTTTTCAAGCTCAGATTAGGTCCCAGCAGATGAACAGTCTAGGTTCAGTTGTGTTTTTTGTTTGTTATTTTGTTTTAATCAATGGAAGGAAAATAACAAAAACATTTTGTTCCTTTTCTAGGTACAGAAATTGATATAGCACGTAAACTTTAGTGAAAGCATCTAAATCAATCCTGCCAAACTGCTTGTAAAGCCTAACTTTATTTTTCATAAACAGTTTTACTCACCTCTGATGTAAATATAAATATATGTGTATATTTCATTCACATGAACAGAGATAAAATGTTTTCTTCTGGGATAAAATTCTTTTCTCTTTAAAAATGGTTACTTGCCAAGGAAGAACTTTTCTTTTCTAGGCCTTGGTTTCCCCATATGAAAAATTGTGAAAATGATAGCTTCTACATCAAATGGTTATTATGGAGAATGAATCACATAATGTAATAAGGCACTTAGCCTGATGCCTGACAAAGTAGGATTTCAGTAAATAATAAATAAATAACCAGTAAATAATAATAATTGTATGTAGACACTTTTCACACTCATACATTTTAGGTGTATTCACAACTTGTATGTCTATCGTCAGTCAGCAGAATGTTTGTGCAGACATGCTCCAGTGAAAGATGGGCTTTGCTTTTGTTTTCTAGTCCCTGCATCCCCACTCTTGGCAGACATCTTTCCAGATTCTGTCTGTAAGAAGCTTATTTCTTAGTGTCCAGAGATTACAGACATGTCTATGTTTGGCTCTGTGGAAGGCTGGTTTCCATGTGTATTCTCACAGCAAGACAGGTCACCATAGTCGGAGCCTGGCTCACAACAACCACTTTCAACTTCCATTTCATTTTCCAGCCTTTCTCCATCTTGCGATGAGCAGCGGCTGCCACCACTGCCACCTCATTCAGTCATTCTCAGTCTCAAAATGCAGTGAAGCTTCTCTTCTCTGATCTCCCTACACTGAAGCATATTATTCTTGCTCTTGTTGCTTGTGGAAAGTGAATGAAATTGAAGTCTGGAGTGCAGCCGCCTGTATGTGAGACTCACTTTTTGCTAAGCAATGTCATCAGCCCACAGCTTACATTTTTCTTCTTGGTTTTGTTTATTTGTAATTTGCCTACATATGGCATTAAAAAAGCACTGGAAAAAGAGAGAAAAAGGTACAGAAGCTGACAATAAGAAACAGATCATTGACATCCCTCATGCAAATCCCTTTTCTTAATTGTCTCTCTCTCTCTGAGTGGAAAGTGAACACAACTCTGTACCAGTGAATGGTTCTCTGCTTTGGCGAAATAATAAAGAGGCAAGCCTTGCTCCTGCTTTCTGGGGTAGACACAGGGAGCTTCCTCAAGATACAGAACAATTCCAGGGACAGTTTCTTCTCTCACACATCATAGATGCCACTGGCATGAATGGAAAAGGATCACCAGAGACCTAATGTGTATTGACTGCCATTGAAGTTCCAGAGGCTGTGTTAGATATTTACATTCTTAAAAAAAATCAATAATGAATTGATTAGGAGCGATTACTTCAGACTGTTATTGGAAGGCAGGCCTTGAGTGTGAGATGTGCAGTTTCTTGGCACGTTGAACAAAGAACTGAACAAAACACACAAAGTAACAAAGGATGGAAATAAAGGAATGAAACAGCAAAGGTAAAGATGTATTGAAGAAAGAAAACACTCCACCTGGTGGGAGCACACCATCAAGTGGCTCAAGGGCCCTGGTTACAAAGTTTTCTGGCATTTAAGTACCCACTTTTGACGTCTCAATTGGCTACTCTTGAGTGAAGGATTTAGCCCATGGCCAATTACAGGCTGGAGCGGATTGGGGCCCTATGCACATCAAGGGCTGGTCCATGCTTCCTCCTCCCCTCCCACATCCGAGGCACTTTCCCTTTCCATCTGGGGCATAGTGGGCAGCAAATGTTATAGGGGAGTAGCCTTTGATCCTTTGTTACTGGGGCGTAGGGAAATGGTTTTTTTTTTTTTTTCTTTTTTGATCCAGCTTTAGGAAGTTAGCACAAATCGGCCTTAGGTTCCCTGACCCCAGACCCAGGTGTTTCTTGATCCAGCTTAAGGACGTTAGCACAAATTAGCCTTAGGCTACCGGCCCCCAGACGCAGGTGTTTTTGTTTTTATGATCCAGCTTTAGGAAATTAGCGGGAATTGGCTCTCAATTCCCTGCCTCCAGACCTTATTCTCCTGCCTCAAGATCTCTGAGAGAGCTGTGGTCTAATGGAAGGGAGAATTCAACCCTGCAAGTTAGGAGCCCGTCGCTAGCACTGGTTCAGTCACTAAGGACCTGTGGTGGTATTGCAGAATGTCCCTTCACCAACGGTTCCTCTGTTTGTATGGTGAGTTGAGTTTGTAAATTCTATGCTTAAAGTCACAAGATGGGCAAATTTTGGTGCCATTTTAACTCCTGTTTAACACCAGCATATGTTTATCAGTAACTGTCTTAGTTTAATTCTCAATTATTTAGTGATTGCTTATATAGCTGATAAAGCTTGGGGCTTTCTGATTTTTTCCCTTTCCTCCTGCTGCTCACTTTTGGGCCATTTAAGCACTCATTGATATATTTCTCTCCGACTGGAGAAATAACATAGATAGGAACTCAATGAAGTCCATTGAACTCCTTGGTAATAACTCTGATAAAAAGGACTCAGATGAAAGGGCTAAAACCTTGTGATTCCAGTGAAATTTGGAAATTTATTTAATATTTTGATGAAGTTTGAGAACTTATTTTTCCATTTATTTTATATGTACTATTGCAACTTAGAGGCAGGAAATGGCTATAAGGTAAACGAGTCTAGTTGGAATTAGGGATGTATAATCTTATATAAATCAAGGGACTTTGCATGGGTAACCTTGATTTCCAAATTCATTTGGTACAGGACTAAAAACTAATTCCCATACATGAAGTGCCAGCATGACTTACGATAGCAGATGGAGTATTTTATATATCTACTAATACAAGCCTTTTTCTGGAAACAGACTAAGTCAAGACTTTCCCAGTAATTAAAGAAACATTGTCAGTATTGTTTGCCTAATTGGCCAAATTGTGTACTTATAAAAAACACACCTTTGGGAGGCCAAGGCAGGAGGATCACCTGAGGGCAGGAGTTTGAGATCAGCCTGCCCAACATGGTGAAACCCTGTCTCTACTAAAAATACAAAAATTAGCTGGGTGTGGTGGTGTGCACCTGTAATCCCAGCTACTTGGGAGGCTGAGGCAGGAGAATTGCTTGAACCTGGGAGACGGAGGTTGCAGTGAGCCGAGATCGCGCCATTGCACTCCACCCTTGGCGATAAGAGCCAGACTCCATCTCAAAAAATAAACAAAAAACAAAACAAAACAAAAAACCCCCACAAACAAACATCCCTTTGGGGGACAAAAAAGACCTAACATCCTAAAATTATTACTATATGTCTGGCACTTTGCCTAGCTCATTATATACTTCATTTAATTCTCAAAAAAGAGCAGTAACATCTATGATGCCCAAAACATATTTTATTCCGTTAATGCCAAAAAGAAGGCCATTGTTCTTCACCACATTTACTTATTTCTTCCTTTCTTCTACTTGTTTTCCTCTCTCTTTTCCTCTGCTCACATCCCTTCCTTGTTCTACTTTCCTGGACTCCTTGGTCCCAGCAGCTGATAGTCATTCCTTTTCTTCCTTCCCCTTCCATGTGCTTCCTGCTGTGCAGTCTTGGGCTTGCCCCAGGCTCCCGTGGGTGTCCTTTAAGTTCCCTGGCAACTTTTGAGATTAAAACTGTTGTAGGCTGCTGGCATAAGTCAAGTCACATTTGGCAAAATGTGTGTTATGTATCTGGAAACTGGGTTATACTCATCCTAGGGCAATTAACTGGATAATTACTCTGGCATAAAGACAGCCTTGTACTATTCTTGTAATGAAATAAATAATTTTAACTACAGTTCTACCTAATACTTCCAGAGTGTAAAAATCCTGGCCCATTCCTACTGTAGATCAATTAAATGTCTCTGAAGTTTCTTTATGTTCTCTTTTATAGGAATTTTGCTGGCCATAATCATTGTGTTGTTTTTGAAGTGGGAGTCCTTGGTCTCTCATGGAATAAAAACCAAATGCTCCCTGAATTAAGCAAAGTGTGCATGGGAGGAAGCAAAAAGCTCATAACCTTTTCTTCCTTTAATTTTCTTTGGCCAGGGCATTCTCCTGGCTTGTCTAGCACTTTAGATAAATGAACACAAAAAGGATGAAGAAGTCCACAGCTTTAATGGGTGATATTTGAGAGAATTTTACAAATGAGAGGAGGAAGGATATTCCTGGTCTGATACTGATATTATGTATATCATTAACTAGTCACTCTAGCTGATCTGACCTTAGGTAGTTACAAAGAACCTAAACCATGTGTTCATTTTTGTGCTGTGTGCTGTTCCGCAAACGGGGAAAATAATTGGGTACCTTGCCCCTAGGACCTTATCATGCTTTTGGGAAATTCAGAGGACTCCATACACTTAACAAGAATGAGCTATGCAGGAGAGCTGGGGTAGCTTTTTAATTCTTTTCAATGGATATTAAGGGCTGCTGGTATTCAGAAGAAACAAAAAGAGCTGTATGGTCCAAAAAGATTTCTTGGAGAATTTTGGGCTGGAAATAAGCCTTAAAGAATGTGTGGCAAGTGAGTAAGAAAGAAGAGGGTGTCTCAAGCAAGGGATATTTTTCCTTGTGTCTCTCTCCTCACTCCCCATCTTCCCTACTCTTTTATGGTGAAACTGGGCAAACAAACTGATCAGTGAGGCAGAGTAGATGAGTTTTCAAGTTTGGGAATCTGATTGTTGGTTTGGATTGCTGTTTGTCACCCGCAGGCTCTGTGTTCTTGACCCAAATTTCAGGTTTGACATCTATAAAATAAGGATGATGATGTCACTTATCTCTGAGTTTTTCAGAGGATTCGTTGTGATATTCTTAATTAATTCAACACATGTTTTTGGGCCCTTAGTTCTTGGTTCTCTGCTAGGCTTGGAGAATGCAGAAGTGACACAATGGATACATCTTTGTCCTCAAGGAGCTTAGAGTCCAGCAAGGAAGGCAGATGCAATTACATAACATGCTTCCCAGAGTTCCTGGGTCATAGCAAGTCTTCAGTTGTATATTGGTACATATCAGCTGCTATTTTCAATAATTATAGTGATTCAAGTGGGGATCTAGAAAATAGAAAAAAAATACCTTCAATCTTCTGCCAACACAATTGGATTAGCCAGTGGTATTTTGCAAATTCAATATTTTATGTTGAGTAACCAAACTTCCTTAAAAGTTTCCCAATCTAAACAGTATCATAATATATTGATCTTAATACATAGTCATATATTAGGTTGAACTATACCTCTTTGAGAATAGGAGTTCTGTCTTTATATTTGTATGACCAGTGACAAAGAAACTGTATAGCATGGTGGAGCTACTCAACTATGAAACTGATTTACTTTATTGACTTCCATTCTGAATAAAATTTATCTAGTCACATCTTTGGCCTTCAAAGCTGCAATGCTGTATAAATGACACCTTGGACATATCTCAACTCAGTAACCACTTAGACTTATAGAATGTTGTTTTGTCTTGTCTACATTTTGTCCTCTCCCCCCTCAAGTTTTTGGTGCCAACCATGACAGATTCCTGAGAAGCAGACTGTGATTCAGAGATTGGGGTACAGGAAGTTTATCAGGAAATTCTCTTGGGGCCATACTTGATACAGGGAGGGATGAAAAGAAAGCAAGATTGGTCAGAGGGAGAAGTTGGGCTATCATGAGGCCTCATTGGAGGTCTCAGCCAGCCCAAAGGGAGCTCTGAAGTGGGATGGGTCTTTCAGAGTTGTCCTGAGTTAGGACAGTGTGGCCCCAGGCTTTTATGTCCTCATGTTGATCAATCATTGGATGAGGGCTGTCCCAGGAATAGGGCATGGGCTTGGGTGAGGTGGCTCTCTCCAGCCAAGACAATTCCCTAAGAGGGCTGGCTGCCAAAGGAGCAATCCCAGAAGCTGAGAGAACAAGACCCTATTCCTGCAGTGGGATCTGGGTGGCACGTCACAATACGTACTACACACACAGTCTTCCCTAAAAGGTAAATTTGAGATTGGATCTAAAGTGGTATGTTTTTAGTTTTTATATTCTACCAAGGGAGAACCCATGCTGTATTAAATTATTACAGAATTGACATTCAACACTTTTAGGTCTTCTAAAAGCTTCCGTCACAAGAGAAACTTGACAAGACAGCATGACTTGGATTCTCTGAGCTATGTAGTCATTGGGTTAGAGAGGAGACTGGAGATTATCCATATAATCAGTCCATATTTACGACTAATCTTTCCCCCTCATATTTGGTTATATGTGAAATGGCTGAAAACTTTTGCTCTTTTTTTACGAGTTGTTTATTGAATTCTGAGTCAGCATTCTCTCAGGAAAATGTTATAGTTAAATTAGATAGTTGCCTATCATTTACTGTCTTCTCTATTGCATGCGTATTCTTATTCTTGTTTACATTAGCAATAAATAGCTCCTGGAGAGTATAATGATACTTTTATTTCCATCAAGCACTGTGATCACAGCTTCAGTCATATCATAACACATTGCTGTACCGAGCTAAGTTAATGACTCCTCAAGACAGTGTAATAAACTCATAAATGAGCGTTTATTCAATTTTTAGTAATTGTGGGTTAAGTCTTCCAGGAATGCATAAAATATAGAGCCTTCTGAGTTTATGATTATTTTTCTTGCTTTTAAATTAATTTAATTTGTTACCATATATCTGATGTATTTCAATTCCAATTCAGAGATGTTGAAGTCGAGTCTTGTTTAAAAATTCATTCTTTAATGTTTTTATGTTTATTTTTTGAAGTAAAAAAAAAACCTATAATGTAGAGGTGGGGGCAAAAGCCAATTATATGTAAAAAAATCAATTTTCATCTCAATGATGTGTCTTATTTGAGGCTGTTCAAGCTTTTGAAGAGAAAATATATAATACTTAAGAAATTTGCTTCTCTGGGTAAAAGATGTTTGTTAAAATTATAAGCCATGAGCTTTCTAGTTAGCTATATTTCTGTATGTATGTCTTAAAGAAAGTGTTTCATTTTAAATGACCAGAAGAAAAATCCCTAAACAAAACAAAATAGGTTAATGACCAGTTACAGATGTAAGAATTTCCATTTTAAATTTTCTATAATTAAACCTAAGGCTGTTCTTTTCAAATATTTTAAAGCTTCATAATATTTTTACTCAAACACTGAAATATCAGTTGAAAAATAAAACATTCATTTTAGTTTAATATGGAGATTCATACTCCCCTCCAAAACTAGGTATTATTTTTGATTTTCTTTTCTAACTGAAAAGATACTTATGCAAAATCTCATATATATACATATATACATACATATATACATATATACATATATACATACTTATACATACATACATATATACATATATACATGTATATACATATATACGTATATATACGTATATATATATAAAACTGTAATGGATAAGATGATAAATCTCTATGCATCACTCAATTTCATCATTTATCGTCATGCTCAATCTTGTTTTATGTCTACTCTACTCACTCTCCTTTGTCCCCACCCAGATTATTTTAATGTTTTATGATTTTATCTACATATACTTTAATATATACCTTAATAAGATAGGGGTTATTTAAGACACAGGAGCAGAGACTTATTATTATACCTAAAAGTTAACAATAATTTTCCAAGAGCATTGTATATCCAATAAGTGTTGAAAATCTCTGACTATGTCAGTATTTTAAAAAAGATTATTAGTTTAAATCGGTATTCATGTAAGGCTTATACATTATAGTTGGTCGATAAAACTTTGAAGTCTCTTTTGCCGTATAGGTGTCCTCTCCATCTTCAATTTTTTTTTAAATAATCTCTTTGCTGAACAAATCAGCTGATTTATCTTGCACAGTTTTCCATAGTCTGGATTTTGCTAATTGCATCTTATATCAATTAACACGTTCCATTGTCCTATTGCCTATAAATTGGCAGTAAGATCCAGAGATTTGATCAGATTTAATTTTTTGACAAGAATATTTCAGGTAATATGTTGTACATCTGTCAAGAAGCATGAAATACCTGGCTGACTTTTTTATTATTGACTATTATTTATTATAGATGTATTACATAATTATGATGTTGAAATATTAAAATTCTATCACTCCTACTTAATTTATTCGCTGAGATACTTCTATAAAGAAATACATCTCTTCATCAACTGTTTAGATATCCTGAGGTATATACAGTTTGTATACAGATACAGTTTGCTTTATTTTTTCTCTATATTTGCAATTTTCAAAATAACAAATTGGTTCCCAGTATACTTCAAATATGGCCAGTGAATTTTTTAGTTGTTATCTACCACATTTTAAATATATTTAATGTGTTCATCCATAGATGCAATTAAACTTATTGACATTCAAGAGTCCCATCTTTGGCCAGCAGAAGCCTCTTTAAGTTGGCTTTTATGACCCTTTAACCCATCTGAAATATTCTTCAGTAGCTTTCTAATTTTCTACATGGCAAGAAGTGTCAGGCTATTTTATGTCAAAGATCTGGAATCAGTCATTGCTGCAGAATTATTGGAAATAGTATTAAAAGTAACAACCTGGGTGATAGGAGTTGTTATTTGCTTATTATGATATAAGCTACTTATTGCTATTAGGTTGGTCATCGTTTCAGGGTTTTTCAGTGAACCGAGGTTTTTTGGTTAGTAAATTATATCATAAGTTGATATTGACATATTCTACTCACTTTTAGTGCTACAAGGTTTTTTTTACTTAACTGCATTTATCTGATATGTGTTTCCTTTGTCTTATGCTGAAAATCTCAGTTCACAAAGAAACCAGTATAATCATTCATTTGCTTTATTTCATGATATACACACAATGGACACAGAATAAAACATAAACACTGCCATCAAAAATATGATGACTAAAGTTTTAAAAAGTTTGCAGTTATGTTTGTGCTTAGTTTACATCTCACCTAGTATATATAGTAGAGTTGTGGTGTTTCAAAGTCAATTAAAATAATTTTCACAGGCTGATATGGTCTGGGTCTGTGTCCCCACCCAAATCTCATCTTGAATTTTAATCTGAATTGTAATCCCAAAGCGTTGGGGGAGGGACCTTGTGGGAGGTGATTCGATTTATGGGGGCAGTTCCCCCACGCTGTTGTTGTGATAGTGAGTTCTCATGAGATCTCATGGTTTTATAAGGGGTTTTCGCCCCTTTTGCTCTGCACTTCTCTCTCCTGCTGCCATTTGAAGAAGGAGGTGTTTGCTTCCTCTTCCACCATGATTGTAATTTTCTTGAAGCTTCCCCAGCCATGCAGAACTGTGAATCAATTAAAACCCTTCCTTCATAAATTACCCATTCTCAGATATTTCTTCATAGCAATATGAAAACAAATAACACATAGGATAAGTTATGCTACAAACTCAATACATAGTTGGGTTAATTTGTTTTGTGTTGCTTTAAACTTTTATAACTTCCTTTTAAAAAATATTAAAGTTATTTACAATATTTTCATTGTTCCAAAGTCAAATATATAAACAAGGTATGTTCAGAAAAGTCTTGTCCTCTTGGCCTTATTCCTTATCTACTGTATGGATAATCACTTTGAAAATATTTTATTGATCTCTCCATAAGTATTTTATTTGGTATTTAGGAAAGTTGGTATTTTTGTTCTAACGTTTATTTTATACTAATATTCTTATACAATAACTGTAATCCTTTTCTTTCTGAATGTTGTCTTTTAGTGTCCTATCACAAGCAATATTAAAAGTAGCAAATAGCCTATTTCCTCCCTCCCCATTCTTTCCTAACATTTAATGTAAAGCATTAATTTTTTGGTTAATAAACATAAGACAATCATTAATTTTGAAAATTAATTTTGATTAATCATTAATTTCATATACTTCAGTCTTTACTTTTATTATTTTTTTAGAGACAGGGTCTCTCTCTATCACCCAGACTGGAGTGCAGTGGCGTGATCATAACTCACTGTAAACTCAAACTCCTGGGCTCAAGCAGTCCTCTCACCTTGGCATCCCAGGTAGTTGGAACACAGGTATGTGCTACCATGCCCACGTAAATTATTTTTATTTTTATTTTTATTTATTTATTTATTTCTGAGACGGAGTCTCGCTCTGTCCCCCAGGCTGGAGTGCAGTAGCGCGATCTCGGCTCACTGCAAGCTCTGCCTCCCAGGTTCAGGCCATTCTCCTGCCTCAGCCTCCTGAGTAGCTGGGAATACAGGTGCCCACCACCATGCCTGGCTAAGTTTTTGTATTTTCAGTAGAGACGAGGTTTCGCCATGTTAGCCAGGATGGTCTCAATCTTCTGACCTTGTGATCCACCCGCCTTGGCCTCCCAAAGTGCCGGGATTACAGGCGTGAGCCACCGCGCCGGGCCCTATTTTTATTTTTAGAAGAGACAGCGTTTTGTTTATGTTGCCCTGGTTTCAAACTCCTGGCCTCATGTAGTCCTCCCACCTTGGCCTTCCAAAATGTTGGGATTACAGGCGTAAGCCAAAGTGCCTGGCCTACCTTTGATGATAACAGTAAGAATATATAGCCATGACATACTATAATTTCTCTATTATAATTGCCATTTTGCTTTAGTTTTTCAGGTAAATATTTATCCAGTGTTCATCACTGGTCCTAACATCGTTGTCATTCTAGTCATTTTGTTTGTCAGAATCCCATTCTTGTTAAATGCCTGAAGAAGGGTTTATGGGCACAATATTCTCTGAATTCTTAAATTTTCATGATGTTTTGTTATGGCTTTTATACTTGATGTCATTTGTGCTACATATAAAATCATTAGCTCACATTTTCTTCCTGAGTTTCTCAAATACTTTGCTATATTGTCTTCCATCATGAAATGTTGCTGGGAAAAAATAGCTGACAATCTGCTGTCGCCCTTATTAGTGACTTGGTCTTTTTGCCTGGCACCCAGTGGATTTCGTTTTATTTTTCTTTACGTTTCATCATATTATTAGTATATGTCTCTGTGTTGTTCATTCTGGTTGCAGTTTCAAGCAATAATTTTCTTTTCAAGTTAGATTTTTGTTTATTTCCAAGTTTGTAGAATTAAAATTTTTCGTATTTGTTCTACTGCATTTTGCTGTTTTCCTTCATATATATATATATGTATATATATATATATGATTTTCTTTACTTTTACTTATTCTGCGTCTGTCACTGTCTCTTGTATCTTGTATATATCTTCATTTATTTTAACTTTCATAATTTTTCCGTTTATCTTATTTCTCTTAGTATATTATCTCAAGTTCATTCTTGTGTTTCTTCTAGTTCATTCTTTAGATCTGGAAATCTTTTCCTCTTATTTCTAAATCTTTCCTATGTTTTCCCAGCTATCTTTTCAAGTCTTTCTTTTCTCTAATAACATAAATTCTAAGTTTTTCTGCATCATATTTTTGTCAATATTTCATTGTTTTCTTAATTTATTATAGTTTATTTTTAAGTATTAGATTATAATTTTCATATTTTCAGGCAAATTGAGGTTTATTTATTTGTTTATAGGATCTTTTTGTGTATCTTATTCTATTTTTCTGAAACATAGATTTTGAATACTGTTTTATTATAATCCTTTTCTGTTATCCATGTTTCAGGGTGATTATTTTTTCTCTATTCTTATAAGGAGACGTGGATCAGAACCATTTTCCTCACCTGACAGCTTCAGAATTCCTTCTCCTGTTATTTTCACAGTGTTAAAAATATGGCCCTGGGCTGGGCACGGTGGCTCATGCCTGTAATCCCAGCACTTTGGGAGGCCGAGGCAGGCAGATCACGAGGTCAGGAGTTCGAGGTCAGCCTGACCAACATGGTGAGACCCCGTCTCTACTAAAAATACAAAAATTAGCTGGGTGTGGTGGCACGCGCCTGTAATCCCAGCTACTCAGGAGGCTGAGGTGGGAGAATTACTTGACCCTGGGAGGCAGAGGTTGCAGTGAGCAGAGATCATGCCACTGCACTCCAGCCTGGGTGACAGAGTGAGACTCAGTCTCAAAAAAAAACAAAAAACAAAAAACAAAAACATATATATATATATATATATATATATATATGAATGACCCTGTACTTTCCAAAATGTGGAGGCCCACTTTCACCTGGATCTGGTCTCTGTTTCCTCTCTTACTTAATTTGGATTCTACTTCCAGCAGTTTCTCCTCAGTGTTAACCTTTGCCCTGAAAGGAAGTTTTAGCTGATTAGTTTCCAGAGTTTAAAAGGCCCACACTGCTCCACCACCATTTGACCTTATTGTGGTTCTATTCCATTACCCAGCAAATTGGAGCCCATAAACTTCCCACCCATTTTTGGCTGCTGTACTCAGCGTGGCCTATTGAGCATTCTAGTTAGCAGTGTTGGTTTTCTGGGTCTCATGGCCATCTGAAATCCTCTTGTTTTCTGTTTCTTCTTTTACAGTTGCTGAGGCCACATGGATCTTGTTGTACTGGTAGCTTGTAGCTCCCAGTTTGTGTTTTTAGGTTTGGAGGATGCCTTGCAGCTACATTTTTCTGGAAGTAGTGTTTGGGCTTTTGGTCTTATTATTCTAGCTGTTCTGTCAGTTATTATGCAGAGTGGTGGGACTCAGACATATTCAGAAACCTTGCCACTGTTATCACTTTACCAAGCTAGTGTTTTAAACATACATTTTACTCAAAATTTCTGATATGGAATAACTATATGGAAACTTTCCATCATGAACTAAATCAGAGTTTTACTATGTAAAGAAATATTATATTTCTATTTAAATTAGCTATACAAAAGCTTCTGCAAAAATAGTGTTCTAGGAAAAAATAAGAATAAATCAATCCTGCACTTTAGTGTGGGGTAGTGGAGAACACACGGGCAATATCGTTAGGCTTGAATTTGGCACTCACCAGTATCACTGAATAGTTTACCAGTAATTGCCTTTCTGAGCCTCAGTGTCAGTGCTAGTGCCTAGCACATAGTAGGTAACTGATACATTTCATGAATAGATAATTAATTGAATTCATTTGATTCCTGGTACCTTCCTTGTCAGATTATTATGAAGTTAACAAACGATAGGTGTAAAAATGATGGGATCATTACTTTCCACACCACACATATCCATTTCTTGTCATTTCTTTGTTTTTCCTCTTAGTTATATTTTAGACCTTGTATTTGCCTTTGATGGGATTTATGTTGTTTTTTCAGTTGTGGTATAATTGTACTAAACCATTTTATTCCTGTGTGTTCATGCATGAGGCTATCGATATGCTCATTTGTGAGACCATGTACACGTTCACGTGTAAGGACTGGCTTGTATTCATACATGACAAGATGTGTGTGTTCACACAGAGAGTGTGTGTATGTGTTCATGAGGCCATGTGCCTGTGCACAGTATCCTTCTACGCTAATTATCTACATTTATTGTAGCCTTATATGGTAATATTTAAGTGAATTCCAGGTATAAAAAGGGTTAGAAATAAGCTCTGGTGACTCATTTATTTATGAAACTGCTGACAATCCTAGCTTTCTGTTGTGGGGGATTCTGGTTAGTAGATTATCATTTGACCTTAGAAAAATCTCAGACAACATCAGCAAGGCTTGGAAACAGCAAGAACACTTAACTGAGGCTTTTGATGCAGGCTTAGCTAGAGCAATGATAAGACTGGTGATTAGGAACAAGCAGAGGAATAAAATGCCAATTTTTAGAAAAGATCAACACTCACAACCATCGAAAAAATGAAAGCTGACAGGCAATTGATTGCTTCACTCCATTTCCACTAACCATAAGGGCAATAAAACTGGATAGAGAAAAACAACTGATGGCTGCCTGGGCTTTGCCTAATAAAGAGAACAACCCATTTACCTAATAGAAGCCAGAAATATCCTTTCTCTTTCTCAATATTAGTTTCTAGATTCTTAGACCAGGCTCGGATCAAGCAAAAAGGTGAGCAAACAGCTGCCAATGGAGAAGATGCTGCTTTTTAAGGTAACCAGGGCATTGTTCTCTGTTTCATGACTCCAAATTTCTAACATCCATTTGGAAATTAATTTCAGCAAATAAACAGGGTGGGAAGTAGGGAAGACTGGTAACTCCTTAAGCATCTTGGCAGCTGTAACCACATCAGATATGGTGCTCTAGGTAGGGGCTGAAATAATAAAAATCTTGGTAGCACTGTATGCTGAGGATTTGAGTTTTCATGTACTTCATAATTTCAAGGTTTTAGAGATCGAAAAAATTGGCATGGAGAAAATTATGCTTAGCATGGTAGAATGTATAGATGAATGCCTGCTAAACACTGAAAATCAAAAAACAACCTGGGCTCGTAAATTTGTCTTCTGACTTTAAATCAGAGAAAGGATGTTCCACAAGCACCTAAATGGATATTGAACACAGGCATTGTCTATCCTGTCTGCTGGCAAATGTTAAGTTTGGGTAGAGTTTTTAAAAAGCATACAGGTAATTACATAGGGATAAAATTCCAAACAAATAAACAAGTTGAGTCTATAAAAAGAGCAACAACAAGTGACAGCAACCACAACAACAGATCTGCAAAATAAGAGAATGGGAATAGCATTTTAATTATTTCGAAGAGTAACACTGAAAAGGACTGATTTTTAGAATTCACACAGGAGCTAGAAAAACAACAATAGTAATGTCCTGCTTCAATAGTGTATTTGAAGGAAAGGAGAGATTTTTGTAAAAAGTGGAACAAAATGAGGTAAAAAATGAGATGGTTAGCAAAGGAAGAAGTGTTACAAAGAAATAATGTAATAGCAGAATTAAAACTTACTTATGCATAGTAGAATGGCATTGTTGGAAATACAATCAGTATAAAACAAAAGTGAAGTTATCCAAGAATATAAGGGAAAAGTATAAAGAGATTATCATGATAGAGATCATAATAGCAGAATAACAGAGAACAAAGACATATTCTAAAAAGTAAAGGTATTTCTGAATTAAAATAAAAACAATATTTAAGAACATAATAAAAAAATCTTTACTGAACCAAATAAAATATCTGAGGATGCAAACTTAAAAGACTTCCCATAATTGAAGTAAAAATCTAAGGAAAGAGATACATCTCTAAACCTATGCCACTAAAAGTTTTTAGGAAAGATTAAGAAAAAAATTAAGCCTTTATTGAGTTAGATTATTATTGTCTACAAAGTAACAAAAAAAAATCCAGTGGACCTTAGACTGCTCTTCTGCAATGTGACATGCATAATAATAAATAAAACAGAGTATTTGGAAAAAGTTAAATTTGGGGGAGAGAATGGGGATGATTTAACATACAGTGATTGCCTTTTATTTGTAAAGGCAAAAGGAAGTGTCAATAGGTATGCAAAGATTGAGGAGGGAAGATATATTATCCACTATTATCCATATAATCTTCTTAAAGACCACTGAACATAATGCTTACTCAAAAATTAAATAAATATAAGAATATCAAGCTCACTTGAGTTCTTATTTGATACTAAATTAAGATATATGATCAAATTAGGAGTTGTCAGATCACTCTGTAATCTGGATTCAAATCTGAGGTCTGTATTTTACGAAATCATTCCCCTTTGGATTCTGAACATGTTTTTATACCTTAAATGCTAAATCATGTGATTGATTTCATAGTTAAGGTATAATCTCTTGCTTTCTTTGAAGATCGCCTAAAATAATTTGGTTGTAACTATCAGCAGTATATATACATAAATACATAAATAGATAAGTGTATATAAATACAAATGTATAAAGAAATGTCTGCATATTTTTATAGGTGTCATGAACACAAGGGTTGCTGCCTAGAATTGAGTGGTTATGCCTCCACACACGTGACTAAAATGTTAAGAGGGAACTGAAATTTGGTCCTTGGTTTTCTCACAAGGCACACCTTAGCAGGGAGCTGTTCCTCCCTGGAGAAAGACAATGAGGTAACTTTTCTTCATGAGAATTCCCTGTCTTGTGGCCCCAGGGCTGTGTCCCACTGTAATTCATTTACCTAGGAAGGATGCCATTTGCTACTTCTCCTGGAGGCACCAAAAGGGCTACCAGTATGATACACCGTAGACAGAATTACTAAACAAACTACTGTGTCTCTTCTTCCCACAAAAGTTGTTCAGAACAACATAAAGGCCATTTTGATTGTGAAAGACCTTGAATAATGACTTTCTCCATCTTCAAATACAGACTGAATGACCTGGGTCATGCTATTTAATTAATAAAAAGTGGTAAATAAGCCAGTGACAGATTTTTATCCTATGACCAAGCTCCTTAACATATCACAGTTTATCTAAGCCCAGTAAGTGTCCTTGAGATAATAATACTTGAAAAGAATCAATACAATGTGCTACATGCACTAGCACATGGGCTAAAAACAGGCTCTCCCTTAACAAAGGGACTTTATTGAATTTAAGCCCTCTGGTCTCACTTGACAAAAGTGACAGAAAAAAAGGGACATTTAAAGAAAGGAAAGATTGAGGGTGAGAAGGGTAGAGGAGGTAGATGGAAGGTGGGGATGGGAAGGAACATTACACATGGTACCAAAAATGCAATGCTGACCCTGATAAAAAAAATCTACATGGAATTAATAAAAATATTATCAGTCCTTATTTGTGAAGTGAGGTTCTTAAAAATTCCTATTTTCAAATTTTGTATAAAAGTGAATGTATACCATTTTATAGTGTACCAATATAAAATCATGCCACGTGATTAGAACTCTGGGAGAAATATTTTCAGAACAAAAAGATTATAAGTAAATACTTCCATGGGTGGTTATTTTCCAAAGTGGCAAGACAATTGGATATTTTATTTTCTTCTATATTTCTGTAACTTTAAATTGTCTATAATTTGCTACGTATTATTTTTAAAAAACAGAAAAATAACCTAGTATGCTTCATTCAAATTAAAAATATAGGAAATTTGTAACAAGACCTCAGAAATAAAGCCAATTCCATTTCACAGAACTGATGTGAATACTCTAGATCCGGTGCTGCTCTTCTGTTGTTATTTGTACAATACTTAGCTTATGACAATTCTTCATTTACAACCACAAAGAAATTCTATATAATGAAGCTCTTGTGCAAATATTGTCTTCATAAAATACTAGTTGAGGTTCTTTTTTTTCTTCAGATTTAATTAACTTTGGCTCTTTGTAAGCATGCTGATAATATTTTCATCTGTAATTTATAGGAAACATATTTGTACTTAAATGCTATTTTTTTCTACATCAAAAATACCTAGGAAGGTTTTATAAATATTACCTATTAATCTTGACTACATTTTTGTGAAGTATGAAGCAACAGTGCTCAATCTCCATTTTAACTGAGCCAAGTGAGAGTTTAAAAGCTTTGCCTCAGTCAGTGGAAGTGCTGAATGGGGGCTTTTAGTCTCTGGCTACTAGCCATGTCATGAATGTGCCTGGAGAAATAAATCTGAAAAAACTATTTTTTCTTAAATTTGGTTTTCAAGCTCTTCAGGGACAGACTTGCTCAGGAGTCTTCTGCAGCCATCACCAGTGAGCTTCTGCACCACATGAGTGACCAAGACAGACTTACCATTCCCCTCACCTTGACTGAACTTTAGACAGGTTTCTTTCTGACTCTAGGTCTCTGGCCTCTCTTTCCTTACTGTGTTTACTTTAAAAAATCTGCTATTGTAAATTTTTTCTCTGCCCAGTTTGAGATGTAAATCTTCTACAACCCAGGAACGTCTTTCTCATGAACCTGGGACCCATTCCTTTGAAATGTGATCATCAAGAAAGATGATGCTCCCATTTCTCAGTCTCTGTGGGAAGGTAGGAGACTAAATTCAAGAAGCTCCAACTGGCAAACACAGATGACCTAATCATGCTGACTCACTCTGCCTTTAACATCCTTCAGTGCTTTTCCACAAACTCACTGTAGAGCTTAAAAATTCTCTTTCCTGTTTCCGTGGAGTTCAGTTCAATCTCTTCCCCTATTGTAATAATCTTGAATAAAATTTTCCTTGCCTGTTTTAACTCTGCCTGGTATGATTTTTCTTTGACATGCCATATAATATATATTTATCAGGCCTGGAATTGTTGCATCAGAAATTACTAAGTCTAAAGCTTCAATTATTCTCTGAAACAGTATGTTAACACAATAATGAAAGACCAATTTAATTTCCAATTGTGGGTCACAGCAGAGCCTTGTAGATTAAAGGGTATCTAAGGTGCATTTGCTGGCCACTTAGAACCTGCTTTCTATCCCTTCTTTACACTACTTACCGTCCTGTTTTCATCAGAAGTCAGGGTTGCAGGAATAAAATGTTATTTCAATGTGTTCTTTTTTTTTCAGTTTCTCATCCTTTGCTCTTCAGTAACATCAAACCTGGTCTCTACAAGAACATCCCCACTTCCAAAAGACCACTGTATATATCTTCTAGGACTGGCACATGCTTTTGAGCTTAAAAAAGGTATAGGTTGGTAATTAACATACCCTTTTAAATGTGTCCCCTCCAAAGTTCATGAGTTGGAAATTTAATCCCCAATGCACCAGTGTTGGGAGGTGGGGCCGAATAAGAGGTGATTGGATCATGAGGGTAGGGCCTTCATGAATGGATTAATGTTACCTCAAGTGTGGAATAGTTATCATGAGAGTGGGTTGTTGAAAAGTGAGTTTGGTCTCTGGTGCCTCTCTGTCTTGTCTGTCTTTTGTGCCCACTTCTACCTTCTGCCATGAAATGATCCTCACCAGACACCAGTGCTACTTTTTGGATTTCCCATCCTTCAAAACTATAATCCAAGTAAAGTTTTTTTCTTTATAAATGACATTTTATTTATAGTTTATTTACAATTTATAAAGAAACTTCTTTATAAATTTCTTTCACATTTCTTTATAAATGTCCCAATTTGTAGTATTCTGTTAAAGTAGCAGAAAACGAACAAGACAATGCCCATCTCATCTAGACTGTAAGCCTTATGAGGACAGAGATATTGTATATTTTTGTTTATTTTGACTCAAGCAATGTCTTCTCTAGTCCCACGTTAGAACAACCATCCATCTGAGATTTTGAGATTCTGTTAGGTCCACCCTCTCTGTTAGGGCTTTTTTGATCCTCTTTAAGGTCCTTTGTGAGGTCTAAATTTGTTCCAAGAGCACTACGAATGTTTGCACCATTGGTGATTAGGTCAGTACATTCTCAATGCTGCTCCATCTACAACTCCCCTTTAAAGTCTCCCAGAGAATTACACACCTAGGAACATATGTCAACCTATCTCAGTGGATCTCTTTAAGCTCCTTCATTTGGATGAAGGTGAGTAGGAGAGAATCTCCTTTTGAAGTAGAAAGAACAGCCCAATGGTATGTCACTATATTTCTTTAAAATACACACACACACACACACACACACACACCCTTATATATACTTAAAATCTCTATATATTTCTACTTTATAAATCTTTTAATATATATATCTCAATATAATATCTCTATGGAGTCTTTATATAATCTATATAAAATATATCTCATAATCTCATTGTATATAATATGGAATATATTTAACTAAATATATATTCTATTAAGCTATATATAACTAGATGTATTTTACTTAAAAGCTCTATTATATTAGTTATAGATTAATTTATATAATCTATAATCTTACTCTGCATGGTATACTATATAGTATATGCTATATACTCTATATTTTTAGTGAATTATTTAGTATATATTATGTAGCATATATTATACAATTTACATGTATACTTGTATACTAATATATTTTCAATAGTTATTCACTATATGTTATATACAAAGTATCATTAATTTGTGACATATACATAAAAATATCTATTTCTATATATTATATAATCTTTATTACATAATACATCATCTATCTCCATTTTTATCTTGTTGAACTGCTTGAGAGTAGTTTACAGGCATCATGACACTTTGTCCTAAATACCTCACATGTATCTTCTATCTATGAGGATGCTCTTCTCATAGGATGCCCTTGATCGTTTTCACACTCAAGAAATTTAATAGTGATATAATACGATTACATAATATACAGCCTACATTTCCATTTCTAAATATCCAATAATATTCTTCATTGCTATATTTTTAAAAGAAAATTCAGAAAATAATAAAAATAATCACTCACCAAATTTAGTTGTCTGATCACTTTGGTCTTCTTTACTCTCTTTCTAGGACAGTTTCCCTTCTTGCCCGCTTCCTGCTCTTCTTTTTTCCTCTAAGACATTAATATTTTTGAAGGCCAGTTATCTGGATCTGACTTATTATTTTCTCATGTTAAGTTCCAAGTAAACTTTTTTGTCAAGAGTCCTACATAGATAACTGTGTGTCCCTTCTGTGGCATCACAGTAGGGGATATATAATGTCAATTTTCTTCAATATTGGGGAAGCTCTATAACATCACTTGGTAAGGTGGTATCTACCAGATCTCTCTATAGTGTAGTTATCTTTCCTTTTGTAATTAGTAGGTAATCTGGTGGTTATAATTTAGATGGTGTGAAAATCCTGTTTCCCAACCACCATTCATCTAAATATCTTAGCATCAACTTCTTGTCTGAGTCAGTTATTAAGTGACGGCTACAAACTGGGCTCCATCCTCTTTGCTGAGAATGGACAGTCCATTACTGTCATCAGTAATCTAGCATTTGGGTTGTGGGCACTTTGGCACCTATTTCTCGTTCTTAGTCTTTGGTGTCTTATCCTAAGTTAATGGAGATAGAATTCCAGCACGGCATCCTGATACTATTGTTATTATTGTTATTCTTTTAGAACAGAGACTTTTTGCTAATTTTCATTATATACACTGCAGATGCCAGCATAGTTCCTTCAAAATGGTATGTGTCCAATAAACTACGTCAGTTCAACTAAATGTGAAAGATATTGTGCATGCATGAATATATATCTTTACATTAGAATATCACATTGGCCCTATAGAATAGAAAATCCTGGATTAAAAGAATACATCAATTTGACATTTTAAGCAACTTGATTGTGCCTAAAATATTTGGCAGTTGGGAGGTTGTATAATGTAATGGTTAAATGTAGTCTTTAGATTTAGACAGCTGTGTGACTTTGAGAAAGCTCTTTAAATTTCTGTGTCTGATTTTCCTAATACTTAAAATAGGACTAACAATATCCATTTCTCAGGGAAATTTTAAGGTGAAATGATATAATGTAGAAATCATTTGGCATAATGCCTGATACAGGCCTATATCTGAAACAAGGCACTTGGTAAATGGTAGCTAATGTTATTGTTTCTACTGCTTTAATAGAATTTAATTCTGAATTATAGTTAAAGTGTTACTTCTCTGTTAAATATATTATTTATGCATCCTTTTGAGTATGTACAAATACTATATCCAATTAACAAGTAAAATATAAGCCAAATGTTAAAATTTGACACTATCTGTTGGCTCTTCTATGCTGCAGACATTTGTGAGTATTCTTTATGGCTTTTGTTTATAGCAGATACTTACAAATTTTAAAGAATCACATTGTAGGTTCCTAAAAATACAGCTGATTCTCTTTCAAGTCATGACATGTAATTTTTTCAAAAGCCTTTCTAGAGAAACAAATGTAGGTTGTTTGGGGCTTATTTTCCCAAACATGGTGTCTCGTTTTTTTCTGTAACTTCACTTCTCATGATGGCCTTTTTACCTTCCTGACAGACTGCCCCAGAAAGGTCTGCTCCTTTGACTCTCCTGATTCATCTCTTTCTTTCTTACTAAGACATCCGGATTCACTTTGTCGCTTTCTTCCAGGAACACAGCACTCACAATTTTCTGTAGCTCTTTTACTTCTTCTTTAGCAATTTCACTTTGCCAAGCTGTGTGTACTGCTCTCTGAAGAGTTAACACAGAGTCCATCTGGTACCTCATAACAGCATGCCTTTTAGTCTACATTTTATCATAAATTATCTTCTCATACTGCACAGAGTCCTTGCAGTGTTCAGCCAAACTGAAACAAGCTTTCTGAAGCCCATCCTGGGTTGCCTGTTCTTAATGGTTTTGTCTTCACTTTGAACAGGGTTACTGCACCTTAGAGCAAAATCAGCTTTGAAGCCATGGAATTTTTAATGACTCCTAATGTAATAGAGAGTTCACCATGAAAACTTGAATGGGAATATTTATACACATTTTATTTAAATTAAGCTGGTTACTCAGCTTATAAAAGTTTCTAGAATCATCCTCTGTTTATTTTCTTCCCTCACGAGGTGATCTGGGATAAAAATAAATCTTCAGAGACTCGGGTGCTCGTGGGAAATGAGCATGAGAGAGTCCACCTGGAAATCGGGAAATACTGACAAGCAGAAAGAAGGAGGTTCTGAGAGGAAATGTCATTTAATTTGCCTCGTCTTTCTTTTCTTTTTGTCCTGATTTTCTTTTGGGGAAACCAGGACTCTATGCACATAATGTAAAAGAAAAGACAGAAAAAAAAAAACATTTTGGAAAGAAATATACTTGTATATGTGTGTGGTACATGTGTGTGACCACAGCAGGATGTTAATATACAAACAACTCTCTACCCCAAGAAATTTTCTATTAAATATTTGTTTCACTATGATTTGCATGTATCTGAACTAAACCTTATCTGTGGTTTCAATTACCCGTGGTCAACTATGGTCAAAAATATCAAATGAAAAATACCAGAAATTCACAATACATAAGTGTATTGTGTATTGAATTGCATGCCATTCTGAGTAGCATGATGAAATCATGTGCCACCGTGCTCTGTCCTGCCCGGGCTATGAATTATCTCTTTGTCTAGTGGATCCATGCTGTCTATGCTGCCAGCCAATAGTCACTTAGTAGCCGTCTAGGTAATCATATCAGCTGTCACAATATCGCAGTGCTTGTGTTTAAGTTACCCTTATTTTACTTAATAATGGCCTGAAAGCCCAGAGAGTGATGCTGGTAATTCAGAGCTGCCAACAAAAAGCTGTAAAGTGCTTCCTTTAAATGAAAAGGTGAACATTCTCAACTTAATAAGGAAAGAAAAAAAAAATCAATTGCTGAGGTTGCTAAGATCTTTGGTAAAAATAAATCTATGTATGAACAGTATGTAGTTATAATTGTTCCATTATATTATTAGTTATTGATAATCTCTTACTGTGCCTAATTTATAAATTCTTTATCATAAGCATGTATGTATAGGTTAAAAAAAACAATAGTATATATAGGGTTCGGAAATATCCATGGTTTCAGGCATCCACTGAGGGTATTGGGACATACACCCAGCAGATAATGGGAGACTGCTATACTACAGAACTTACGTAATCAACTACACACCTTTGAAAACATATATTTGTTGAGAGTAAACAAGGTTCTAACTTATTGGCACCACCTTGTGCTGGCTGTCTGCTCTGGAGACCCAAGGCGAGGCTGCCTGTGAGTGAGTTGATGAGTGGATAATACCAAATTATGCTGAAGAGCTGGGTTCTGCTGTATTAAAATTTCTTCTAGACTAGGGCAATAAATTCTCCTAGAGGAACCAATACATGATTTGTGTATGTGAAAACTTGGGAACTTGAAATAATCTTTTTGATTAGGTTGTACTTATAATGTCAAACTTTTCTTTCAGTCCCAGAGTTAGTTTAGACCAAAAAAAAAAAAAAAAAAAAAAATCTACTGAGTGGCTTTCCATCAATTTCTGACAGAAGTATGGTTGGCTGTCTCAGGCCATGATTTTGCTTAAGGTTTTCATGCTGAAAATGCTTCCACCTAGAGAGTGATCTGAGGACAGACACCAGGCACTGTACATACAGGGAGCACCTTGGTGGACAAATGTCCAGCTGTCTCACCTAGGCTTTTCAACTTCCTTGAATTGGGCACCAGGGAAGGAGAAAAAGGAGGAAAGGCTAGAGTTTTGGTGAGTTTGGGCCCAGCAAGGGGATAGGGGACATCAGAATGGCAGCATCTTAGCAGTGGTGTTTCTATGTACATATACTCAACCCTGAGGGTAGGCAAAGATTTTGTTGTTTTGAAAGGTGACTGATCTGAACCTAAGACATTTCTCATGTCTTCACTCCAACCAGTCTCTCTGGTTTACCTATTTGATTTGATCACTGCCTTCTCTTGTCCTGATTTGGTGCCCCTTTCTTTCTCTTCTCCCAGCCAGTTGTCATGCATGGTTTTGTTATATGCTTGGCTTGTCTCTATAGCCTGAAGGTTTCCTTCTCTTGGTTTCCATCCTGTAGACCCCAACCTTGATCTGCTTTAAGTCCTAGGTCAGAGCCTGGTTGAGTCACTGTGTCTCTCTAGTAAGGATGTGTGATGTTGGGTGGTAAAGTTGGGTCAGATGTCCTTTTTCCTCGTGTTCAGATAGAAATTGGCATTGCTTGCATTTACATTGCCAGTGCTCTGGCTCTGAAGACTTAGATTCTGACACACACACACACACACACACACACGCAGAGGTTTTACAGAAATATGGAAATGTTGGGTCTAGTGCCAGTATTTATGTGATGTTAGAGTATAATTAAATTATTAACTGAAGTAATAATTGGCTACTTTGTCAGATCTAATGGACACTGGACCATTTCTTAACTTCCCACTCTGTTCTTGGTCTGCGCTTTTTTTCTGTTGACTTTTGTGATAACACTTTCATATTTTCTCCTATCTCACTTTTTGCTAGCTTCTTTTTCTCAACTGGAACATTAAATATTGTAGAGCCTGTGGGCATTGTCCTAGGTTCTTTTCTTTTTATTGTCTCTTCCTATCTCATCTCATTCTCTCCTAGGGCTCTGCAAGCTATCTATGCCCATAGCTCACAGATTTTTGTTTCCAGACAAGACTATCCCACTGAATGGCTCATCCTAAAACCTAAATCCTATCAATTTTTCTCTTTTCCTTACCACCTACATCTATCTATGAACAAGTCCTGCCACTTCTCTGCCCACTTCCCCCTGCATCAGCCCCAGACCATCCCATTCTCCCCTAAAACACCATCATCTTTCACTAAAACTGCTGCAACTGTCTTCTAACATGTTTTCTTCCTTTTATTCTGTATGACCTCCAATAGCCATATGAAAATAAGTGATTAAAAATGTATGTAGATTTATGGAACTCTCCTATTTAAAACATTTTACCGAGTTCCTGTTTTACCTAGAGTAAAATACATTGTTGACAAGGCCATGATCTGACTCCTACCAACCTTGTTGGTTATATCTTGCAGTTCTGTCTCCCTAACTCACTCCTGTTTAGGTGCACGACCATCCTTTCTGGCCTTTAAATTTATCAAACTCTTTCATACTTGTCTTTGCACTTGAAATTCCCTCTTTGGAAAGCTTGGCTCTTGGCTTAGTACACTGTTGTTTCTCTTTCATCCATCTTCTTTCATCACTGTTGTTTATTTTTCATCCTTAGCACACTGTTGTCTATCTTAATACACTGTTGGTTTTCTTTGTCCAGCTTATCCAAAGTGTACCTCCACTTTGTCAATCTCTATTCTATCACTAACCTTTTTATGGACTTCATACTTATCACTCTTTCTAATTATCTACTCGCTGTTTATTTTCCATTCATTCATCTCCACTGTCCTGTCTTCCCATAAGGCAAGCATTGTGAGCACAGGGTATTTGTCTGTCTTGCTTATAGTAATATTCCTAGGGATAGTAGTTTCTTGCATCTATAAGGTACTCAATAAAATGTTGATGAATGAATGCATGAGAAGTTAAGTATAGCCACTCTGGCTTCTCAGGATAACAGACTTTTTTTTTTTTTTTTTAGGTAAAATTTTCCTTTCTTTCTTCTTTCCTTTTTTTGGTAGAAGGAGGAATTGCTGAGAGAGTATTAGCAAACAGACAAGGGTAAGAGTCCATGGAACTCTTTGTCATGCTAAAATATATTGTAGCCTAAATATATTTGGAAATCTTTGTGTAAGGAGTTTCTTGTTCACCTCTACGGTGAGTTTTAGTGTGTTTCCTGTTATTTCATCAGATCACAAAAATGAAAATTCACAGCTTTTAGAAAAATCTGAAACAAGGCTAGTTTTTTTTATGTGCTGCCTCCAGTTATATCAGGATTTTACCGCAAGAAAATAATGATGAGAGTTAATGAGGAGTTAACAGTGCAAGCCAATCTGAATAAAAGCCAAACACAAATACCTAGCATAGGTTTTTTGTAAATCCAAAATTCAAAAATCTCTGAAAAGTGAAAAGATTTTTTAAATGTTCGTGGCAAACTCTTTTTGTAAAAAATCCTGACCTGGATATAGAGACCCTCCTGGCTAACACGGTGAAACCCCGTCTCTACTAAAAATACAAAAATTAGCCAGGTGTGGTGTCGGGTGCCTGTAGTCCCAGCTACTCGGGAGGCAGAGGCGGGAGAATGGCATGAACCCGGGAGGCGGAGCTTGCACTGAGCCGAGATGGCACCACTGCACTCCAGCCTGGGCAACAGAGTGAGACTCCCTCTCAAAAAAAAAAAAAAAAAAAAAAAAAAAAAAAAAATCCTGACCTGAACTTACAAGAGGCAATTTCAAGTCTTTATTTATCCCCAAATTCATATTTCCCTGGAGAAATGTTAATGTTTTTAGTCAATATAATAAGATATTTATAGCTTATGTGCATGAAGATCCACATCTCCAGGGTGCTTTGAGGGCCTTCCAAATAAAGGTGTCATGCCTCCCGGGCTAAACTCAAGATTGGTTCTTCTGTGGTGTCCCAGAATTACGTTGTATTATTGGATTCAAAATATGTGCTACTTCCTTTCATCACTTATTATATAAGTAAGCACTTGTTAAGGTGAGGGACAAATGTTTTTGTCCAGGAATTGAAAACATATAAGCTTCTAGTAGCAGTTATTTGGAGCAAGAAAATAAGTTTCTTTTTAGTAATGATATGCAGTGCTTTAGAGGAGATTGTAATGAATAGAATGAGATGGTGGTACATGGAATGAACAAATATAGGCAGTAATAAAACATACCTTACAGTCTTAATGGTTTTTTAAATGAATAACAAGTGGTGACAAGGTCTGGGGTATGATCCAAGTTGAATTGGCCATCACTGATTACCAGGTATTTTTTGTTTGTGCTTGGCTTTCATACAAATTGGCTTGCAATTACGCCCAGATTCAGTCAACTGCAAACTCAAACTCAACAATTTCCAGCATGGACAACTCTCCATGAACTCTGACCATCATTTCATTGCAGCTGAATCCTTGTCTATCTGGAGGGGATACGTGGGGAACCAACCTTGTTTCAGGTTCTACTGAGGGATATTTATGTCCTGAGGTGCTGTCGCCACAATTAGTCAATCCCATGTTTGGTATTTTTTACTTCTAAGGATTCAGGACTACATGTTTGATGGCTGGTAGATTGTTTGACCTCTGGTGCTCTTGAAAGCAGTATTAGTTCCAAGGAAAAAAAAATAGACTGTCAGTGCATTTTATTTTCTTTCCTACATCTTGTGCTTTATTCCTTTTTTGCTTCTTCAGTCTGTCCCTAATGGACCCTGGTGAACTTAGAAACCAAAAGTTAAAAATAGAAGCTTTCAGTGACACTAAGAAAAATGACTCTGGGTTGGTAAATATTACTGTCCTAAAGAAGTGAGAGTAAAGTGCTTGATTCAAAACATTTAAATAGAATTTGTGAGTTCTCAGTGTGTTCAAGATGATGATCTCCTAGATGGGAAATATCACCTTCTGAATAAAATAATCAAGAGCAGTTTACTATTTCCTTTTCCCTACTGTTGTATATTTTATAGGAACAAAGAAAATAACTTCTGTCAGTAATTTCAAATACTACTTTTTGGAGGTAAAATACACATACAGTTAAATGTATATATCTCAAGTGAATAATTCTATGAGTTTTGATAAATGTGTACACCTGTCTAACCCACACCCCTATCAAGAGGTAGAATATTTCCATCAACTCAGAAAGTGTCCCTCTGTTCAATAAATTTTCCACTTTCAAGAAGCAAATGCTTTTCAGATTTTTATTATGATAGATAATTTTTATCTATTCTTGAACTTTATGTAAGTGGAATCATTATGATATACAGTGTTTTGTATCTAGCTTTCTTTGTTCAACATGTTTTGAGATTCATCCATGTTGTTTTTTGTAGCCATACTTTTTCCATTTCTATCGCTGAGAAGTATTTTATTGTGGGAATATAACAGGTCTATTTTTTTAAGTCTATTTTGTTGATGGGTATGTGGGTTAGAATTATTTCTAACACAGACTTTATTATGAATAAAGCTGCTTGAGCATTCTTGTACAAGTCTTTTTGTGTATCTGTGTTTTCATTTTATCTGTATAAATATCCAGAAGTAGAACTGTTAGGCAATAGAATAAATGTGTGTTTAGCTTTGTAAGAAACTGCCAAATAATTTTCCAAATTGGTTTCACCATTTTATTTGCTTTCCAGCAGTGTATAGGGGTCCCCGTTGCCCAACGTTCTCTTAACAGTGGCATGATTAAACATTCGAGTGTTTTTATAACTTGTTAGTTTTAGTTTGCACTTCTCTGATGACTAATGAGTCTAGGATGGCTCCTACATTCCTACCTTGATATGGGGTTTGGGTGTGGTGAAGGAGGCAGTTCACAGAGATAGATAATACAAGAGGAGAAAAAGGGAATTGATAGAGTATTAAGGTTTGGGGTTGTTAGAAAGAAACATGAACTGAATTTTAGAAAAAGAGTTTGGAGAAAGCAGAAATTTAAAAATCAATGAGAGATGACTTTGGGCAGATGGTGGAATAGGAGGTCACCTGCTCATCTTCTCTCCTTCTGCACCTACCCACAACAAAAATCTCTTTGTGTGAGTCTAGGGATTCAGTTACAGCCTGTCTCAGGCACAAACTGGAGCCGTACAGACATCCCGGGGATCCATCCAGTGACCCATCAGGAGCCCTCCCAGAAACCTGAAGGAAGCCATACCCATCAACACACCTTGGAAGGAATATGGACATATTCTTGGGAGAAATATGGACATACGTATTCAGGAAGCTCAAAAGACCTTAACCAATATCAATTTAAAAAGGAAACTCTGAGACACATTATAATCTGATTATCAAAAATAGAAGGCAAAGAGAGAATCTTCAAAGCAGCAAGAGAGAAGAAACTGTCAAATATAAAGGATCTCCCATAAGACTATCAGTAGACTTCTCAACAGAAACCTTGCAAACCAGAAGGGTATGGAATGACACATTCAAAATGCTAAAAGAAAAAATTGCCAGCCAAGAATACTATACACTGAAGAACTGTCTTTAAGAAATGAAGGAGAGATAAAGAAATTCGAAAACAAGAAAAGGATGAAGCAGCTTATCATCATGAGATTGGCCTTACAAGAAATATGAAAGGAAGCTCTTACAGTTGAAACAAAAGGATGACAAGTATCAACATGAAGACATATTAAAATATAAAACTCACTGATAAAAGCAAATGCATAGTCAAATTCAAAATACTCTAATACTGTAAAGGTGCTGTGTAAATCACTCTTAACTCTAGTACAAAAGTTCAAAAACAAATGTATTAAAATAACTATAGCTACAAATAATTGGTAAAAGATATACAATAGAAATAAATATAAAGTATTCCATCAATAGCATAAAATATGGTGGTGAGGAGAAGTAAAATTGTAGAGTCTTTGTATGCAATTGAAGTTAAGGTATTATCAGCTTAAATTAGGACACGATAAGATGTTTTATGTATGCCTTATGAAAACTGCAAAAAAGTCTAGTAGATACAAAAAAGATAAAGAAGAATCAAAGCATAGTATTACAACAATATAACAAATTATAAAGGCAGCAAAATTGGAAGAGAAGAACAGAAGAACTACAAAACAGTCGGTAGAAAATTAACAAAATGCCAGTAGCAAGTCCTTACCTATCAATACTTACGTTTGACATAAATAAATTAAATTCTCTAAAAGAAACAGTGGCTAAATGGATAAAGAGACTCATTTTAGCCTGAAGAGCACATATTGATTGAGAATGAAGGTTTGGAAAAAAATATTCCAGGAAACTGGTAACCAAAAGAGAGCGAGCATGGCTATGGTTATATAAAACAAAATAGACTATAAGTCAAAAACTATAAAAAGAGACAAAGAAGGACATTATGTTATAATAAAGGGGTCAATTTATCAAGAGGATATAACAATTTTAAATATGTATGTATCCAATATTGGAGCTCTTAAATATATAAAACGAATATTAATAGATCTGAAGGGTAAGGTAGACTATAATACAATAACATTGGAGACTTCAGTACTCCACTTTTAACAATGGACAGATCATCTATACAGAAAATCAATAGGGAAATAGTGCCACCCACCCTCAAGAGGAGGACATTATATACAGCATGTTATACCATGATGCAGGAATCATGGGAGCCTTCTTAGAATTCTGCTTACCATGTTGCCTCCAGATGGCTGGTTGAATGACTTTTCTTTGTTTAATGGATGCAACTTACTGATGACTCCTAGGTGACAAGTACTCAATAGACAGGTAAATAACTGTTAGTCTGTATCCCATAGTGTAGATATAGCATATTTCTCAACAAATAAAAACATGGCTGGAGTCAACTTTTTTATTTGGAGGAAGCATCAATTGCTTTTTATCTCCTTAGAAGTAAACCTTATACCCTCCAAACAATTTACTGTAAAAGCAAAAGAAATTTAATACTAGAAATATGACAAGATATTTGATATTTCTTATGTTAGTATTTGTGGGAAACTATTTTTATATAACTAACTCCTGCTGTAATTCTTATTTGACATCAGGTAGTTCAACCCCACAAATTGTTCTTCTCACTGAAAAGGCAGTCTGGGCCGGGCACAGTGGCTCACTCCTGTAATCCCAGCACTTTGGGAGGCCGAGGTGGGCAGATCACGAGGTCAAGAGATCGAGACCATCCTGGCCAACATAGTGAAACCCTGTCTCTACTGAAAATACACAGTTTAGCTGGGCGTGGTGGCACACGCCTGTAGTCCTAGCTACTCGGGAGGCTGAGGCAGGAGAATCGCTTGAACCCAGGAAGCGGAGGTTGCAGTGAGGTGGGATTGCACCACTGTACTCCAGCCTGGTGACACAGTGAGATTCCATCTAAAAAAAAAAAAAAAAAAAGGCAATCTCCTTTAGGATGGAAATCAGGAAATACCCCTAATTACGGATGCCTATTGACATTTTTAAAGAAAACTGGATGTTTATATGGTTTGCCTAGGTGAAAATAATTTTTTAGCATCTTTAAAACATTCCCATTGATAGTTTCTTGATACTTACTTTTAAAATGTTCAAGCACTTTATAAATGCATATTACATAAGTAATTATATAGAACTGAACATACCTTAAAGTTGAGGGTAAAGGAAACAGTAAAAATCAGTGATGCAGAAAGAAACCAGACCTTTCATTTTTATTCTTGTTTTAAATATATATATTATGCTGATTATGTATCTCTTGAATATGACCTTTTTATTAAATAGTTGAGTAGGATGATGAAAATACTGATATTTGGAAGAATTTTGAGTAATGCTAATTTCTTGGTGGTTTTACAGGGTTTATTCATAGAAGAACTCTTAAAACTTCACTGTTTATATGATTCGCCTCATAAGACAGAACTTTAGCTTAAGAGAAGGCAACAAAAATCAGCAATAAACATGTGAAATAAGTAACTCATATAGTTTTTAAAGTCTTATACATAACACTTTTAACAGGTTTAGGGAAGGAAATAAAGGTACCTGAAATAGTATTCACTTTCTTTCTTGTCCGTCTGCCAGGGCAGCTCACATCACTTCTGTAACACAACATAGTTGTAGAGATTCATTGGCCTGTATTGTGTGTGTATGGGGTGAAAGGGGATAATTAAATATTTCAACTGAGAATCATCACCATTAAGAGTACTGCAGTGTTTGCTAGTGGCTTCCATGAACAGTGTAAGGCAATTTTTAAAATTTAGTTTCCTGGAGGAAAATAAAAATAGACGAAAGAAGAAAAAGAAATGCTAAAGGAAAGGAAATGGGAAGTTTTGCTATTTTTCCCTACTAAATTGCAGGTATTTAGGGGTATTTACTAGTTATGGAGAATCAGAGACCCAGAGCAGACCCAACAAGGTAGAAATGAGTGTGGATTTGGGAACTGGAAGCTTGACATGCAAACAAAAATCCTTGGGAGTGCTAGGATAGTTAGGGGCTAGATAGGAGGGGACCTCCAGGAACCTCAAAGGGCCTGGGCAGAGTAAGTCCTCTGGTAACTCCAAATACAGATGGTGAAGCAGGGGGTATGTTGCTTCCAGCAATTATTTGTAAATTTCTACTTGATATAGTCATAGTAGATAGAGCTGGTAGATATAGTGTATAATTTTATTAGTGTTTGAAAAGAGTAAAGATTGGCAGGGTGGCATAGTTTGAGATTCTTAACTTGGTGAGCAGGCTAGGAGGCATGTCTGTTTCCTTGTAACTGGTGGCAGCACGATAGACTCATCCAATGGTGTTTTTTAGTTCTTTGCAACAAGTTACTATTTCAGTAACAGATTAGAACCCCAAAGTTGATTTTCTTTGGAAATTTATTACTGAAGAAATAAAATACATTCATTGTAATAGACTTAACATAAAAGATTATCCTGTAGAAACTATGGATATGATGCAGTATGTGGCTAACTGGGTTCCAAAGTGCTTGTCCTATCTTTCTATGAAATAGTAGCTTAACCCTGGAAAAGATGGAATTGAGAAACAGAAAAAAATAGTCTTTTCATCGACATTTATTGAGCCATTACCCTGGGCATTGTTTGAGGAACTGAGAAGAAAAAATTAAAAATCCAGATTTCCTGCCCTCAAGGAGGTTATAGTCTAGTAAAAAATGCTACACAGTACCTATGTGCTCTTATCTCAAAGTTAAAAAGCAGAATTATGAACTATGTGTCGTTTTGGAATCATTTGTATAAAACAGAACCACGAAGACAAAGAGACTGCAGAGTATAATTATATCTAATGCCTATAGAAAGTGTCCATACTCCAGCCATTGGTCTACATAATTTTATAGGTATTGTATTCTATACTGCTGTGCAATATACAGTGACAGACTCTCAGAGACATACAAAGATAGGCATTTGTTCACCTCATTTATCTGAGCATTGGCTGGAATTAGCTAATCCAGGCTGCATTCACCTGGGCAGCTCTGTATCATGTTTCTGTCATCCTCCTCCTGGGACCAGGGGGCTGCTCTTCTCTGGGCATGTTTCTCCCAGGGTGATGGCAGAGAATAAGTACATCAGTAGGCACCATCACTTTTTCCCAATTCTATTAGCAAAAGCAGGTCATATGGCCCACTTAAGTCAAAGGGTAGGGAAAAAATTTATTCCTGTAGAGAAAGACACTGAAGTCATGTAGTAAAGAACATGGAGACAGGGAAGGCTGAAGAATTAGAGCGAATAATGCAATATACTACAGGTATTTACTTAATTCTGGCAACAGCTTCATGAGGTAGATACACTCAATACTCCTTATCTGTTAAAATAGAAGAAGGGTAGTATAGAGACTACTGCATCCAAAGCCAGACTGTACTGGCTCTATTGCTGGCTCTTCCACTTATTAGTTATATGACTGTTATCACTTACTTTTTTGTGCCTTAGTTTTCTCATATGTAAAATGGAGATAATAATTTTACTTACCCTATAGGGTGTCATGAGAAATAAATGAGTATGTATGTAACATGTTTAGAGCCATGTTGGACACATAATAAATGCTTAATAAATTTTGGCTATTTTACTGAATGGATAGCTAACATTTCTGGAAAGTTTTACTGTGGTCACAAAGCCATGTAACTCAGTGTTAACAACAACAATGAACAGCTTCTGCTCCTACTTTTGCCATGTGATGTGCCTGTTCCCCTTTTGCCTGCTGCAATGATTGGAAGCTTCCTGAGGCCTCCGCAGAAGCAGGTGCTGCTATGCTTCCAATACAGCCTGCAGAACTATAAGCCAGTTAAATATCTTTTCTTATAAATTACCCATTCTCAGGTAGTTCTTTACAGTGGTGCAATAATTGACTAACACAGAAAATTGGTACTGAGGAGGGCATTGCTATAAAGATACCTCATAATGTGGAAATGACTTTGGAACTGGGTAACATGCAGAAGTTAGAAGAGGCTGGAAGGTTCATAAGAAGATAGGAAGATGAGGGAAAGTTTGGAACTTCTTAGAGACTGGTTAAATGGTTGTGACCAAAATGCTAATAGTATTAGGTTGGTGCAAAGGTAACTATGATTTTTGCCATTCAAAGTAATATATGGACAGTAAAGTCCACGTTGTTGGGGTGTCAGATGGAAATGAGGAACTTACTGGGAAATGGAGCAAAGGTCACCCATGTTATGCCTTAACAAAGAATTTGGCTACATTGTGTCCATACGCTAGGGATCTGTGGAAGTTTGAACTAAAGAGTGATGATTTAGGGTATCTCTGGTGGAAGAAATTTCTAAGCATCAAAGCATTTAAAAGTTAGGATGGCTGCTTCTAAGAGCCTACGTTCAGACATAGGAGCAAAGAAATGACGTAAAGTTGGAATTCATAATTAAAGGGGAAGCAGAACACAAATGTTTGGAAACTTGGCAGCCTGGCTATGCGGTAGAAATGAAAAGCATATTTTCGGGGCAAGAACACAAGAGGGCTGTGGAGAAACTACTTGCTAGAGAAATTTGCATAACTAAAAAAGAGCCAAGTGCAAATAGCAAAGACAATGGGAAAAAGGCCTCAAAGGCATTTCGGAGATCTTTGAGGCAGCCCTTCCCTTTACAGGTCCAGAAGCCTAGGATGAAAGAATGGCTTCAGAAGCCAGGCCCAGGGCAGCACTCTTCTGTATCACCCAGGAGGCCGCTCCTTATATCCTGGCTGCTCTGGCTACAGCCTTGGCTTCAAGGGCCCCAGGTACAGCTCAGGCTGCAGCTCCAGAGAGTGTGATCCATAAGCCTTGGTGACTTCCATGTGGTGTTAATCCTGTGGGCATGCTGAGTGCGAAAGTAAAGGAGGCCAGCCAGTGCCTAGATTTCAGAGGATGTATAAGAAAGCCTTGGTGTCCAGACAGAAGCCTGCTACAGGGGTGGCACCCATACAGAGAACATCTACTAGGGCAGTGTGGAAGGGAACTGTGTGGTTGGAGGCTCCACATAGAGTTCCCACTGGTGCACTGCCTAGTGGAGCTGTGGGATAGGGGCCACCATCCTCCAGACCCCAGAATGGTAGAATAACCAGTAGTTTGCAACCTCAGCATGGAAAAGCCAGAAGGGTGGATTCTTGGGAATCTACCAAGGCCTTGGGATTCTACCCCTTGCACCAGTGTGCCCTGGACATGGGACATGGAGTCTACTCCTTGCATGGAGTCTATCCCAAGGCCTTGGTATTCTTCCCTGTGCACCAGTGTGCCCTGGACATGGGACATGGAGTCAAAGGAGATGATTTTGGAACTTTAAGATTTAATGACTGCCCTTCTGGGTTTTGGATTTGCATGGGGCCCATAGCCCCTTTCTTTTGGCCAATTTCTCCCTTTTGAAATGGGAATGTTTACCCAATATCTTGAAAGTAAATAATTTGTCTTGATTTTAAAGATTCATTTGTGGAAGAAACTCATCTCCATATATGACTTTGGACCTTGGACTTGGGAATTTTGATTGAGTTGATGCTAGAATGAGTTAAGACTTTGGGGTACTGTTGAGAAGGCATGAGTATATTTTGCAATTGAGATGGACATACGATTTTTGGGACCAGAGGCAGAATTATATAGTTTGTATGTTTGTCCCCACCCAAATCTCATGTTTAAATGTAATCCCCAATATTGGAGGTGGGGCCTGGTGGGAGGTGTTTTGATCATGAGGGCTGATTACTTATGAATGGCTTAGGCCATCCCCTCAGTGGTAAGTGAACTCTAGCTCTGAGTTCACACAGGATCTGTTTATGTAGAAGTGTGCAGCACCTTCCCTGCCAATCCTTGCTCCTGCTTTCACCACATGATGTGCCTGCTTTCCCTTTGCCTTCTACTATGATTAGAAGCTTCCTAAGGCCTCCCAGAAGCAGATGCCACTATCTGCAGGCTTCCTGTAATGCCTGCAGAACTGTGAGCCAATTAAACCTCTTTTGTTGTAATTAAAAATGTAATGAACTCAGAACAATTGATGTGAAATCATATCTACTCTTGTTCTTGATCTTAAAATCACAGGCACTGTTCTCCACCTGCTATTCACAACTAGTGTTTTTTAATGAAACAATATTTTGAAGACATCCTTATCAGTATTGTTACATTTTACAATAGAATGAAACATATCACCCTTTTAGTTAAGGCTATACATTAATACAATAATAATAGTTACTGACAAATTTTTATTCACTATCAGGAAGTATTCAGGTTATGTCACTTAGTTTCCATGAAAAGCTCTATTTCAAAAAATATATTCTTTATCCACATGTTATATTTTTCATTTTATTTCTCTCAGATTGCTATAACTTTTTATTGCCATAACCCATTATTCATACATATGTAACTTAGAATTTTTGAAGTTGCAACAAAGGTATAAATATTTAAATCTGAGTATTCTGGGTTTTGTGTGAAGAGTTTTGTGTTTGAGGAGGGATCATCTTGTGACAATGTACTGAAGTAGATAATTATTTGGTTATGAAATATTACTTATATTCATCTCACAGATAAAAATTATAGTAGATACAGAGAATACAGATAAATAAGATGTGGTTCTTGACTTCAAGGGTCTATAGTCCAATGGTAAAAAGTAAACTATTACAGTGCAGTGTGGTAAGTTCCAATAAGTATCCACACAGTACTCTGGACATCTTACCTAAATAAATGGCAGGGAGGGAATTAGTGAAGTCTAGGAGTAAACCAAGTGGAAAAGGAATACGCAGAGTGGAAAAAGCAGAGACTCTCAGGAAGGCAGCAGTGAGTGCAAGTTTACTGCTTCTGGCAATAGTTTGGAATGGATAAGGAATTGACTTGTACAATTAAAAAAAAAAAGAAATGGGAACAGTAAGAGATGACTCTAGAGAAATAGGCATGAATCAGATCTTTAATGATCTTGGATGCCACTCTAAGGATTTCGGACTTTACTTGGAAGTATTGGGCAGCCATTGAAGGCTTTTACACAATCTCATTTAGATATGCTCATGCTCCTTCTGATAGCCTTGAGAGAAATGGTTTGGTAGAGAAAAAGAGAAAGCAGGGAGGAGGGCAAGACTAATTAGGAGGCTGTAGCCTCTGGGTGAGAACTGACAGGGCCAGACTTAAGGCATGGCAGTAAGAATGGAGAGCAGGAGGCAGATTCCAGAGATGTTAAGTATCTGGGCATGAAACATTCAATAACTATGTATAGGGCACTTCCTTACAGGGTTTGTTTCTTAAATAGGAAGATAATGAGGCTTTGGCTTTCCCTACCTCCCAACCTGGTAGAGTAAATACATTCATATATGTCAGTTGCAGCTGCACACACCTCCAGTTGCTTTTCCTAGCTCCACAGAGAATATTTGGGCATTTAGTAATAAGCACATGTTACCATAAACCAAAGGTGGATACATAGGCCATCTAAGTTGATTGAATGAAGATCCAGACCTATTAGGTGATAAACTGGCCCCAATGAAAAGTGTTTTCATTTAATCAAACTACACACGGTCACTGACTTAAGATGGTTTGACAGGAATTTTTAATTTTGTGATGGTGTGAAGGTCATTCACATTCAGTACTTCGAATATGCATACAATTTTGAATTTTGATCTTTTCCTGGGCTTACAATGTAAGGTACGATATTCTTTTGTGATGCTGGGCAGCAGCAGTGAGCTACAGCTCCCAGTCAGCTACATGGTCACAAGGGTAAACAACTGATACTGTACTCTACAGTGCACAGTATATAACAATTATGAGATTTTCGACACTTTATTATAAAACTGACTTTATGTTGATAATTTTGCCAAACTGTAGGCTACTTTAACTAAGTGTTCTGTGCACATTTGAAGTAGGATGTGCTAAGCTACGATCTTTGGTAGAAGTGCATTTGTATTAAACGCATTTTCAGTTTGCAATATTTTCAACTTATTATGGGTGTGTCAGAATGTAACCCCATCATAAGTTGAAGAGCATCTGTAATTCATTAGAATCTTAGAATTTTAGAGTTTGAAGGTAACCACAAAATCCTGTTGCACAGTTGAGAATACTGAGATCAAGCGACGTAAGGACTTTGTCAGTGATAAAGTGGTGTTAAAATCTGGACAGTCTTGGTTTGCAACACTTTCTACCATATCACACAGCTATTATTATTATATTTTATTTGAAACTTATCCTTACTTAGATTAAATTGTTTTTCTTGTAATCTTTGAAAGAGTGGCAAATGATCTGTTTTTATTTAGTTGCAACATTTTATCCCTACTCACTTTTTTCATTTTGTATTTTTAGTTCCACTTGATGATTTTCCTTTAATGGAATAAAATTTTACTTCTACTTGGTACTGCAAAAGAAATGAACAAAAATAAAACTTTTTAAAAGAATAGTTTAAGCCTCAAATGCCTCTCCCAGTATTTTCATATTAGAGTACTTTTAAATGAATTATAGTTAATTAAGCATGCAAATACACTAACTACTGTAAGTACCCAATTAGCTATCTTAACTGAAATAATTGTCCTGAATAGCACATTTTTTCAAACGTATTTTTCAAGGTGTTACATAAATCTTTGTTTCTGGTGTGAAAAATGTAATTACTATTGGACGAAAGAATATGGTAGCAGTTGATTGTTCAGGAATACAAATGTTGTAGCATGAATTACTAGCCTCTCCAGACCCCTGTGTATTCATCTGTTAAATAAAGAAACTGACCTAGAAATTTACAGAAGTTTTCTCCTTCTCCAAAGTCTTGTAATCATGTATCTATTAACTGTGATCAATAAATTGCTTTGTCTACAGGCACCTATGCATTCTCCTAATTTTCACTTTTTTAATACCAAACTGCAACAATGTCCCTATTCCAGTCCTATTGCATCTTATTATTTTCTGTGTTCTGTGAGATCGTGAATTGCTTGGCATTTCTCCTTCATTATCTTAAAAAAAAAAAAAAACTCTTGATTTCTGACCTGTAAGCATATCCTCAAGTATCTGTATGTCTGTTCTCTATTTTTTGTTTTCATTTAAGTTACTTTCTAATAACGGCTTTCCAGATTATCTATGTGACTCCTCCTGACTGGTTACTGCTGCAAGATTTCCATGCCTGTGTTACTTTTGTAAAGTCACACCAAAGGAAGAATGAAGAGCACACCATCCCTTACCCTTAGGACTTACATTCTTTTCCCATCATTCTTTTAGTAGTACCTTTGAATATTCAATGTGCATGTGCACCTTGATGCAATCTAAAATTAGCCATATCCCTATACTCCTCTCTAACAATTTAATATATTAGAATGCCTAAAATAGCATCCTTCCCTTTATCTAATTTGTTGTTATATACCTTTTCGGTTCTGTTTGTTTTAAAAATAAACTTCTGGGCCATGATTTACATAAAATAAAATGCATACATGTTAAGTGTACAATTGGGTGAATATTGCCAAATATATACACCCGTTCATTTGACTTTTAACATCCTCAAAGTTAGTCATTACAAGTAAATCAAATCACATGTAATTACCAATAGGGTTCAACCAAACGTGTATTATAGTTGGATTTAAATTTACTTACATGCTTTTAATTCCTTTGCTCCTTATTGCTTCTTTCATTTTGTATTCAATTTTCTTTCAGAAATACAACCTTTAGGCAATTACATGTAGAATGCTAGTATTGACAGTTAATTATCTTTCAGCACATTAAAGTTAGTTTTTTCTGCTGTCCTCTTCCACTGCTGTTGTTAAGTCAGCTGTCGGTCTAATTGTTATCTCTTTTTAAGTGAATTATCTTTTCTCGTTAGCTGCTTTTAGATCTCCTATGGTTTCCCTATAATCATATTGTTGGGAATTTATTTTTATTTATTCTACCTTAGATCAAGTAAAGTTTCTTCAATTGGGAGACAGATATTTTTCATGAACTCTGAAAAATTCTTGTTTATTGTTACTTCTTGGAGTATCCCCCATTTTCTCTATCTTCTCCTTCTGTGTCTCCTATTTGGCTTGATATTAGACCCTATAATTTTATACTCTTTATTTCAAATTTTAATCTCTTTATCATTCTTGCTGCAATCTAGGTAGTATCCTCACTAATATATCAATATAAATGAGTTTATTTAGTTGTGCTTGACATAATGGTTAACCTGCTTATGGAGATTTTAATTGAGAACATCTATATTTATCCTTATGCAACATCTATTTTTTTGCAATGTCTTTTTTTCTTGTATTTTTTTTTAACATTTCTGTATCTCTTTCCTCATTTTTAGCATACCTACTATAGTAGTCAGTTTTCACACTGCTTTAAAGAACTCCCTGAGACTGGTTAATTTATAAACAAATGAAGTTTAATTGACTCACAGTTCTGCATGGCTGGGGAGGCCTCAGGAAGCTTATAATCATGGTGGAATGTAAAGCGGAAGCACGGCATATCATACATGGTAGCAGGAGAGAGAGATGGGGAGGGGGAACTGCCAAACACTACAAAAGCCATCAGATCTCATGAGAACTCACTCCCTATCACAAGAACAGCATCGGAGAAACTGCCCCCATGATCCAACTGTTTCCTACTAAGTCCCTCCCTCCACACATGAGGATTACAATTCAAGATGAGATTTGGGTGAGGACAGAAAGCCAAACCATATCACCTACTTTATAATTTTTGAATTGATTTTCTAGGGCTGCTTAACAAAGAGGCTTAAACAATGGTCATTTATCATTTCACAATTCTGAAGGCTAGTAGTCTGAAAAAAAGGTGTCAGCACCTGAAAGTTGTGAGGAGGAATCTATCTGCTTGTGCTTTGCTGGAATCTCTGGCCTTCCTTGACTTGTGGAAGCATAGCTCTGGCCTCTGCCTCCATGTTCCTGTGCTGTTCTCCCTGTGTGTGTGTCTGACTCTGTGTCTGCATTTCCTTTTCTTAAAAGAACACCAGTCATATTGGATTAGGTTCCCACTCTTTTCAGCATGACCTTATCTTGTCACATTTGCAATGATCCTACTTCCAAATAAGGTCACATTCTAAGATACTTGGAGTTAGGACTTCAACATATGAATTTTGAGGGGGAACACAATCCAATGCATAATTACCTCACTAAATTATGGTTCTAAAATTTGAGATCTTGGGGTACTAATTGCCTGGTTTTCGTGTATGCAACAAGGAAGCCCCTTGTTGCAGAAGGCTTCCTTTGGGGCTTTGAAATTTTTGAACGTGATTTTGAGTTTTCAATGAGGAAAATTGTTTTTTCTCTGTGGGATGACTACAAAGCTGGGTGGTGAAAGGTCCCTCCACAGCAGTTTTGCATGTATTTCTGCTACAGGCAGGCTTGAGTGTAGCACCACTACAGGGCCATTTTTGTTGTTGCTGTTATCAATTTCTGGCCTTGGAGTTTCCTGCACCACATGTCTAATGTAAATTTGCATTCCAAACTCATGAGAAACCTAAAACTAGAGTTTACAATTCTCTCTAAAGGCTTTTATTTTTTCATCTAGAGCCAGGATACAGAGCAGTTTCCTTGTCTTTTCCTTGAGCTGTAGGTTTGAGGATGTATTAGGCCTTCCTTACTAGAATTGCAACCCTCAGAGGGGCCTAGATTTATGCAAGATTTTAATACCTACTTCTCCTCCTCAACACCCAAGGTCTCCTAATGTGTCCCATGGGGGAGTAAAAAGTTACCTCCTGCCATTCCTGAGACTCCAGAGCTGCCACTCTGGCTATCAACTTTGTTTTCTTGCTTGCTATCTGAGAATTTTGCTTTCTTTTCACCACCCTAAAAAATCTCAAGCATGATTCATAAGTTATATTGTACCCTGCATATCCACTTACCAGTAGAGAGAAAGTTTCCTCAATGGCCTTTGCTAGAAATTGAAGTTACAGTCCCCTCTTTCTGAAGAGTTGCAAATAAATACTCAACAGTCGAAGTGCCTCAGCTAAGGTCATGCCATTATTTAGAACTCTAGTCTTTTGACTTCCTGTTTGGTGACCCTATACACTCTCTCTCTTCACCCTCTCATTACTGTCTTTCTTACCCCACTATTATTACCTTACTCGATAAAGCAACTCACAGGTTTTTTGGGGGTTTCATGTAATTTCCCCTCAGATACTAGTCTACCTCCAAAGGGTTCTGAATCCCAGAAACCCCAGCAGTAAGTGGCTTGAACACATAGCATTGAATAATTTTAATACCATTAATGATTATTATATAGAAAAAAAAATCTCCTTCTCTTCTCAAGGTTAACCAAATGCCAAGTGACGCTATAATCCTGGCATTGACTAGTTCTCAATGGAGTGCGCTAGACCTTTACTATTAAATTATCCCATGCTATTTTAAGGTATGAATTTGTTTATTCAATTTCAGATAAGGGTTATTTGAGCCCAAGTCAGGTTTAGGTGATTCCTTAATTAGAGCCTCACTTAATTGTCCTTGGGGAAATTGCCATAGATTCAGCCATAGGTGTGGCTTCTATCATGAGGCTAGCAGGCATGAGATTTTGTAGGGAAAATCTTCTGGAGGTAAGTATGCTTGAGAGTTAGATTTATTGGGGTTCCTGTCTTATTCTACAGTCTCCATGTATAAGAATATGTGCCAGTTTAAATCTCATTTCCCATTAGGCCAGACTGACTCTCATTGTATATCAAGACCTGACAGTCTCTCAGATGTGCCTTGCACTTAAGATTTTTGGATCAAAGTTCTTGGATTGCACATAGTAATTGATTAAAAATTGGAATTAGTGTGGAAAATTAATATTCAAACATTTTATAACATACCCTTGCCCCATATTTTCAGCTTCATCCTCAAGAGATGGGGTTCTAGAATGAGTGGTTTTTAGAATGAGCCTAAACGTAATTCTGAACTGTGAACCATAGAGAGATTTAAAGAAAGGGGCACAGAAAAAGACAGAAAGCTGGAGTCCACAGTAGACAGACTAGCAGTGTATCTCACTAGATTTTACAATGGAAGAGTTAGGGATCAAAAGGGACCTGGGAAGTTCTCTTGTTTTTTCTGGGCTGTCAAGAGCTATGCATGTAGGTATGTGTGTATGCACATGTATGCACAGTCACATGTTCCTGCCCCTTGGGCTACAGTGCTTCCGATTGGCAAGCCCTTTTATTTACATTCCTGTTAGATGTCAATAGAATCTTGCTGTGCTGTGGCATCTACTGTATCAAAAAAAGCCAGCAAATAATCTGGTTGGTAGACTATACTTCCAAAGTTTTTTTTATTTTCGGTTGAAACCAAAGATTTTTTACGCAAAAGAAACATCAATGATTTTTGCTATTCTGTACAAACCTACCAGATAAACAAAAGTAACATTTGAGATAGGCTACTTTCCATTAAGCTATGAAACAATCAAAAATTTAGAAAAGAATTTATTTTTACATTGCAGTACAAAGCAGAAAAACCATTGCCTTAGTAATAAGTAGCATAAGTATGAATTTATATGGTTGCTCAGATTTCAATGTGCTACCATTCTGAGAAAAAAAAGTGGATATTAGATCTCATGAAAAATCATGTCTTGTTTATCTAAAAGACCTAAGTAGGCTTTTAGGATCTTACTCAAGAATGTTTATTTCATATTCATCATTTCAAAGGAATGTTAGTAATTAAGAAAAGACAAATTCATAAAGGTGCAGTTATTGCAAATGACTAGTCACTGTTTTTATAGTTAATGAATAGATACCTCCTATGTGGTACGAAAGTATTCATTCCACTTATAGTATTTTAAAATTCCAACGTCTGGAATAATCTGAGAAATATGCTTACCATCAGGTTCCACATTATATTTAGAATTCACTGTTTTAATGAGTATGTCTCTATTAGTAAGCTTTATTTCATTATTGGATATTTGGCATTTTACCTTTCCCAAATTAAAGAGTTTTATCCAAATGCAAAGGGAAAAAAACAAAAAACAAACAAACAAACAAAAAAAAAACCAAAAGCTTGCTCATCAAAACAATAAAAAAGAATCACTTTTAACCCATCTTGCATTGCGGTTTCTACTTTATCCACCAAATTGCTTTTACCTTTCCAAATAAAGTGTCTAAAGGGGATTTTGTAAGATAAATATTTCTTGGCTCTTTTATACTGGTGTTGTTTTCCTATAGGAGCTAACTGATGGGAATACTTTATGAGATATCACCAGTATTTTAGACTTCCTTAGCTTGTTTTCTTTTCCTCCTTTGACATTTGATGTATGATATATAAAAATTGATGCATTTGTCATACTCTTGGCTAGAGACAGAGACAAAACAAACAAACAAACAAATAAGCAAACAACCCAAAAAACCTCGATGCCTGCCTCTAAAGGGCATATAATATAGAGTAGTAAGCACTGTGCAGAATTTCATAATAGATACAATGCCCAAGGGGCAACTGGTGCCCAAAGGGGTAATTAACACACTTTGGTGGGGTCAGCAAAGTCTTCATGAAGGAGAAAGTCCCTGAGTTGAGATTTGAAAGACAAACAGAATTAATGAGAAATGGTGGAAGAGTATTCTAGATTGAGGCAGTGGTAGGTACGAAGTCACAGAGGCATTAAATAATATGATGTATCTGGAGAAGTTCAAATTAACTCCATATAGTTTGAACAAAGAATGTGAGTAGAGGAAGAGAGTGAAGCAAATCATGAAGGGGTTAGTGAACATTTTAGAAAGATCACTTTTGTAGCAGCGTGGGGAGGTTGCTAAGACAAGTTAGAGTGACCAGCTGGGAGCCAATAGAGGAACAGTGAAGACCTGAACTAAGGTTGCTGCAGTGGGATGAGGAGAAGGTAAATTATTTAAGGGAAATTAAGGAGGTAGATGGGCAGGTCCAGGTGACTGGATGGATTGGCACTGAGATAAGTGAGTTGAAGTCAAGGCTGATTCCCCAAATCATCTAGGCCAGATGGGAGAATACTGGAACCATTCACAAAGAGAAAATAGAGGTATAAATGCAGGTTATTTTAAAGTAATGCAATGAACTTGTCTTTAACTTGCAGAGTTTGAAATGCTTATAGCATATCTGAGAAGATATGGTCTGTACCTGTTGGATACAGAGGTCTGGAGATTAGCAGATTTCTGTTACTGATCCAGCTGTAGAAGTCTTCAATGTATTCTACCTGCCTTACGCATTCTACAGAGGTGTTTTGAGAAACAAGTAACATGGTGTTGGAAACAAATACATTGCTTTTCACAATTGTATGGTAGCTACAATCTATTGGGTGTATTGGGCTAAGTGCTTTACAGAAATTCTTGCTACAATCCTGTGGGATAGGTATTTACTCAGGTTTAAAGTCATTAAGTAACTTGGCCAATGTCACACTGCTTATACGTTCTAGAGAAATGATTTGAACTTGGGTCTCTGATTCAAAAGCCTGTCCAGTAGACCACTGGACTACCTGACTTTTGATTTATTTTACCTCTCCAGGTAATATAAATTATTTTCCGCTAGGCAGCTTAACATATACATTTAATGAAATTGGTCCTTCAGAAAATATAATTGTTAATATACCGGTAAATATTATTCAAAGTTCCATGAAAAAAGTATGTATTTCTTCATTTTGTCTGGACAAAGGTAAAGATCTTGTTGGAAATAGCAATTTATTAAAAACAAAAAACTGATGCCTAAAAAAAATCTAAATATAATGAACTTTCATTTGTACAGAGTGGTTGATGAAAAGGATGTCTTTCATATCTTTATAGAACTCTATAAGTTACAAAAATTTTGATACATCATTCATGATTCTTACAACAGAAACGTGAAACAGGTGTTCTTTTCATTTTCATGGCTTAAGAGACTGAGTCATTTAGACACATCAAATATTTGGACAATCATTGCTTCCTCTTTGCATATTAACATGACGTTGAAAAATGTAATGCTCTTACCTTGATATGTTGGAAAAGCTTATCAAAGAAATAATGCCCAGTCAAATTGTTGCATGTTTTAATTTCCTAAAATCTCCCAAGTGGTCAATTTTTCTTTTCCTTATAAGAATGATGATTTTCCCTTCACAGAAGCTAAAAACTTAATTAAACCTTAGTTGCTGTTTAGCCAAACCACAACACAATTTCATTGATTAAAAATGATGAATCACATTAGTAAATTCAATAGCATTAGGAAATGAAAATATATAATGCAATATTTTAGGAAACGTCACTTTTATGGAAGGAAAGCGATCCTCCAATAAGGGTTACAAAAAGAAAAAGAAAAATTAAGTATAATATTTACAAGTTTGATAATTTTGTTTATGTACTAATAAGTAACTATTATCTTAATAAACCCATTTACTTGTGGATATTAGTAATAAGAGAGCCTGGCCAAATGACCCATCCATTCATACAAACAGCTAGAGCTTGAGGGTTGAGTAACATTTTTAACACTCAGTCTGGATTCACCACAGTAGGTTTACATAAAAATGCCATGAGCGGAATGATGTGTGTGTTCTTGCTTTCACAAGAACCAGGTCATCTAAAGAATTTTATATATGAAGCTGGAGTGTGCTAAAAAATAAATAAAAAGTAGAAAAAAATAAGGAATTTCACATAGGAGTATTCTTAAATTCCATGTTTATATTTAGGCAAAGCCCTGCTCTAGTAAAAGACACACTGCACTGTTTGGAAAAACAGTTTTGCATTATGTAAGAAGCAGATGAAAGTGATATTTTTAGTATACTTTGCATACTTAATTCAGAATTATTTATAGAGATTATAAGTGATGTTAAGTGGCAAAAGATATAACTGAACTATATTCAGAAGAATTCAGTGGGGGCTCTGCATTGCAACAAGAACATGACTAGTAAAAAAAAAAAATATCATGGTGTCTTATTGTCATCCAAGTGAGAACAACCTAAAAGATAAGCATTTAAAAAATGGTTTCCCTTTGATTTGCTAACTGCGTTGGAAAGGAGCACAACATGAAATGGCAAATTGAGAGTTCAAGGTTATTTTGGGCTTTATGTAAAGAGTGCTTTGGAATAAAAGTGCCAGTTCTTTACTCTGTGACTGGAGTGATGTTATTCGTTGAGGAAGGGGGTCTCCTTTGGGATAAAAGAAATGCTGAAAAATAGTAGAATTAGAATTGAGATTTTAAATAGATCAGAGAATTGTTTTATGAAAAGAAAGCTAAAGTAAAATCAGGAACTAGGCCAGATGCCCATTTGCTTCAGAATCCTAGGACTTCTGGTTTTTAGTTCAGCAGAGCTTGAACAGAACTTACATGCATTGTCTAGTGCACACTTCCAGAGGCCCTGGTGCAATAATTACAGAGGACACCCAGATATGTCAGGTTGAGTCCATGTTCTCAAGGAATTTACCTTTTGTTGAAGGATGTAAAAGGGGCAGACATAAAAATAATATAAAGCACAAAATGAGAAATTTCTCATCTCAAAAATAGTACTGCACAGACTCAGAAAGGGAGAGATTTCACTTAACACAGAGAACAAGGAAGGGCTTTCTGGAGGATGGGGCTTTGAGATCGGTCTTAAAGAAGAGGTAGAATCTTGATAAAAGAGTTATATTGGGTAGAGTCTAAACAGAGATTACAGATTGCAATGAATTGAAAGGGTTGGGAGTGCTGAACTAGAATTGGATTCAATTGTAGGCTATTTAGAGGGCATCAATGAAAAACCACGCTGGAAAGGTTTATTGGGACTTTGCAGATGGGGAACTGGAGTGACAGGAAAGGAAAACAGGCAGGAGAGCCCTTGAAAGCTTTTGACAGGCAGATGATTTGGTACATGAGCGTGGGTATCTGATAGACCATGGATGTAAATCCATAGCCTGCTCTTTATGTGATGAATTTCCTTGAGCAAGATTATATTTCTTGGAACATTTATCTTCCTCTCTACAATAAAAATAAAGATTTTTAGTACCTACCTCCAGGAATTATGATAATCTGATAAGATAATGATGTTGCTCATTGTACAAAGTAGATGATCATTAAATGTTTATGATTGATGTTGTTATTGATGCTGTGATTAGGAGAGATTTATCTAACAGCAATGTATACAGTAGATTTGGAAAAGGATATACTAATGGTAGAAAGGCCAATACAGAAGCTAGAAAGAGATAAACAATGAGAAAATTGAATTTATATGACTTAGCAAAACAGATTTTTACAAGACATTGTGAAAAGAGAAGAGTCAAGGGTAACTCCAAAATTTGATCTTATTTGAGGAGGAAATATTACAAAGCCAGGTTAAGTTTTTCTCATGGAGAAGATGAATTAGATTTATGACATACCGAGTTTGTGGTTTGGATATTAACATATCACTTAGATATGTTCAAAAGGCAGCTGGAAATACAAGTCTGAGGTTTAGAAGAGAGGCTGAAGTTAGTGCAATGAGCTTGGGAATCATCTCCTGAGAAGTGATAGTTAAGGACTTTGCAGGGAATGACATCACCATGGGCTACTGTATAGAGACAAGAGGGCTGAGAACATAATTCTGGGGATCATCTTCATGTGGGGCCCATCAAGGAAGAAGGAGAACATACCAAGATAAACCTACTAACACAGTCTCATGAGAACCAACCAGAGAAACAAGGGGTTTGGAGAAAAAGGAGATGTCTACCCAAGACACAAAAATGTCAAGTGGATGAGCATTCCAAGAAACTTCCCTTAAATTTGGTAAAAAGAAAGGCTTTGAAAGTACAGTGCGAAAAAGCATTGGGAGTAGAAGTTAGAATGTAAGAGATTTAGGAGTGAATAGAAAAAATGAATATAGACTATTGGAAAGAAGGTTAGTAGCAAGGATAAAAAAATAGAACTTGAGTTTGAGATGATAGCAAGAAAGGGGAAGATTTTTAAACTGAGTGTGTGTGTGAGATGGTGACGGTGATGGTGTGGGATTGGCGTGTTGGTAGACAGAAAGACTGGAGAAGACAGAGCCAAATAAGAGAAGAAAAGGAAACCATTTCCTTTGCAGAAACCCTTAGAATGAAAGTAAGACCTCACGTAGACCAGTGAGATTTTGTGGCTGGTCCAGAGTGACATCTCAGATATTTAACAAGAATATTTTTTGGTCAGAGGCTCAGGCTACTTAATGGACCCAACTATATTATGGCTGAGGGAGTGATTCCATGGATAGAGTTATAGTGGACAGTTTGAGGAGGGACTGCACAGGAAACAGCAGTGCATGCTCTCAGAACAGCAACAAGATTAGATTCACAAAGGCCCAGGCTAAAACAGTGTCCTTACCACTTACTAGCTATGTGACCTTAGCAAGTTTCTTAATCTTTGGAGACTTCAGTTTCCATATAAAAGAAAAGAAAAGGAATTTAGAGGTCCCCTTCTATGTTTGTTTTAGGCACACAGAAGTTGCTAAATTTAGTGTAAATTACCATGAATAATTAGATATACTATTTACATTTTAATTAATGTTGTAACTTTACTATTAATACTCTATCACCGTATTTTTTCCCAGTCATTAAGTTACTCCTTCATCCACTGCAGTAATAAGTTAATACCTGCTTCCAAGTGAACTGAGAAAATCACTGTACGTGCCTAAGAGTAACTGATCAATTTTCTTTCTTACTGTCATCAGGAATTAATCTAAGATATTGACTCAGCATTTACTAATGTGTATAATATTATGCAATAAAATATAACATGATTAATTGAAAGTGAAGAAACCCTTTTTTCTCATTAATGAAGTCATATATATAATTATCACCTTTTAATGTCATGTTCTATCATCTTAATTTTACATACATACACTGAGAATGAACTTATCAGAGCCCAGGTATTCCTCATGAACCTGACGGAGAGTGGTTTCCCCTTGTCCATATTGGGCTCTTATTCTGAGGGAATCTAGAAGACTTGGCAGACAGCCAGTTAATGTTCATATGTAGTACAGGTTTTGTTTTTTGTAAATCTTTCTTCATTTTGAATTAGAAAAAAGCATTCAACAACCTATTTCGAATATCCACATCATTAAAAGCCCATCCTTTCTACTCTTCCCACTTGCACATTCCCAGTAGAAATTCATGGATGGTGAAGTGGGTCATAATTTTGTAGAAGGATCTAAATTAGGCACAATCTAAAAATAATAAACTTCTAAGAATGAGGGCATCTGACATGCTACACACAGGGCCACTGGAAAGCTGCAGTGGACTGATGAAAATAGATTTATTTTCTGATACCTTTAAGATTCTATATTGGCTCTCCCTCTTTGATTCATTCAAGGAGATGGCATTATTCAATAATGGATACTAACAGGCTTTTCTAATAAAGCGAGATTTAGAGAAAATAGATTTAATGTGAATTAGGATTTTCATGAGACTTGAAGATCCCCCTAATATTATAAAGCAGGAGTTTTTCTTCTTTCACTTTTTAAAAATGGGGGGAATCTATTACATATTCTAAATGAAAGCTTAATCCAGAAATGTAATAAATAAGATGGATTAAAGTGGTAGTGCTCTGCTAAGGGTTGGGGTCCTTTTGTCTACCTTCTGGACTTTAAACTCTTTGAAGTTTAGGGCAGTGTTTGGGAAGCCAGTAAAACCATAAGAGGTTTTCTCTATAATGTTTTTACTATTAAAGATTACTCATTAGCATTAAAGTTATCAGCATTTTGGCAGGTAGTAAGTAGGGAGGAAAAAGAGGTGATTTAGGAGTTTGTCCATCTAAGTAATATAAAGTGACAGGAGGAAAATTTGCATGGGAAACTTTGAGTAACTAAAGACAGTAGGAAGATCTCTGGTACTAAAGGGTTGGGCTGAAGCAGGGGATAAGGAAAGAAGAATTATAATAACTTTTACTGAAATCCTACAGGGTGCCAAACATGCTAGTAACATTTAATCTTTACAACATTGCTGTGAGATAGGCATCATATCCATTTTACAGGTTGAGAAGTTAAGGCTCAAAGAGTTTAAATGAGTTGTCCATTGTTGGTAAATAGCAGAGTTTGGATTTCAGCCCAAGTCTGTTTAACTCCTGATCTCAGATAATTCACTAAGTAGGACAAAGGGTGGAGAGAAGGAGACATTCGCTGACTTTGAAGATCTCTATTGACATCTCAGTTTTGTCTGGTGCTGTCTCTACATGTTGTGCCTCCTGGTGAGAGAATGCAGGTGTTACTCAGCAAATATTAGGCTAACTCTAGGCAGATGCCTCCTTGTTCCAGGCTGACAAGCCCGGGCTTGTGCTTATTTCACTGTCTAACCCTGCCCAGGCCCCGGGGAGAAACCTGGTATTCTTCGTGTTTATTTAACTGTCAACTCTCTGTGTTCTAAGACGATACCCTGGCCTTGACTCAGTACAACCTAAGACTGTAAGTTAAACCTATTTTTCTTTTCTTTTTTTTTTTTTTAACATTAAAAAAATATCTTCTTAGCTTATGACTGAGTATTCAGGCTTACAGGGTAGAATGTTAGAGTTGGAAGTGTCTTCAGGGGTTATCTCACCACACCTTGGCTCAGAGCCCAGGATGCTGAGTTATCTGCTGTGTGGGGTAGTCAAACCAGGCATGTGGGGCTCTGTGAGCTCTGTCACCCTCTGGGTTGATGGCAAGAACACAGATCTAGCTGCAGTGGCCGTAGACACTGGGTGTGGGTCCAGGATTCGGTCTTGGTAAGAACCTAGCAAGAAGAAGGTGAGGCCCAGGGCAAGGGCCTAGTATATGAGACAATTTATTAGGGGACTTAGGCACAGGGAACAGGAGAGGGATCTGAGTGCCAATTCTAGAATAGAAAGGGGGCCTACATTTTTTGGAAGATAGGGGTCTGGTTAAGAGTACTGCACGCCAAGGCTGATGAAACATAGCAAATGTGGCTCAATGATGAGTGTTGGGTTTGTTTCCTGAATTCCTAGACATCGGTTTTCAATGAAACAGGGCAAGTAGTTGGTGGCCTTAGCTTCCTGTTTACTTCTATTATCATGAGTGTGGGAGCCAGGCAGGGCCTAACATGACTTCTTTGAGGGCTAATGAGTACAGCTTTGATTCCAGGCAGAACAAGCCTCATATCCTACCTCTGTTAGTGGCAGAATGTATCTGTATGGGTCTGCAGCAACCTCAGTTCTTGCCTCCTCAGAAGAAAGAATTTGACTGAGAGGCATAAGGCAGAAGGAGAGACCGAGGCAAATTTTAGAGCAGGAGTGAAAGGAAGTAAAGTACACTTGGAAGAGGGCCACGTGGGCGACTTGAGAGATCAAGTGTGCAGTTCGACCTTTTGACTTGGAGTTTTATATGTTGGGATACTTCCAGGGTCTTGGGTTACTTCTCTCCTGACTCTTTCCTTGGGGTGGGCTGTCCACATGCATAGTTGTGTGCTGGCACTTGGGAGGGGCTGCATGTGCAGTGTGTTTACTGGAGTTGTACGCATGCTCACTTGAGGCGTTCCTTCCTTACCAGTCTAGCATTCCTAGAGGAAGGTCATATACCTATTAAACTCTGCCATTTTGCCTCTTAATGCACATGCTTGAGCCCAGTAGCCCAAATCCTGAGATCTTATTAGGAAGCTGCTGATCACCAGTTTCAGGTATTTTCTATCTATTGGGAGACTGCCTTTCCCTGGAGCTGGCTGTGACCAATTATTACCTTAGAGAGACAGTTAACTGCTCGACCATCACCTAATGGTTGCCTGACACTCCTGGTGTGTGTGTGTGTGAGCCTTCTCCTGCCCTGTTCATGCCTGACTAGCTACCCACCGTAACACCTCTACCATTTAATACACATTTGGGGGATTATTTAATGTCTCTATTCCTCAGTTTCTCTACATACAGAAGAGGGATAATAACAGTACATCTTTCAGAGGGCTGTTAAGATAAAACAAGATGATACATGTAAAGTGCTTAGAATACATATGGTATTAATTTATTAATATTGTGTATTGATGACGTTTGTTATTGTTAACAGTGGTTACCTAGATCAGTGCTACACAGGAATGGTGAATAAATAACGTGCCCCACTCTTGTGTCTTGTACATACTTTGCTAAGAGGTTACGGCATGTGTTCCTAATGAACCTAGATGTAGCATCAGAATTATTCTCCATATTGAGGTTTAGGCAGTCCCTACTGATACAGTTTGGATGTTTGTCTCCTCCCAATCTCACGTTGAAATGTGATCCCCAGTGTTGGAGATGGGGCCTGGTGGAAGCTGTTTGGGTTGTGGAGGTGGATCCCTCATAAATGTGTTTTTTATCTAATGAATGAGTTCTTGCTCTATTAATTAGAACCAGAGCTGGGTTGTTTAAAAGAGCCTGGCACTTCCTCCTGTCTTTCTCTTGTTCCCTCTCTTGCCACGTGCCATGCCTCCTCCTCCTCTCTCGTCCACCCTGAGTAAAAGCTTCCTGAGGCCTCACTAGAAGCTGAGCAGATGCTGGTGCCAGGCTTGCACAGTCTGCAGAAGTGTGAGCCAAATAAACCTTTTTTTATTTATAAATTACCCAGTCGGAGGTATTCCTTTACTGCAACACAAAACAGACTAATACATCTACCATTCAATTAGGGCTGGAAATCTATTTGATATATTTGTCCCCTAACAGATGGACATCCAGCTTTTAAAGAAACTTTTCACTCTCAATGAACTTATTGCCTGAAAAAGCCATCCATTTTGTCATTAGATACCTCTAATTACTACACAGTTTGGGTGGGGACTCAATATCTACTTATTGACTTATTTAATAAAAATATAAAAATCCACAGGCTTTTCTCAAAATCTACAAAAGATACTTATCTTTACTACCATATTATATTCACAAATATATGTTATATCTTATATGAACACCTATCAAGCTTTAGGTTCATACTTATTATTAGGTTGGTGGAAAAGTAGTAATATTCAAAGAAATTGTCAGATATGTCTTCGTAGGTGTTAATTTGCATTTGGCAGCTGGCCTTCAACAAAAAGTTCAATATCCTTCTTGCAGCTATGACTTTGACATTTATTCTTGGCAAGATAAATACTGTTCTAATGCTTTCTCTTTTAAAAATATCACACTCACATACAAAAGTAGCAACAGCAGACAAGACCTGAACTTTCTATAAAATAATTTTGAATTGGTATACTATCTTGCAAATCTAAACATAAATTTCTAATTTAATCATGAGGTTCAATTACTTCTATAAAAAAAAAGAATAACTGAAAACCAAAACTTCAACAATAATAGACATATTTGAGCATTTTGGTTGGAATGCTTCAGTGGAAACATGGATTATCAGTTTCATTTAGATAAAATTGTTAGTATAGTCATCCCTCAGTATCCACAGGGGATTGGTTCCAGATTGCACCCCACCCTGAACACCCCAGGATACCAAAATTCATGGATGCTCAACTCCCTTATATAAAATGGCATAGTGTAACCTATGTATATCCTCACATATACTTTAAATCATCTCTAGATTACTTATGATACCAAATATAATGTAAATGTCATGCAAATAGCTGTTATACTGTATTGCTTAGGGACTAATGACAAGAGAAAATATGTCTGTACATGTTCAGTACAGACTCAACCATTCTAGGCCCAACTACATTTTTGATCTGTGGTTGTGAAACCCACAGATACAGAGGCTGACTATATTTCAGAGGAATGAAAAACAAAAAAAGATACCTGCAGCCTTTGTTGTTGTTGTTGTTTTCTTCCTCCTTTATATAAATTCTGAATCTGTTCTTCAAATGTTTCAAAGAGATAATATGGGCAGAAGACTTTTTTTCCCCGTTTTATTTTGTTTTTGTAACCTCTTCATGTCCAGTCTAAAGCAAACAATTTCCAAAATTCAGAGTCACAGTCTAAATCTATTCCCCCTTTGATGATTCCCCAGGAGGTCTGTGTCTACATGGCAAGAAAAGAGCCAGCTGATTTGACTTTTTCTGTAGAAAAATATAATATTTTATAATGGCATATAGATAGTAACAATTTTGGGATACTGTAGATAATATTTTTTTCCAAACTAATGGGTTATAAAATAATCAATAATAATATACATTTATTAAACGCTTCTTAAATGTCAGAAGATTAAATCTTTATCTTGAATTATTTCACTATCTCTCCAAGGTGACCTGTATAAACTTAATTTTACAGAAGCGGAAACTGAGGCTCAGAGAGGTTAAGCCACTTGCCCAACACCTCTCTGTTAAAAAGCCTCTTTGTTAAAGAGTGGAGTCAAAATTTAAAGAGGTCTGCTTAGTGTTGCCAAACTTCACCTTCCACTGAACCATCCTGAGTCTTACCCAGATTGAAAGACTGTTTATTGGAAGTGAGAACCTGAGAGAAGAAAGGCATGTCAGGTCCCCAAAGCCTATTTTGTGTGGGAATTACAGTTGCTGCACGTCTGATTGTACATGCCATAAACACAAGGGAAAAATGCTTAAAAAGGGGAAAATACTCAAAAATGGAAGAAGACAGAGAGCTGTAATCAACCCTCAGTTTCCAGACCCTCAGGAGAGTTCTTCTATTCATTTTACAGCTATCTGTGGTTTTATTACACCTTTAATTGGCTAGAGCCTTTAATTATGGTTAGGTGAATCCATTTGTGTGAAATAACAAGCATAAACTTTCTTCCATTTTCAAAATGAACATTTGTGCAAATCCAGAATTTTTTTTTGTTTGCCACTGTATGTATTCTTTAGTCTCCCATTTCTATGTAATTTGTGACTTTCAGACTTCCTATTATTAGCTGTGGAATGTGACAGGTAGAAAAAGGCACAAGGTCATTTCATTATTCTTTGAATCAGTTTCAGGCACATTACTTTCTTGGGTTAAAAAAAAACTGATAGCTTGTGATTTAATTTTCTGTCTTAAATATCTTCTTCCCTGATAACATTCCTTCTGTGGCTTGATTCAGCGTAAATGCTAAAGCAGATATCAAATTTCTCATTGCATTCTACATTTTACTTTAAAAAAATATAGATTAAAAAAATAAAATTCACACCTGATTCTGGGAAGATAGCATCAATGGCAACATAATTTTTGGATCTGAATCCTCATATAGAAACAGAGAGATGGCCAGGCACGGTGGCTCATGCCTGTAATCCCAGCACTTTGGGAGGCCGAGGTGGATGGATCACGAGGTCAGGAGTTCAAGACCAGCCTGGCCAAGATGGTGCAACCCCATCTCTACTAAAAATACAAAAATTAGCGGGGTGTGGTGGCACATGCCTGTAATCCAAGCTACTCGGGAGGCTGAGGCAGAGAATTGCCTAAACCCAGGAGGCAGAGGTTGCAGTGAGCCGAGATCCCACCACTGCATTCCAGCCTGGGCGACAGAGCGAGACTCCATCACACACACACACACACACACACACACACACACACACACACACACACACACACACACAGAGAGAGAGAGAGACTAGAAAACAAAAGCAAAAAGCCATGTTTGATGCTGGCAACAATACTAGGCATCACCACAATCCCAAGAACCCCACAGCCCAAAGTACAGGCATGTGGGAACCAACCACCAGAAGCCACCAAACTCATGAGAAATAGGAATTTGTTCAGTGGAAAGTGAAGAGAAACAATGTGCCCAAACACAACGATGTTGTGCAATGATTCAGGCTTTCATGCTTTGAACTTGTGTAGGGAGAATAGTGTATACAAAGTCAACGGAACTGGCCCGTTATTGAGTTTTATTGATCACTTCAAAGTGTTAATAAAAAGCTGAGGACAGTTGACAAATAATTTAAAAACTATGTAGTCCAAAAGGCTTCTTTGGTAGAGCTTATAAAGAGGTCAGTATTTCTTGCTACAGGAAAACAGAAAACCAACTGGAACCAAACCCACTCTCCCAGGGAAAGACACTCTGCCCCTCTAGGCTGCAAGAATCCCTCTTGACATCTGCTCCTACTTTTTTTCCTTGCTGCCCAATCAATAGCTGGGGTTATGTTGCAGCATAGCCCAGCTAGGGACATGCTGGGTCTCATAAGAGGAGAATGGAGCTATACTCCAAAGGACTGCAAGAATTAGCCAGTATGTACTAGAAGAAGCTGCTGGAGAACCCACGGGACTGGATTTTGAGGGTGCTGGACCACAGGGATCAAAACATAAGACCGAATAAAGAAGACTTTATTGACTTGAGAGAACTCTCTTGGGATGCAACATGCAACACTGACAAGGACTTCAGAAAATGGTGCAAACTACTTCTTAGTTGCTCCTAAAAACCTAGAGAAAGTCATTGTTCATGTTGAGTGAAATGGAAATATCTCAGTTGTAATAGTAAAGGGCAGAGCAAAAGGTTTAAAATGTTCCCGGAAGTGGGCATATTGGAATGGCTATAATATGTGAAGCCAAAAGACCTGCTAGAGGATTATGTTCTACGGAAAGTCCCAGAGGACACACCACTCACCAAGTTCATCAGGAATGTGATGATGATAAGAGAACAAGCATCACCAAGAGATTCAGTGGTGGCTTTCCTCTGGAAAGCAGGACTGATGGTAGGAGACACTATTATAGAGATTGACTTGTTGATGATAGCAATGTGAATGACAGGGCCCTAAAGTAATAGAGGCCAGGTGGTGGCACTTAACCTCCAGATGTCATGAAGGGGCAGCCAAGTGGGCTTGACCTGCAAAGAATTGTAAAGATGATCAATAGACATGACGTTCTCAGGGAAAAAACATATGGATAGCCAATAGGTTCTCATGAATATACATAATAGCAAGGAATTTGATGGGTAGGAAGTAAGAATGAATGGGCAAGAGACTGAGAGAAAATTCCCCAATAAAAATTCATACTCTGTATCCAGTTTCCAAACCTAAGCCATTTTCCAGACCTAGAATTCATTGACTGAAGTGGTGGCTAGGTCTCCAAGAGGAAGGACCTGGCAACACCATGACAAATATATGTTGTAACGATTCTCCCAGCCTTTTACCAAAGGACTTATGGGCCAGTGGGTTTTAAGTCTAAAGAATGAATTTGTATTGGGGCAATAACAACAAAAACAAAAAAGCAAAAATCAACTTCCATCAGCATCTAAACAGCCATATGTTCCATAGGTCAAATCTAAACCTTGTACAAATTTTTCCAATTTAGCGTCACAGTGGTTGGTCCTGTGACAAAAATGGCATGGTTCATCTGATTGGATAGACTGTCAAGTGGCTTAGTGATCTGATATTTTGTAAAACACAACAACCATTTTCAGCCGCTACTTTTCAGTATGCTCCCTCTTTCCCTCTGTCTTTATCTTCATACTGAATCTATAGAAGGCTCCAGCAGCAGATCCAGGCTCAGTCAATTGCTAAGGCAGTTCAGGATGGAGTAGAAAGATGCTGGAAGTCTCAGTCTCATGCTAACATCTGGTGGGCCAAGGATGGCCCGGAAGGCTATGGAGCTTCTGAGTTGCTCAACATTCTCCATGTTTTTCTTGTGTCTTTTTAGCCCAGTTCTACAATTGAACTTCAGTTTTTCCCCTAATCTGTTTCTCTCTGGTAAGCCTGCTCAGTTTTCTAGTCTCTCTCATGGGTTGGGGTCCCAACTTGAATTTGTTCCACTAATATAGTCTGGTTCTTTCTGGCCAATCTCTATCCTGTTCCCCAATTTATGGATGAGAGAGGTTATGTTTCTTGAAACCAATCCTCTACATTACAATTCTACTACCTGTTGTCTTGCCAGGAACCAGCTGCCCCTCTATTCCTCTGATAATCTGGGTTCCTCTACCCCTTTTGACTCTGCACCAAGTACCTTCTTGTTGCCTCAGCTAGACGCCTTGATCTACTAATTGGGCTTTCTGGAATCCAACGCAGGTCCTGGTTATTTTCTTTACATTTTAGCCTGGTCCTAGTATGTCTCAGAAAGTAGTCTGGTATTTTTGTGACATATTAATAGAAAACAAAAGCTTACTATTTGTCTATGTTAATTTTATTTATTAGTACTATCTGTGTGAATAAAAAGAAATTTGTCTTTTTATTTTCATACAATAGTGAAAAAAAATCCAGTTTTGTGTGTTGAATTTGAAGACTTTCCCTGTCTCAAGAACTGTGATGTGTCTGAGATTTTACCCTACCTGCAAGCTAACATGTTTGCTTGCTATAGTTCCATGGATACTGGCAGAAGATGTGAGATTTGTGGTCAGAGACAGAGGACTCTATTACTTATAACAATAGCAAGTGGAATGAGCATCCTATTTGCATCAGTTCCTCTCCTCTCCCTGTCCCATGTAGGTAATTCAAAGAGATCCAGAGGAATGCTGTAAACACAGGGGGCTTGCATCACAGGTGAGGAATCCTGAGTTAGGGAACTTGAATATTTTATAAGGGACAGTAAGCCTGCCTGTCCTTTTCCCCAGAGGAAGACATTATCTTTTTTTTTTTTTTTTTTTTTTTGAGATGGTGTCTCGCTCTGTCGCCCAGGTTGGAGTGCAGTGGCGAGATCTTGGCTCACTGCAAGCTCCACCTCCCGGGTTCATGCCATTCTCCTGCCTCAGCCTCCTGAGTAGCTGGAACTACAGGCGTGCACCACCTATGCCCGGCTAATTTTTTTGTATTTTTAGTAGAGACAGGGTTTCACCGTTTTAGCCAGGATAGCCTCGATCTCCTGACCTTGTGATCTGCCCGCCTTGGCCTCCCAAAGTGCTGAGATTACAGGCATGAGCCACCGCACCTGGCCAGAAGACATTATCTTTATTATACAGGGCAGTAAATAAACTTTCTGCTTGCTCTGGAGGGAGATACTATCACCATCTTCCAAGTGTGTTCTTTCTACAAATATCCTGGAAAAGATAGTTTGGGACTAAGTGCCTCTTCTCATAACACCAGACACCTATGGAGAAATGTCCCTCAACATCTCATACTTCAGTAGAAACACAGTGTACCTCATAATCAGTCACCCTATCCAGCTTGTCCAAAGACATCAAGAGGGCTACTCTTCCATTGGTCAATTAATCCTTTTATTGTCCCTCAGAATCTGCTAAGATACTTCTGACTTCATAATATGAGTATTTTTCTTCTATGATGATGAAGACCAAAACATCCAAGTGGAAGTCCTAGGAAAAATAATCTCTCTTTTTAACCTATGGAACAAGTTATTATCATCTCTTCTTTCTAACTAAGTGACATGGCTGCCTCCCTTGCCTTCCCTGTCAAGTACCCAAATCTCTTGGAATGGGAACATTTACTGCAGTGGAGCTGAATTCATTGCTCTTGATCCCCTCAGATTGACTGTAGGACTCTGGGAAGTGGAGACTTCAGTGGCAGGACTTTTGTGGCATGATATTTATCTTCCCTGGGTGGACTCTTTAATCTCAACACTGTCCTTATTTCCTCTGGAGCTGGGACTGCTGAGTGTGGTGTTTGCATTGACCCAGGTACCTGTTCTTATGAATTAAGAAGTAGTATTTATCTAACTCTGACACTATATTGCTCTATAATCTTAGGTAAGTCCCATCATGTCTATGGACTTCAGTTTCCGGACATGAAACACAAGAGGCTTGGACGAGATTAGAAATCAAGAACTCGAATGCGTATGGTCAGAGCCACGAGGTGAGTACAACTCCAGGTTCTGATATTCACATTGTGGTCTATGTAAATGGAAAACCCTGAGGCACAACTATGTGAACATGGCCTTCTATAGGTGTACATTTTGGGGGCCCTGTCTATAGGAAAGTCAGGCAGTAATACCACTGTGCTAATAGGGCCAGGATATAACAATCCAGTGTCATCAGAGAAGTCACATACATCCTACGGCAAGTCAATCAAAGTTTGAAGGTGCAAGAGTTTTCATGTTTTCATTCTTTGGGGAATATTGTCTCTGGAATGCCTTCCAGGTCCTACGATATATGATTTTGTTGGTTTGTTGCTTTTTCAACTTTTGTTTTCCCTGCTTTTCCTCTGATGCATGGTGCTTTCTCTGATGGTCACAATTACTAGAAAGTGGTAAGGATGAAATGAATGGATACAAACAAGAGCTCAGTGGGGATAAACACCTTTCCTGCTCATGAGAGAGCTACAGTTCTGGTTTTCAAAGACACTAGCTGCAAAAGAATCACCTGGAGAACTTAATTAAAAATAATCAAAAAGCTTTCTCAGCCCACACCTACTAAATAAGCATCTCTGGGGTTGTAGGCCAGGAAGTTGTATGTTTTAAAGACTCCCTCAAGTGATTCTAAAACTTAGCCAGGGTTGGGAACCAGTGACTGTGCAAAAGTGTATGGGAGGAGCAGAGACCTTTTAGTGGGTCAACTTCTCACCTCCAATGTAAAGCTGCTCCGCCTCAGCAGAGAGTAGATACTACGGCATGAATAGAATCAGATTAAAGACAGCACTTCTTTCTCTTAGACAGCTGGCTTAAGAAACACAGATACTGACATGAACACAGGTTTGGATATGCTTAACAAACTATATTTTGTGGCATTTAGCTTTAATGGGTGACTGAGATTTTGGAAGCTGAAGATTGGTTTAGGATTAGCAAAAGTGTTATAAATGCTCAAGTAACTGCAAGTGCTTCAATTAAAGTCAATTAAGTTCCTTTTGGGCCTCACTTTTTTTTTCTTTTTGTAAGTTTCTAGTTAATCTAGTTGAGATTTGATTCTTAATAGGGTATATGCAGACTTGCATTGAAAAGAAAATGTTCCTGTTCAGATAAAAAATCAGCAGAATTCATTCTTTTACCTTTTATATCTGGGTCTATATAGCACAGGTGAATTGGGTACAGGGCCATACTGCTAGCCCAGGAGTGTTCTCTGGAGGGTATCTTGGTGGTAGATAAACATCAGCCTATTTATGTCCCTTACCTCATGGCTTACCTCTGAAGGGTGATTCAAAGTGGCACTGCTAATTGTCCAGAACCACCTCACAAAATGATCTGTAGTTGTGGTATAGTGGGAAAAGTGTGGAAGAAGGGAAGAGACCACTTATTCGACCTTGAGGAGATTATTTCCTATCTCTGGGTTTCATGTTCTTCACGTGTGAAATGAAAAGGCTAGTTCCTTTTCAGTGTTTCTTCTTTTTTATTGAGATCTCGCTCACGTATGGCTTTGTTGTACCAGTTAGGGGCATTAGCTCATGGCTGTTGGGTAGTTTTAAAAAATGTAAGCCAGGCTGGGCGCGGTGGCTCACGCCTGTAATCCCAGCACCTTGGGAGGCCGAGGCGGGCAGATCACGAGGTCAGGAGATCAAGACCATCTTGGCTAACACGGTGAAACCCCGTCTCTACCAAAAATACAAAAAATTAGCTGGGCGCGGTGGCGGGCGCCTGTAATCCCAGTTACTCGGGAGGCTGAGGCAGGAGAATGGCGTGAACCCGGGAGGCGGAGCTTGCGGTGAGCCCAGATAGCGCCACTGCAGTCCGGCCTGGGCGAAAGAGCGAGACTCTGTCTCAAAAACAACAACAACAAGAACAACAACAACAACAACAAAAAACAGTAAGCCAGCTCATTCTATATGTATTGTTACTTTCTCGGGTTAACCCTAGATGATCTCTAAGGTCTCTTTCAGTTTTAAAAGAGCAATATCTATGACCTTATATACTGAATGTTGTGATTTTATAGCTTAGGCTTCTCCTGTATAAAATAGATTTTTCGCTGTATAAAATAAATTTGGAGATGGGTAGAAGTAAATTTTCATGAAACTCAGAATTGGATACTTAGAACAGATTCTTCCTGAGAGAAGGAATTCATTCTTTTGCCCTGAATTTCCCTTCCTCTCCCTTGGGGGAATCTTTTAAATTCTCCGAAATATAGAATATCTAATGTTTTACTTTCTGACTGGATGACATTTAGCTTTTAGAGTGGCTGACCAACTTCCAAACAGAAACACTTTCAAAGGTGAAAGTTGACAAAGTATGCAAACATATGGGAGGCTGAACTTGGCCCAACAACTTATCCAGAAACTCCCCCTCGCCTCAATTAATCATTGACCTGAGGGCCTCTTCTCTCTGTTGTGGCGAAAACCCCACCCAATGCTTTGTTTGAATGACACACTTTGTTGAGTAGGTCTGTTTACAAGGGAGCTAGCTCTCCTGGAGGGCAGTGTCACTGTTTACACGGCTGTTTTGACAACAGAGAGCAGACATAAAGCGCTTACGTAGAGTACTGTCTTTTTTTTTTTTTTCTTTTTTCCAGAAATGATCAGTTTCAAGGCAAACAAACCTATCAGCTTCTACTGTGGGTAAAAAAACTGATCTTAAACTGCCAAAACCTTAAAGTTCTCCCTTTAAATCTAAAGAACCATGAATAATCCTTTTTGAAAGATGTTGTGCATGAACAAAGTGCTGTGCTCTTTGAGAGTGTGATCCAAAATACAAAAGGTGTTATTCATAATACCTCTTTTACTGTAAAAAAATGCATGCTTGCTAACTTGGGCTTCAGCTGTTGTTAAAAGAAAACCTGCAGATAGAGCGAAAGGGCAAAAGGGTGACATCTGGCATAACAGACTTTCTAAGATGGTTTTGGCATACAGCCTGCATTAAACAGCAGAGGCTAAAAAAAAAAAAACAAAAAAACACTATTGAAATAAAGAGAAAAAAAATGAGGACAATACAACATTGACTTGCAATCTTTAGCAAACTTATTTAAAACCAGCGCAACCATTTTGTTGTTGCTGTGACCGAAAATGGGCCATCACCTCTAATATTGGCTCTGAAAGAGGAGAATGAGATTGTGTGATATTTTCTCAAGTGGAGGTGGTGAAATCTTGTCATAAATTCAGAGACACTGTACACTTGACTTCACCTTTTCACCTGGGTGAGTAATGCACAGAAACGTCCGCATTATCATGGGTTCTCCTCTGCTTGACTTGTTTGGATACTTGTTAAACATAGTGCATCAAGTGCTGCTTGAGGTAATAAAGAATATATTTTATCTTTGAAACAACAGTGGCATGGAAATTATGATTCCTGTAGCTTGAGAAGAAAATAATATACTGCTTGATACAAACAACGGACAAATTAGGATAAAGCTTCTAAATCCTGTAATTACCCAAGACACTGAAAGATAAGAATCACTGTAGAGAATTACCTTTGCAGGAAGCAAGTTTAAGACTCGCAATTTCATGGGCTTCTATTTTGCTTAAACTATAGTATTTTGCCTGCATCTGCTCAGCTTGGAGGTGAGTGGGTGAGAGGGAGGTAGGAGTATAGCTATTGATTCTGGATGATCAATAACCTATTGTTTGACAGCTCCAAGACGGTAATTCTGCTGGATTCTGAGTGAGTGAATCCTTTGGTTAGTTCTGATCTGAGCAGTCTCAATCAGTTTGTGCTTGTTGCTTTGATATGCATGCGCATTTGGGAGGTGACCAAGCCATGGCAACAATTCTGTTAAAAATCAGCCTTTGTGTTTGGCCTTGGACCCTATTCAGTTACACTGGAGCTTGAACTTTACTGATGTAAAAGACTTATGCCTCCACTCTAGTTTCTCACATGGAGATGAAAGCGAGAATATTATCCACGGTGTGACCTTGATCTGCACATGGCTAGATCTCCGTGGGAGTTTGGCATGTGAACGGGGGACACAATATGGCCTTTGAGAGTTGTTTATAAATAGAATCTGTGTTGCCTTACATGATTTATAAAGCCGTGATTCCAAAGATTGAGTAATATTGGTTGTTGGAGGGAGAGGGAAAGTAAACAGTAGTGACAAATAACTAAATGCCACTTTTATTTACCAGCTATATAAAAATTTTTCTAGGGTAGGGTTCCTCAGCCCAGACATTAAATTGCATGAAGTTTTATTCCTAATTATTCATTAATTCTAAAAGTAATAATGTGGACAGCACTATTTGGTTATTTTAAGTCAAGGAGAATTGCAAATGAAAGGAAAAGGTGTTAAATGAAAGGAGAATGGGATGCTGAGAGCTTCATTTAGAGGGGCTATATCTTGAGCAACAATGAGGAATGCAATTTTCTTGAGTGTGAGGTTGACCTGATGATAAAGGACCATGGATTTATTTTTTTCTCTTATTTATCTATAAGAGTGGTTATTCGTTTTATGATTTGTCTAGTGTTCCAGGGCCTTACCAGTATATCCAGACTGGGTTTGGATATACAAGCAGTAGATCCAAAATGGTAAAGAATCAGTCAGGCATGGATGGATGAAAATAGTTGAGAATTAAGAAAGAAATAGAGAAGAATGACTGAAGACAGAGGCTCTGAAATCAGATTGTGTTTCTAATCCTAATTCTGCCACTTACTATCTCTGTGAGTTATTGTGCCCTAGAATTCTTCTTTGCAGCATGGGGATAATGTGGATAGATATGGTGAATTGGTACTCAGATATAATTCTAATCTCCTTCTGATCTGCCTTATATAGCGTTGAAGACTAAAAATGGTATTTCTGAGTTTGTTTGCTTCTTTCCATGAAGGATTAATGTTTACAGATATTGTTCTTATGTCATAAACAATTAGAAAAATGGACACAACTTATTTAAAAAACCTGTTTTCCTAATTTAGACAGTAGCCACTTTAGAGTCTGAGAGAAGGAAAGCAAATGGGGTGAGTCTTACAATTTCCCTAGCTTACTGCTTGACAAGACTCCCAGGCCACAGTGTTGGGAGGGGAACCAAGGAAGGCCTGGTGGCCTTGCCCAATTGAGGAGGTAGAGTTAGGTACAGGGAGGCAAAGGCAGCTATACTTTGCAAGGCCAAATCTAGAAAGGAGAACGTGTTTAGGGCTTTCAGAGGAAGCACAAGATCCAGAGGAGTCCCCTTAGTTTTTGACTGGATACTGATTTGTGTAAACATGAGGTGAAATTTCATGAGACTGAAAGACAAAAAAACCAACACTTGGAAGTTAGTAATGATGGAGACGACAGGCCATCTGGAGCAGTTGCCACCATCACACTTACTGCAGCAGGGAAGCGCAGCCGGGGCCGCATGCTCCATGGAGCTGGCGGGAGCTGGGGACAAGCAGGAGCCCTGCCCCTTCCCTGCTGGGGCAGGAGCTCCCCAGCTGCCACTGCAGCCACCCAAGTCATGGCTGCGGACCCAAGCACCCCTGTGCTCTCAGGGCTGGGAGAAGGCAGCAGCCCCACCCTCCCAGATGCAGGTGCATCCAGTCGCCTAAACCATGGTTGCAGACCCAGGCCTCGTGTTCCATGGAGCAGGCAGGAGCTCCAACCCCAACTCCAGCTGCAGCCACACAAACCAGGCTATGGACCCAGGCATCCCTTTACTCTTGGGGCATGAGAAGGCCCCCCTGCCCTCACAGGTTTGGAAATGCCTGCTCCTGTTGCCTGGCTTCTCCCTTCTGTCAGCCCCCACTCCAATCTTGGAGAAAAGTCAGAGCTGAGTGAGCCTGGGTGCTGTCGTGGCCTGGCCAGGTGTGCACACACTTGGGGCAGTGCTGACACACCAGCCCCTGCTGCTTTGGCCCCCTCCGGATTTTGAGTGCTGATGAGCATACATAGGAAGCTGATGGAGGGCTGAGGGCAGCTTGGTGCTGGCCTGCAAGCATCCCTTAGCACCCACAGCCTGGGTGCCATAAATGGCAGCAGAAGGCAGACAGGTTCCTGGGTGAAAGAAGGCAGGTCCCTAGGAAGGTTCCACCTTCAGTCCAGGGAGGTCCTGAAGGCAGGGGGCTGGGCTGTCAGTCCCATGGACTGGAGTGGGAATTTGTGATGCCATTTCCAGGCCTGCCTGTGGCCACCCATGGACCAATCTGCGCATACTCCTCTCCGCTGAGGCCTACAAAAGCCCTGGGTTCAGCCAGAGCTGAGCAGACATTGGGAAGACTGGCTGCCAAGAGAGACTACCCACTCCATGGCCTCCTCTCTGCTGAGAGCAGCAGACATCAGATGACCAGCTGCAGAGAGGAGATACCCACTCCAGGGCCTCCTCTCTCCGGAGAGCTGCAGAGACGACAGGATAACTTGCCTACTGAGAGGAGCTACCCACTCCAGGGCTTCCTCTGAGTTATTGTCACTCAATAAAGTTCCTCTGTCTTGCTCACCCTCTACTTGTCTGCATACCTCATTCTTCCTGGGCACAGGACAAGAACTCAGGACCCACTGAATAAAGCTAAATGAGCTGTAACACAAATAAGGCTGAGACATGCCCCTTGCTTGCCACGTTGCGGTTGAAGAGAAGGAAAGAGGAGCTGTGGCCCTTCAAGGAACCAAGACCTGGGAACTCCCTGAGCCAGGGCTGTGACTCCCTCTTTGTGGCCCTGTGGTTCCTGGCATCTCCAGGCTTCTGAGTGCCACTGTGTTCCCTGGTGCCAGCTGTGGAAGCTGCTTGTGGTGCCTCTGGTCCAGCTGCAGCCTTGTGGAGAGCTAGCGCCCATGCTGACACCTGGAGCTGCCCGCCCCATTGCAGCAGCTGGCATGTCTGACTGCACAGTGGCCGGATCCCACTTATATTCCACTTATAAGTGAGAATGTGCTCACACACCCATTGCTGCTCCACACAGTCTCCCTTGACAGGCATGGGATCCAGGCTGATAGCATGAGCTAAGTGCAGCCTACCAGGCTGAGTGGGTGGAATGAGCCCAGTGGGCCTGAGCAAAACTTGAGGAAGGGCACCACTGGCCACAGAGCCTTCTGGCTAGAAAAGTGACACCCTAAAGATCCTGCAACAGTAGGCCATATAAATCCAGGAGTATATAAGACTAGCAATACCCTGCATTTCTTCCAGCCAGGGTCGCTAAACTTCATAAAACATGAGCCATTGAATAGAGATCTCAGGAGACACATAATCCCAAAGGGAAGACATGTGAATGCCAGAGAAACAATAACAACAACAAAACCCCCAAAATAAGCAATTAAAAACAAACAAGACTTAAAGCCACAGAAAGATCAATCTAAAACTGAAAGGCGCTTCACTATAGGCCAGAACAAAGTTGGACAGTCCTTAAAATGATACAATAAAACTCAATAACTTTAAATTCAGAATTTCTGCCAGGTGCAGTGGCTCATGCCTGTAGTCCTAGCACTTTGGAAGGCTGAGGCAGGCAGATCACTTGAGGTCGGGAGTTTGAGACCAGCCTGGCCAACATGGTGAAACCCTGTCTCTGCTGAAAAAAAATACAAAAATTAGCCAGGCATGGTGGCACATGCCTGTAGTCCCAGCTACTCAGGAGGCAGAGGCAGAGGTTACAGTGAGCCAAGATTGCACCACTGCACTCCAGCCTGGGTGACAGACCAAGACTCCATCTGAAAAAAGAAAAAAAAATAAAAATATCACTATTTTTGGCATCCGGTGAAAAAATTTCCTGGCATGCAAGGAGGTAGGAGTGTATTGCCCATTACCAAGAGAAAAATCAATAGAAACAGATCCAGAAGTGACAGAGATGATGAAATTGACATAAAAGGACCATAAAACAGCTATTATTTATCTTATAAATTCTTCAAGGATATAAAAGGAAAAAAATAAACATTATTAAGAAGTAAATGAGAATTTGAAGAAGACCCCCAATAGAACATAATGCATTGAAAATACAGCAGTTGAAATGAAGATACACTACAGAGTATTAGTAGCACTTTAGACAGGGCAGAAAAAAATGGCCAGTGAATTTGACAACATAGCAGTAGACACAGTTGAAAATGAAGTATGGGGGATGGGGAATTGAACAAAATTTTAAAAGGCATCAGCAACCTGTGGGAAAATATCAATGTGTCTGACATACATTTAATTTGAGGCTCAAGGAGAAAGGGTAATGAGGGGAAAAGATTGGGCAGAGGGAAGAAGTAATATTTGAAGAAAATGTTGGCCAAAATTTGTTTTCTTTAACTTTTATTTTAGGTTCAGGGGATACATGTGCAGATTTGTTACATGGGTAAATTACATGTCTCTGGGGTTTGGTGTACAAATCATTTTGTCACCCAGGTAATGAGCATAGTTACCTGATAGGTAGTTTTTCAACCCTTACTTTCCTCCCACCTTCCACCCTCCAGCAAGCCCTGGTGTCTATTGTTCTCCTTTTTGAGTTTGTAAGTACTCAATGTTTAGCTTCCACTTATAAATGAGAATATGTGGTATTTGGTTTTTCATTTCTATGTTAATTTGCTTAGGATAATCGCCTCCAGCTACATCCATGTTGCTGCAAAGAACATTATTTTGTTCTTTTTTATGGCTGTGTAGCGTTCCATGGTGCACATACCACATTTTCTTTATTCAGTTCACTGTTGATGGGCATCTAGGTTGATTCCATGTCTTTGCTATTGTGAATACTACTAAGATGAACATATGAGTGCATGTGTCTTTTTGGTAGAATAATTTATATTCCTTTGGGTATATACCCAGTAAAGGGGTTGCTGAGTCAAACGGTAGTTCTGTTTTAAGTTCTTTGAGAAACCTCCAAAGTGCTTTCCACAGTGGCTGAACTAATTTACATTCCCATCAGCAGTGTGTGAGCGTTTTCTTTTCTCTGCAACCTCGCCAACATTTGTTATTTTTTGACTTTTAAAAAATAGCATTCTGGCTGGTGTGAGATGGTATCTCACTGTGGTTTTAATTTTCATTTTTCTGGTGATTGGTGATGTGGAGCATTTTTTCATACACATGTTGGGCACATGTATGTCTTCTTTTGAGAAGTGTCTGTTAATGTCCTTTGCCCATTTTTTAATGGAGTTATTTTTTTACTTGTTGATTTAAGTTTCTTGTAGATTCTGGATATTAGACCTTTAGTTTGCATTTTTTTCCCCATTCTGTAGGTGGTCTCTTTACTCTGTTGATAGTTTCTTTTGCTATGCAGAAGCTCTTTAGCTCAATTAGGTCCCACTTGTTTATTTTTGTTTTTGTTGCAATTGCTTTTGGAGACTTCATCATAAAATCTTTTTGCCAAGGAATATGTCCAGAATGGTATTTCCTGGTTTTCTTCTAGAGATTTCATAGTTTTAGGCCTTATATTTAGATGTTTAACTCACCTTGAATTGATTTTTCATATGCTGAATGCAAGGGGTTCAGTTTCAATCTTCTGGATATGGCTAGCCAGTTATCCCTGCACCATTTATTGAATAGGGAGTCCTTTCTCTATTGCTTATTTTAGATAACTTTGTTGAAGATAAGATGGTTGTAGGTGTATGGCCTTATCTCTGGGTTCTCTGACCTCTTCCACTGGTCTATATCTCTGTTTTCATACAAGTATCATGCTGTTTTGGTTACTGTATCCTTGTAACATAGTTTGAAGTTGGTGATATGGGAGTGGGGCCAGGGAAGTGCTGGATAGAGAAGGGCAGTGTCCCTGTAAAGGGATCCACCCTCAGGCCGTGCCTGTGGACCTAAGTGAGAACAGGCATTTCTGTTTTCGTGCCCAAATGTTGTGTTTTCCAAGACTACTGTGGCCCACCATGCCTCCCATCCTGTGCCCATATAAACCTGAGACCTTAGTGGGCACACACACAAGCAGCTGAACATGGAGAGGAGCAGACTGTCAGACCTGCAATGGTGAAACGCTGTGACAGAGAAAGAGAGAAAGGAAGGACGTCTGGATACCAAGGGGATTTCAGCTGCGGGCAGTCAGAGAAGAGTCTGGCTGCTGAGTGGCCCGACTCCAGGGGAAGACCACCTTTCCACTCCATCCCCCACTTCTGGCTCCCCATCCATCTCACTGAGAGCCACCTCCATCACTCAATAAAACCTTGCACTCATCCTTCCAGCCCACATGTGATCTAATTCTTCCAGTACACTGGGCAAGAACTCAGGCTATCACACTGGCCCCCTGCCCTTGTGATAAGGCAGAGGGTCTATTGAGCTGATTAACACAAGCTGTCTGCAGACAGCAAAGCTGAAAGAACACACTGTAACACACACCCACTGGGGCTTTGGGAGTGGTAGACACCCACCCCAGATGCAGCCATGGGGCTAGAGCCCAAAAGCACGCCCCACAGCTTTTGCATCTGCCCATCTGCATGCTTCCACTAGGGATTTGAGCAGCAGAGCAAGCCACACCTCTGTCACACATTCTGCGAGGGGAATGAGGGAACTCTCCTGTGATGGCTCCAGCTTTATTCTTTTTGCTTAGAATTGCTTGCTCTTTTTTGGTTCCACATAAATTTTAGAATTTTTTTTCTAATTCTGTGAAAAATGATGTTGTTAGTTTGATAGGAATAGGATTGAATCTGTAATTGCTTTGTTCTGTATGACTGTTTTAACAATATTGATTCTTCCTAACCATGAACATGGAATGTTTTTCCACTTGTTTGTGTTATCTCTGATTTCCTTCAGCAGTGTTTTGTAGTTCTCCTTGTAGAGATCTTTCACATCCCTGGTTAGCTGTATTGCTAGGTATTTTATTCTTTTGGTGGCTAATGTGAATGGGATTGCATTCCTGATTTGGTTCTCAGCTTGGATGCTGTAGGTGTATAGAAATGCTACTGGTTTTTAGACATTGATTTTGCATCCTTGAACTACTGAAGTTGTTTATCAGTTCTAGGAGCCCTTCAGGCAGAGACTATGGCATTTTCTAGGTATAGAATCATATCGTTTGTGAAGAGAGATAGTTAGACTTCCTCTATTACTATTTCGATGCCTTTTACTTCTTTCTCTTACCTGATTGCTCTGGCTAGACTTTTCAGTGCTATCTTGAAAAGGAGTGGTGAGAGTGGACATCCTTGTCGCAGAAATCACAAAGGTGACGTTACCACTGACCTCATAGAAATATAAAAACCCTCGGAAACTATTACAGACACCTCTATGCCCACAAACTAGAAAACCCACAAGAAATGGATAAATTCCTGGAAATATACAACCTCCCAAGATTGAACCGGGAAGAAATTGAAGTCCTGAACAGACAAATAATGAGTTCTGAAATTGAATCAGGAATAAAAAACCTACCAACCAGAAAAAGCCCTGGACCAAATGGATTCACAGCCAAATTCTACCAGACATATAAACAAAGAGCTGATACCAATCCTATTGAAATTATCCCCAAAAACTCGAGAAGGAGGGACTCCTCCTTAACTTATTCTATGAGGCCAGCCTCATTCTGATACCAAATGAGACACATAGAAAAAAAGAGAACTTCAGGTCAATATTCCTGATGAACATAGATGCAAAATGCTCAATAAAATATTACCAAATCAAATTCATCAGCACAAAAAAAGCAAATCCACCAGGATCAAGCAGGCTTTATTCCTGGGATGCAAGGTTGCTTCAGTATACACAAATGAATAAATGTGATTTATCCCATAAGCAGAACTAAAAACAATAACAACTATGATCATCTCGATAGATATGGAAAATACCTTCAATAAAATTCAGCATTCCTTCATGTTTAAAACCCCCAACAAACTAGGCATCAAAGCAACATACTTCAAAATAATAAGAGGCATCTATGACAAACCCACAGCTACCATCATACTGAATAGGCAAAAGCTGGAAACATTCCCCTTAAAAACTAGCCAAAATTCTTTTCAAGATAATGATAACTTGAACTCATGGATCCAAGAAGCTCAAAGAATCGCAAGCCTAGTAAAAATGCATATGGCTACACAAAGGCACAAAATAAGCAAAATTTTTTAAAAAATGTGATAGTGGGAAAATCTTAAAAGTAGCCAGAAAATATACCTGTAAAATGAAGGCAATATTACTGTAAAATGAAGGCAAAATAAAGATCTTTTTCAAACAATTGGAAGCTCAAAGAATTATTTGCTAGCAGACCTGCACTTCAATGAATGTTAGAGGAATTTTCTCAGGCAGAAGAAAATTGGTATCAGATAAAATTTGGGTGGATGACAATAAAGATTGTTTTAAATTCATGGTAGAAATCTCTTAAAAGATAAAAAAATTAAAAGCAAAAATAGGATTGTATTGTGGGGTTTATAACACACGTAGAAGTAAAATTTATGGAACACTTCACCCAACAACAGCACAGTCACATTGTTATAATACACATGTAAATCAGTGCATGTGGAAAAAGCCACAGCAATTTCAATGAGAATTGAATGAGAGGGAGGAAATAGAAGTATACTGCAATAATGGCATAAACTATAGCAGTTATTTTTGAAGATAGACTGTAAAAATATAAAGGTGCCTATTTTAAACTATATAGTAAAAACAAACCCCTAAAACAAACAAATAAAAATATGTATAGAAAATAAGCCACTAATGGAGATAGGTAGAATAATAAACAAACAATCCAAAAGAAGGAAAAGAGAGAAAAAGTAACAAAGAACAGATGGGACAAATAGAAAAACAAATGGTGAAATAGTACATGTAAAATATCTGCATTTATAATCATAATAAAAGTGAGTGGTCTCAGCATTCTAATTAAAAATAGACAAAGGATTGTCAGATTGGATAAAAAAGTAAGACAACTATATTCTATCTAAAGGAACCCATTTTAAATGTAAAGAGAAAAATAGATAAAAAGGAAAATAATGGTGAAAGATACATTATACCAACCATAGCCAAAAAAAAAAAAAAAAAAAAACTGAGGTATCTCCTGTAATAACAAAATGGACTTAAGAACAAGGAATTTTACCAGAGATAAAAAGTGACATTGCATAATTTAAAAAGGGTCAATTAAATATAAACGTGTAACTTTTTGTTATAGTTTGGATATTTGTCCCCACCCAAATCTTATGTTGAATTCTAATTCCCAGTGCTGGAAGTGGAGCTTGTCGGGAGGTGTTTGGATCATGGGGGCGGATCCCTCATGATTTGGTGCTGTCTCTGTTATAGTGAGTCCTCCTGAGATGAGATCTGTTTTTTAAAAGTGTGTAGCACTTCCCCTACCATGCTCTGTCACTCTCTCTCTTGCTCCTGCCTTTGCCATTTGACATGCCTGTTCCCCCTTTGCCTTCTGCCATGATCATAAGCTTCCTGAGACCTCCCTAGGAGCTGAGCAGAGGCCCACACCATGCTTCCTGTAAAGCCTGCAGAACCATGAGACAATTAAGCCTCTTTTCTTTATAAATTACCCAATCTCTGGTGTTTCTTTATAGCAATGCAAGAATGGCCTACCCAGCACACTGTCTAATAACAGAGTTTCAAAATATGTGATCTAAAAACTGACAAAATGGAAATAATAGAAAAAGAAATAAGGGACATAAAGATTGATAATAAATAAAATTGATTTTAATAGAAGATAAACAATTGACTAAAATAAAACTTAATGAATTTATATAAAAGCTACTGGAACTAATAAGTGTTTAGTAAGATCAATGGTTATAAAATGAATACACAAAAATCAACAGTGTTTTAATAGACATTTTAGCAATGAATAATTTTTAAAATAGCATTTATAATGGTATCCAAAAATATGGGATGCTTAGAGAAAATTTAACAAAACGTGCAAAAACTGTATTTTTTACACTGAAAGCTATAAAACATGGCTAAGAAAAAATAAAGAAGATGTAAAAAAATGGAGTCCTCTACTAAAATCTCTCCAGATCGATTTAGAAATTCAACAAAATCACAATAAAAATCCAAGCAGATTTTTATTGGTGGAAATTGACAAGCTGCTTCTAAAGTTTATGGGGAAATGCAAAGAATCTAGAATAATATAATTAATTGTAGTAGTCAGAATTATACCTTCCATCACCACCTTCCCAAAAAAAGATGTCCATCCTCTAATTCCTGGAACCTGTGACTATATTATCTTACATGGGCAAAAGTGACTTCGCAAATGTGGCGAATGATATGAACCTTGAGACGGTGAGATTGTCCTGGATTATCCAGATGGCTCTGTGTATATGGGTTCTTAAAGGCAGGAGACCTTTCAATGTTGCATCAGATAGATGAGACATGAAAAGGAGGAGGGATTTGAAACACGGGAACCGACTCTTGCTGGTTTTGAAGATGCAGGATGAGACCACAAACCAAAGAATAAATGTGGCTTCTAGGAGCTGGGAACAGCCCTCAACTGAAAGCCAGCAAGGAAATGGGATCGTCAGTCTTTACAAGGAATTATATTCTGCCAACAACTTGCCAATGGGAAATAGTTTTGTTTTTTGTTTTTTTTTCCCTAGAGTTTCCATAAAGGAACACAACCATGTGGACAACTTGATTATGCCCTACAAAACTGTAAGATAAATTTGTGTTATCTGATATTTTTAAGCTGCTTTAAAAAGAAACAATAAAAACAATATAATCATGTTCTAAAAGAATGTCATATTTGGAAGGCTGACATGATCTGATTTCAAGATTTACTGTGATACTAGATTAATCAATACAGAATGGTATTGGCATAGGAGTAATAAATGTCAGTGTTTCTTCAAATTCTTGCTCTCAGAATCCCTTTACACTCCAATGAAGTGTCAAGTTTTTGTTTATATGAGTTATATGGGTTATATATGTTGATATCTACCACATGTTTTATATTTAACTTTAAAAAATAAATAAATTTTAAACATAGAATTTTATCTATTTATTTTAAATGTGCACTTTAACTATAATCTCATTGTTGAACTATACATTTTCATAAAATAACTGTAAATTCCCAGATGCACATCCAAATTAGTGAGAAAAGTAGCATTATTTTATATTTTTGCAAATTTTAAAAATAGCTCTTTATTAACAGCTGGATTCTCATTTCTGTTTCTGCATTACATTTGCTGTAATATCACACATGATCCTCTAGAAAAGTCCATCCATTGAACATTTGAGAGAATGAGAGAGAAAAAAGTAAATAATGTTTTAGTATTATTATGAAAATAAATTGTAGTTCAAGGACCCTTGAAAGGATCTCTGGGAGTCAGACCACACTTTGAGAACCCTGATCTGGATTAATGGAACAGAATATAGTCCAGAAATAGACCCATTAATATATATATTCAACCGATTTTGAACAGGGATACGAAGCCAATTCAATGGAAAAAAGGATAATCTTTTCAACAAATAGTGTGAAACAACTGGACAGCATATTCACAAAAATGAACCTCAAAATTTCCTTTATATTACATTCAAGCTGAGGTGGGCAGATCATGAGGTCAGGAGATAGAGACCATCCTGGCCAACATGGTGAAACCCCGTCTGTATTAAAAATACAAAAATTAGCTGGGCGTGGTGGTGCGCACCTGTAGTCCCAGCTACTTGGGAGGCTAAGGCGGGAGAATGGCTTGAACCCAGTAGGTGGAGGTTGCAGTGAGCCGAGATTGCGCCACGGCACTCCAGCCTGGGGACAGAGCGAGACTCCATCTCAAAAAAAAAAAAAAAAAAAAAAATTAACTCAAAATTTATCAGAGATTTAAACATAGGAGATAAAACCCTAGATAGAAACATAGATAAAACTTTGTGACCTTGGGTTAGGCTAAGGTCTTTTAGAAAGAATTCAGAAAAAGCATGAAACATAAAAAGAAAAAAAGATAAATCATCCAAACTTTTGCTCTTTGTAAGAAAATGAAAGGACGAACCATAGACTGGAGCAAAATATTTGTCAATCATTTATATAACAAAGGACGCCTATCTAGAATATATAATCAACATTTTCAGAAGAATACTAAGAAGACAAATAACATGATAAAAATGAACATAACATTTGAACAGATACGTCACACAAAAAGTTATGTGACCGACATATGAAAATGCCATAAAAATTCATCATCATAAATCACTAGGAAATTGCAAATTAAATTGGAACATATCACACACTGACTAGCTTGAATAGGGGAAGAATTACAATATCAAGTTCTGCTAAGGATATAAAGTTTCTGCAAATCTCATACATTGCTGATGGGAATGCAAAATGGTATGATTCCTTTGGTAGATAGTTTGACAAATTTTTATAAATTTAAATATACAAACATATGTGTACTTGTGACCCAACAATCCTATTTCTAGCAGTTCATTCATTACAAATGAAAACATATGTTTATGGACTTGTAAGTGAATGTTCATAATACTATATTCTTGGTAGCCCCAAACTGGAAACAATCTAAATGTCCATTTAGGTTAATGGATAAACAAATTGTGTTATTTCCATGTGACTGAATATTACTCAGCAATAAAAAGAAACAAACTACTATTGATTTATGCAACAGCATGTAAACTTAAAAGCCTTATGCTAAGAATAAATGCCAGACACAAGACTGTGTAAGATATAATTGTATTATATAATATTATGGAAAAGCCAAAACTGTAGTGATAGAAAGTAGATCTATGGTTGTCTGGGGCATGTCATGGCAGGCAATAATTGACTGGGAAGGAACAATAATTGATTGGGAAGGAACACTGGGAAGGATTATCCTTTTTTCCATGGCCTGGCTGTGTCCCCACCCAAATGTCACCTTGAATTGTAATAATCCTCACGTGTCAAATGTGGGGCCAGGTGGTGATAATTGAGTTATGGGAGCTGTTTCCCCCATACTGTTCTCATGCTAGTGAATAAGTCTCATGAGATCTGATGGTTTTATAAAGGGGAGTTCCCTTGCACATGCTCTCTCTTGCCTGCTGCCGTGTACGAACTGTCTTGCTTCCCCTTCACCTTCTGTCATGATTGTGAGGCCTCCCCAGCCATGTGGAACTGTGAGTCAATTAAACTTCTTTCCTTTATAAGTTACCCAGTCCTGGGTATGTCTTTTTAGCAGTGTGAAAGCAAATGACTACAATCAGGGAACATTTTAGGGCAGTGAGCATGTTCTATGTTTTGATTGTGTTCTACATACATCTTGAAAATTAGCTACATAACTGTAATTTCTCAAAAGTCATTGAACTCTACATTTATAGTGGGAGAATTTTGTTTTCTGGTAATTACATACTAAGGAGGTTAATTAAAAAGCACTACAACTCTCATTCTTGCAGCTATGGGTCCGAATAAGTTACAATGAACTGTCTTGAGGTTTGAAAGGCTAGAGTGAGGCAGATGATGTATTTTTGCAGCTTTTGCTTTTTTTTTTTTTTTCTGGTAAAGAGGTAGTAGAGGCATTTAGCTTGTTCTGTGGTAGCATTAAGCAGAGTTCATCATGTCTAGTCATTTGCTTTGTAGAGGTCAAGAGGCAGGACATGAAACATCCATTCTGCTAGTGCAGATTGTAGCTAGCATGGAACATTCATAAGCTGGCAGCTATAGCAGCTTCTGGTTGATAGAAGTTCTCTGATTGTGGCAGCCACCTGGCTGTTGTGACTTCCTAACCAGTGTTAGTTTTGGCACCAATGGCTTTCTGATCTTAGAAGAGGCAGCACTGATTTTATGGTGTGGCTTTTGGAACTGTTCCCTTTAAACTCAACTCTGAATCTGTTTCTTCAACTCTTACCATGATTATGCAAGCTATATAATATTCTATAATGAAATAATTCTTCATTTAAACTAGCTAGAATGGAGTTTGTTCTTTAAGTGAATGCTAATATACTGGCTTGTAGGCATATTATGAGAAATCAATGAGATTAGGTATGTAAACAACTTAACAGCACCTGGTACTTAGTAAAAAAAACCTCTATAAATATTTAATGTTATTGTTACTATCTAATGCTAGGTATATACATAGTGAGCAAACCAGCATGGGAGTATAAAATTGAGAGTTGACTTGATTGCTCATTTATTCAGACAGAACTGAAATGATGTAATGGTTTGATGGCTCTCTAGATATGCCTAGTTTTTCAGTTTATGCTAATTTGCCTACATGATCTGGCCCTTCCCCATCCCTAATCCCATCGTCTATTGCTCTCCAGCTTGCTTATTGGAATCCAGACAAACTGGCTTTCTAATGCTGTGTTTCAAATAAGTTAAATTTATATCTGCCTCAGGGAATGAATGCAGAATATTAAGGTAAGAGTCCTAAAGATCTCACTCGTGCATCTTAAGTTCAGGATGCAGATGTCTTATATACATAATCTTCAGAAAACCTGGAGATATGATTGTTGGTATTTGATAAATCAAAAAGAATAAGAAATGTTCCAGAGGCAGAAAATAGGCAAATCCTGCTCTATTTTTTTTTAATAGGAAAAGAATAATTTGGAAAATTGTGGAGTAAGAATCCTAATGTAAATATGTAGCAAAATGATTTAATAAATGTTTTAAATGGGTTTTGAGTTATTGGAAATAACATATTAGTAAGAGGCAGTATTAGTTTATGGAGAATAAGTTCAATCAAGTGAAATGTGCTGTTTCTTTTAAAGGATTTCATGACTGTCAGATTAAGGAACTACTGTAGACACACTTTAGTAAGGAATTTGACCAAGTTATAATATTTTTAGGAATAAGGCTGAGAAATGTAAACTGCTTATGACACAATGCAATGACCTATCTGACTCAGTGCATCTAATGTGGGACCAATTAGTGAGTGCCCACTGGCAGGCTCGACCCCACCTGAGGCTTTGAGACCATTCCTGACCCAAGATATGATTTAGGTCAGGAACTCCACGACTTAGCATGCAAGTCAGCGTGATCCTTCATTTTCTCAGATATCTTGCTTGAAATCTTGATTTGGGGTCTTGAAGTCATCCTTGACATCTCTGTCACTTCTTACATTCAATTATCTATTAAAATTGATTAAATTTGACTTATCCCAATCATCTCTACCACTATTTCTTAGTGCCTATCCTCATCTTTGTTCCCCTATGGCAACAGCCTTCTAACCATTCTTTCTACCACATTTGCTCCACTTCTCCCCACTAAAACTCCACATTGTGGCCAGCTATCTTTCTGAATATCAAATCAGACCACGTCACTTTCTTGATTACATATCCCAAACAAAAAAGTTGAAATTTCTTCGCAACATGACCCAGACCTATATTTAGAGATTCATTTTCTGTGATTGCCTGTCCTCACTACTCACTTTCAAGAACACTTCAAGTTCTCTTGTAAGCTGTGCTTTGGGCCTGCTGTTTTCACTGCCTCTTCTCTTCTATATCCTCACTACTTGATGAGACTTTGTCTTTTAAGGCCACAGAAATTTGAAAAACAGTGACTCCACTTATCATGGACAAGTCTCACAATTCCTGGGGCATCATTCACTTGGTATTTTATGTGAACGATATACTGCACAGCCCCTGCAAGCAAGCTCTTCATTTAGACTTCAACGCGAATGATAACCCCTGGAAGACTGAAACTGGGTGGCCGTGAAGATAATGTGTGCAGTTATATGCTGAAAGAATTTCTAATTGTGTATAAATGTAGGAGCATAGGGGAATCTTGTTATAGTGCCCCTATGTTCTCCCCTCCCCTCCCCTTTCAAGAAGTAACTACTATTACTTGTTGGGTTATGTTATTTTAGACATATGCCTAAATGTATTTTCATATGTATAAATACATACTTATGTAAGTGTACACATGAAGTACAATATTTTTCTTATGGGAGAAAGAACATAATACACATTTTGTTCTGTAACTTGCCTTTCATGCTGTTCAGTATGCCTTGGACAATGTTGCTGGTCAATATATATAGATCTGCCTCATTTCTTTTTAAGTTGAACTCATTTGTCAGGATTCAGTTCAAATTGAGTCTATATTTTTGCCAAACTCTTGGCAGCTCTGTTACCATTTTTGTGTGATTTCTTAACACTGCATATTCTTATATAATGGTACTTATTAGAATGAATTATAATGATGTCTTTACAAGTCTATTTCATTCCTAAATAAACTCTGATATCCTCAAATAGACCCAGGTTCTTGGAACATTTCAGTGGATCAAAATAATTTCTGTTGAGTGACTTCATTATATTGGAGTTTTCCTCATAAGTCCAGTACTAGATAGATAAGGTGAGAAAAACCAGTATCATACTCCTTAGACACCTCCTTGGATTGAAATGATTAACTCCCACATCTCTGAACTGTCCAAGGAGAGGTTCCTGTTTGCCTTATTTTCTAGGCATTTTGAAGGTCTTCCTTGGTAATATTTTTGGAGCATTCTGTGCTTTGTTGTGAAATACAAAATGGACATCAAAATATGGAAATTAAGGAAAAATTCCTATTTTTCAGGTTATCAGTCTCTCCAGGCTCAAACTTGTATATTTTAAACTAGGCCTCAATTGAACCAGAGTTTTTCCCTAGCTCTTCTTTCCTCTTGCAGATCTAAACTGAAACTTACTTTAAAAGCCTATTCCCTATTACTTAACTTTTCTTTCTTCAAACTTCTGGGACTTCTTTATTTATCCAACCTTCAGCGAGTTATGAATAGAGAGTTGAATAAAGAGATTCCTTGGAAATTGCCTTTGCTGAGCAAAACCATCTAGGAGTGCCAACTCTACCTTTTCTGGTTCTCTCTCTTTTTTCTTTTCTTTTTTTTTTTTTGCCTTCCTATTCCTTTTCAACTTTTCTCAATTACTTAACTTATCCACTTTTGTTAAAGATAATTGTGAAGATTTGAAGAAATAATGGCCCATAGAACAAACTAATTATCTTATCTCAACAAAGAAGAATCTTTGTAAGTCAAACAATATTTATTGTACTTATTAAAGTAAGTATCCTATTCCTTGCCATGCAGGGGATACATTTAATGTCACATTAGTAGTAATAAATCAAATTTTTATGGTTTATTGTCTCCATCCCTAGAAAAGACCTTATTCCATGATCACATGTATAATTTTTTTGGCACACATGGGATGCTCCATTTCATAGACTGTTATAGATAAGCCACTTCTCTTTGACACTGCTGCTGGTGCCGACAATACCTGGTACCAATACACTTGGTACTAACAATACAAAAGTTACATGGATATTTGTAATAAGGGGATTGTCTTGGTAGAAATCCTTATGGAGGCTGTTGGGGAGTAACATATTATTGAAAGCTAGAGGAAAGGGGACTTTTGCTGTGTGTAGTGGTAGATACCTGTTATTGTAGTGTTACATGTAGTGGTAGATACGTGTTACCTGCTGTTATGTGGAAAATATAAGATATACCTAAGTAACCGATAGACTTGGCTCAGGAGATTTTTAAGCAGAACGTTGAAAGTAACATCTGGTTTCTTTTAGAGGGAAAAGTTCAAAAATAATCTTTAATTTTCAAGCAACAGCTAAAGGAAATATAAAGGAGTCAAGACTTGGGGGACACTTAATGGTAGTTTAAGTCCACATGAAGACGTGCAAAGCATTGATAATGGTAACTACATAGGGATATATAAACAACAGTATAAATATATTTTATGGTAACACATTTCTTCTCCTATCTGATATAAAAGACAACTGCATAAAACAATAATTATAAAAATGTGTTGATGGACTTATTATGTATACAGATATAACAGGTATAGCAATGATACCAAAAGGAGGGAGGAGAAAATGGAGGTATCAGTATAAACTAGATTGAGTTAAGATGCTAATTGTAATCCCTAGGAAAATTACTAACAAAATAACTAAAAAATATAGTAAAAGCAGCAAGGGAATTAGAATAGGACACTAAAAAATATTTGTTCAAAAACCAAAGAGGGAACTAATAGAGAAGAAACAAGAAAGACGAAGATATATAGAAAACAGATAGCAAAATGGCAGACATAAATCCTACTTTACCAGTAATTATATTAAATATAAATACACAAAAACCTTCCATGAAAAGGCAGACAGAAGAGTGGATTAAGAAAACATGACTGAACTATAGGTTGCACATGAGAAAGACTGAGATTCAATACATGAGATAAATTGAGATTCAAAGACAAGAATAGATTGAAAGTAAAATGATGGGAGAAGATATGTCATGCAAGCTGTAACTAATAGTGACAATACAAAAGTCATACAAAGTAGACTTTAATATGGCAGGATTCTGGGAAGAAGGCAGAGTAGGAAATACCAGGAATCCGTCTCTTTACCTAGACAGCAGTTGCACTGACAGAATCTGATATAACTGTTTTGGAACTGTAAAGTCTATTAAAGGCTTGCAACTTTCAGGGGAAGAATTGGGTGGTAAATTGTGGTTAGTTTTGGACAAATTTCAACTCTTAGCACAGTAGCAGTTACTCATCTCCTAGTTCCAACCCCTTGACAAACAGCTGTACACATACATGTTCCTAGAGCAACCTTCACACAACTTGGGAGAGCCAGAGTGGCTAAAAAGGACTTAGTCAAAAGAGTTACAGTCAAAGAGGTGGTACTCATTGTTGTTGCACCTCCTGTAATTTTTGCAAACTCCTCCACCTCTAGCTGCAGTGGCTTCCAGGGGACTTAAGCCCAGTGCCCTGTTTACTTCCTTCTTCTTTTTTTTTTTCTTGCTTTCTGAGAATCAGACACCAAAGACTACGGCATTCAAAAGCAGCTGCATACATGGGGAAATTAGAAAGTGACCTCAAAAACTGTAAGGCATATAGAAAACAAACAGCAGAATGACAGAAGTAAGTCCCTTATTATAAGTGATTACTTTAAATGTAAATACATTAAATTCTCCAATCAAGAGACAGATTGGCAAGATGGATAAAAAATATTCCAACTATATTCTGTCTACAAGAGATTCATTTTAGATCCAAAGACACAAATAGATTGAAAGTAAAAGAATGGAAAAAGATATTTGGCACAGTTGGTAACCGAGAGAGCAAGGGTGGCTATACATCGGACAAGATAGATTTTAAATCAGCAAAGATTACAAGACATAATGAAGGATATTATATATTAATAAATATATTAATAAAACAGTAAGAAGGTATAAAAATTATAAACATGTATGTAATATAAGCCTTCATATATATATATAAAGCATATATATGTATATGTATACACATATATAAAGCAAAAACTGACAGACTGAGGGGAGAAATAGACAGTTCTACATAGTAGTTGGAGACTCCAGCACCCCGTTGTTAATGATGGATAGAACAACCAGACAGAATAAAATAAGAAATCATAGGACTTAATAAGCCACTAGATCTAACAGGTATGTACAAAACACTCTGCAAAGTAACAGCAGCATACACATTTTTCCCAAGTGCTCACTGGGTTCCCGAATAGACCAGGTGTTAGGCCAAAAGTTCAATCTCAATATATTTACAAGATAAATACTATATATGGTATCTTCTCTGACCACAACAAAGCAAAGTTAGAAATCGATAAAAGAGATAAAAGTATCCAAAATTGAAGAAATTAAACAACATACTCTTAAACAACCAATGGATCAAAGACAACCAATGGAAATTATAAAATATGTAGAGATTAATGAAAATGAAAACACAATATACTAAACCTATGAGATGCAACAAAAGAAGTGCTAAGGAGGAGATTTAAATGCTCACATTCAAAAATAGAAAAGATCTCAAATCAGTAGCCCAACTTTACAACTTAGGGTACCAGAAAAAGAACAAACTAAACTCAAAGCTACCAGAAAAATAGAAATAAAGATTAGAGCAAAGATAAATGAAATGTAGAATAGAAAGAAGATAAAGTCATGAAACCAAAAGTTGGGTTTTTTGAAAAATTTAACAAAGTTGACATCTTTCGCTAGATGAACTAATTAAAAATGGAAGAGACTCAAACTACTAAAATCACAAAGGAGAGACATTACAACCAATTCTATAGAAATAAAAATTAAAGAATAAAAATAAAAATAAAAATGTTTTTCTGTAGAATTAGTTGTAATGTCTCCCCTTTATGATTTTTGTATACTCATTATACAAGAGTACTATGAGGAATTGCATGCTGAAAAATTTTAGAACGTAGATTAAATGGACAAAATCCTAGAAACCAAAACCTAACAACCTATTTGTACATTGAAATTCTAGCCCCCAAGGTTATGGTATTCAGAGTCAGGACCTTTGGGAGGTAATTAGGTCATGGGGTGGAACCCTCATGAATGGGATTAGTGCCCTTATAAAAGAGACCACAGAGAGATAGTTTGTCACCTCCACCAAATGAAGACACAGTGAGTGCCATCTATGAACCACAAAACAGGGTCTCACCAGACACTGAATCCGACAGCATCATCATTTTGGACTTCCCAGCCTCCAGGACGGTAAGAAATAAATTGCTATTTATTAATATAAGCTACCCAGTTTATGGCATTTTGTCATAGCAGCCTGAATGAACTAAGACAGACACTATAAGAAAAGAAAAGTACATACCAGTATCCCTTACAACATTGATACCATGTTTCCTCTACAAAATACTAGCAAACCAAATCCAACCATGTATTAAAAGGATTATATGGCATGAGCATGTGGAATTTATTTTTGGAATTGAATACAAGGATGTTTCAACATACAAAAATCTAAAAATGTACTATACCACATTAACAGAATGAAGAGGGAAAATGCATGATCATCTCAATTGATGCAGACAAAGCATTTTACTTCAAGTCCATTAAGATGACTATTATAAAAAAAAGAAAATAACAAATATTGGTGTGTATGTAGAGAAATTGCAAACTCTTGTATACTGTTGTTGGAATGCAAAATGTTATAGCCACTGTGGAAAACAGTATAGTGGTTCCTCAAAAAATTAAAAATAGAATTACCATATGATCCATTAATCCCACTTCTGGGTGTATAATCAAAATAATTGAAAGCAGATTTGCAAAGAGGTATTTGTATACCCATATTCATAGGAGCATTATTTACAATAATTGAAACATGGGAGCAACCTGTGTCCACAGACAAATAATGGCTAAGTAAAATATCACACACACACACACACGCACACACACACACTTACAATGGACTATATTATTCAGCCTTAAGGAAAAAGGGAATTCTGACATATGCTACAACATGGATGAATTGTGAGGAAATTCTGCTAAGTAAAATAAGCCAGTAACAAAAAGATAAATATGGTATCATTTTACCTATATGAGGTACTTAGAGCAGTCAAACTCATAAGAGACCAAGAGTAGAATATTGTTTGCCAAGGTCTAGGGGTAGGAGGATATGTGGTTTATCTATGGAATGGAATTTTTTTTTGGCCGTACTACAAGTCTGTACACATGATAAAACACACTAAACAACAGACTTTAAATGAATGGAGTTTATGGTATGTGAATTATATCTCATAAAGCTATATAAAAAAAGAATCTTTTACCAAAGTGGTTAACAATTTGGAGAAAGAAAGGAGGGGTAGGGAAAACACAGTCTTTAAAATATTTTTCTTCTCATTATGTATGTTAAAATGGAGAAATACAATGAAGGTCCATGTAAACTTATTTTAATAAGCTCATGGTATTCAGCTTTCTGCTAAGTAAGCTTCCTGGCCTCTTACTGAAGACAGATGCAAGCTATCTTCAATAACAAATAGCTGATAAAGAACAAAAAACTTCAGCAAATGACGTAATTTTCTGCACAGGCAAAGACAGCTTCCTATACTGTCTCAATAACCTACAAGGCCAAGAGTAGGCCTATCATCTAGGTATTAATTCAGTATTTCATGCATTTCAATTCTCAAAGTTTACAGGATGTCTTCAAGTTTCAGTTAAGTTAAAAATCATCTTAGAGATCCAACCTAAGATCCTCTCATGTATATTCAAGGCTATTCATCGCAGCACTATTTGCTAAAGTAGAAATAATCCAAATATTCATTAACAAGAGACTGGTTGAATAAACTCTGCTACATACACACAATGGAGTATTAAGCAGCTATAAAATAGAAAGAAATATCTTCATGTACTGCTGCAGAGCTATCTCCACGGTATATTCTTCAGAAAAAACAACCTCAGTAAAAATTGTGTGTATAGTGTGTTATTGTTTAAGAAAGAGGGAGAGACAGATACCATTGTGAGGAGCAGACAGAGCTAGTTTGACTTCTTTCAATATATTTTCCTTTGTAGATTTGACTTTTGAACTATCTACATATTTTACCTAATTATGAAATAAAATTAAATTCAGAGGCCAAACTTAAAGAGCAAAAGTAAAATAAAATAAACCAACAAACTCTTTAATTGCATTAAAATATTTATATTTTCTAAACTCTCCAGGAAAAAAACAAAACCACTCTTACTTTAGAGGATTCTAGTTAGGCATTTTTGGCATCTCTTATCTGACTTTCGGTGGCTTGTTCAGTGACCTAGAGATATTTATTTGATACCTTCATCAGTGTTTTGTAACTTTACAGAATACTTATGTGGCTACGTAGTAAGTACTAAGATCTTTACTTGTCATTTTTTTTGACCTTTACCATGACTCAGATAGGTATTCTGACCTGCTCTGTACAGAGGGATACTAGGGCTTTGGGACATTAAGTGACGTGCTCAAGATCATTTTGAGTCACGCAAGGTAGGCAGCTTGACTTCATAATCTATGCTCTTACCCACGACTATACTGCATGTGATTAAATTCAAATTAATCTCAAGGATATGTAAGCATCGTAGTAGGAATTAATATTTGGAAAATGCTGCTTCATTTTTATTATCTTTTCCATTAAGGAAAACTCTGCATTTTGCACATCAGTGCAAGTAAGAGTTGATTCGGCTAATTCTTCTACCATAAAACAGAAAAGTGTGAAATTTAAATATATTTGTAATGTTCAAAAGCATTTTAATTTATGTCAGCATGTTATTTATTTTAATAAAAGGAGGCATATAATTTAAAACCAACAAATGGTTAGTCTTAATAAAAGTAGCATAAATAGAACTCTGTTGAATTATTTTTTAATTACTATTTACTACAAAGTTCAAGAGGGATAATTTTGGCCATTTTATAGATATGTTTTGATTAAGCTTCTTGGAGAAGTGCTATTTAATCTAAATGTGTATTCTCATAACACTTATTATAATGCTTTATTTATTACAGGCAATAATTAACACATAAAACTTTCTACAAATAAGAACAGAATCCAGATTCCGAAAGAAAAACTAATCACCTTTTAAATGAGTGAAGTTGTTAACTAACCAACTAAAAATGTCTGTTTTTCTCATTTTTATTTTTCTATTTGCTTTATGTAATAATTCCTTCCACGTAAATTTATTGAGCCCCCCAGTGCATCAGGCCCTGTGTATTGGCTATCTCCCTGCGGAGCTCTCTGCCAGCTTCACTTCTTCTACCAGATAGGTGTTCTACTCTGCAGTCCTTTGAGGCCATGCCCAAGAGAGTAAGCTTAACAAAAGGTGGGATCTCCTTTTGCTGATACTTTCAGAAAGAAATCACCAACTCAGATGCATACAGGGACCTGTCAGAAAATCTAAATAAATGCAGTGTGCCAGGTAAAGAGACAATAAGGAGTGGTGAGGTCCCAGCAAACTGTGGACAGCAATGTCTCAGATCTCTTTGTTATCATTACGGAATGTGGGACCCAGGTTGCAAGAACTTCCAAGAAAGATGGAAAACAGGTTTTTTAAATATGAAGTATCATACTTTAGAAATGTTTGTTTCTAGATAAATAACTCAGTGAAAAAAATAAAATAAACTATAGAGTAAAAAGCAAAAAAATAAAAAATAACCTGTGGGCTCCTACATGGGGCTGGTTGAATAGAACCTGTTTATTGACTGAATTTGGCCTTTGGGTCAGCACTACATGCTCTCTCCTTTACAGTATTTTCTCTGAGCTTCATATCGGTGTCTGATAGTCCATCTCTTTTCAAGAGGATTGATATTGGGAATGTTTCTACCATTCAAAAAAGGCTCCAACTGCTACTCATAGTCATGGTCTTACCCTAAGACCTCATCAGGACAACATGTTAAAATATAATACAATAAGTCCAAAATGTACATAAGAGTTGTTTTACATATTTCTGCTTCAAGATCCAGAAATGTTACCATTTATAGCCTCTTCACATACATGTGTTAAAGTTGTTTCTTTTATATCCCTCAATATTTCAGGCTTTAGCTTCAATCATTTGCATTGTATTGACTGTGCCTGAGACTAAGCACCTTCATACTCAAACCTGAATTTTGTGAAAAATGACTGGCTTTGCCTACCAAGATTGAACTATGAAGAAATCCCAAAACTGAACAGACCAATAACAAGTCATGAGATCAAAGTCCTAATAAGAAGTCTCCCCGCAAAGAAAGTCTAAGACCTGATGTCCTCACCACTGCTCTAAATTGCCAGACATTTAAAGAACGAATACTAATCCTACTCAAACTATACTTAAAAAAAAAAAAATTGAGAAGGAGGGAATACTTCCAAACTCATTCTATAAGGCCAATATCAACCTGATACCAAAACCAGACAAAGACACATTAAAAGAAAGAAAATTACAGACCTGTTGAATTTGGTTTGCTAGTATTTTGTTGAGGATCACTTTTTATCAGGTCTGGCCAACATGGCGAAACCCCATCTCTACTAAAAATACAAAAATTATCCAGGCGTGGTGGTGGGTGCCTGCAATCCCAGCTACTTGGGAGGCTGAGGCTGGAGAAATTGCTTGACCCCAGGAGGCAGAGGTTGCTGTGAGCCAAGATGGCACCATTGCACTCCAGCCTGGGCGACAAGAGTGAAACTCCAACTCAAAAAAAAAAAAAAAAAAAAAAAATCAATGGCATTTCTATATGCTAACAGTGAACAATCTGAAAAAGAAGTCAAGAAAGTAATCCCATTTACAGAGCTACAAAAAAATAAAATAAGATACCTAGGAATAAATCTAAAAAAGTGAAAGATCTCTGTAATGAAAATTATATAATATTGATGAAAGAAACTGAAGAGGACACTAAAAATGGAAAGATATTCCATGTTTCATGTTCATGGATTGGAAGAATTGATATTCTTGAAATATCCATACTACTCAGAGCAATCTATAGATTCAATGCAATCCGTATCAAAATACCAATTACAGTCTTCACAGAAATAGAAAAAAAAATCCTAAAATTTATATGGAACCACAAAAGACACAGAATAGCCAAAGCTTTCCTGATCAAAAAGAACAGAACTGGAGGAATCACATTACCTGATTTCAAATTATATTACAGAGCTATAGTAACCAAAACAGCATCATACTGGCATAAAAAGAGACACATAGACCAATGAAACACAGCAGAGGACCCAGAAACAAATCCATACCCTCATTTTCAACAAAGGTGCCAAAAACGTATACTGAATAAAGAACAGTCTCTTCAATAAATGATGCTGAGGAAACTGGATATCCATAGGCAGCAGAATGAAACTAGACTGCTTTCTCTTGCCATATACAAAAATCAAATCAAAATGGATTAAACAATAGGAATTGATCTAATAATTCAATTAAAAATGAGCAAAAGATCTGAATAGATATTTCGCAAAAGAAGACATAGAAATGGCAAGCAGGCATATAAAAAAGTGCTCAACATCACTGATCAGCACAGAAATTCAAATCAAAACTGCAGTGAGATATCTTTTTACTCCAGTTAAGATGTGGCTTCTATCCAAAAAACAGGCAATAACAAATGCTGGTGAGGATGTAGAGAAAAGAGAATCCTCATACACTGTTGCTGATAATGTAAATTGGTACAGCTACAATGGTGAACAGTTTGGAGGTTCCTCAACAAACTAAGAACAACCATATGATCCAGCAATCTAATCTCACTGCTAGGTATATACCCAAAAGAAAGGAAATTAGTATATCCAAGACATATCTGCACTCCTATGTTTATTGCAGCACTATTCACAATATACAAGATTTGGAAGAAACTTAAGTGTCCGTCAGTAGACAAATGGATAAAGAAAATGTGGTAATTATACACAGTCAAGTATATTCAGCCATAAAAGAAGGAGATCCTGTCATTTGCAACAACATTGATGGGACTGAAATCATATTATGCTTTGTATACATGTATTAAAATATCTCATGTACCCCATGAATATATACACCTGCAATGTATCCAAGCGACAAGGTGAGACTCTGTCTCAAAAACAAATAAAAATAAAAAAATACTGTTTTGGAATACATGAACACTTCTAGGCCAATGGCCTGATTTCTAATGCTTACTTGTTTGAGGCAAATGTAGTTTTATTGTCTCTTAGAACTAAGGCTCATGACCATCAGTTTTCAGATGCTAGGAAGGTTGTAGTTGGTCCTTTATGCTCAAAAATAAACTCTCAGAACCTATTTACTGTTACCTGGGGATGGGAGTCATAGGCAAATGGCAAATTTCCTTCTCATGTCACTTACTTGCATAAATAACATCTCTTGAGTTAGAGTAGGAAATTTGAACTTAAAGTTCCTCCTTGTACTTTCCAATTTGGAGGGCATGTTACTACTCAGGAAATACCCCAATAAGAAAGGGGAGTGTAATCTCTGGAAGTCACTGGTCAAAGAGACAATATTTGCTGATGGAATAATCATCAATCTTATTACCAGAATATGGGTAGAACATTGTGGTAGATATTGGCCCGTTCAATATCCAATTTATTCTATTTCTAGTGTCTGCCATCTGTACTGCAGATGCTGGAAAGTAAGAATTCCCTCAGTGCTAGGGCTCAGGATGTGACATGAAATCTCCCAATTAGATGTACCTTCATGGGACTTGAATTGGAATCTGTTGAGTCTGGGATAACACTGGCAAAATAAGTATGGTTCCGGAGCTAGTGGCTATCCTGGCAACATCTTAATTACAGGGGCAGCTTCTGATTGTAGCAAATGTAGAAGTTACCTTGATGGTCCTATTCTGCAATGTTGTTTGGGAGTCATTCCTAGGAGCTCAAACTAGAGTCTGTTTCTTCAACCTTCTCACTAATCCCATAAGTCATTTGACCTGTAATAAATAAAATCCAATAGACAGCAAAGTTGGAATGAAATGTTTGCTACCTTTTTAATTGGCTAAACTGTCTTATAGCTAGGACAAGCATTAAGTCTTAAAAATCATGACTCCATATCTGCATAAGGTATTATGTAAGTAGAGAAAGATAATTTGAAAATGAAGGAAAAAGTTTCAAGAGAAAGGATTACTTGACTAAGTGTCTTACTGCTAAAGCCACAGCTGCTACTGTCAGAGGTATTATTTTCAATCATCCAATCATGTTAGAATGGACTCCCAATCTTCTATTGGCAACATATAGTTCTCCAAGAGATTTCAGTGGCCTGGGGATGGAACTGGGGGGAGATTAATTGCAATTCACCAGTGAATGGCAAGTCATACACCACACAACATCTTCACATGCTGTCAAGTTCAGGGGATCCAGAGCTCTTTCCATTTCAAAACACTCTAGGGATTGCTTTGATTGTCTGAGCAGAGACTCCTATACACTCATTTGAGGAAGCCTCAGACATTACCCGGTGCCTCAGCTTGATCACTACTGGGAAAATGCTATGCCCAAATTACATTTAGAACCTTAAGGCTAGGAATCGCACTTTCTCTCATATCCTTGCCATTCTGTCATCACTGACTACTATCGAAAATGTAGCTCTGTTTACTTATCTTTCTTCTTTCAGAATTATATTTCCATTTCCTGTGCTCATTTTTTCTGGAACTACCATTTTGCTGGTTTATTCCTCCACAGTCTTTCGTATCATTTCTTTCGGAAAATTCAATCAGTGATGAAGACACTCCTATATACTCACAATATCTTCAGCTGACTTCTTGCCTTCCCTGGAACCCAGCTCTCTCTAAAGGGCAAAGCTTCTTCTGAATATCTCTATTGTGAAAGCTGCTCGTTTTCCTGGGGTCATCTTCTCAGCATTTTCCTAACTCCACAATGCTGTTTACAAGTCCTTTCTCTTCAACACTCCTGTAAAAACCACTCCTTCACTGACGTTTATGCCACTTGGTTATGGCATACTTTACCCCTTCTATGTGTTTACTCATATATATATTGGGCTCTTGCTCACCTCAAATGTATCAAAGATTTTACACCTGTTCACAGCCTTTCACTTCATCCGAAGCCTTACCATCTGCCTGGGTCCAAGTGAGCAGCTCATCCAACCTTTTTCCATCAGACTTTCTTGACCTTCCTAACACTAGCAATTTTCATCCCCAATCCATTTCTGTTGTTTCACTGTGGCCCTGGTTATCAGCCATAACCCCTATCTCACTGAAATTGTAAGGTATAATATCCTACTCCTTCATAGCTTTTCACTCCATTAGTCCCATTATATCCACCTTCTTTTACTGGTATTTCCAGATTTTAGATTACATACTACACCTTCATCCAATCTATTATGCTATTCAGAAATTCATTTGCTTTCCCATTTACCCAAATCCAATGTTTTAGTCACCCTCATCCAAGACCGTGCCTACCCTGCAACACCTGGGTTCTGGGATAAACTGTCTGCCTCTGATATTTTATTTATTTTTAATTTTTGTGCATACCTAGTAGGTATCTATATTTATGGGGTATATGAGATATTTTGATACAGGCATGCAATGTGTAATAATCACATCAGGGTAAATGGAATATCTATCACCTCAAGCATTTATCCTTTCTTTATGTTACAAATAATCCAATTATACTCTTTTAGTTATTTTAAAATGTACAGTACATTGTTGTTGACTGTAGTCACCTTGCCTTTGGTATTTTTGACACCTGTACTGCAGCCCAAGAAAATTATAAATTGAGCAGATTTGTACTCTACAAATTTGTAGCCTCTAACCTTGGATGGGCCATAGCTTCACCTTGTGTACCTGGCTTAGGGTACCTATTTTTTTTCACATAATTTAAAATTTTCACCACTCTTCTGTAATGCCTCAACCATGCATCCAACTTTATTGAGAAGCTTAACGGCCCTTTAATGGGGGCCAGCAGGAAGAAATACTTTAACCTCTTACCTTTCATCATCTCCACAAGTTTTGTTGCATCTACTCTCACTCTCTTCATCTTTGCCCTTCTCCTTTCAGATTAAGAAGCCTTTTTCCTACGGGCCGGGGCCAAACTCTCCACTTACTTTCTGCATCCCACCCCTCGCATCTCTGCAGAAACCTGCTTCAGCACCCATGCTCTCCTTCTTTGTACCTAGCCACTCCCACACCATGAGCTCTTCCTCCCAACCTGTAAATATGCTTAGTTCTCTGCCACATTAAAATGATGCAACCTGTCCTGAATGAATACTAAATATGGGCCAATATTGTGCCTTTTTTATGTTTAAAATGCATAAAAGTGCTGTGGGGTATCCTGACAGAGATAGTTGGCTTTCAGAGTTTTTTAAAACCTGAAAAATAAAGACTAGAAACTCTGTTATTTCAAAATTGCAAGCGGTTTTATTTCTCTACCTACAAAATAGAATGTTCTTTTGTTCTGTAAAAAGTATTTAATTGGACCTTTTTATTATATATAAAGCAAGCATTCATTTATTGTTCCTGTGGAGAACAGAGCACTATTAACCCAAATCTGATTTTTTTTAGACAGAAAAATTAAGCATTCTCTTGGTAATAGAAATTGTTCTGTATTGCTGGAGCAGATTAACATCTCGGAGATTTTTTTGTGTGTGTTTGTTTATGTGTTAGGAGGAGATTAGAACTTTTTTTTGGCGGGGGGGCCTACATAAATGTATAATGCCCAGGTTTGCAAAGTATTGTTTATTTGTGGAGGAGTTGTGTGAATTTTCATTCAAGAGGTTAGGGAAGAAGATAAGTAATCAAGGCAATCAGACACCTGTAGAAAGAATATGGAATCAGTACCAGGTGCCCCTGGCATAAGGAGTAGTGGAGAGAAGGAACTAGATCAGGCTAATGTCCAGTGCACAGTATGATATAAATTTGATTGATGAAGAAAGTACTGATGTTGAATAAATTGTCCATAAGGAAAGGTTATGCTCCAATGAATGGGCAGGATATTTTCTCTGATGCTGGTAAATGTTCCTCCATCAGCTATCCAAGAAAGAGACATAACTTGGCACAGGAAATTAGGGTTTAAGAGCCTGAGCAACAACACTACAATAGAAAGGGTACTATGATCTGGTTTCTACATACCATTCACTAAAAGGAACCAGGACTCTGGAAAAAGTTTGTCTCCAGGGCTAGGAGAAAGAAAGGTATAAGATGAGCCTCGGGATTTTGTTTTGTTAGAAAGCAAGAATTGCTCAAAGAATGATACGGACATGTCAAAGAACAGAAAAGCCAGGTTCGAGGGGCTCTCAGTGGCCAAATATTACAAAATTTGAGCACCAAAAAAAATGATGGTAGTACAGATCATAACTAATTTAATAAAATAGGAATACATTAGCTTATATTGATATAAGTAAGTGACATTTGTTCATCAATGGGATATAATATAGTCAAAAAATACCTCCCAATAAAACACTGATTGATTATGAAAAGAGTAACTTCACTGTGGCTAACCCAGACAGATACCACCTTAATCAAGAGATTAAAGTTAACATCACCAGTGATGGGAAAAATTAAAATCATGTACCACCTGGCAGATGCAATAAGGGCAGAGCATCATCACTTCTGTGATATTCCTGCCCAAGATGCATAGCCTGAATCGAATCATGAGGAAATAGAAAGATAAACTCAAACTGAGGAACATTCTAAAAAATAGCCTGTAATCTTCAAAAGTGTCAAGTCCTTGAAAGCCAAGGCAAGACAAATTGTTTCAGATGAACGAAGACTAAAGAGAAATGACAGCTAAACACATGTGATCCTCGACTGTGTGTTTTTTGTTTGAAATGATATTATTGGAGCATTTGTTAAAAGTTGAATGGGATTTGAACGTCAGATGGGAGTACCTTATAGATGCTGATTTCCCAATTTTGATGGTTGTTTTGTGGTTATATAAGAGAATGACCTTATGTTTAGGTGTAATAATCAGATTGGGAACTTATTACACGATTTAAAGGGGGAATAATTCTTTAGTTTTCTGTAAATTTGAAATTGTTCCAAAAGAAAATTTTTAAAAATCAGCAAATAAAACAAAAAGTTTAACATCATCTCATTTCATCTTCAATGGTTATTAAGGCCTGGCTATTTGTGTTAGAAAATGGTAATCTATAGTCATTGCTTAGTTTTTTACCGCTCATTCTTGTTGTAGCATAATGTAATTTTTCCACTTGTTTTCCTTCACTCCATTTTAACAGTTCACTAAGGACTTCAGTAAAATCTTGGTTGACCAATCTTGTGCCACTTAGTGTCTGTGTAACCCTAGAAACTTAATTTACTTTGTCAGCTGAAAAATATCACAAGATATATACATTTAGACAAGAAGACTTTCTTTTTGTTTTCAACTTTTAAGTTCAGGGGTACATGTGCAGGATGTCCAGGTTTGTAACACAGGTAAATGTGTGCCATGGTGGTTTACTGCACAGGTCAACCCATCACCCAGGTATACTTTACTGTCAGGCAGATTTCTCTGCCTATAAGATCTGAACTTTCTAGAAGCTTCAGGATCCTACCTATATAAAAATATCTTTTAACTCATGAAATATATAAATTATTATTTTATTATAACTTTTCAGCTAATCCATTTTTAGCATGTATGGCAGTGGTATTGAAATAGTTCTCCTACACCATCTAAGACCATTGAGTTCTTTTCTATATATTTATAATCATCCAAACCTCAAATGGTAACAAAAAGCAACCTGAACATTTTATGCAGCAAGAGTTAAGAGTTCATAAAACAACAAACATAAAACAATGAATAAATCCTGAAAGAGTCCCTTAAAAGTCCTTCACAAAAGCTCTGAGGAATATCTCCAGGGAAATGCAGACATAGTTTTTATAAAGTTCTAGATTTCCAGAACTTCCTTGGGCATTAATTAAGCTCAATGGGTTTAGTTTATATGTTGAATCAGATATGATCAAAGAGATTTTTGTTTATCTTCATAATTTTTATGACCCTAGGATTACATATCTAGCTTATAGGGTAGAGGAAAATAAACTATTAAATCTGGAGTCACCAAGGACTTCAACAGCAGATATAGTTTCAGCATTTTTGCCCCAATAATATACAGACATTTAACTGATAAAAATACCTTCATGTCCAAGATTCTTAGATTCTTTTAGGATTCTTAAAAAGGATAGCCTCCATGGGTTACCTCTGTGTCATCACTGTAACACAATCACTCATGCTGGATCCCAGAAGAATGAATCTCACTAAAAAAAAGTTGGACATATAGCAGAACAGTAATACGCTGTGACTCCAGTTAACTTTGAGATGATGCCTCTATCATTTCATTTACATATCAAAGATTAATGTTTCACTTGGGCCCTGGGTATCTGAGGCACTAGATGTTATTTAAGACATCAATGGGTCATTATGAAAGCAGAGCTGATAGAGAAGAAAGGTAGATGCCATTGTAATCTAGTGATCTTTACAGCACAACAAGGTCCCCTGAAGTTGGAAATCTAACCACGTTCCACAAGGAAAGCACATGGCTTAGGGAAATTGGAAGTCCGCTGGCTCCAGAAGGACTACAGTCAGAGGTAACCACATTGGAACCTGTTTACATGGTCACCAGCCTGCAAATGAGTGTTATCTAAAGAGAGAAGATGCTTGAACTATCAGAACCATCAAAAGCTGAAAATAGCCCACAATTCGTCATAGGATTCAAGAAGAGGAACCTACAAATAGCAAAGAACAGGTTAGGAACTTTTGAAGTTTCTTCCTGACTTAATGTACGAGGCCAGCCCAAAGTGCCCATGATACCCTCTTAAGAATTTCCACCTTGGCTGGGTGTGGTGGCTCACGCCTGTAATCCCAGCACTTTGGGAGGCCGAAGTGGGCAGATCACGAGATCAGGAGTTCGAGACCAGTCTGACCAATATGATGAAACCCTGTCTCTACTAAAAATACAAAAATTAGCCAGGTGTGGTGGCAAGTGCCTGTAATCCCAGCTACTCAGGAGGCTGAGGCAGGAGAATCGCTTGAACCGGGAAGGTGGAGGTTGCAGTGAGCCGAGATTGCGCCATTGTACTACAGCCTGGTCGACAGAGCAAGGCTCTGTCTCAAAACAAAACAAAACAAAACAGGATTTCCACCTTTAGGTAGAAACCATTAGACAGATTAAACACTTTGTGCCTTTAGCAAGTCACTTACTCTCTTTGAAACTCAAAAGCAAAGTAGGACTCATTAGTAATGCATCTCACAAGGCCTGATTACACAATAAGTGCCCAATGAATGGTAGCCTTCATTATTACTATATGTATACTTTGGTATGCATTTTTTGAAATACTTTGTTAATTCTCAAAGCCTGTTAAATAGGAGTACTTATTATTAGTACTTATAGCCTAATAATTGTTGAGTAATCATTTACACAAAATTTCTTGTAAAGCTTTTGCAACTTGTTATACATACAAGTTGGTTTCACAAATAAATACATGAATGGTCAAAATAGCTACTGGAGGAAAACCATATTTACCTCTACCTAGAATAGAAAAGATACAAAAATAGAAAGGATGCAAAATAAAAAAATCCATTTATTCATTTAAAATTCTTTCTTGGAATCTGTCTATATGCCAAGTGCTGTTGTTAATGTCTGCAGAGCAGAGAGGATGTTCCCCTTATGAGTTTGCAGTCTACTGAGAAAAATCAGACATTGTTGTGATAAACTGACTAATACAAAATTTAATAACATAATTATTTCAAGTTACTAAAATTCATTGCAATCCTTTTCAGTATAAACATCAAAGGGCTAGGGATTTTGTGTTGGTTTGTTTTTAATGTTACAATCACAAAATATTTCTGATATCTTGGTAATATACAAGAAGGATTTTATGTTCAAAGGTGAAATAAGAGGTCAGATAGGATCAGGATATTTTCTACTTAAATCAAAGTTTTGAATTTTTGAGATGTGGCCTCTTGCATGGTCAGAAAAATCATACATTTTTCCAGAAAGCCTACTTAATGCCATTTGCACTTTGTGGATTACTGCATGATAGACGCATATATGGCCATTGGGATACCACACCTCAAAATACATTGCATTTACTGGAGACTTTTTTTTTTTTTCTGAAGGGAAAAAACCAATATTGTGTACCAATGTATATCAGAAGCCTAAGACACAAAATTAGCAAGAAACTTGAAGACCATCTAGTTTAATCTTTCAAGTAATAATGGGTCTTTACTACATAGTTTTTCTGACTATGATTAGTAAAAATTAAATCATGTTGGAGGCTTTGGCTTGTAGTTATAAATGCAGATGGCTGGACCTTAAATTTCTTTTAAGAGACTTGTATGTATTTTAGGAAAAATCTAGAAAAGGAGAAGATGACTTTGTCCCTATGCTAATAGGCCAAATAATTTCCATCTCATCTTAAATGTTGCTTAGAAGGATCAAGTTTTCTGCAAATGTGAAAAATATATCAAGAATTACAGCAATATTGATTTAAAAACAATTAACCAAAAAGCAAAGTGAGAAGTAGTTTACCATTAGTGAATGAGTAGCACTAATCATAGTGATAAGTGTTTTAGATTTATTTCTCTCAACAGTGGTATGAGGGAAGAGGTGCTAGTACTGCTTCTTACAGGTTATGAAACAGAGACTTTAGAAGGTGTTGAGTTATTAATACTTGCCCCATTTAACATGGCCAGTAAGTGGCAGAACTAGACTCTAAATTTGTCTGCTTGGCTCGAAAGGTCATGATCTTTCTCACTGAGCCATTTGTTGCTTTTACTTATACTTTTTCCAGATAATTCAACTGAACAAAGTCAAAGTTATCAGTTCTCTTAAATATACCATGCCCTGCCCCCCCCCCGTCATCCATCTTAGCATTATGGAGAGTCATAATTATGTAATGGAAGAGCATGTGCTTCAGAATCAGATCAGATCTCTTACTTACTCTGTCTAACTTTGGAAAAGATAATTTATGTTTTGCAATTCAATTTCCTCATCTGTAAAATGGTTATAAAATAATCTACCTCAATAGCAGATGTTGAGTTTGTCTTCTACTTATTTTCAAACTAGAATGAGAGTGGTGGAGTTCCAGTGGGTAGAAGGAAGTAGGAAACAACTTTTTTTCTCCCTATCCCTATATTATATGAACTACCCTCAATCCTACACAGCTGCCTTAGAATGATCTGGAAGAGACCTTTGAACCTGAGGCACTTTAATATATAACAAAGACAGATTAATGGCAGTATTAAAGAAAAATGAAATTCCATAGTTCTGGTTATGCAGCTATTAAGTCAATTCCAATAGTTCTAGATATTAATTACGTAGAAACATTGTTTGAGTTCAAGCTGTTATGACAAAATAGTATCCTAGGTGGCTTATCAACAACAGAAATTTATGTCTCACAATTCTGGAAGTTGGAAGCGTGAGATTGGAGTGCCAGCATGGTTGAGCTGTAGTGCAGGCCCTCTTCTGGGGTGCAGATGGCTATTTCTTGTCGTATCCTCACATGGCAGAAAGGGCGACAGAGCTTTCTCAGATCCCTTTTATAAGGGCACTAAATCCATTCATAAGGGCTCCATACTCATAATCTAATTACCCCCAAAAACCCCACCTCCTAATAACATCATATTGGTGATTATGTTTTCAACATATGAATTTAGAGAGACACAAACATTGTGTCTCCTGATTCAACCAATGCCCTATATTGCTAATTTTCATGAAAATATTCAAGACTTGAATATTAAAATTTTTAATGAGAAGATGCTTAGCTTTTACTTAAGAACAACTTGATTGAATATTAACAATGTTTTTTATAGCATATTTAATTCCAAGCACAGAGGAATATTTTTATTATAATCAAAGCATTAATCACCATGTTTATTCAATGATTTTGAATAGGTTAACTGGGGTTGGTTCTACCATTTTATTGCACAGTCTATTAGTGGATGAAAAAACTATGCATGTCTCCAACCTTATTTTATTGTTTTACTTTTAGTTCCAGAGTATTCAACCTTTGGACTATTTTTTACGTGTTATATACTCAGTCCTTTGTTTCTTCTTAACCAATCATTAATCTGTGTTTTTCCTTTTAAGCTTCTTATTGTGCTACTAGTTTTATTTTCATCTAATTCTCTTGAGATCAACAGATTTTTCATGTTTATAGTTCAATACCAAGACCAGATATGAATTAGGCAGAGATAGTGGATACTGTAGCTTAGACAGCATGGCTACTCAATCCCATCCAAGGGAGTGGTTGTGATTTGAGAGCAGTGGAGGATAATGGGAAGAGCTCTGGGCTGGAAGTGATCTATATCTAAATTGTGATTCTGCTTTTATGTCTGTCCCTTCACTTTGTAGGGGCACAATTTTCTTATAAAACTCATGGAATTGGGTTGGCTTGGCTCTTGGTTCTGTCCTACCTGGAAAGTCATGGGATTCTATGGTTTCTGTGGATCCGTGTAACTTTTTAATACCAATACATCCCCAGGGACACTATAAATTTCTCTTACTATGCTCTTTGTGTAAGATCTTTTCAAGTACTCCTACACATAAATGAATCTGGCATAATTTTAAAAATATTCTAGTTTATCAGCTCCTCATTACTTTTGGGTAAGGCTGGTCCCCTAGACCAGATGAGATCCAGAATCTTGCATGGGTAGTTCAGGATGATTTGTGGAAGTGCTCACCAATTTTTTTTTTTTTCAGAATGCAATAGCAGGTGCTGTCCATCACTTATTTATTCCTTTTTTTTTCCCTCAGAGATGTGACTGAATACTTAGCACCTAGTGCAGGGCAATGATTACATCTATGGCCATTTCAGAAGATAAATCAAAGTGCTTTTCTTCATTCTACCTGCAGGGAAAATGCTAGAGTAGCAAGAATCTATTAAAGAAATAGCTTGGAAGAAGTCCAACCATTGTTTACAAGTTTATAGTAACATGAATCCCAGGTCTGTCACAAATTACTTATGGTTACTCTTAAATCTTCAGTATGCATCATTCTTCATTGAAAAGAAGCAACCAGAATAACGGTTCCTTTGTTATTTTTTCTCTAAGCTCCTTACTCTCCCTCAACCAGTTGTAATATCTTGTCTTTACTCATGTTTTCAACATTTCCTACTTTAGTATTAAAACAAATCTAATTTGTGTTAATCTCTTCCACTTCCTTAATAAGTGTTTTAAATTTTTGGACTGAATACTACCCTTGCAGTACCCCATCAGAACACATCTCCCAAAGATGAGTTCTCATTTATCACTGTCTTTGATTTTTAGTCTTTGAGACACTTAAAAAATTCCTGCATAGCTGTGTTCTTAGTAAACATTGCTTGAGTATATTTTTGAAATAAAATATATTTTATGGGGCTAATGTTTTGCATTTTAATGAACTGATTTAAAAATGAACTGGTATAATTTTCTAAGAGTAAACTCAGCCTGCTCATTCCCCCACTAATTTATGATATTCTAAGCTCATACATTTACTTCTTACTTTTATTTTAATATTTTTTTCAGTTGCTTTGCTCAGATTCAGAGGATGTCATTTACAGGAGTCCTCACTTGTAGGAAACAATTATCTATAGATTGACAAATGAATGTTTAAAAGAACCATGTATTTTCTTTCTCTCCTTTTTTGAATTGCCTTCAGTTACGTCTACGCTCATTTTTACTGATGTTACAGAGTGATAGATGAAAGAAGAGGGTTGTCAGTTCCTTTTCCTAGAGGACCAAAATTATGTCATTCATTCATATTCTCTACTGAGGTTTGAATATCAGATATTTCATGATTTTATATATCCCCCAGCGGAATGCAAGCTCTATTAGGATGCAGAGCAGTGTCTACATGGAGCCCACAGTGCCTGGCACATACTGTTGGTCTCTTGCTCTCAGTCTATGTATTATTCATATACATATATGTTTATTTTAAATTTTTAAATTGATGTATAATTTATTTTTAGTGAAATGCACAGATCTTAAGTGTATAATTTGATGAGTTTTGACAAATACACATATATGGAACATACAGTCTATCAAGATACATTAAATTTTCATTATCCCAGAAAGTTTCCTCATGTCTCTTCCCAGTCAAACCTTCCCCCGAAATGCAACCACCCTTGTGATTTTTTTCAGCACACATTGGTTTTCCCTGTTATAGAACTTCATCTAATATGTACTTCATACAATAGGTATTTTTATTTCTGATAGCTTTTACCAGTGTTTAAGGTTTATTCTTGTTGGTCATTCATCATATAATGTGTAACATGATACATGTCTGTTTCTTAATATTAATGGACATTGAATATATAATAATTCTTTAATCTATTTTCCTGTTGTTGGCCATAGATACTGCTTCTGGTTTGGTTTATCATGAATTACACTGTTATGAACATTCTTGTACAAGTCATTTGTTATCATGCATTAAACTGTTATCATATTTGGGTTATCATGAATTAAGCTGTTATGAACATTCTTGTACAAGCCATTTGCCTAAGATAAATAAAAACAGGTTCTCCCCACCATACCCACACAATGTGTTGTGTTATCTGTGTTATTGAGAAACAACAAGAAGCCTTGTGTGGGTTTCTGGGTGGAGTGAACACAGCCAAGAGAATGGTGGAAGATGAGGTTGGAGAAGAAGGCAGGGACACCATTATGTACAGTCTTGGAGCCTATGAAAAGGAATGTGTGTGTGTGGTGGGGGGTATACCTGTTTTGATTTATCTTAGAGAAGTACTTAGAAGTAGAATTGCTGGATCATAGAGGTAGTTGTATGTTTGACTTTATGAGACACTACCGGGTTGATTTCTATTTTACAATCTTACTAACAATGTATGAGAGTTCAGGTTTCTTCAAATATTTGTCAAAATTTAGCATTATCAGTCTTTTTAATTTTATTCCTGTGGGAATGTAAAATGGCACAGCCACTTTGTAAAACAGCTTGGTGGTTCTGCAAGATGTTAAAGATAGAGTTACCATATGAATCAACAATTCTACTTGGTATGTGCCTGATATGGTTTGGATCTGTCTCCACCCAAATCTCATCTTGAATTGTAGCTCCGACAATTCCCATGTGTCATGGGAGGAACCCAGCGGGAGGTAATTGAATCATGGGGGTGGGTTTTTCCTGTGCTGTTCTTGTGATAGTGAATAAGTCTCATGAGATATGATAGTTTTATAAATAGGAGTTCTTTATAAAACCCCTGTACAAGTTCTCTCTCCTCACCTGCTGCCATCTGTGTAAGATGTGACTTGCTCCTCCTTGCCTTCCACCATGATTTTGAGGCCTCCTCAGCCATGTGAAATGGTGAGTCCATTAAACCTCTTTTTCTCTATAAATTACCCAGTCTCGGGTATGTCTTTATCAGCAGCATGAAAACGGACGAAGACAGTTAACTAGTACCAGTAGAGTGGGGTGCTGTTATAGATTCCTGAAAATATGGAAGTGACTTTGGGACTGGGTAATAGGAAGAGGTTGGAACAGTTTCACGGGCTCAGAAGAAGACAGAAAAATGTGGGAAAGTTTGGAACTTCCTAGACACTTGTTGAATGGCTTTAACCAAAATGTTAATAATGATATGGACAATTAAATCCACGCTGAGGTGGTCTCAGATGGAGATGAGGAACTTGTTGGGAACTGAAATAAAGGTGACTTTTGCTATGTTTCAGAAAAGAGACTGGTGGCATTTTGCCTATGCCCTAGAGATTTGTGGAACTTTGAAGTTGAAGGACATGATTTAGGGTATATGTAAGAAGAAATTTCTAAGCAGCCAAGCATTCAAGAGGTGACTTGCATGCTGTTAAAAGCATTCAGTTTTATTTTATTTTGAGACAGAGTTTTTCTCTCTCACCCAGGCTGGAGTGCAGTGATGTGATCTCAGCTCACTGCAACCTCCACCTCCTGGGTTCAAGCAATTCTCCTGCATCAGCCTCCCGAGTAGCTGGGATTGTAGGCATGTGCCACCACGCCTGGCTAATTTTTTCCTATTTTTAATAGAGACAGGCTTTCACCATGTTGGCCAGGCTGGGCATTCAGTTTTAAAATGGAAAAAGAGCATAAAAGTTCAGAGAATTTGCAACCTGATAATGAGATAGAAAAGAAAAACTCATTTTCTGAGGCGAAATTCAAGCCAGCTATAGAAATATGCATAAGTAATAAGAAGACAAATGTTAATCAGCAAGACAATGGGGAAAATGTCTCCAGGGCATTTCAGAACCTGTCCTGGCAGCCCCTCCCATCACAGGCCCAGAGGCCTAGAAGGAAAAAATGGTTTTGTGGGCTGTGCCCAGGGCCCCTTTGCTGTGTGCAACCTGGGGACTTGGTGCCCTGCATCCAAGCTGCTGTAGGCATGGCTAGAAGGGGTAAAGGTACAGCTTGGGCAATGGTGTCAGAGGGTACAAGCCCCAAGCCTTGGCAGCTTCCACGTGGTGTTGAGCCTGCAGGTACACAGAAGTCAATAATTGAGGTTTAGGAACCTCCATCTAGATTACAGAGGATGAATGAAAACACCAGAATGTCCAGGCAGAAGTTTGCTGCAGGGGCAGGCCCTCATGAAGAACCTCTGCTAGGACAGTACAGAATGGAAATGTGGGGCTGAAGCCCCCACACAAAGGCCCCACTAGGGCACTGCCTAGTGGAGCTGTGAGAATAGGGCTCAAAGCTTGTAGGAAAAGCTGCAGACACTCAATGCTAGCCCATGAAAGCAGCTAGGAAGGAGGCTGTACCCTGAAAAGCCACAGGGGTGGAGCTGCCCAAGACCATGGGAACCCACCTCTTGCATCAGTGTGACCTGGATGTGAGACATGGAGTCAAAGGAGATCATTTTAGAGCTTTAAGATTTGACTGCCCTGCTGGATTTTGGACTTGCATGGAGCCTTTAGCCCCTTTGTTTTGGCCAATTTTTCCCATTTGGAATGGATATATTTACTCAATGCCTTTTCCCCCATTGTATCTAGGAAATAAGTAACTTGCTTTCGATTTTACAGGCTCATAGGTGGAAGGGACTTGACTTGTTTCAGATGAGAATTTGGACTGTGGACTTCTGAATTAATGCTGAAATGAGTTGAGACTTTGAGGGACTGTTAGGAAGGCATGATTGGTTTTGAAATATAAGGATATGAGATTTGGGAGGGGCCAGGGGCAGAATGATACTGTTTGGCTCTGTCCCTACCCAAATCTCATCTTGAATTGTAGCTCCCACAATTCCCAAGTGTCATGGGAGGGACCCAGTGGGAGGTAACTGAATCAAGGGAGTGGGTCTTTCCCATGCTGTTCTTATGATAGTGAACAAGCCTCATGAGATCTGATGGTTTTATAAAGAGAAGTTCCCCTGCACAGGTTCTCTCTTTTTGCCTGCCACCATCCATGTAAGACATGACTTGCTCCTCCTTGCCTTCTGCTGGGATTGTGAGGCCTCCCCAGCCATGTGGAACTGTGAATCAATTAAACTTCTTACCTTTATAAATTACCCAGTCTTGGGTATGTCCTTATTGGCAGTGTGAGAACAGATTAATACAATGCCCAAGAAAAAATGATAACTTATGTCCACACAGAAACTTGGACATACAGTTTATAGGAACATTATAAGTAATCACCCAAGATTGGAAACAATCTAAATATCCATCAGCAAATACATGGATAAATATAATGTGGTATGTCCATATGATGGAATATTATTCAGCAAGAAAAAGAATGAAATATTATATGTGTTATAGCATGGATAAATCTTGAAAACATTATGCTAAGGGAAAGAAGCCAGTCGTAAAGACTACACATTGTGTAATTCCATTTATATAAAATATCCAGAATAGGAAAACATATAGAGACAGAAAGTAGATTTATTCTTGCCTAGGGCTAGGAAAAGTAGGGAGTGACTGTGAATGAATATGGGATTTCTTTTTAGGGGGCAACTGTTCTAAAATTGATAGTGGTGATGGTTATATATCCCTGTGAATATACTATAAAACACTGAATTGTACATTTTATATGGATGAATTGTGTAGTATATGAATTATATCTCAGTAAATCTCTTTTATGTTTTTTGAAGGAAATAGTGGGAGTAACTATTTTGTGTATTTTGTGTATTATGTTTTTTGAAGGAAATAGTGGGAGTGCAAAGATCCTGAGACAGGAAAATAATTGGTGTTATTGAGAAACAACAAGAAACCTTGTGTGGCTTCCTGGGTGGAGTGAACACAGCCAAGAGAATAGTGGGAGATGAGGATGGAGAAGTAGGCAGGGATCCCACTATGTAGGGTCTTGTAGACTAGGATAAGGATTTCAGATTTTATTCTGAATGTGCTAGGAAGTCAATGGAGGGTTCCAAATAGAAAACCAGAATGAACTGAAGTTATTTTATAAACATCACCTTATGGCTGATATGGGGTGGGAGCTACAGAATGGAAACAGGGAGAACAATTAGGAGGCTCTGGAAGGAGTCTGGAGGAAACATGGTTGTGGGTGAAGCCAGGATGAAAGCTGTGAAGGTTCGGAAAGTGGTTGGTCTTGGGATGTATTTTGAAGTCAGAACTGAGAAGTGACTACAATACTAGACGTTTAATGTGAGAGAAAGTTAGGGAGAACCAGGAGGATGTACATATCTGTGTGTGTATTTGTGTGTGCATTCCACTTCATAATGAAGAAAAAGCTGTCTTCACTATTTTAATTTGTTCTAAAGGCACAACATTTTATTTAGAAGAGAAAAATTAAAGGGTCACATTTTTGTTCCTGCAAAATATCTTACAGTTTATACGTAGGATGTGTATGTTCAAATAAACCCAAAGAATGTTACTATTGTTGATTTAAGAAACAAACTGCCCATAAAGTAAAAAAAGATAGCGTTTTACATATGTGGTAATGATTTCAGAGAGTGCTCTGTGAAGTCACATAGGTCTTGTGACACTCTCAGGTTTTAGTGCTGTACTGAATGTTTGCAGTTGATGTCGCCTTTTTGATTTTTTAATTATATTTTATTTTATTTTTACTTAACCGTTAGATAAGTGTTTAGGTTTGGGGGAGAATTTTCTGTTAAATATTTTCTGTAGCCATTTTTACTTTTTCACATTTTTAAAATTTCTCCCATTGTTTATTTATTTATTTATTTATTTATTTATTATACTTTAAGTTTTAGGGTACATGTGTACAATGTGCAGGTTTGTTACATATGTATACTTGTGCCATGTTGTGCTGCACACATTAACTTGTCATTTACATTAGGTATCTCCTAATGCTATCCCCCCCTCCCCCCACCGCATAACAGGCCCCAGTGTGTGATGTTCCCCTTCCTGTGTCCAAGTGTTCTCATTGTTCAATTCCCACCTATGAGTGAGAACATGCAGTGTTTGGTTTTTTGTCCTTGGGATAGTTTGCTGAGAATGATGGTTTCCAGCTTCATCCAAGTCCCTAAAAGGACATGAACTCATCATTTTTTATGACTGCATAGTATTCCATGGTGTATATGTGCCACATTTTCTTAATCCAGTCTATCATTGTCAGACATTTGGGTTGGTTCCAAGTCTTTGCTATTGTGAGTAGTGCCGCAATAAACATACGTGTGCATGTGTCTTTATAGCAGCATGATTTATAATCCTTTGGGTATATACCCAGTAATGGGATGGCTGGGTCAAATGGTATTTCTAGTTCTAGAATCCTGAGGAATTGCCACACTGACTTCCACAATGGTTGGACTAGTTTACAGTCCCACCAACAGTGTAAAAGCGTTCCTATTTCTCCACATTCTCTCCAGCACCTGTTGTTTCCTGACTTTTTAATGAATGCCATTCTAACTGGTGTGAGATGGTATCTCATTGTGGTTTTGATTTGCATTTCTCTGATGGCCAGTGATGATGAGCATTTTTTCATGTGTCTTTTGGCTGCATAAATGTCTTCTTTTGAGAAGTGTCTGTTCATGTCCTTTGCCCACTTTTTGATGGTGTTGTTTGTTTTTTTCTTGTAAATTTGTTTGAGTTCTTTGTAGATTCTGGATATTAGCCCTTTGTCAGATGAGTAGATTGCAAAAATTTTCACCCATTCTGTAGGTTGCCAGTTCACTCTGATGGTAGTTTCTTTTGCTGTGCAGAAAGCTCTTTAGTTTAATTAGATCCCATTTGTCAATTTTGGCTTTTGTTGCCATTGTCCTTGCCCATGCCTATGTCCTGAATGGTATTACCTAGGTTTTCTTCTAGGGTTTTTATGGTTTTAGGTCTACCATTTAAGTCTTTAATCCATCTTGAATTAATTTTTGTATAAGGTGTAAAGAAGGGATCCAATTTCAGCTTTCTACATATGGCTAGCCAGTTTTCCCAGCACCATTTATTAAATAGGGAATCCTTTCCCCATTTCTTCTTTTTGTCAGGTTTGTCAAAGATCAGATGGTTGTAGATGTGTGGCATTATTTCTGAGGGCTGTGTTCTGTTCCATTGGTCTATATCTCTGTTTTGGTACCAGTACCATGCTGTTTTGGTTACTGTAGCCTTGTAGTATACTTTGAAGTCAGGTAGCGTGATGCCTCCAGCTTTGTTCTTTTGGCTTAGGATTGACTTGGTGATGCGGGCTCTTTTTTGGTTCCATATGAACTTTAAAGTAGTTTTTTCCAATTCTGTGAAGAAAGTCATTGGTAGCTTGATGGGGATGGCATTGAATCTATAAATTACCTTGGGCAGTATGGCCATTTTCACGATACAGATTCTTCCTACCCATGAGCATGGAATGTTCTTCCATTTGTTTGTATCCTCTTTTATTTCATTGAGCAGTGGTTTGTAGTTCTCCTTGAAGAGGTCCTTCACGTCCCTTGTAAGTTGGATTCCTAGGTATTTTATTCTCTTTGAAGCAATTGTGAATGGGAGTTCACTCATGATTTGGCTCTCTGTTTGTCTGTTATTGGTGTATAAGAATGCTTGTGATTTTTGCACATTGATTTTGTATCCTGAGACTTTGCTGAAGTTGCTTATCAGCTTAAGGAGATTTTGGGCTGAGACAATGGGGTTTTCTAGATATACAATCATGTCATGTGCAAACAGGGACAATTTAACTTCCTCTTTTCCTAACTGAATACCTTTTATTTCCTTCTCCTGCCTAATTGCCCAGACCAGAACTTCCAACACTATGTTGAATAGGAGTGGTGAGAGAAGGCATCCCTGTCTTGTGCCAGTTTTCAAAAGGAATGCTTCCAGTTTTTGCCCATTCAGTATGATATTGGCTGTGGGTTTGTCATAAATAGCTCTTATTATTTTGAGATATGTCCCATCAATACCTAATTTATTGAGAGTTTTTAGCATGAAATGCCGTTGAATTTTGTCAAAGGCCTTTTCTGCATCTATTGAGGTAATCATGTGGTTTTTGTCATTGGTTCTGTTTATATGCTGGATTATGTTTATTGATTTTCGTATGTTGAACCAGCCTTGCATCTTAGGGATGAAGCCCACTTGATCATGGTGGATAAGCTTTTTGATGTACTGCTGGATTTGGTTTGCCAGTATTTTATTGAGGATTTTTGCATCAATGTTCATCTGGGATATTGGTCTAAAATTCTTGTTTTTTGTTGTGTCTCTGCTAGGCTTTGGTATCAGGATGATGCTGGCCTCATAAAATGAGTTAGGGAGGATTCCCTCCTTTTCTATTGATTGGAATAGTTTCAGAAGGAATGGTACCAGCTCCTCCTTGTACCTCTGGTAGAATTAGCCTGTGAATCCATCTGGTCCTGGACTATTTTTGGTTGGTAAACTATTAATTATTGCCTCAATATCAGAGCCTGTTATTGGTCTATTAAGAGATTCACCTTCATCCTGGTTTAGTCTTGGGAGGGTGTATGTGTCCAGGAATTTATCCATTTCTTTTAGATTTTCTAGTTTATTTGCGTAGAGGTGTTTATAGTATTCTCTGATGGTAGTTTTTTATTTCTGTGGGGTTGGTGGTGATATCCCCTTTATCATTTTTTATTGCATCTATTTGATTCTTCTCTCTTTTCATCTTTATTAGTCTTGCTAGTGGTCTATCAATTTTGTTGATCTTTTCAAAAAACCAGCTCCTGGATTCATTGATTTTTTTGGAGGTTTTTTTTTTTTTTTTTTTGTCTCTATCTCCTTCAGTTCTGCTCTGATCTTAGTTATTTCTTGCCTTCTGCTAGCTTTTGAATGTGTTTGCTCTTGCTTCTCTAGTTCTTTTAATTGTGATGTTAGGATGTCAATTTTAGATCTTTCCTGCTTTCTCTTGTGTGCATTTAGTGCTATAAATTTCCCTCTATACACTGCTTTAAATGTGTCCCAGAGATTCTGGTATGTTGTGTCTTTGTTCTCTTTGGTTTCAAAGAACATCTTTATTTCTGCCTTCATTTCTTTATTTACCCAGTAGTCATTCAGGAGCGGTTTGTTCAGTTTCCATGTAGTTGAGCAGTTTTGAGTGAGTTTCTTAATCCTGAGTTCTAGTTTGATTGCACTGTGGTCTGAGAGACAGTTTGTTATAATTTCTGTTCTTTTACATTTGCTGAGGAGTGCGTTACTTCCAACTATGTGGTCAATTTTGGAATAGGTGTGGTGTGGTGCTGAGAAGAATGTATATTCTATTGATTTGGGGTGGAGAATTCTGTAGATGTCTATGAGGTCTGCTTGGTGCAGAGGTGAGTTCAATTCCTGGATATCCTTGTTAACTTTCTGTCTCGTTGATCTGTCTAATGTTGACAGTGGGGTGTTCAAGTCTCCCATTATTATTGTGTGGGAGTCTAAGTCTCTTTGTAGGTCTCTAAGGACTTGCTTTATGAATCTGGGTGCTCTTGTATTGGGTGCATATATATTTAGGATAGTTAGCTCTTCTGGTTGAATTGATCCCTTTACCATTATGTAATGGCCTTCTTTGTCTTTCTTGATCTTTGTTGGTTTAATGTCTGTTTTATCAGAGACTAGGATTGCAACCCTGCCTTTTTTTTTGTTTTCCATTTGCTTGGTAGATCTTCCTCCATCCCTTTATTTTGAGCCTACGTGTGTCTCTGCACGTGTGATGGGTTTTCTGAATACAGCACACTGATGGGTCTTGACACTATCCAATCTGCCAGTCTGTGTCTTTTAATTGGAGCATTTAGCCCATTTACATTTAAGGTTAATATTGTTATGTATGGATTCGATCCTGTCATTATGATGTTAGCTGGTTATTTTGCTCGGTAGTTGATGCAGTTTCTTCCTAGCCTCGATGGTCTTTACAATTTGGCATGATTTTGCAGTGGCTGGTACCGGTTATTCCTTTCCATGCTTAGTGCTTCCTTCAGGAGCTCTTGTATTCTTGTATGGCAGGCCTTGTGGTGACAAAATCTCTCAGCATTTATTTGTCTGTAAAGGATTTTAGTTCTTCTTCACTTATGAAGCTTAGTTTGGCTGGATATGAAATTCTGGGTTGAAAATTCTTTTAGGAATGTTGAATATTGGCCCCCACTCTTTTCTGGCTTGTAGAGTTTCTGCCGAGAGATTGGCTGTTAGTCTGATGGGCTTCCCTTTGTGGGTAACCCGACCTTTCTCTCTGGCTGCCCTTAACATTTTTTCCCTCATTTCACCTTTGGTGAATCTGACAATTATGTGTCTTGGAGTTGCTCTTCTCAAGGAGTATCTTTGTGGCATTCTCTGTATTTCCTGAATTTGAATGTTGTCCTGCCTTGCTCAGCTGGGGAAGTTCTCCTGGATAATATCCTGCAGAGTGTTTTCCAACTTGGTTCCATTCTCCCTGTCACTTTCAGGTACACAAATCAGATGTAGATTTGGTCTTTTCACATAGTCCCATATTTCTTGGAGGCTTTGTTCATTTCTTTTTATTCTTTTTTCTCTAAACTTCTCTTCTCACTTCATTTCATTCATTTGATCTTCCATCACTTATACCCTTTCTTCCAATTGATTGAATTGGCTACTGAAGCTTGGGCATTCATCACTTAGTTCTTGTACCATGGTTTTCAGCTCCATCAGGTCCTTTAAGGACTTCTCTGCATTGGTTATTCTAGTTAGCCATTCATCTAATCTTTTTTCAGGGTTTTTAACTTCTTTGCCATGGGTTTGAACTTCCTCCTTTAGCTCAGAGATGTTTGATCTTCTGAAGCCTTCTTCTCTCAACTCGTCAAAGTTATTCTCCATCCAGCTTTTTTCCATTGCTGGTGTGGAGCTGCGTTCCTTTGGAGGAGGAGAGGGACTCTGATTTTTAGAATTTTCCGTTTTTCTGCTCTGTTTTTTCCCCATCTTTGTGGTTTTATCTACCTTTGGTGTTTGATGATGGTGATGTACAGATGGGGTTTTGGTGTGCATTTCCTTTCTGTTTGTTAGTTTTCCTTCTAACAGTCAGGACCCTCAGTTGCAGGTCTGTTGGAGTTTGCTGGAGGTCCACTCCGGATCCTGTTTGCCTGGGTATCAGCAGCAGAGGCTGCAGAACAGTGAATATTCGTGAATAGCAAATGTTGCTGCCTGATCGTTCCCCTGAATGTTTTGTCTCAGAGGGGTACCTGGCCGTGTGAGGTGTCAGTCTGCCCCTAATTGGGGGTGCCTCCCAGTTAGGCTACTCTGGGGTCAGGGACCCACTTGAGGAGGCAGTCTGTCCATTCTCAGATCTCAAGCTGCGTGCTGGGAGAACCAGTACTGTCTTCCATGCTGTCAGACAGGGACATTTAAGTCTGCAGAGGATTCTGCTGCCTTTTGTTTGGCTATGCCCTGCCCTCAGAGGTGGAGTCTACAGAGGCAGGCAGGCCTCCCTATGCTGTGGTGGGCTCCACCCAGTTTGAGCTTCCTGGCCACTTTGTTTACCTACTCAAGCCTCAGCAATGGCGGGTACCCCTTCCCCAGCCTCACTGCTGCCTAGCAGTTTGATCTCAGACTGCTGTGCTAGGAATGAGCAAGGCGCCTTGGGCGTTGGACCCTCCGAGCCATGCGCAGGATATAATCTCCTGGTGTGCCATTTGCTAAGACTGTTGGAAAAGCACAGTATTAGGGTGGGAGTGACTTGATTTTCCAGGTGCTGTCTGTCACCCCTTTCCTGGGCTAGGAAAGGGAATTCCCTGACCCCTTGCACTTCCTGGGTGAGGTGATGCCTCGCCCTTCTTCAGCTCACACTCGGTGTGCTGCACCCACTGTCCTGCACCCACTGTCTGACAATCCCCAGTGAGATGAACCCGGTACTTCAGTTGGAAATGCAGAAATCATCCTTCTTCTGCGTCGCTCATGCTGATGGCTGTAGACTGGAACTGTTCCTATTCGGCCATCTTGGAACTGCCCCCCATTGTTTATTTATTTAAGAGAATTCTACATCTAAATCCTATCTAAATTAAGCTTTTGTTCTCTTTGCATAATCATTCATAGTTTGCCTGTTTACAGTAATGAATTTATTTTCTAAAGAGCATTTTTTAATTTGCAATTTATATTTGTAAAAAGCATCAGCAATATTTAGATTTTGTACTTTAAGTAACTGTTTCTATGAATATTGTTCCTTGTATGTATGGTGGTGAGGCCAGGAGAAGATACATGGTTAGCTGGCCACAAAATCCATTAAGTGTAGAGCTGACTGCAAAAATCAGTGAGCTGTAAGCTGGTTCAGTTGTATTTTCATTAGGTAGGATATAATGATTTGCATAATTATGCTATTATTGAGTGGTGGCCTACATTAAAGGAGACTGTGATTGTTGCCTAAGCCTGTTATCAACATAAATAAAGGTCTTGAATATTCAAAATAAATCAGTCATTTTGAGATTCTTTTAGTGAGTGATTACCTGCATTTTAAAAATTCCTTTCTCTCTATTTAACATTCTTCTGCTTTATCTTTCTAGTTTCCTATTTCCCTAGTGGGTGGTCCAGGGAGTCCTTTTAGTAGGGGCTCTTTCTAGTTTAAATGATAACAAAAGGTTTTCTAATGTCTTGAGTGGGTGATATTATTGAATACAATTCTCACCTACAAGAGACTTTGGAAATCCAGTGATCTAGCCCTTAGTCATTCTCCGTGGGTCAGGTATAACCTTTGCAATCAATCATACCGTATGGCTGACTTAAATACTGCCCTGACGACAAGTCTCCAGGGGCTCCCTTCTCCATCTCTCTCTCTCTTTCTCTCTCTCTCTCTTTCTTTCTTTTCTTTTCTTTCTTTCTTTCTCTTTCTCTTCCTTCCCTCCTTCCTTCCCTCCTTCCTCCTTCCCTCCCCCTTCCCTTCCCTTCCCTTCCCTTCCCTTCCCTTCCTTTCTTTTTTTGAGACAGACTCTTGCTCTGTCATCCAGGCTGGAGTGCAATGGCACCATCTGACTCACTACAACCTCCTCCTCCTGGGTTCAAGCAATTCTCCTGCCTCAGCCTCCTGAGCAGCTGGGATTCCAGGCACCCACCACCACACCCAGATAATTTTTGTATTTTTAGTAGAGATGGGGGTTTCACCATGTTGGTCAGGCTGGCCTTGAACTCCTCATCCCAGGTGATTCACCTGCCTTGGCCTTCCAAAGTGCTGGGATTTACAGGCCCATCTATTTTTATTTCTTCACAGGGGGTCCTTTTCAAGGATGAGGAGATTATGGTTGGAGGTTGTGACTCCCAGGGCATTGAAGTAAAAGCTGCACGTGCTCCTAATCTAGTTCCAGGGACAAACAAGGTTGGGGATAGTTCCTATCTCCCACAAAGAATTTTAACTGGATGTAGGTGTCTGCAGGCTGACTCAATCAGGGAAGGCAGATGCTGGAGATTTGGAGGAAAATGCTAAATAAAGAGGAGAAAATCCCCAAGGAAAAGAGAGTGCATAAGGACAAAGGGGAAAGTGTTCTCTCCTGTACTGAGTAAATATTGTGCCATGCTTCCTGCATGTTGCCAGGGGCTGCAGATCAACCATCAAAACTGCAAGCAAAATGCTGACAACTTGCCTGACTCAAACAGTACTCCATAGATGCTCAACAATATAAGCAACATGTATTGTTGTTTGTTATTATATTAAACCTTATTTTTCCTTGCAATGGAGATAAGTTGCATTTTTAAAATTGCATCCCATAGTGACTAGTGGCTGACATATCAGTGGAGTCAGCTGCTCAGAATGCAAACTGGTCACAGTTTACCACAGTAAAAACATTTCTAACTGATCCATGTAGGCATCTAATCCTGCCCCAACTTTAAGTCCAGTCATGTTCCGCTCTCGCAACTGAAGGGGAGGGCAGTGTTACATGAGAAGGGGCTGCATACTTCTAAGATATTAGGTTGGTGCAAAAGTAATTTTGGTCATTAATGGCCCGCAATTACTTTTGCACCAACCTAATACTTAAGCACTAGGGAAGGGCAGTGCTATATGGCTTCGCTTTCCACAGTATGACTCTTTCCCTACTTCCTGCCACAGCTAATTAGGCCGGTGGTGGACAGCCAGTTAATAGGCTGCTCAGGTGGCCCACACCTGTAATCCTAGCACTTTGGGAGGCCAAGGCGGGCAGATCACAAGGTCAGGAGATCAAGACCATCCTGGCCAACATGGTGAAACCCTGTCTCTACTAAAAATACAAAAATTAGCTAGGCATGGTGGTGCGTGCCTGTAATCCCAGCTACTCGGGAGGCTGAGGCACGAGAATCGCTTGAACCTGGGAGGCAGAGGTTGCAGTGAGCCGAGATCATGCCACTGCACTCCACCCTGGTGACAGAACGAGACTCTGTCTCAAAAAAAAAAAAAAAAAAAGCTGCTTAGGAGACCATCATGTGGCCTCACACAAATAGGTAACTGGGTCAATTATATTCTACCTCATCGAAATTTTACATGGGAATTTTTCTGAGATTAATGTCATGAACAGGGAGGAAACTAAGCTGAATGAGTATATTGCAAAAGTCGTAACGGAGAACAGGAATATAAGAAATGATGACAAATCAAAGGATGAGAGAGAAGAAGCCATTAGTTCAACAGAGACTTTGAAAATATATAGTGTATAGGTTGCATTATGGTTAGGAAGAAGAGTTTGGGGACAGATACCAAGAGGAGTTAATACTACATGTCTCTACTAGTGGGATTTCTCGATTTGCTTTGGGTCTGGAGTGCCCAAGTCTACTCTCGTTTCTGTCTCATGAAATTCTATCCCACCCAGTACTCCACATGCATCCTTTAATAACCTACACATCCAGCCTTTACTTTAGCTACCTTATTGGAACCGAAGGCCTTAAACAAAACAATACATGTCTACTTTCCTCCATTTTATCTTTTTTATATTGATAAAAAATTTAGTTTTCATCAATTCAAGTTCAGTTTATTCAGTTCAAGTTCAATTTCTAATAAAACAAACAAAAAAACTGAATGATTTCCATAAACTCATAAAAGGAAATCTCCTTTAATGCAGTTAGTTGAGTGAAATTTAACCTTCATTTAAATTAATTCTATTATCTGGTTGTCCACTTAATTGATCATGTTTGCATTTGAATTAATAGTTGTTGTATATTTCAGAGGAGTACTTGTAATACAAGAAGAAAAAATAAAAAGTTTTTATTTACATACTTCAGACTACAAGCAGCTTGCCAGCTGGGATTTAAGAGTTGTTCTCCAGGTATTCTTTTTACATAGTAGTTGGCTTATGAATTCCTTAGGCCTTCCTCAGAGACATCAACATAGGCCTCTCTGGAAGAGTCATAGGGATTTCATTTGATGTATTTAGCTTGATATCAAAAACTATTTTAAATTATGCAGTGTACATTTGCTTTACTTTTGTTTTTGTCTTTGATCTTAATAAAACAGATTTAAAAATTGAACAAAAAATTTGAATTCTCTCTTTTCTTCCCAAGGACTTCCTTTGGAAATACAGTAATTTAAATCCTATAAATATAGTACCTTAATGTTTCTATAAAGTGTCATTTGGCCAACAAGATCTCTTAAGTCATGGGCATCTAGTCTTGAATAGCATTTTTGGATGATATGCAGAGTCAATATTGCAAGAAGAGCAAAAGAAATAAAGTTCACAGAAATTTGACCTACCTCACAGGCCAATTGTTTCATTGTCACAAACACCCAAAGGCAAAGGGGATGCTCAGGTGAGTTGGTGGTGACCTGACAATGTAGGTAGAAGAAAAGGAATCTTATTTATTCATAACACAGAAGATTGGGACTAGAGGGAGAAGGGCTAAAAAAGAGAAAGAAAAAGTAAAAGAGGAAGATGAAAGATTTGGAAACAACTGGAGAAACTGAAGAGATTCTGAGCCAAAATAAATACACTTGAAGAAAATTATATGCTGTGTCCATAAGCCCACCCCACCAATACAAGGAAGGAAATATTAATCACCCTTTGACATACCCCATGGAAAGCTCTTGGATTTGTCAACATTGACAAGAATGTTCATGGAAGCATTACTTAAAATGCCTAAAATTGAAAATAATTATAGACCAAGGGAATAAACAACAAATTAAACTATAGTCATGTAATAGAATTCCATAAATTTGTAAAAATAAATGCAATAGAGCTGTCTATACAAGTATGGATGAATTTAATAAAAAATGCTGAGAAAAAAAACAAACCTCAGTAGAGTACATAAAGTATGATAGTATTTATATGAAGTATGACATCTTCTACATGAAGTTTAGAAACATGCTGTCCAATACGAAGCATCATTTAGGGATAATTGTGTCTGCAATAAAAATACAAAACAAAATGTGAGAATAATACCTTTTATATTTAGGATGATGGTTTCCTCTGAAGGGAAGTAAGGTGTCAGAATAAAAGCATACAGGGGGGTATCTACTACTTTATTAATGCTCTACATTTTAAGACATAAGCAAGCACCGGGGTGTGTTGTAAATAATTCACACTAATTTTTTAAGAAAGAAGGGAAAGCAAACCATAAAATCATGGCTAAGAGTCAAAGGGATTATGGGTCTTCTAGTCCAACATTCATGCATTTCAGTAATAAACTTCCCATGAAGAAATGTCCCTTCTGTTTCAGCTTTACAATAGGCCAAACTCTGAGTTTTCTGAGGACTCCTGGAGAGCTGTAGGACAAGTCCTTATGTTGTGGGGAAACCCACCTCTCTAACCCCCATTCTTTGACCGTTATCTCTTCCTCCAGAGCCACACAGACAGATTAAAATTCATTTTCTCTTCTACAGAGTGGGTGTAAAATATTTTGTCACAATTATTATTTCCCTTGTCTTATTTTTTGCCAACATAAATATACCCCGCTTTTTCAATCATTTCTTATTATCCTATATTCAGTTCCACTCTCTTTGCTTTGAACACTCAACGTTCCTCTTATATTTCCTAGAATTAAGCAAATTAGTTGTTTTACTGCTGCATGTGATAAAGACAGAAGCCTAGAATTAGTTTTGTATGATTGCTTCATAGTGCAACACATTACAGTACAACAATGGGGTTACCCCCTGCTGTGAACTAAAGTCCATTGAAAAGACAGATGATTTTTGTGAGCTAATACAAGACTGCACTGTGACAACTCTTGTAGTGATAGCGATGACATTGAAAAATTAGGCACAACATTCTTGGGCTATATGTACCAAATGAATTTCATGAATAGCTCACAATTGTGATTATTACAAGTGCTTACCATCCCCCAATTTATTTACAATGCCGATGAGATGGGTCTTTGTAGGTGACAGCATCTGTTTTGGGTAGCATGAGTAAATAGGGGCCCAGAGTTTAGTTGTATGAAGAAAAGTATATCATTTTTATCAGTGCTAGTTTTTCATAAGTCTGTTATGTAATTTTGGGATGGAGAAAATTTTTCTACTGGAATGTTAGGTGCTGTCCCACGTTTTATTTGAATTTGTTAACATCCAAACACAAAAGGGAAGAAAGAAATAGTGCAAGTAGTAGAGCAGCTTTTATTTGTAGGTAGCTTAAAGGCTGACATGTATTTCTCACAGTATATAACAGTCTCAACCTTAAATTAATAGAAGCTAAGCAGTAGAATTGAATGTTGAATAAGACTCTGGAGACTGGTACCCAAAGATGAAGACACACAGCCAGTAAGCACTAAACAACTCGGGCCATAGATGCCTTCAAAGCTTGTAATGAAGCTAAATCACTGTATTACCCTCAAATATTATTCCTATTCCTAGTTTCTGTAAGCAGCAAACAGCACTGAGAGGCGTAAGTCCATAGTACAATAAATGGTCGGCCTAGGAGTCTTTTCCTTCTCTCCATAGATGGGGCCTGCTCTATAACCCCTTCCACCACAACTCCCATACAACTAAGTGAGGGAGGTTCTGAGGAATCATTGCAGATATTAGAAATGCCTATCAAAAGAGGAGGCTGGCATCTCGTTTCCTGTTTGCATGTCTGCTTATGCAGCATACATTCTACTATTTTCTGTGCATATCTTACTGGATGTGGAAGTGGAAAGAAAATTGGAGAGAGACAGTGGGTATAGATTGGAACTGTAGAGCAGGCTGCTTTCCGACTGCTTGATGTAGTATGAGTAGAGGAATTCTTCATGTGTCAAGCAGGCACAGAAGAAGTAGCTGAGTTTGACTCATCTTGTAGGTATGTTATTTAGGAGAGCTGACTGCTGATATGGATGGGAATAATCCCCTAAGAGAGATGTAGTAAGATATACCATTGGGGGTGAGAGCTGAGGGATAAGTAGTCAAACTGGAACATATACCTCTCCCTTCAGGGAAGAAGGTAATGGAAAGGACCTTGCAACAAGAACTCATGGATGCTTCTCACAATATCTGGATATTTGGATAAGGAGAACATCAATTTTTGGTGAATATTGCCTCTTTTCATGTTTCTTGTTTTTTTCATTCCTATCAAAATCCACTGGGGAGTGCTGAGAAGGGAAAGTAGACCCAAAGGTGTGACGATGTGTCTTATAAGCAGACCATGTCCAAGAAAATGCAAAGTAAAATTTAAAAACAAGGAAGACATAGTCATTAGACCAATAGCAGTTTCACAAAAAAAAAGGAAGAGGGAGGCAAGGTAATCAGTAAGCAAATAAATAATTAAAGAAGAATCCTCTCTGCTCAAAAAGGACCCTAAATACATATTTTACTTGTGGGGAGAATTATTGAGGAATTTTACTTCAGGCATATCCTGGTAAAATTCTGTATTTCTATAGAACAATTCTATATTTATATATACTATTTTTATGTACAAATAAACAATTCTATATTTCTAAGCATCACCAGGCATATCCTAGTAAAATTTCAGAATTTTAAGAATAAAAGGAAAATAGCCTCCAAACATAAATAATATGTTATTTAAAAAGAGAAGGAGACAGCAATCAGTCATCTCATTTGTAACATTAGAAGTTAGAAGACCATGGAATGACAACTACAGACATGAGTGAGAAGGTCTGAAACCTGAGAATCCATTATTCTAACCAAGATAGCATTCATCTGTAAGGAGAAAGGAAGATATTTGCTGATATACAGTATTTTAAAATTACATCCAATTTTTATGAGCAAAACACTTTGGAAGGGATTCCTACCAAGTGACAAAAAAATCTCAAGAGAGTTATCAAGAGAGAGCAAAAGAGAGAACACACTAATCAGCAATGAACCAATTCCTCTCATATGTATGTAAATAGATAAATCAGTGTATAATGTTAAATAATGATGCAGCAATTAAAAAATTTAAAAATAGTCTGGGACCAAAAGAAGTAGGGGATTTTGTCAAATTCAATAAATTGAGGTAGGAAAAGGAATAAAAAAGTAAAAACCTTTTCCAAAGGTAATTTAGAGTGAAGCAGTAAAGACATTTTACAAGTTTCATCTTTTGGGCCTGAGGGAAGGCACATTGTTGGAGGAGAAATGGTGGCTGTGTTGTTTTCGTGTAACAGTTGAGAATAAGTACTCAATGATGCGTTTCATTAGGATCCTATTATTAACACTTTGTAGAAAAGCAAAGAACTTTCAAAGAATCAAAGGAGATACATGAAATAGTGACTTTATATCGGCAAACATACAGATCTGTAAATAGAAAATCATGAAGAATAATAAACAGTCAACCATAAATTAAAATGGAAGAAATAAAACCAAGTATATCAGATACTAAACTAAACATGAATGGCTTCAGATCCCCTTAAGTCAGAGACTCAGTTTGGACTACAACCCAGAACCCAGAAATAGATGCATCACCGGAAATACACTAAAAAATAAGTGATAAAGACTGAAAATAAAGAAAATGGATAAAGAGAAATCAGACAACTGCTAATAAAAAGCTAAGCAGTAATAACAATATTAACATTAGACAGTGCAATATAAATTAAAAGTACTAAACGTTACAAAGAAAGTAGTAGAAAATGATAAAAATGTGATTCATGGAGAGGACATAACATACACAATTCTATATTTCTAAGCATTACAATTGACAGAGAATAAAACTAGTCTGCATATAAGACTATCTTGCAAAGTAAAATTATGATGAGATATTTTAATATACCCATTTTATAGTCAAAAACACATAACATACACATTTTGGTAAAGGCATAAAAATTAAATGAAATCATACATATATATTACATAATACTTCATGAAGATGTAAAGATCATATACATATATATGAAATGATAATATACATCTGCATGTATCCATGAACAATTACAAAACTATATGTTTTTACTTAGAAAACTTTTTACTGCCATAGTTGTTTTTTATAAAAGCTAATAAAATGTAAAGTAAATAATAAAATTTAATAAATGATAATAAAAATTCTAACTCTTTAGAAATGAAGAAACCTGCTTCTAGACAACCTTTGAATTACAAAACGTAAAAATGAAATTACTTACAAGCAAGAAAGTCATAAAAAAGAAAACATCTCATCACAAATTATAAAGCACTGAGAGAAACCTGTAATCAAAAGAAAATAAGTTTAAATGCCTTCATTAAACTAAATAGAATATTACTATTTATCTCAAACAAATGTAAATTATATAACAAGATAAAAGGAAACTTAGAAGAGGAAACTAATAAATATAAAAGCTGAAATTAGTGAAATATAAACAAAAACAAAGAAAAAATAACAGTACAATGGGGAAAAAAAGGGTAAAGGGTAAATGCTGTATTAGGCTGATTAAGAAAGAATAACAGTAACAAAGCAAAATAATGCAAATATTGAGAATTAGTAGATTGTAAAAAGCTTTGCCATTCTGTCAAGATATTTTAAATAAAGGAAATGATCAAACATAACCTCTAAGGGAAAAAATTCTTGACTAAATGAATTAACATAAAAGAGATTATAAAAGTGATTCAGGTGATTAAAGATTACCATTAAAATGAAACATGAGGACAGGTGGAGTTACCTCTAATTTGTATCTAAATTTAAAAAAATGAATTTCATGTTACTTAACTATGTCAGACTATTGAAAGTGATGAATAGTTCTGAATTATTTTATGAAGACAGAATAACTTGAATATAAAAAATAATATATGTAATACCCCAAAGAAAACTATAGACAAAACTCTTTGATGGATATAGTTGCAAAATATGTTATCAAAGAAAATCCAATTATGCAAAGGAGGTTTAATAACAGTATTTCTGTGAACATAATGCAAACTATCACTCCATTGTTGGAGAAAAATAATATAATCATACCAATAGATTATGAAAAGTCCTTTGATAAAAGTCAGCAGTGAGTCCTAGTAAGAATCCTAATTAAGATAAAAATAGGATAAACTACTTAAAGGTAATAAAGATTTTTTTAACAAAAATGTATACCATATTATGAAAATGTCATTGTTATCCAAATTATATGTAAATTTAATGGCATTACAGCTAGAAATTTATTTTTAATGATTGGATCATATGATTTACAATTTGTATCAATTCTTGAAGACAATTAAAACAAAAGTAATAATAGAACACTTGCCTTTCCAAAAAGCAGAACTATAAAGCTACTATAATAAAATTGGTATGACTGGAACAAGAATTAGCAAATTAAAAAGTACAACAGTGAAATACTATCCAGAAATAGCTCACAGTGTATATTAATTTTTTATCATAACAAAATTGCTATTTCAATTCAATATGAGAAAAATGGTTAATTTAGTAAATGATGCTGGTGCAGGTGAATATCTAATTTAGGAGAAAATAAAATTGAACTTCTGTCTCACATCATATATTAAAAATTAATTTCATGAAATTTTTAATGACAATTTTATTTTTTAAAAAAGAAAAGTATCTTAGCAAGTTATTCAGATATTCAGTAGCATGATAGAGTCTGCCTCATAACAGCTCATTTGAGACAATTATGTGCATTTCTTCCTAACAACATATTCAGGAATATCATGTTGATAGCTTGAAACTGACCATGGTGGGAGGATTTATATTGCAGACATCATCAAATTCTACAAATCAGGGTTTCTTCTCCTCCTCCACCTGAAGTCAGTTGTTAAACATTTATCAGCTCACTACTGTGTACATCAAATCTTTCATCTAGGGATTAAAGAATGTCTGTATATATTCCCATTATCTAAATTTCGTAGATACTCTGCACTGAAACAGGAAAAATTCAAACTGGAAAAAAAAACTTGTCTATTTCTCTTTTTAATTTCATTAGTTGGTACCACATATTTTGTTATTGCATACCTGTTTAGGATCGTTGTGTTTTCTTGGATAATTGACATCTTTATCATTATGTAATGCCTCTCCTTATCTCTGATAATCTCCCTTTCCTGAAGTCTGTTCTGTCCAAAATTAATATAGGTGCTCCAGCTTTTTTCAATTAGTGTTATCAGGCTATATATTTTTCTATCCGTGTACTTTTAACCTATCAGAATCTTTATATTTAAAGTAGGTTTCTTGTAGCAGCATATAGTTGGGTCTTGTGTTTTTATCCACTCTGACAATCTGTCTTTTAATTGGTATATTTAGACAATTCACCTTTGAAGTGATGATTGATGTAGTTTGATTACTATCTATCATGTTTGTATTTGTTTTCTATTTGTTGCTTTTGTTCTTTGTTTCTCCCTCTCCTCTCTTTTATTGCCTTCTCTGAGTGTAATGAAGCATTTTATGTTATTCTACTTTAACTCCTCTTTTAGCATATCAATTTTATTAAAAAAAATTTTTTTAGTGGTTGCCCTAGAGTTTACAATGTGAATTTTTAACTAATCAAAGACCACCTCCAATAGCATTATACTACTTCAGATGTAGTGCAGGTAACTCTTATCCCTTGCCACCTCAATGCTATTTATTTTAGTTACCCATTGTTACTAATATTGCTTTAAACAAATAGGTATCTTTTAGATCAATTGAGAAGAAATAGGCTGGGTGCAGTGGCTTGCACCTATAATCCCAGCACTTTAGTAAGTGGAGGCAGGAAATTCACTTGTGACCAGGAATTTGAGACCAGCTTGGGCAAAATAGCAAGCTGTGTCTACAAAATATTTAAAAATTTAGCTGGATGTGGTGATGAGCATCTGTAGCCCCAGCTACTTCAGAGGCTGAGGTGGGAGGATCACTTGAGCTCAGAAGTTTAAGGCTGCAGTAACCTATGATCCCTCCACTGGATTCTAGCCTGGGTGACAGAATGAGACCCTGCCTCCAAAAAAAAAAAAAAAAGGGAAAAAATAAAAATATAGTTGCCTCCACTATTATTTCTCCTCCTTCTCCTCTCCTTCTCCTCCCCTCTCCTCCTCCCTCTTCCTCTTCCATCTTCCTTTAATGCACATTCAAGTTTCTGATCTATGATATTTTTCACTGCCTGTCTCTCCAGATTTGGGGGTAATGGTTTGTCTGCAACTCCAGTTCTCTAACAGATCCAGAAAAAGTTGTTGATTTTCAATTTGTATTGCTTTTTCTTGAAAGAATGGGAGTGATGGCTTCCAAGCTCTTTGCATGATGGAGCTTACACTGAAAGCTGTATGATTAAAAATGTTTGAGCATGTAAAAACACAAAACTTTTGTATGGCAAAAAGTACAACGGACAAAATCGATTAAAAAAAACAGATTGCAGAACTATCTATTTGTAGCCTAGATGGGAAGTAAGGGGTACATCTCTGTACAATACAAAAAAATTTTAAAGAGAGATGAGATAAAGATTTCCACACGAAACAAAAAAGTCTTACAGACAACGTAAAGACAAGGCAGACAAGAGAAGCAAAACACTGGAAATGTGATCAATTCACAAAAAACCAAATGGCCAATAAACACACCAAAATTATTAAATAAATGGTTAGGAAAGTGCAAACAAAAGCAACAAACCTTCAAAATTAATATTAACAAACTTGGGTACTCATATATATTCTGACAGAAATATGAATTGTTGTACCTATTTTGGAAAACAACCTGGCAGCAATCACTAAAATAAAAAGTCTTAGCCCTAGACAATTCACAAGTCACTATTGCATATCTATCCTACACAAATAAAAGCAAATAAAGATATTCTTTTGGATGTTTTTATTAGCATTGTTTTAGTGGCATGTAGCAATATGTTGCTCAGTGCTAGGGCAATGCCTAAATAAATTATAAAATATCCAAACCATGATTTATTTTAGTTATTTAAATGAACAAATGAATTAGAGCTATGCCAGTTGGCTTGGAGGAATTGATCTAAAGAATTTATGAATGACAAAAGCAGAATGTATGAAAGTATGTCAAATATGATTTCAATTGTGGAAAATAGTAAAAAATAATATGTACTTATATCTACATAAATATTTTGCCAAAGTTGCAGATCCTATTTGCAGTATGATTTTATTATGTTAAAATGAGCAACAAAGCAAAGGGAATTAAAAAAACCAACCCTATCTATGCATGCAAAGTTTTGTGTAAGTTTTAATAAACTAAGTGAAATGTTTAGAACGATACGCACCATATTGTTGACATGGCTTATCTCAGGAAGGTGCAATAGAGGAAGTGTCATGATACAGATGATAAACTTTTTTCTTGTACACCTTTGTATTCACTGATTTCAAACATATATTAAAGTGGTAATTTGAAAAAAATTCAAGTATACAAGCTCTAAAGAAAAAAAACCAATGTAAGGAAGGGGTCCAGTTTCAGTTTTCTGCATATGGCTAGCCAGTTTTCCCAAAACCATTTATTAAATAGGGAATCCTTTCCCCATTGCTTGTTCTTGTCAGGTTTGTCAAAGATCAGATGGTTGTAGATGTGTGGCATTATTTCTGAGGCCTCTGTCCTGTTCCATTGGTCTATATATCTGTTTTGGTATTAGTACCATGCTGTTTTGGTTACTGTAGCCTTGTAGTATAGTTTGAAATCAGGTAGCGTGATGCCCCCAGCTTTGTTCTTTTTGCTTAGGATTGTCTTGGCTATACAGGCTCTTTTTGGTTCCTTATGAAATTTAAAGTAGTTTTTTTCTAATTCTGTGAAGAAAGTCAATGGTAGCTTGATGGGGATAACACTGAATCTATAAATTACTTTGGGCAGTATGGCCATTTTCAGATATTTATTCTTCCTTTCCATGAGCATGGAACGTTTTTCCATTTGTTTGTGTCCTCTTTCATTTCCTTGAGGAGTGGTTGGTAGTTCTCCTTGAAGAGGTCACTCACATCTCTCATAAGTTGTATTCCTAGGTATTTTATTCTCTTTGTAGCAATTGTGAATGGGAATTTGCTCATGATTTGCCTCTCTGTTTGTCTATTATTGGTGTATAGGAATGCCTGCAATTTTTGCACACTGATTTTGTATCCTGAGATTTTGCTGAAGTTGCTTATCAACTTAAGGAGATTTTGGGCTGACATGATGTGGTTTTCTAAATATACAATCATGTCATCTGCAAACAGAGACAATTTGATTTCCTTGCTTCCTATTTGAATACTCTTTGTTTCTTTCTCTTGCCTGATTGCCCTGACCAGAACTTCCAATACTATGTTGAATAGGAGTGGTGAGAGAGGGCATCCTTGTCTTGTGCCAGTTTTCAAAGGGAATGCTTCCTGCTTTTGCCCATTCAGTATGATATTGGCTGTGGGTTTGTCATAAATAGCTCTTATTATTTTGAGAGACGTTCCATCAATGCCTAGTTTATAGAGAGTTTTTAGCATGAAGGGGTGTTGAATTTTATTGAAGGCCTTTTTTTTTTTGCATCTATTGAGATAATCATGTGTTTCTTTGTCATTGGTTCTGTTTATGTCATGGATTACGTTTATTGATTTGGGTATGTTGAACCAGTCTCATATCCCAGGGATGAAGCTGACTTGATCATGGTGAATAAGCTTTTTGATGTGCTGCTGGATTCAGCTTGCCAGTATTTTACTGAGGATTTTTGCACTGGTGTTCATCAGGGATAATGGCCTAAAATTTTCTTTTTTTGTTGTGTCTCTGCCAGGTTTTTGTATCAAGATGATGCTGGCCTCATAAAATGAATTAGGGAGAAGTCCCTCTTTTTCTATTGTTTGGAATAGTTTCAGAAGGAATGGTACCAGCTCTTCTTTGTACCTCTTAGAATTTGGCTGTGAATCCTTCTGGTCCTGGGCGTTTTTTGGTTGGTAGGCTGTTAATTACTACCTCAATTTCAGAACTTGTTATTGGTCTATCCAGGGATTTGACTTCTTCCTGGTTTAGTCTTGGGAGGGGTATGTGTCCAGGAATTTATCAATTTTTTCTAGATTTTCCAGTTTATTTGCATAAAGGTGTTTATAGTGACAAGGTGGCATTCTTAGCTTCTAGTTTAATGTAACCATTGTTTTAACTCCCTGTAGAGGCCGTATTTGATTGGAAACTAAGCTCTCTATACCAGCAGAAAACTGTTGGGCAGGGAAGGCAAAATCAGATCCAGCATACATGTCTATTTTGGTATGAACAAATGGCTGCCCTTTTCATGAAAGAAATTTGCTAATGTAATCAACTTGCCTTCAGATGGCTATCTGGTCACCCTTTGGAATGCCATTGTATCAGGGCTTCACAGTTTGTCTCTACTGTTGGCAGGTTGGGCATTCAATATTGATGTAGCCAGATTAACCTTGGCAAGTGGAAGCCCACATTGCTGAGTGTATCCATTCCAACTTTTCATTTTAGAACTAGGAACATGACTACAAGGTGGCTTGAGGGACCCACTGTAGATGGGCTGAGCCAAAATGACATGAATCGCCTGGCTTTCATACATCCCCTTTCTGAATGGTGAATCACTTTGCTGTTTTGTGTCTCCAAGAATTTGTGTCAGCTCAAAGCCAGTGTCTAGCAATCCCTAAGATGTTCAGTTATTTTTATTTCCCTAAAGCACAAGCACCCTGGTAAATGGTTCCAGGTTCTTCTGGAAAAGGCTAAATGGATATTTTACCACATACATTTTTGGCAGTGTGGCAGTATCCTTCCTCAAAGGGTTCAAACCTTCTCTTCATTTAAGCTGCTCTGAGTCTACAAACCACTCAAGTCTGGGAAGTGGTTAAGGAGCATGACTCTATTGTAGTGATTCAATTCAGGGCTCCATCTACCAGTCCTAACAATTTTGCTTATAAAAATCAAAGTAGACTTGATTTAGTAGGCTGTTCACCTGTATTAGTCCTAAGAATATAATTATTTAGCCACAAAGATCTCTGTAGGTCATACTACCTGACTACTATCAGATCAATGATTGTTGTGTATTATGGTAACAATGCCCACCTTGACCTTGGCAATTAGTGCCAGTAACTATTACTTGCATCATATGGCCCCTGCCACTTCAGAATCCCACCATTCTCGTTGCCTTCTCGGAGTCTGTTCCACTGATCCCTCTCCCAGCGTCATTCCTGGCATGCAAAAAAAAAAAAAAAAAAAAAAAAAAATAGCCATTAAAGAACCTTTGAAGGTTGCGCGTTTAATCCTCCCAAATGTATTTCTGAAAGACTTCGAGAAGGAGTAGATGAGTAGTGGAACACAAAAAAAATCCACTCTAGCATCCCTGTCTCCCTAAGCCTTTGGATACTGCCTTCTTCAGATCACTTTGGCCACCACAGGGACTCAGTTACAGTCAATCAGCTGACAAGCCTGTGATGGTTAATTCTAGATGTCAACTTGACTGGATTAAGGGATACCTAGATAATTGGTAAGGCATTATTTCTGGGTGTGTTTGAGAGGGTATTTCCAAAGAAGAATGGAATGTGAGTTGATGGACTGAGTGAGGAAGATTTTTCCTCCTCAATGAAGGCAGGCACAATCCATTTGGCTGGGTGCCTGGATAGAACACAAAGACAGAGGAAAGGCAAATTCTCTCCCTCTTCTCTCCTCTCTCTCTCTGTCTCTCCCTCTCTCTCTATCCCCTTTTCTCTCCTGGAGCTGGGACACCCTTCTTCCTCTGCCCTGAGACATAAAAACTCCAGGTTCTCTGGACTTTGGACTCTGCGTCTTGCACCATTGGTCCCCTAGGTTCTCAGGTCTTTGGACTTGGCCTGAATGATATCATTGTCTTCCTTGGTTCTGAAGCCTTTGGACTTGGACTGAGCCATGCTACAAGCATCCCTGGATCTCCATCTTACAGTCAGATTATCTTGAGACTTAATATCCATAACAGCATGAGTCATTTCCCCTAATAAATTTTATATTATATCTATCTATCTATCTATCTATCTATCTATCTATCTTCTATCTAATCTTTATATCTACCAATCTTCTGTGGGTTTTGTCTCTTTGGGAAACCCTGAATAAAACAAGGCTATTAGACTTATTCCTAACAATTCAAAATAACATATTGAATCCAAAATTACTTGTTAGTGCACTCATATAAATAAACCTAGCTGAATCCAACAGTGTATTTCTTTCTCCTTGTTCTAACACTCTTACAATCAATTCCCAAAGATATTCTTCTAGTTTTCACTAACACAAATTGTCAAAATATTAAAATTCTTTTGTGTGTATAGTATATCCTCCAGGATTAGACTTTGTATTTTTCTTAAGGTTTGAGTTCAGTTATAGGTTTAGAAGCAAGAGAGTTGATGGGGTGGCACTTGAGAGTCAGCATTCTTCCATAAGTCTACAGGTTCTTCAGTAAGGGAAGGTGAGTTTACTCTGACAGTGTAGGTTTCTACTGAGTGGAATTTGGGTGTTCATTTCAATTTATCTAAATAGCTCTATCCCAATCTTTAGGGTCTCATTCTTTCCCCATCAATGTTACAGATAAAGTACTGTAAGAGATTCTGAGGAGCCATACGTTTGATTTGCATTTTAATTCATCACTTGTAGTATCAGACTTTGGGTTTTGTTTTCAAAAACTTCAAACCTGCAGCTAAAAGTTATAAGGTATATTTTTCAGGATAGTCGTAGATATTTCACTTTCATTACTCAGAACTCAAGATAGAAATAGAAAGCCCTGACCTCATCATTTGCTTTTTCTGGTACAGTTAAAACTGGCAACCATCTCTTTCCTCTTTTTTTTTTGAGATGGAGTTTTGCTCTTGTTGCCCAGGCTGGAGTCCAATGGCATGGTCTCAGCTCACTGCAACCTCTGCCTCCCAGGCTCAAGCGATTCTCCTGCCTCAGCCTCCCGAGTAACTGGGATTACAGGTGTGCGCCACTATGCCTGATGAATTTTTATATTTTTAGTAGAGATGGGGTTTCACCATGTTGGCCAGGCTGGTCTCAAACTCCTGACCTCAGGTGATCCATCCATCTCAGCATCCCAAAGTGCTGGGATTACAGGCGTGAGCTACCATGTCCGGCCCTCTTTCCTCTTTGTCCTTATAATCTGCATTTTGATTATAACTTTTTAAATTAAAAAATTAGTGGGCCAGTTGCGGTGGCTCATGGGCTCACACCTGTAATCCAAGCACTTTGGGAGGCTGAGATGGGTGGATCACCTGAGGTCAGGAGTTCAAGACCAGCCTGGCCAACATGGTGAAACCCCGCCTCCACTAAAAAAAAAAAAAAAAAAAAATTAGCTGGGTGTGGTGGTGGGCAGCTGTAATCCCAGCTATTTGCGAGGCTGAGGCAGGAGAATCACTTGAACTCAGGAGGCAGAGGTTGCAGTGAGCCAAGATTGTGCCACTGCATTTCAGCCTGGGCAACAAGAGCAAAACTCTTTCTTAAAAAAAAAAAAAAAAAAATTATTGGGTAGCAGTAGGTCGCTGGTATGGTCCGAATGTTTGTGTTCCTCCAAAATTCATATGTTGAACTCCTATCTTCAAGGTGATGGTATTAGAAGATGGGGGCTTTAGGAAATGATTAGGTTATGAGACTGGAGCCCCCAGAAGGGTATTCATGCCTTCATAAAAGTGGCCCCCAAAAGTTCCCTTCCTCTTTCCACCATGTGAGGACACAATAAGGAGGCACTATCGGTGAAGAACTGGTCCTCACCAGACATCAAATCTGCTGTGCCTTCATCTTAAACTTCCCAGCCTCCAGACTGTGAGAAATTAAAGCTTGTTGTTTATAAGCTACCCAGTTTATGGCATTGTGTTATAGCAGCGTAAACTAAGATAGTCACCCAAAGCATAGGCATCCAACTCCAGGTAACTCCAGGTGATAATGCAAGAAATTAGTTTTCAAATATCATGGTCTATAAGTATCCTATTTATTACTGGCAATGAGGTTATTAGTGCTTTTAAATCTAATCACATTTTAGAACCCATTCCAGATTCCCATCTTTAAGATTCTGTACCCCTGGATCCACTTCAGTGCCAAAAGCTATGTCAGTCTGGGTTTGTTCAGAAAAGCTAAGGGACTACAAGGATGACAGAAATAAGTGTAAATCAAATTTATAAGTAAGAATTAATGTGTACACAAATTTGTGTGTAGCTGGTAGAGATTTGTCTGGAGGCCTGCAACTGGAGGATCAGAGAGACTTCCATTAATCACATCATTATTAAGCTCTGGCACTGGCATGAGTAAAAAAGCTTATAGGAGGTTTGTGAAACCACAAGGTGGGAGCTCGTGAGAGGTGTTTGGAAGTACCACAGTGACTGGAGTCATCATGTTTGATTTCCACAGTTTCCTTAGAATAATGGCTTCTGTTTCACTTCTGCCTTCCAAATAATTTATGAAGTCCTCTCATTGGCAAATTTTAATCTAATAACACACAGGGAAGGAATTTTGTGAAACAAAGTTTTCAGACTTGAATGGGAATAGTAGAAGTTGTATCAGGGTGTCAACAGACAATCCAGAACACCTAGTTCTTTCCTATCTCTGATATGGTTTTTCAAATGCTCAAATTCTAAAAAGTCCAGTCTTCCTTAGAATCACTCTAATATTTGTGTGTTGAATTTAACTACTACTTGTTGGGTGCTCTGTTTCATACCGTTTACTGAAATATGGGAATGCAGTGATGCACAAGTCACATTTCTTGCATTACAATTTCATAAGCTAACAGGGAAGAAATATTTGGCAACAAGTAAGCGGTATTCATTTAAAGAATGCTACAATAATGGTATCCACCAAGATAAGCAAGAAAAAATGGATGTTTGTTAGGAAAGTAAGGTTAAGAATGTCATTTTAATGAAAAGAAACAGGATGTAAATCAGCATGAGTTCTCAAAGATGACAAATTTAGAAGAAATTTAAGTAGATTTTATGGCTGGAAATTGAGTTCAAGAAGACAGCGGGGGAGATTATGTTGGAAAAGCAGACAGAGGTAAAGTCAAGAAGAGCATATACGGAAGATTGAACTGTTTTGTTGTTGTTGTTGTTTTGTTTTGTTTTGTTTTAGCAAGTGGAAACCAATAAAGGGATTTAAGTCCTGGAGACTTGTTTTGTATAAAATTACTCTTTGTAGCAACATAGCGGAGGAGTTCAAGGCCAGAGGTGGAAAGGCATTTTAGGAGGCAATTGCCATAGCCTAGGTGAAAATTATATAAAAGCTGTGTTAGTTGAAGTGTAGGGGGTGGTTTCAAATGGGGATCCACGTAGTTGATGGGATCTGGAGTTGTGCCCAGAGATGATCTGATGACTTTTCTCTATTTCTGGTTTGGTTGACCAGTTAAAAGGTAAAGGTCATTAACCAAATAGGGGCTCAAATTAATATGTACTTTGTAAAAACTGAACTCTGAAAAAATATGATACTTTTTGTTACTTTTAAATGGAACTATGTTTACAATTATAAAATGTACAAAGTATTCCTGTGTCTTCATGGCACATAAAAGAAAAATACTTAATGTCAAAATAAGAAATGCATGTGCAAATTTAGGTGCTCAACATGACCTATTATAATATCTGTCAAATAGAAAACCCTGGTAAATAGTATGCTGTGAATGTCACAAACCGTAGGCAAAGGTGTGGAAAATTTATGCAATGTAATCTGATCCTTTCATTTTATAAAGTTATATTGTATTTTAATTCTTCATTTCTAGTTTTCCTTGTTCTCTCTCTCTCTCTTTCTCTGTGCTTCCTCATTTAATTTGCAAATTCTGAGTTTACAATTTGTATGTTCATTTCATAGTTTTCTTTCTACGATAATCTGTAGTTTTGTTCAGAAAGTATACTTTCTGGGAAAATGAAGGAATCACTTAATCAGTAAATTAACCAAATAGAAACAACTGTGCTATCAGAAAGTAGTGATTACAGCACCAGATTAGGGTTAGGAGACCTGGGTTCTGGCCTCAGTTCTGTCACTTCAGCAGGTGACCAAATTCTCTTTGGGCTTCAGTTTCATTTTCTGAATGATTAATTACTTCTATTTTTGAACTTATCAGGCTGTATTTTAATACTTATCAAAATATTTATTTTCAGGAATGCTTTACTGGACAGTCAGCTTTTGGAGGGCAAGAAATTCATCCTAATTATTTTTGTGTTCCTAACATAGCCCAGTGCCAAGCATATGCTTAATGAATAGTGGTTGAAAGATTAAATAATTGATTAATTATCAGGAGCATGAAGGAAGGTTAAGGTCTGGAAGGTGCGGTCCAAACAATATCTGGAGTATCATTAGTACTCAAGATCAAGAAAAGACCAAAAAATGAGGTTTGAAAGAAAAATAAGAAAATCAGTAGTAAATTCGGATTACCTCAACTCCAGTAGAGCAAGTCAGCTGTTGGTATTAAAAGGCAAAAGTAGGCTTAATCCTGAGCAAAAGTAGTTTGCACCTGGCCAATTTTTGAGTTTTCACCAGTTGTGAGAAGTTCTAGGTTTGATAATGGAATGTAAAAAATAATTATTTGGAGATTCACTGGGATGAATTCAATAAATAAGTCATGAAGCACCTTTGCCATCTCATCATCTACCACTAAACCACAAATAGGCTTAAATATGTGAGAACATTTTGATATATATGTGATAACATTTTGATAGATTCTGGGATGTTCCCATTTGTTAGGTGGTCCTAGTGATGCATAGGAGAGTTAATGAATTGGTTTAGGCTGTTTTTCTTTAAACTTTAATTTTAAATCTACCCTTCAGAGTCAGAACCATTCTATGGTTAAATATCTAGCTAGATGCTATGGTTTGAATGAGTTTGTTCCCTCTGAAATTCATGTTGAAACTTAATCCCCAGTGCAACAGTATTAAGAGGTGTAGCCTTTAGGGGGGCTTAGTGATTGAATAGGGCTCCACCCTGATGAATGGGATTAGGTGCCCTTATAAAAGGATTTGGTGGAGGAACCCCATTTTACCCTTCTCCCATGTTAGGACATAGTGCTCCTTCCCTGCAGAGGATGTAGCAACAAGGCACCACCTCAGAAGCAGAGAGACAAGGCTCTCACCATCTGATACCTTGCTGTCAGACTTCTCAGCCTTCAGAACTATGAGAAATAAATTTCTATTATTTATAAATTACCCATTCTGTGGTATTTTGTTGTGGCAGCACAAATAGACTAAGAACCTAGGCTTCCACAAATAATTATTTAGATCATACCCTCGTAAGGGTGTCTGGCTGAGGCTTAAGGACCTACTTCAGACTCTGTTTGCCAAGTCATGACCATGGGAAGGGGAAAGGGGAAGATAGTCAGAGGAAGAGTTGTGTTTTGGAGCTGGTCTCCCCAAAAGGGACCTTTTTCTATCTTGCATAAGGGTACAGAGATCCTCGCCTTAATGGTACCAAAAGAATATCTAAAAATAAAAAAACAAGTCACCAGAGGAGATTCTGACTACAAAAAGTGCTCTAGGTTTTTTTCCATAGAATGCTCTTATTATTTATTATATGCCAGGCTCCCCAAGGCTAATGCTTGAGAGTATAATGAATCATTTTCAGTAGCTTTATGCATAACCTCTACATTACAACTTGGTACTCAATGCATTTTTCTGAAGGATCCACTGAGAAATAAGAAACTCATAAGTATGCATTGACCTGCTACCATGGGATATTACCCCTTGATCTTTGTAAGAAAACCTCTCCTAATTTCCATACCTTGGAGACATGTTAATGAATAAATGACTGATTAAAAACATTTCTTATTGAATTTATGTACTTCCTGAAATATTAGTTAGGTTAAAATTTTAGATGCTATTGAATATGTGATGATTTGGAGACTTTATAGGTGGGGTTGATTTGCAAACGTTATTCTCTCCAGTTATTAGTCTATGTCTAATTTTTGTGTTTCATTTTGATTTAAAAAATAGAACAGTTTCAAACCAGACAAATATATCAAAATGTTCTCATGTATTTAAGCCTATTTGTGGTTTAGTTGTAGATGAAATGGCAAAGATGCTTCATGACTTATTTATTGAATTATTGTCCCTATTTAAAACAAGGAATCTTAGAACTGGGAAAATCCTAGAGGCCATGTAGTCTAACTTCCCACTTCATGCAAGGACCATGTCTTTGTCCCCTGCCTGAATACTTTTCCATGAAAGGAGTCGGGAGAGGTTAGGTCACTTGTTTGTTCTCTGTTCTACTGCATTGTTGGACACTGATAATTCCCAGAAACTTCTTATTTTGAATTGAAATTCTGACTCACTGGAATCTATTATATTAGATTCCTCTTTGTCTCACTTCCTATTCCAGGTAGTACCCTGAGGTACTGGGCAATATTATCAAAACATGTAATATTTCACTAGGTCAAAACAATTCTAACTTGAGTTTTGTCTCTTCTAAACTAAATGGTCTTAGATCTGCTAACCATTCTACCATTTAAATTTCTGGCAACTCACACTTGTTTCTCTTCCTCTTTCTAGTCTTTAGTTTTGCAAAGACCCCTTAAAAGACTGCCTATGTTTGAATTCCAGTTCCCCTTCTTAGTAGCTGCATGAACTTGGACAGTTATTTTAACCTTTTTTTTTTTTTTGCCTCAGATTAGTTATTATAAGTAAAGCATTCATTTGTTTACCAAATATTTATTGAATATTTATATACCATGAATCACACAGTCTTTTAGATGGTTGAGAAACATCAATGGCTAAAATAAATATCCTTGCCCTCATAGAAGTTGTATTCATTCTTAAGATGGTTCCTGGCATATAGTAAATGCTTTGTGATGTTTGCTATGTGTGTATACATTTGTGTGTACCTGTGTATGAATATTATGTCCAAAGTAGTCAAAATATGACAGATACACTCTCACTAGTGCTGAAATACATTAGGATTACCACTTTATTTAAATTGGATGAATATTACCTTCTTTTGACATTATTTTAGTAGGTGGTTAATTAGTGCTTTTGTTAAGGCTAAGGTCAGCGGATTGTTTTAGCTATTATTTTTTCTAAATAACATTGAATGCTTTTATTAGCAAATATAAAAACTCATCTGTGTGTGGAATGCAAAGGTGTGGAGAAGACCAGAACCCTGTCTATGTGTTTTTGTGTATAGGACAAAATTTCCTTGACATAATGTCTACCTTTCTGCGGGCCCTCCTTTCTGTCTGCTTTGCCTTGATCCTACTGCCCACTTCTTCCCAACCCAGTTGATAAGCTGAGACCAACTGTTGAGCTGATTGTTAAAAATTCAGGAATTTTGCAAGCTGGTTGCAAGCTACTGTTGGTAACCTGAAAATGGCCACACTGGGAATATTTCATAGAAATCAGCAAAATCTACACATGAAAACTTTTCTTTTGCACCAGTTTACTCGTGCACCACTGCCCCAACCTGATGAGACTTGACCAGCATCTCATTATTGTGGTTTTAGTTACCAACTGAGCTTTACTTGGAAACTTACTAATAATTAGGCTCTTGTTTGGTATGTGTAACTGTATTTTCCATCTAGAATATTTGCATTTTAAGCAGAATTTTCTTTAAAGATGAAAAAACTTACAAAGCATATAGGAAAAAGGCTATGATGATGGGAAGAAGTTCCGAAGAATTTTCGTAAAGATATGAATCTTTGCTTTTGTTACTGATGTTTCTCAACCACCTAGACAATTATGTGGTATATAGTGAGTGTTCAATAAATATTTGTGAAACATATGAATGCTTTACATGTAAAGCATTTACATGTAATAAGTACTGTTCATTGAAACATAAAGAGGTTAAATAACTGATATCATGCAGCTAGTAAGGAGTGAAGTGGGAATCCAAACATAGGCAATGTTTTAAGGGGTTCTTTGCAAAATTAAAGGAATTGAAGCAGGTGATCTGTGTTTTGTTTGTGTTCTATTCTGTGTGATATCCCAAGGGGAAAGAAAAAAAGGCAGGTGATCCCATCAAATCTCTTTGTCAACTGGAACCTAGAGTATATAGAGTAATAATATTACCCAAGGAAAAGAGACTTTATCTGTTTAGTATTCCTATGAGGATGTTCCCTACAGGACTGCCCCTAGGGCATTTGAAGCCCCAGGTAAATATTTTCTGGAGATGCACTGGGGGTGTACAAACAATTTGATTCAATATATAATGTATTACAAAATTAATACATATATGTAAAATATAGAGATATATTGATGAAAATGTATAATAATGAGCAGAGAAGTGGTACTGAAATATTTGCTTATTTTCTGATCAGAGCACGTTATAATATTTTATAATGCCCAGTCATCTTTTCTTTTTGTTCAATTCCAGGAGCCATGTTCTTCATGTGCTTTCTTGTCAAATGTGTCCTTCTTGGCAAATTTTATATTTTCTACCACAAGAAAAATGTACTTGTACTGTTATTATTCACAATGTCATGGATCTTCAAACCTATTTGTATTGAAACACCACTGATCTTCTTGGTTCTATAGTTCCCTAATGCCATCTTGTTAGCGATGATTATGTTATTACTCAGGGTGCTGCATTCTCCATCATACCACCCAAGAATATGGAATTCTAAGGACTGTCTCAAATGTTATTACTGTGCTTGGGGGCTGATGACCACAAATGTAAATCTTTCACAGTGTATGCAAGAAAATATGAATAATAACATATTTTCTGGTTATGTTAAATGTATTATTTAGAATGTTATAGCGTAAATATAGAAGAACATATTCCAACCATGTTAAACTCTTCAGGCAATCATCACTGCGTTCCTATGACGTAATGTCTTTCAATGTTGATAACATCTCTGCTTTCCACTCGCCAACAACAGTAAGTAAAAAGCAAGGGACTCATGGGCAGAGCAAAAAGAAGGATCTCATTTGTACAAGGGATATTTGTCCTTTGTCCAGATCTGCTTAAGACTGACCCTGGAGAAGCCGGGCGCGGTGGCTCACACCTATAATCCCAGCACTTTGGGAGGCTGAGGCAGGTGAATCACCTGAGATCAGGAGTTTGAAATCAGCCTGACCATTATGGTGAAACCCCCTCTCTACTTAAAAAAAAAAAAAAATACAAAAATTAGCCAGGCATGGTAGCATGCCCCTTTAGTCCCAGCTGCTTAGGAGGCTGAGACAGGAGAATTGCTTGAACCTGGGAAGCAGAGGTTGCAGTGAGCCGAGATTGCGCCATCGCACTCCAGCCTGGGTGACAGAGCAAGACTCCGTCTCAAAAAAAAAAAAAAAAAAAAAAAAAAAAAAAAAAAAAAAAAGACTGACCCTGGAGAACACGACATCACCACATTAATTGGAGGTGAGACAGGTCATTAATTAAAATTGCCCACTGGTGTTGCAAAGCAATGCTTGAAAAAAATCCTTAGAAGAGATAGATGTGGCCACCTTGGAAGTGTGGAGCCTGCTGAAGAGGTAGAGTGATTGCCTTGAGTGCTAGCACTAGAGGGGAGGTACACAGGGTAAGTGATGCCTGCCACCACCTCCACCACTCTTGGGTACTAAAACTATAGGGAGCACCACTGTCAGTACATGCACAGGTGAGAGCTGATAATACAGGCCCAAACAAATGGCTTATCCCCAAGGGTTTGTGTTGAACTTTCAGAAATCCAGAGTCCTGAACTTGTCCTCTGTCTGACATGAGTGAGAACCACAAAAAAATCTGTGTGTAAGCACATTCTATGACTGAATCTCATGAGATCTAATAAAAGAAATATTAGGGCTTTCTATTGGGAGTAATCTGCTTTTAATGCTGATTTTCTTGAATTAGAACCGTGCCCTTGAACCACACAGCAATATCAAAGATGCAAGTCCCAGAGTTCTTCCAGGCAACTGGTCAATTTCACGTATAATATGGAGGATCAGAGAGTGCCTCAAAGAGAAGAAATGGAAAGCACAGCACATGTGGCACCCTAACTACAAAGCACTACCAACTCCAGGAAGTTCCAACTACCAGAGGGGAACTCGGACATTTTTGAGGACAGTATTTCTGGCAACGTGACCCACTTAGGATCTGGTGCTGGGAAGTAACACCTTGATGAGATAGCACAGTTGGTCTAAGCCAGCCCTGGTGATCAGAGAGAGACTCTGAAAATTTTGAGGCAGGTGCTTCTGGTGACCAGGATCCATGCAGGAACAGGTTTGAAGGCACTCTGCTGGAGGGGTGTGAGGTTTCAGGGTACCATGCCTGAGAAGCTAACTTCGGACAGTACCAAATTGTAGAGGAGGACTTAGAACATTTCAGTGAAGGGATTTCAAAGCATAGAGCCCTCCAGGACCACCTGAGGAGCTGGTCCTAGGTCAGGGTCCCTGCTTGGCTGAGTCTGAGAGTGGTACTGTTCCCTGGCTAATGAATTATTTAAAAGACTTTAGAATCTATGAGGCATGTCATCTTGGAGAATGCCATGTAACTTCTACAATTCTCTAGGATATTAAATGGAGATGTTTCACAATTAAAGACTCCTGCTGCAATAGGAGGTAACCCTGGAGACTTCACTTTTAGAGATCTCATCTATTATTCTGGGCCAGAAGTCCATGTTTCGCATGGGAAGATAGGACTTGGAGAACTGCCCTTAAAGCCCTTGATCTTTCTGCTGTGTCTGAGTCTGTTGATTACTTTTGTCCTTGAAATTATTGTAAAACTTAACATCCATTAAGATCTCTGGTTTGTTTAAGTCTGATTTGCCAATCTAAACTATACGTTACACACATGGGGGACTGGGTTGATGTTTGGGGGCATGAACCATTTACTTGGTGTCACATTGATTGCTTCCTCTTTTCCTTCACTCTGAAGTTGACAGACAGGTACTGAAGTAATAATTTTGGTCCCTTTTTTCTTTTTTGAAGGGGGATGGCTGGGTGGGAAGGCAGGTGGAGAAGAGCTTTCTAATTTTAAAATCTGGTATTCCGGGAGGAATGTAGTATTTTCTATTTACACAGCTAGCTAGCAAATAAATTTGGGAATACCTATCAATAGTCTATATTAAGAATAGAGATAAAGCACTCAAAATTCAAAGCATGCATCAACTCTATCAGAGTAAGTTATGTATTTCTTGTACTCCAGCCCTTCCTCTGTAAAAGAGAATTATCACAGCAAAGCCCACATTTTTCCAAATATTTTTGTTTTCGAGGCTACACATTTCAAGGACACATCATCTAAACAGAGGAATTGATTTGTCTGAATAGAATTCAGCCAGGATCTCAGAGTTTATTTGACTTCATAGAAGTCAGAGTGATCATATTTGGAGACGTGTGCAAAATCTTACGGCAGTGGGTTATCTTTTTTAATCCCAGAAAATAATTTACTAATGGGGTTTACCTGATGTGTAGTGTCCATTTTGAAGAACTGGCCTGAACCATAGTTATTAGTCATTATTTAATTTAGTAGTGTTTGCTGTAAAGATAGCTGTCATTTATTGAAAACTAACCATGTACCAGGCATTGTTTCAAGAACTTTATGTGGAATATCTCAGTTTATTTTCCTAGCAACACTGGAGATAGATACCATTATCCCCACACTACAGGTGAGGAAACTGAGATACAGGGAAATTAAATACTGTAGATTGCTCATTGTTACATACTTAGTAATTACTATGCGTCAAACAGTTCAGATTGATTTCAACATGGATCCAAACTTCAAGATCAGAATGGATGTGATACCCCAGACGTAACAACTAGATAATTATAGATGATTCCTCTCTAGCTATTTGCTTCTAGGCTCTAAGCTTAAGAACTGGATTCAAAGATGCGGGAGGGCTGAAAGAGTGAACCCAGGCCATCCTACTATGCAGCCATAAAAAAGAACGAGATCACGTGCTTTGTAGGGACATGGATGGAGCTAGAGCCCATTATCCTTAGCGAACTAATGCAGGCATAGAAAACCAAATACTACATGTTCTCATTTATAAGTGGGAGCTAAATGATGGGAACACATGGACACACAGAAGGGAAAATCACACACTGGGGCCTATTGGAGGAGGGAGGGTGGGAGGATGGAGAGGATCAATAAAAAAAACTAATGGGTACCAGGCTTAGTACCTGGGTGATGAGATCATCTGTATAACAAACCTTCATGCCACAAGTTTACTTATGTAACAAACATGCACATGTACCCTTGAACTTAAAATAAAAGTTAAAAAAGAAAGAAAGAAAAAGAACTCAGGGTATTATTTTTAGCTGCTCATTTTGGGGAGTATGGACTTAGTTATAAATAATACTTACTTTTATTTTTTTCTTTCAGGTGTACGACTTTCCCCCTCCAATTTTCAGGTTCACACTATATTCTAGAATAGGTATAGGAGGGATGGCTGGAAGGTGGTGGTAGGCAGTGAGTTGAATTTTGTCTTTTTCTCTTGTTCATTGGTCAATCACTCTTATTAAATACCTACATTATAAAATAATAGGGAGCTTTCAACATTTGATACAAAATATGATACTGTCCCAACCTTTATGCATTTAGAAATAAAAATAGAGAAAAAGTAAAGAGTACAGGAATAAAATGTTATGAATTTCTAAGAGCTGTATCCTAAAGCAATCCCAATATATGTCTAGAAAAAAATTTCCCTCATGGCTAACATACATCTTAGTATTATTTGTAGCCCACAAATATATTTAATTGTGTAAATATATAATTTTACAAACTTATAGGTTAGTATTTATCTTAAAGTTATTTTATAATCCTGTAATTTCACTTAAATTATGCATATTTTTATACTTTTGCAATAGCAACAGTATTTTTAATCCCTTCTAAATAATGTGCCTTTATTTATTGAAAAGCAAATGTAGTCTCTCATCAGTTTATAGTGGGTGAATGCTTTGTATTACATTTTAAATGTTGCTTTGGAAACAGGCAATTAGTTATAAACCAGGCCTGCCGTTGTCATTTACTGAGAAGAAACACTGATACGGAGTTCCTTCTTTTGTAAATTTGAGATAAGCTGTCCTCCCAAAGACATCAAGATAAGAGGAATCAATGCACATTGTCATTTTGACAGGCCGTATTCTCCTGTTAGTTTACACATCTGCTCAAGGAGGGAAAACTATCAGATACTTTTGCTGATAATGATGAACAAGAGAGGGAGTCTTAGGTTGGTATCTGAGGACAGCCTGTCAAGGCCCAGTAGAAATGCAATCACCTCATTCTAATGAGTGCCATTGCCCTACAGGGGGAGCCACGATGACAGCTGATCCTTCCCCTGCAGTTTGAAGTCCTTGTTAATGACCTAACTGTAATTCTCAGACCTGTCAACAAGGCTGCAGCACGATTTCTCAGTCCAGTGAGCTATTTTCATGTATGTGTTTTCAGGCCCTTCCCCTCTGTTTTGAAGTGACAAGTCTCTGTGGTAGTAGGAACACCAAGGACAATTTGGTTGCTCCCAGATGGTTTGGAGAAAGGGCTCGTTTATTTTAGAAGCTGAGAATCCCAGCTTGTCATCTAATTATCATTAAATAGCTCCCCTATTTCTGCCTACTTTTTCTTTCTAGGAAGTTAACTAATGCTGAGATTGGCTGAAAAAAAAAATACCCTATTACACACTTTCCTATTTTCTTTCCCTCTCGCATGTTAGAAAATATCAAATATTTTCTATTTGTTATTACATTAAAGAAATGCTGATGTATTTTCACAGACTTAATAATTAGAACTAATGTGTCGAGACCACAGGGATTGATTTCTTATTTTTATGTTTGACTTTTTATTCTTAAAAAAGATAATTTTAATACTTAGCAATTAAAACCAATACAAGTATCACTAGTAACAAAATACGATTGCCTCTAAGAGAATTTAGGTGAAACATAGACCATTTTTATCTAGGCAAAATAAAAACCAGAGATGAGGAGGGATTATTAGAATAATTAAAGAATCAAAAATTACATAAATACTTGAACTTTCCCTTGTAAAATAGAAATGTTGGTATGTTTAACTTGCAAAATAACTTAGACTTTCCCCTTTAAAGGCTAAATGAAATAACATGTGATAAGATTAAATAGTAAATGAAAGTATATCATCCCAGTGCTGAAACTTAGTAGGTGCTAAATAAATGTTGATAAAAGAATGATGGCCTCTAACTTCTGCTATTTTGGCTAAAGGTAAGATCTTAATTTATAATGTGGGTACTGCCTGAGTTTTATTGTGTTATTATGGTATTATAGGACTAAAATGACAAGGGTATGGAAAACCCAATGTTGCTGTTGTGGTTTTTATAAAGTAACTTGGATTTCTGGGTCATCGGTAGAACCCTGGCTTGTGTGAGTACTGACTCTGTGGACTGAGCTTGTCACATTCAGTGTTCCATCTCGTGGCCCACGGAGCTGAGAAAGTCTATGGCCTTTGGAGTGTAATGTCTTTTGGAATCTGATAGAAGGCTAAAAAAGCCCATGCTAAAGATACCTATGATAGAAGTGTGACAATATTATTTTTGTTCCTCCCCATTATTGTCCTTCTCATTTGCATTAATTCTGTTCAGAAGCAAAATATGGTGTAAGGAAGAAACCAATAATTGATTTTCAGTGTGTTTTGGACAATTACTACTAAAATTGATAAATTTATTATTTTGTCAGTATATTTGGTACTTCAACCAATAAACCCTATTGGATAGGCTCCAATAGGGATGTGCTTCATACCAATATTCAGTCCTTGAACACCACACGTTTACTAAAAAATAAAAATCATCCTGACAAAGAATCACCCTGATCTTTCTTTTTTCTTTAGATTACTGATATAAGGTGACTATGGTTTCTGAACCTGAATTTTATTTGGCTTTAATTCATTTTTGATAGCATAAAGGAGGAAACAGTTCTTTCTAAATTATTCATCGTGTTGTTTAACAAGTAGGCACCATACAATGTGATGGCTCCTGAAACTCCATTAGTCTATTGTGAAATACGTAATTATACACTATTATGAAAATAAGAAATTTGTATTACTCATATGTATCTGACAGCCTGCAATTAGTTTAGACTCTCTAATTAACATATGTTTTACTTAATGGTGAGTGATTATGGATTATCATTTAATTATACATAATTTCAAATACTCATCTTTTTTTGTGAATATTAGATACAAAAATAAGTGTTTGTCAAGAGCAAAATGATCATGCTTTTCTGTTTTGTTTTTGTCCAGTACCAAGAACATTATTATAAAATAAGTAGTAATAAAACAGCTTTCCTTTGAGTAAATTGCTGAATATTTTTTGCCATATATATTCTGCTATCATATTTATGGATGCCACTGTTCTTTTATATGAGTTGTTCATGAGTAATTTTTCACATAAAGAAGAATCAACAGTACAAAGAACTATGGAAGCTGTTGTGAGTTGATTAATTGAACCATTTTTTTTTTTTCTGAGTACTCATTCTAAATACCTGGGTTTCATCAATCTACCTTAATTAGAAGAATATATTTGTATAATCAGGTTACAGAACCAATTTTAATTTTTAATGTAATGGTGCCTGATCATCTTTGAATAGGTTTTTTTGTTTTTATATAATGCTTGATTAATTCATACAAGTTTTACTACTTGGTGGTTTTGCCATATCTTATAGATACATTTCACTGTTTAATAAAAGAATGCTGGAAAATATTTGCAAATTATGCATCTTATAGACAAAGTTCTAATATCCAGAATCTATCAGGAACTTAAGAAAATTTACAAACAAAAAAACAACCACATTGAAAAGTGGGCAAAGGACATGAAGAGACACTTTTCAAAAGAAAGCATACATGTGGCCAATAAGCATGTGAAAAAATGCTCAACATCACTAATCATTAGAGAAATGCAAATCAAAACCACTATGAGGTACCATCTCATGCCAGTCAGAATGGCCATTATTAGAAAGTCAAAAATAACAGATGCTGACAAGGTTGCAGAGAAAAGGAAATGTTTATAGACTGTTGATAGGAATGTAAATTAGTTCAGCTGTTGCGGAAAGAACTTTGACAACTTCTCAAAGAACTTAAAACAAAATTGCCATTCTATCCAGCCATCTCATTATTGGGTATATACCCAAAGGAATAGAAATCGTTCTACCATAAAGACACACGTACATGTATGTTCATCACATCAGAATTCACAATAGCAAAGACATGGAATTCACCTAAATGCCCATCGTTGTTAGACTGGATAAGGAAAATGTGGTGCACATACACATGGAATACTATGCAGTCATAAAAAGGATGAGATCTTCCCCTTCCTGTGTCCATGTGTTCTCATTGTTCAATGCCCACCTATGAGTGAGAACATGTGGTGTTTGTTTTTTTGTCCTTGCGATAGTTTGCTGAGAATGATGGTTTCCAGTTTCAGCCATGTCCCTACAAAGGACATGAACTCATCATTTTTTATGGCTGCATAGTATTCCATGGTGTATATGTGCCACATTTTCTTAATCCAGTCTATTGTTGTTGGACATTTGGGTTGGTTCCAAGTCTTTGCTATTGTGAGTAGTGCCACAAGAAACATACGTATGCATGTGTCTTTATAGCAGCATGATTTATAATCCTTTGGGTATATACCCAGTAATGGGATGGCTGGGTCAAATGGTATTTCTAGTTCTAGATCCCTGAAGAATCGCCACCCTGACTTCCACAATGGTTGAACTAGTATACATATTAACAAACCTGCACATTGTGCACATGTACCCTAAAACTTAAAGTGTAATAATAATAAAATTAAAAAAAAGTTTTAAAGCAACAATAACAACAACAAAAGGATGAGATCATGTTCTTTGCTGCAACATGGATGGAGGTGGAGGCAATTGTCTTAAGCAAACTAACACAGGAACAGAAACCAAATATCACATGCCCTCATTTATAAGTGGGAGCTAAACACTGAATACACATGGACTCAAAGAAAAGAACAACAGACACCGGGGCCTACTTGAGGGTGGAGGATGGGAGGAGGGTGAGGATCAGAAAACAGTATATTGGGTACTATGCTGATAACTGGGTGACAAGATAATCTGTGCACCAAACCGCTGCAACATGCAATTTACCTATGTAACAAACCTGCACATGTACTTCTGAACCCAAAATAAAAGTTAGAATAGAAGAAAAAGAATGTATAAATAGGAACAACATGAAGCATAAAAATCTGTTTCTTTCTCTACTTGCTAAATGAAATGACCATCACAGTGGCAAGCCCTTTGAAATACTTTTGTTTTCCTTTCAGTAAATCCAGAGTGAATCGGATTAGTGAATTAATATTTCTAAAGCCAGAATATCTTTATTGAGGTTTGTAATCAAAGGAAAGATGTTTAGTAATTTCTTGTAAAATCAATGTTGGTATTTATGACTTAATTTGCATTTTTGACAGAATACATTATTTTTTAATTAAAAAAACACAAATCCACATATAATAAAAGTATAAAGATTGTAATTAAGTTGGGGCTGTGTAGGTGTTTACTGAAAGTAATTAATGCCCTACAGTAGATTTTTTTTTTTTTTTGAAAGAGAGGGCTAGAGTAATCTGTTGTGGCTAAATTTGAAATGTAAGTAGCTTAGATAACTGTATTGCTTCTCTGTAAATTTTGATGAAACCTCAACTAGAATACTAGATTATTGGGATGTACTGAGTAACTTATTGCAGTAGGTGGAATAATGGCCTCTAATTATCTCCACACCCTAATTCCTGGAACCTGAGAATATGTTATCTTACAGGCGAAAGGAACTTTGCAGATGTGATTAAGATGTAGGATGCGGTGATTATTTTAGATTATCAGGGTAGGCCCAGTGAAATGACAAGTGTCTTTTACAGTAGAAGAGGCAGGCAGAAGAGAGTCAGAGGAGGATAAGACTAGGGAAGAACTAATAGGATAGATGTATATATGAAAGGGAGTTATTAAGGAGAATTGACTCACATGATCACAAGGTGAAATCTCACGATAAACCTTCTGCAAGCTGAAGAGCAAGGAAGTCACTGGTGGCTCAATCCAAGTCCCAAAGCCTCAAAAGTAGGGAAGCTGACAGTGCAGCCTTCAGTCTGTGGCCAAAGGCCCAAGAACTCCTGGCAGCCCACTGGTGTAAGTCTAAGGGTCGAAAGGCCGAAGAACCTGGAGTCTGATGTTCAAGGGCAGGAAGCATCCAGCATGGGAGAAAGATGAAAGCCAGAAGACTCAGCAAGCTAGCTTATTCCACCTTCTTCCTCCTGCTTTTTGTAGCCACACTGGCAGCTGATTGGATGGTGTGGGTGGGTCTTCCTCTCCCAGTCCACTGACTCAAATATTAATCTCTTCTGGAAGCACCCTCACAGATGTACCCAGAAACAGTACTTTGCACTGTTCATTCCAGTCAAGTTGACACTTACTATTAACCATTACAAGTCCATCCCTTGTCAACTTGAACCCATATACATCTCTTGAAATCATACTTAATCTCCAAATAAAGACAATAATAAGGTCATAATTACACCTAACATAATACAGCTATCCTTCGTACAACTGGAAGCTCGCTAATCCTTAACCTAAATGCTATTACATAAAGTTAACAACACTTAAATGCTGATATGAAGTCAATAAATCTTATGTCACATGATAAAGGAAAGAGAAAAGGAAGATATTTTCTTATACAAGTGTATACAGGCACAAACATATTCTTAACAAAATAAGGAGAAAATGCTCGAGACAATTATAGTCCTTGTTTCTGCAACTGGTCACGTGGTTGTAGCTGGTATTGATTAATACCTTCCACTACTACCCATTCTGTATTCTCTTTGCCTTCAGCAAGCACCTCAGCTGGTCGTGGTTTTACCTGGTGGAGTGACTCAAATCTTCCTTGTTGAAGGGTCTGGGTCATTTGTAGTTCTACCTGGATTGGGTTGATGTAGTTTCCCATTGACCTTAATCACAGGACATGGTAATACTAAGAGACACCCTAAGGGATCTCCAGTATTCCACACGTACTCTTCTTTACCTCCATTGTGGAGTAGTAGACTGGTTTCATCTTGATAGTCCAGGTCAATCACCCCAGCCAACACTGTAACTCCCTTCTTAGCCTGTTGACTTAGAGGTAGGAGGAGCCCGAAGTGGCCAGGTGGCAATGTTAACTTCCAGCTTAATGGAATCATTGTTGTGTCTCCTGGTGGCAGCATTCCTCCTTCTGGAACTGAGACCTCTAGGCCAGCAGAACATAATGTCATGAGAACAGAAAGCAAAATTTTGCTAGTAGGTCACTGGGGATGATGGTCACTGGTGCCACTTCCACTTCCATCTGTTGGTTCCTGGACCTATGAATCCTGGCTATGGGAGAAAAAGTACCATATATTGGACGCTGATTCAGAGCATCCACAGCCTTCTGGAGAACTCTACCACAGCCCTCCAAAGTATTGTCACCTAGTTGGTGTTGTAATTGTGACTTCAAAAGGCAGTTCCATAGTTATATCAATCCAGCTGCTTCAGGTTGTTGGGAAACATGGTAAGACCAGTGAATTCCATGAGCATGAGCCCATTGCCACACTTCTTTGGCTGTAAAGTGAGTGCCTTGGTCAGAGGCAATGCTGTGTGGAATTTTTCTACTTGGTAAGATAGAGCCTAAAATGAAATCACAGGAGTCTTTATAAGTGGAAGACACAAGCAGATAACAAATAATAAATCTGTGTTATTTAAAGCCATCAAATTTGTGGTAATTTGCTACTGCAGCAATAGAAATCTAAGACACTTATTAACCACAATAATATGACACTTACTACTAGTAACAGTAGAACAGCTGATATTTATTGACCTCTCACCATGTGCCCACAGCATAAGAATTTCACAAAAATTATCTAATTTAAATCTTCCAACAAAATTTTGAAGTTGGTGCTAACTTGTTAGCTCCACTTCAGAGATGTGTAAGTTGAGTCTTAGATTAAACTGTAAGTAAGTGGGTAGTGTATAAGCATCCAGGAAGTCTGAGTTCAGTAACTTCTCTCTGAACTACTTTCTATGTCCTTCCTGTCTGATTAATTATGGGTTAAGCAGAATATTCTTTTGGTTCAATTCTGGTTATTGTAAATCGCTCTGAAAGTATGTAGAATGATTTTCTAAGTTTAATATTCACTTAAGATTAGTAAAATATAATAAAGGTAATCTCCTCCTTCTTTTATAAATGACCATTTCATAGTACTTCAAGATTATAATTCAAATCATAATTTGTGTGGGAAGTAAATGTCAGGATTGGATTGATACTGCACTGATACTAACTCAGGATTGGGTTGAGTCTTAATCTTCAAAAAATCATCCTTTTGTAGTGACGTTGTTTGCAAAGGACTTTTTCTTTTGCTTAACTTCTCCTATATTTTTCTTAAAATCTCTACATTTTTTAATCTTCCAGAGTTTTCTATTTTTACATACTTATTTGCCTTCTAAAGCTGATTAATCAAATCTATGTGCTTTCTCTAAATAGGCTCCCCCCACCCAGTTTATATTGTGTACAGTTGTGGACTAAAGTTATTTTTCTTGGACTCATTTCTCATTTTCTCTATACGTTTTAATATGTTAATATCATTAAACTCCTGTTTTTCATTTAGATACTTATCTGATGATGACAGCTATTCCTGTATAAATTGCACAAAAGTTGTTCTGAATGTATCTTGATGATGTTCTTGCTGTACAAGGCAGAATGTAAGGTTTGTCCGTGTTCACTGAATTCTTCCTCTACAGAGCTTAAGGGAATCACTGATTCCAACTTCTTAATACTCACAGAAGTAAACAATAAACAAATCAATATGGCTAGGTGCCGTGCCTCAAGCCTGTAATCCCAACACTTTGGGAGGCTGAGGCGGGAGGATCACTTGAGGCCAGGAGTTTAAGACCAGCCTGAGCAACATGGCAAAACCCATCTCTACTGAAAATACAAAATTAGCCTGGTGTGGTAGTGCACGCCTGTAGTCCCACTTACTCAGGAGGCTGAGGTACAAGAATTGCTTGAACCCGGGAGGCGGAAGTTGCAGTGAGCCACTGCACTCTAGCCTGGGTGACAGAGTAAGACTCTGTCTCAAAAATAAATAAATAAATAAAAATGATCAACTGCAAATGTTGTGTCTTAGAAGTTAAGGAGTGATGATAATAATTATGTATTATGTTACATAGACTGTATAATAATAGTTATTATTATTATGAGGGGAGTCAAAAAACCTACATTGCCTAACGTTGCTCATGTCTCCAAGGCTCAAAGATATAAAGCAGTGTCTAGAACTCTTACATGATTCTTCAACCAGCATCCTACCACCACTGCAGGTTTATAAGAAAAGGAGAATTACAAAGGAGAAGGGCAGGAAAAATGAAACAAAACAAAAACTTACAAATATTTTGTATTTCGACTCGAAATTTCTCTGTGGAAATCTAATTCTAATGAGTTGGTTAATTATTGGTTCTCAAAGTGTGGTCCCTTACCAGCAACATCAGTATCACCTGGGAATTTGTTAAAAACACAGAAGCTCCAGCTCCACATCAGACTTACTGAATCAGAAACTCTGGGGAAGAAGCTCAGAAATCAGTATTTTAACAATCCCTCCGGGTGATTCTGATGCACACTAAAGTTTGAGAACCAGTGGATTCCATGATGGGAGAGCCAGGAGGAGCCTCTGGCAAGAACTGAAGTCTAGTTTAAGTATTTTTTATGATGCTTCCCTTTCTGTAGACTGTACTCCAGCTCTCTGTTATCCTTCCATTGGAGTGACCTACAAGGGCAGGGAAAGAACCTAAGAACAAGCCAAAACATACAAAAACAAACAAACAAAAAAATTTAAAAGACTCTAATAAGAAAGACGTTATAGGCAGAAGTGCTTTAACTTCTTTTCACACTGGACTCTTTGCCCCAACACAATGGACCAAAAGGGTGCTCAAAGTTGGGACAGTTGGAGATGTGATGCAATCAAGTAGCCATTTTAAGACATGCTCTTAAACATTAGAGAAATAATTTAAAAATGCTGCCAATTAATTCAGATTTCCATAGTGGACAGTTTTACTCCTAAGAAAGTTATCACCTTTAAGTGAACAAACAAGGGAAAAATCACTCTCACTGGTGCCAATGTATCTTTAAGGAGTACTTTTGTGACTCTTCTTGCAGGTTACACTATACAACTATAGTGTACTCCCCAAACCCTGAGGCCAGTTCCTTGATAATTATAGTTAGCTCAAAATTTGAACCTGAATATTGCATGGCATTATGGTATTTACTAATTTAAGTATCTTTATTCTGCCCCTTAAGATGTTATCTGCTTTGAAAAATTGCAATCTGATGACAATTCAAATATTTAAAATGCTATTCTATGTTCAATGCATATAATAAGTTACTTATTTTAAATTTAAATGGAACTGTACGATATTTATTAAAAGAAAATTTGTTTCTCACTGCCACCACTAAATAAATATTAAACATCTATTTTCAAATACCAGTGGAAAGGGAGTCACATTTTTAGCTTTTCAGAGATGTTCACGTATTTCCATTTGTCTTTGTCAGGGATTCCTGTGAGCATTCCTCTTCAAGATGGAAGAAAAAGGGAACATTTCACAGCCCCTATGGTGCAACGTCTGCCTGTAGCCAACAATACAATCTGTGAGTCTTTTCTTGGTACCCAAATTGTTCTGTGGAAGACTTTTTCAAATTTTCAAGAAATAATATTAGCAAAGGACTTTCCCGTTTTGGCTGAAGTAATGCAATAGTTTCCTACTTGATCTCCCTTATCTCACTTTTTCCCCCTCTGACCCACCCTTCTACTAGATAAGTCTCTCTAAAACTTTTAAAACCTTCATCAGATCCTTAATAATTTTCATTAGCTGTGGGCTAAGCCATTTCAACTTCATACTGTTACATATAGGTTTTGAAAAGCCCATGAGCACAATATGTGTATTCATGACAGATGCAGTGCTGTACCAGGAAGTACATAAAGCCACAGGAGAAGCATGGTGCATCTTCTTGGACTGTCATTTTTATTCAATAACAAAAATCTAAAAATCATTTTTACATTAATACACATTCCGTTTTTTATAATGACTTTTTTAAAATTTTTTTTTTCTTTTTTTACTTTTTGAGACAGTCTTGCCCTGTCACCCAGGCTGAAATGCAGTGGTGCCATCTCGTCTCACTCGGCTCACTGCAACCTCTGCCTCCCAGGTTCAAGCGATTCTTGTGCCTCAGTCACCCAAGTAGCTAGAATTACAGTCATGCGTCACCATGCCCAGCTAATTTTTTTATTTTTAGTAGAGACATGTTTCACCATGTTGCCAAGGCTGGTCTGGAATTCCTCGCCTCAAGTGATCCGCCCACCTCAGCCTCCCGAATTGCTGGGATTACAGACGTGAGCCACTGTGCTCAGCCCACAATTACTTTTAAAATAAATCGAGAGCCTTTTATACTTGTGTAAGACTTCTTTGAGCTCTGTTTTACTTCTGTAAAAATGTGTGAGAAGAATGACACTGTACAAACTCTCCATTCTGGCTAGCCGTGCTGACTTCGGCATTATGTCCCGTTAAGGCTCTCTAGGCTCTGGTTCTCTTGGTAGCCTCCACTCACCAGTGTAAGTCCTTGATCTCTTCTTTATCAGGGGGATTTACCATACCTATACTGCCCAAGAGTAAGTGATTTGATCTAGAAAGCTTGCAGCTTCCTTAAACTCTTCTAGGTAGCCAGATTCACTTAACTTTCTCAATGAGCTTGATTTGGCCCTCTTGGAAAAGCTACCGAACTGACAGCTGCCATTGCAGGGGTGCGAATGATGCCTCCTAATTATTAAGATTCCTCCTCTGGATCATGGCTGGAGAGAATTCCTAAACAAAGTATACCAAGGTGTATGTTTAAAAAATAAGTTTAAATATGTGTAAAAGAGAAGTAAGGTAAATTCCCAAACGAAGGACGAAGAGATAAGTACATCTGTAGAAAACATAAACATGCTGCCAGATATTTCTTCAAGGATTGATTAAAGAGCAAAAAACTTTTCTGAGAAAGTCACTCGCCATGCCATCTAGCTTATAACCAGGAGACAAAACTAGAGAAATATTGGTTAAAGAAAGATACGTTAAAACAGTGAGTCCTTTACCTAGGAGGAGAGTGCTGTGCTGTGGGGGTTATTAAGAGGCTTAAAAAATTCAACTTTATGAAAGTAAATCTGATCTACAACAAATATATCACGTTAAATATACAATTTGATGAGTTTTCCTAAATATATACACCCAAATAATCTCTCCCACAATCAATATGTATAATATTTCCATTATCCTCCAAATTTCCTCATCTGTTTTTGTAGTAAATCTCACTCTACTACAGATCCTGGGCAACTGTTGATTTGCTTTCTGACAATATAGGTTTTTTTTTTTCTCTTCAAAAATCTCATTTAAATGGAATCATGCAGTGTCTGTTTTTTTGTGTCTGTCTTTTTTGCTTAGCGTAATGTTTTTCAGCTTCATCAATGTTGTTGCCTACGTTAGTATTTATTCCATTCTATTGCTGAGCAGTAGTCTTTTGAATAGATATACCACAATATATTTAATAATTTACCTAGTGATAGATATTTGTGTTGTTTCCAGTTTGGAGCAATTATAAATAAAGTTTCCATAAATATTCATATACAAGTGTTTTGTGAACATATGCTTTCATTTATCTGTGTAAATATACTGGAATAGCAATATTGTATGTCATGTGTACGGTTAACTTTATAAAAAATTGTCGAAATATTTGCCAAAAATGATGTGCGAGTTTACACATCAACCAGCAATACGTGAAAGTTATAGTTGTTCCACATTCTTTGTAACATTTGATAGATATCATTAATCTTTAAAATTTTAGCATTTCGCCATGTTAATAGTATCTTTGGGTGGTTTTAATTTGCATGTCCTTGATGACGAATCATGTTGGGTACCATTTCATGATCTTATTACCCATTCAAGTATTTGCATGTGATATGATAATCTGTTCAAATCTTTTCTCTATTTTTGAATTGGATTGACTTACTTTTGAGCTGTGAGAGTTTTTAGAATATTCTGTATACAAGTCCATTATCAGATATATGTATTGTGAATATTTTTTCACTTCCTTACTGTTGTATTTTGAGGAATGGAGGTTTTAACTTTGATTAATCCCAATTTATCATTTTTTCATTGTACTTTATGAGTTCTAATAATTGTTTGCCTACCTTATGCCTATATGTTCTTCCAAAGTCTTTATAGCTTTACAATTTTAGGTGTGTGATTTATTTTGAATTAATGCTTAGAATGGCTCATTCCAGAATCATTTGTTGATAAGACTAGACTTTTCCCATTGAATTACCTTGGAACTGTTGTTGAATGGGATGCTATTTAGGTATATTTCTGAACTTTGTTTTGTTCCAACGATGAATATAAAAATCCTTATGCCATTGCCATATTTTCTTGATAAGTCTTGCAATCAGGTGGTACAAATCCTCTTTAGTTTTTAAAGCAGGTAGCATAAATGTATTCTTCTTTTCCAAAATGTTTTGACTATTCTACGTCATTTTGATTTCCTTATAAATTATGAAGCCAGCTTGTCAATTCCTTTAAAACTGTTTGTGTTTTATCTAGAATTGACATCTTAACAATGTTGAGTCTTAACAATACTGATCCAATACTTTGATATGTCTTTTCATTTATTTAGTTCTCATTTAGTACATCTCAGCAATGTTTTATGGTTTTCAGTGTAGAGGTCTTGGGCATTTAAAAATTATCTGTAAATATTTTCATGTTTCTGAATGCTATAGGAAATAATAAAAATTTTATTTTCCGTCATATAGAGTTACAATTGCTTCTTGGATTTGTTTACTAAAACCTTGGTAAATTCGTTTAGTTTTAGTACCTGTTTTATAGTTTTCTTTCCACATAAACAACCCTGTTTTCTGAGATTAATGACAGTTTTTTCTTCCCTTTGCATTTCATATGCTTTTATTTTTTTTCTCTTCTTGCTTAATTGTATTTACTAGAACCACCAGTAGAATGTGGAATAAAAGTGGTGAGAACAAACTTAAATTGCCTTGTTCTCAATCTTAGGGGAAAATCATTCGGTCTTTCACTATTAAGTTTGCGATAACTGCAGGCTTTTCATAGATGCCCTGTGTCAAGTTGAGGGAGTTTTATTTCATTCTTAGTTTGCTATTAATACCAAATTTATATAAATGGGTGTTAAGTACAGAGAAATACAGTTATGAAGATCATCATATTTTCCCATTTTATTTTGTTAATATGGGGAAAACATTAATTTTTAATTGTTAAGACATCTTTCAATTCTTGAAACAAATGCCACTTTGTCATGATATAGTATGTTTTTTATATATTGTGCAGTCGATTTGATGTTTTTAAAAGGACACTGACTGGTTTGTAATTTTCTTTTTTGTAATGTTCTTGTCTGGTTTTGGTGTTAGAGTAATTCTAACATCATGAAAGTATTTGGGAAGTGTTCCATTCTCCTCTGTTCTCTGAAATAATTTGTATAGGATTGTTATTATATTTTTCTTCAAATTTTTGATAGACTACATGTGAAACTGTGAATCTGAAGTGTCTTTATGGGAAAGATTTTAACAATTCTTTCAACTTTTTAATATGTATGTGGCTATTCACATCTTTGATACTTTCATGTTTCAATTTTGGTAATTATATCTTTCAAGGAATTTATTTATTATGCTAACCTGGCATAAAGTTGTTCAAAATGTTCCCCTAATATTTAATGTCTCTAAAATCCACAGTGATATGCCACCTTTTATTACTGCTATGGGTCATTTGTGCTTTCCTTATTTCTTCTTGATTTATCTAATTAGAAGTTTATCAGTTTTAATGATTTTTCTAAATAATAAACCATTAATTTTCCATTATTATTATTATTTTCTTAATTTTTATTTTCTTAATTTGCTCCTTTCTAAGCTTTTTAGGATTAAAGCTTAGATAATTGATTTTAGACCTTTTTTACTTTAAATGGAAATATTTAAAGGTTTCCCTTTAAGAACTGCTTTATTTATATCCTCTAACTATGAATTCTTCTTTGACCCCTGGGTCATTTAGAAGAAGGTTGTTAATTTTCAAAGTATTTGGCACTATTCCATGAAAATATAAACATTGATTTTTCACTTAATTATATCATACCTAGAGAACCTGTTCTGTGTGAGTTTAGTCTTTTTATTTATTGAAACTGCTTTTATGGTCCAGAAGATGATCGACCTATCTTGGTGAATGTTACATACGTATTTGAACTATTGTTGGGAAAAGATATTCTGTGAATGCCAGTTAGGTCACATTACTTAAAAGTGTCATTCAATTCTTCTTTGTATTTAATGATTTTTTAAAATTTAGTATTTCCAACAATTACTGAGAGAAAAAGTGTTTAAATTTCCATTCAGAAATGGTACAAATTATGTCCTCTTGCTAAACTGCCTACCCCTTTTATTGCTATGGAATTTCTCTTTTTATTCCTGGTAAATTTTTTTGTTCTAAAATGTTTCTTTTAGCTAGGAGCAGTGACTCATGCCTGTAATCCCAGCACTTTGGGAGGCCGAGGCAGGTGGATCATGTGAGGTCAGGAGTTCGAGACCAGCCTGGCCAATATGGTGATAACCTGTATCTACTAAAAATACAAAAATTAGCTAGGTGTGATGGTGCATGCCTGTAATGCCAGCTGTTTGGGAGGCTGAGCCACGAGAATCAACTGAACCTGGGAGACAGAAGTTGCAGTGAGCTGAGATCGCGCCACCACACTCCAGCCTGGGCAACAACGTGAGACTTCATTTCAAAAACAAAAAACAACTTTCTTTGTCTGACGTTAATATAACCACTCTTGATTTCTTATGATTAGTGTTTTTGTGGGAATACCCTTGTTCACCCTTTTACTTTTAATCTATGTATATCTTTGTATTTAAAAAGCATTTCTTGTAGACAGGCAAATATCTTGGTCTTGCTTTTGACCGAGTCTAATAATTTTTACCTTTTAATTGGTGCATTTGGTCTACTTATATTTAGTGTAAAATTTGATATAGCTGAGTTTAAGTGTACAATAATATTTATTTTCTATTTGTACCATTGCTTTTTGTTGTTGCTCCTTTGTCCCTGTTTTCCTGCCTTTTTTGAATTGAGTAGTTTTTGTATTTCATTTTATATTCATTATTGAATTATGTTACAGGCCTTTATTTCATTTTTAAAAATTAATTGTTTTTGGATTTACAATTAGCTTCTTCATCTTATTAGAAGCTATCTCAAAATAATACTTCACATATATTGTAAGAACCTTAAGAAAGTTTACTTCTAATTTCATCTTCCATCCTTTATGTAATTGTTGTCATACCTTTTATTTCTACATATATTATAGTCCTGTAATAGTTTACTATTTCTTCATTATTTATCTTTTAAATAAATTAAAACGTGAATAAAATGTCATTTATATTCACATACATAATTAACATTTCTAAAGCTCTTCATGCTTTATGCAGATCAAAATTTCCATTTGAAATCATTATTTTTTCTTTCCAAATAACTTTTTTGCATTCCTTGAAGTGCATATCTGCAGGTGACACATATTTCAGCTTTTATTTGTCTGAAAATGACTTTTTTCTTAATATTTCTTTTGCTGATTTTTAAATTCTATGATAACAATTTATTTTTGTGTGTTTTGATGGCACTTTGAAGATGTTCTATTTTCTTCTGGCTAGCATTATTTTTTAACAAGTCCCTAGTCATTCTTGTCTTTTTTCATGTGCATGGAATACGCCTTTATTTCTGTAATTGCTTTTAAGGTTTGCTCTTTTTTATTATGCCTTACTACCTTGATGTAGTTTACTTCATACTTCATTTTTTTCTTGCTTTTGAATGACTGAATTTCTTGGATATGCGGATTTATAGTTTTCTTAAAATATGGAAAGTCTCTGGATATTATTCCTTCACATATATTTTCCTGCTTATATCCCTTTCATCATTTCAAGTACACATATGTTAGACCATTTAAAATTGTCCCAAAAGTCACCATGGATTTGCTTATTTCCCCTTTAGCCATTTCCTCTCTGGGCTTCGGTTTGGATATTTTCTATTGCTATGTGGTCATATGTACTGATTTCTTTTTAGCCTTGTTGAATCTCCTATTAAGTTTGTTCAGTGAATTTTTCATTTCTATCTAGGGTATGCTTTCTTAATTTAGCTTCACTTCTACTGTACTCTGAAGAGGTTTCTCCATTCTGGCTGATTAATACCTGAGTGCCTTCCAGTCCAGTTTGATCTCTGGGAATTGTTCATTTTATAGCTCTCTATTGGCTCTTTGCTTGGCCTTTGAAATCCAATCCTATGTTTGACAGCTTAGTATTTAGAAACAGATTCTAGGACCTCCCCCCAAACCCCATGAAAGTTTCTGGAAGTCTCCATCTCTGTATCTTATTCCTTTTTGTACTTTGCCCGGCAAATTCTGGTGGCCTCAGCAAACCCAAACCTTGATCTCTGCCTAGTGAGTTCAGTGAGATCCCCAGGCTGCGCTCGGTTTCCCCACCATGTGCTGTGGGTTGTGATGTTCCTTCAGGCCAAAACCCAGGAAGATTGAAAAGCCTATCTCACGTATTTTCCTTCTGTCAGAGATAATAGCGTTCAATTCCCTAGAGCAGTTGTTTTATATATTTTTATACATCCTCTCTTCCCACCAGTGTTCTGGCTGTTACAGAGGGAGGGCAAGACCAACTTACTGATTTTAATGTGGCAGAAGCTTTGTGAGCAATTTTAATTGATCTTTTTTCTAAAATTGAATAATTTCCTAGTTAAAAATAATATGTGTGTATGTATGAAAGGACTTACAGTGGTAACGCATAAGACTTCTTTTAATGTCTGAAAGTGACATAAATGCTACGTAAAGGGAGAACTTATAAAATGTGTTTGGTAACAAACAGGAGAAGAAAACCATTTTATATTTGCATCTTTTCAAGTTGAGACTGTTTAGTAGACTGATCATTTAATTGAAAATGTTTTTTAGAAATTCCTTTTTTCTTTGCATTTGTAAAGGAAAACAATGGGAATGGAAATAAAAGTAGATTGGCCACTCACGTTTTTCAAATTTGGGGAAGATTGATATCCAGATTACTGATTTGTATTGGAGGCATCAACTTTTCTACATTCTGATTTGATTCCCTGATATGTTGGATGTACATTTTGTTTCAATATTTACATCACTTCTGCCATGTTTTGTAATGTCTGATTGGATATCTGATATCATTTTGATGCTCTTTTAACCTCTTTATACTTTGAATCTCACAGAGTTATTATTTCTAGGAATTGGTGGTGGGATCAATAAAACCATGGGAAATTTAGAATATTGCTTTTCTGTGGACTGTTCCTCCAAGGACAAGGAAATCAATCAAAATAAAAAAATTTCTTACCACATTTATCTATAAACAGAATGTGCTGAATTGGAATAAATCTTGGGTCAATTTAACTGAGACATTGTGATTCTGGCCTCTGAACTTTTGTCTATGAATTCTGTCTTTCTCTCACTCTTTGCAGATTTTAATTACTATCTAGGGTCCAGCTAAGCTTTCATTTCATCTTGTAAGACTTTCCTGACCACGTCAGCGCACGTTGATTCTCTCCTCCTAAATTCTTAAAGGATTTATGACTTGTATGGAATTGACCATATATTAACTTGTTACATATTCTGCATATTATTTTATGTAGTGTTTTTGTTCCATCTTCATGTGTGTGAAGGTAATTACTATCCATTTTTTTCTCATTCACTGAATAATTTATTAGGCATCTACTCTGTACCAAGCCCTGTGCTAAGAGATAATATATAATGACAAAGTAAATCGATATGGTCTCTGCCCTTATGCAGCTTAGAGTGGCAGAACTATGTTTCAAGCAGAATATCTGCAAATGTATAATAATATGATCAGTTATTTGATAGAAAGGAACTGGGTTTTATAAAAGAAGAATATTAAGCGACACCTGGTTAATTTGGGGTGGTTAGAGAAAGTCTCTTTATCAAAGGGATAGATGAGCTGAGATATGAAGTCTAGGAGATAGAAGAGTATTTAAAAATAGAAAGACCTATGTCCTCAAGAGTATAAGGCGAAGGTAAAGATGTATCAGAATAGAAGCTCTCAAACTTCACTGTTAATCAGAATCATTTGTGCATTTATTAAAAATGCAGATTTCTGGCCTTCAACCTCAGAGATTCTGAGTCAGATTTTCTGCATTTTTATAAGTAACCCAAGTGATTCTTTCTGATGTAAGCAGCTGTAGCTCCTGTTTGTGAAATACAGGTCTAAGCAATCAATGTTTTTTTTCTTTTCTTAAAAAAAAGTTATTGGAGTAATGAAGCTGAGCAACTACATACAGGAGGAACAAGCAGGAATATAGATGACTCAATTGAATAAAATGTGTAATGCTCTTTTAGACCTATAAGAATTTGTTGTACAATAGAATATGGATGAAGGCCTGAAATATTAAAATTTTAGCTATTAAACTCTAAATTACAAAAGTCTCAACTTGGTTTCTTAACATCAAGGAAAACGTAACATGAGTTACCTTTGAAGACATTTACTATGCCTCATAGAACTTCTCATCCTGCACAGTGTTTTGTAGAGTACTTGTCACAGAATTGATGATTTATAAATATTGAATGCATGAATGAATACATTAATGAATATTTTATGAATGCCTCTTATTTTGCTTTAATATTTCCCAGGACTCTTATCACCTTCTACCACACAGCTTGGAGGAGAGTGAGGGTCTTGATAGCTCTAGTGACTGGTATATTACCTCTTGAAATAATTTGAATAAAATAATGTCTGGAAGAGAGCAAAGATTAACCCAAAGAAAATTATCTTTAATCTATATTTTCATAGCATTTCATCAATATTTCTATTATGCACATACATAAAAGTAACCAAAATATAGTCTAATATATGTTATTTCTTTCTAACTGAACTGTCAGCTCCTCAAGGGCGGGAACTATGCCTTATTTGTCTTTAATAAGTGTAGAGTCATCCATGGTGCCTTTTTTAGTTAGTGATTAAAGAAATTTATGTTGAATTGAGTTTAATTACAATGTGATATTGTAAGTATTTTGGCACTTGGATTGGAACAATTTTTGAGATAAGAACCTTCGTAATAATTCTCAGTTCTTACAGTTGTACTATTTTTTCTCTTCCTATTTACAATGGAATAGAAAGGCACAGAAGTTGACTGCACAAGAAGTATTTATGAGAGAGGAGAGTGCTCCCCAATTCCGGAGTTAGGATTTGGGATAGGAACAGGGTTATATGACAGATGCTGGGGTGCCACATTGGAGTGACCTCAAAACTAAGTTAGCATCTCAGATAAACTTCAGCTGGAGATTTGCTAAGTTCTCAACAACTTGGTGCCAACAGAAGAGAATGAGCCAGTTTTAAATGACAATAATTAGTGGATTAAAGGTCTGAGGAAAACGCAGGAGTTGATAAAGAATGATTTTAGAATTGCGAGCTGGGTTGTCCAAGTTATAATATCAGGAATGATTTCAGAGTTGGGCCAACTGAATCCAGAGTTCTAATCTGGTGATAATGGCAATGGAAATATAGTTAGAGGTATATGGTGGTGTCCAATTTGTAACTCACGTAGGTGGCGTTTGACCAATGGAGATTGGCCCACATGTGAATATTGGAGATTGAATTACACCGGAAGGCATGAGTAACAGAATGCAGCTCAGGTGAAGATAGTTTTTTAGGAGAGAGTCCATAAACTCTGGTTTTTATCGGGACCTCAGGCTAGAGGAGGATTGGGGCACTAGAAAAATGGCCAAACTGAGAAACTGTAGAAATTTTAAATTATAGAAATTATACCAAATCAGTGTCCAGCAGAAAACTTCTGGTTAATCTTACTTTACCAATTTATTGATATGAGAGTCACCTTATATATGTGGATGGCTACAGAGTACATCTACACAATTCACTTAAAGTGCACTGGATTTGATCATTGTATAAGACTGGCCTTGCTTGTTTTGAAGCCAAGCAGTAGGCAGAAGCAATATTAACTTGCTTGGTTAAGAAATGCATTGCCTTGGCAACATTGGTATTATTTTACAGAAAAGCTGCTCTCTTTTGATACCACTAAATCTTGTTTATAAAGAGCATTTTCAGTTTCTCTTTAAGAACATCTTAAATGGGCAATTTTGAGTCAGTTGGTGCCTGGCTCTTCATCGGCTTCTTTTTAAATTTAATTTTCCTGTTTCCTTTCGTTGCTCCACTGAGCTCTTCCTTAATTATCAGATTACAGTGTTCAGCATGATTCCTGGAATTGTTCATTTCTGTCAACCAGAAAGAAAACAGACCATTGATATATGTAAGACTGTACCTTTGCATTTAATGATTCTCCAATTAGTGTCCCAGTCAATCTCAGGAACTGCATCTGAAATAATCAGTGAGCAAACTTTTCTTCTTTGCTGCTCTCTAATCACTCTTCCACTACTGGCTTAATTCATGAATTGTTAAGTAGGATTTTGCTGAATAGTCAATCTTATAGCCTTATGTAAATATCAGATCATTATGGTTAGCTTCCTTATTTGGTGAGAGTTTGTTCCACTTTATTTTTTTGTAGATTTCAGGGTGCACATGTCCTGCTGTTTGTCCCTGGGTCTGGCAAACTTAATTTCATTAATTAGATAAGTAGACATCAGGCTGCTGAGGAGGCTTGAAAGTGCTATGGCTAAAACCCAAAGCAGTATGTCAGGGCTGGGTCATAGATGTGCAGTCTGTATAGCCAAAAAGGACCTGTGATCAGAAGGGCCCTGAAATTGATTTAATGCTCATTGTTATTTTGACATTCTTAACAGTTTTATCTTTAAACTTGTGTTCTGTAAGATAAGTTTGATGGGACAGTGGAGTATATGTGTAGGCAGAGGAGATAAGCACAAAATATATGCTTACCTTTCTGGCTACTGTATTTGCATGCAGTGTTTCTGATGTCCCATGAGCACAGAATTCTGGTGGGCCCACAATGTGTGGATGTTAGGCGAGTACAAGGTAAGCATGTTGTATCTATGACTGTGCAAGCAGGTGAACTGATAGCCCTGAGATGCTAAGCTTTCTATTTAAGCCAGAATTTGCTTTAAATGTAAAAAGAAGGAAATGGTGCTCTAGGACACATGAATAAGCAAGGAACCCTATCATTTCCTTAGTTACTTGAGTTACTTCCCTGTATGAGACAACCACACGGCCTGAAAATGACACAGACGGAATGGGAAATAGGGCAGCCTATAGTTTCCCTATCACTCTGTCTCTACTCCTTAGTGAGCTAAAAGTAGAGTGTTGGTAGAATGTGCACATATCAAGAAGTGAAATAAAAATAGCTGAATTAATTTTGTGCAGTATTTCCACTGTTTTGCTAAGAACAACATGCCTGTGCATGTACTAGCTATGGTAATTTTGGTGGATTCTGCATATGAGTTTGAATGCTCATGTATTTGTATCTGAAATAGGGATTATGCAATATAAAGAGGAATGGTAAAATTTATGCTAATAATTGAAAACTTATTTTTTAAAAAAATTTGAATGACATTCAACAGCAAACAAAACACCATGACAAACCAAGAGAAAAGGAAGAAAAGAAAAAGCTTTATACTTTAGCATCATTAGTAGCACTTTTTTTCTACTTTTGAACAAGAAGACCCACAATTTCATTTTATTCTGGGCCCTGCAAATGTTGTAGCCTGCCCTGCAGAATGTTCTCAGGATCAATTCAATTTTCTCTTTAATTCATCATGGATTCCCTAAAAGTGTTTGCAGCCCTGGGAAGAGGCTGAGTGAGAAGATTCTCTGTGCGAACCCTCACAGTGCCAGGCCACGTCATATAGGCTGGCTTCTCCCATCCTTGGGGAGGATGGTCTTTGTAGAAAATCCCCTTCCACAGATGCAGGCTTCACAATAAGGTAGGCTTTGCTACGTGAGGAGCTACACAGGTCTTTTAAAATTTTCTCTCCTATGCCTTTTCTTCATCCACAATTAATGGAGGTCCCACGGTGTCTTGGTTTCCAGAAGCCTTTAGAGTAAAAAATAAAGGGGCTTTTTGCTAGTTTCAAATGATACATCAGTTCTAGGTTATCAGCAGCTAAAAATACATGGTTAGAGTGTTACAGTTACAGATAGTGACACAGCATAGCTTTTAGATGTCAAGGCATTGAGCCTACAGTAGCATCATTGTGTGTGTGGTGAGGGGTGGAGAGAGAGAGACGATTTTAGTAGTGGCAGGAGATTGTGGGTGGTATATCTTTTTCTTCCTCCCCATTTCTCTACAACAAGACTACCCCAAATTATGAGAAACTTCTGAAGATGATTTTCTTCATTGAAAGCCATAAATCTAATTTTTAAAAATGTTGATTTCTTCTAATTATTAAAATGTATAGGCTACTTGGAAAACACAGGAAAAAGTATGAAGATGAAAGAAAAAAATGCCTTTATAATTATCTTTTTACCATTCCCTCATATTTCATATACATATAAAATATGTATATTTGTGTGGGTATATATAATATATATATTATATATGTGTATTTGTGTGGGTGTGTATATATTATACATAATATACATATACATAATATATACACACTCACATAAACATACATATATAATAAATGTATCTCCTGTTTTCATATATATAGTCTCTTTTCACATATATATTTCCTGCATGTGTTGATACACTGGAATATATACAAATATACATTTCCTATATATTTTTTCTCCCACAAAAAGTGGATTTATATTTTTTATATAGTTTTATCACCTGCCTTTTTCCTTATTGTGTGAGATTGTCACCAACTTGTCTCTAAAAACATTATTTTATAGGTAGCATCAGAATAGCACTTGTATGGAAATGCTATAATTTACAGATCAGTCTCTTATAGTTGTACATGTGGGTAATTTACAAATTAGTCTTCTACAGTTGTATATGTATCTTGTCTGCAACTACTTATAAAAATATTTAGAAAATGTTATGGAAACTAGTGACTTCTGTAATATTTATTGGATTACATCATGACCAATCTGGTATTTTCTGCAGTTTTAAGATTTAGATTATAGTTCAGTCAATTCAATCAATTGTGTGGTGACTGAGAATTTAAAATGACTAAAAATAGAATAGATCAAACCGTCAATTTGATTTCCCTGAATAGAAACAGCTTCAATCATCACAAGATTAATCAGTAAGGTGTTAACATAAACCAATAAAGCAGAGAGACTTTGGATTAAGAACTTTATATCATTTAAAGATTCAGTCCATTATCCTTTCCATGCAAGTGCCCTCAGGCTTTCAAATTAATTGCGTGTGGTTTAAGAAGATTTAAGATGAGGGTGATATACTCAGCAGAGAGTGAACTTGACCATTGCTATCTCACTTTAATTAATCTCTTTATTCTCTATCTTTCAGTTCACTCAACACCTGAATAAAAAAAAAAAAGTAAGATCAAGTTCTTTTGAGTTGAGGAAACAATTGAGTTACAAAGTAATCTGATACAGGGAGGATCAAGGACTGTAAAACTTAGAATTCCTAACAAGTGGACCTGAATTGAAAGTTCTTTTACACCTGGTTTTTCATGCTTCAGTGGCTGGCTTTTCTTCCAGGTTCCCTGGATGGTGCCCTTAACCCCTTGGGGTTTGTGAACATAAAGCTTTCTCCCTTTGACTTACAGCCTAGGCTAGCATTCTAAAAATGATCAGGTTCAAAAAGCTACTTCTTTTTTAAACTCTATAAGAATTTAAGGCTACTTTAGAAACCAAAATCCTCTCGGGCTGACTGAAAAGGGTTCTTTTTCCTTAGCAACCCTTACGTTGTATATTGGAAACTTGGTTAGTTTATGAATGCCCACACAGTTTTGTGTGGGTATTCATTCATTTGTGCTAAGAATATTTATTGACTACTTATATGTGCCTTGCCCTGTGCTAGGGGAATAAAAACAACAGTCTCTTTCCTTTGGGAGCTCACCTTGTAGGGAGAAACAGACATTAATCGTATGATCAAAGTAAAATTACAGTGTGAAGTATGCCTGAAAGAGAGGTGGTTGGTGCTATAAAGGTGTATAATAGAGGGGTAATAGTTACTGAGTGAAATTGGAAAATCAGTAGAGATGTGTCAAGGGAAGAAGCAAGGGAAGAAAGAGCATTTCCAGAAAGAGAATTGCACTGGCAAAGGCTGTGAAGGGAAGCAGTGTAGCTAGTAAGAGTGTGTGACCCTGTCAGATTCACATTTGTACAAGACTGCACTGGCTGCAATGAGCAAAGCGGAGGGGCTTCTAGCTTCCAAAACTGCAAGCTTCTTTGAGTTGGTACAGTCCCTGCTATAAAGAAACCCCAGAGGTGGCACAAAGTGATCATATAAAAATGCTGTTAAGTCCATCCATTAATATGCTGTATTATTTACAGCTCATTTTACTTAAAGTATGAAAACAATTAAAAAAGACAATTGTAACATTAAAGATCCTATGAGACAGACCGCATTTGACAGAGACATAACTTAGGAAGTCTGGTAAGGAAAGAAAACATAGCAGCTTCAAAAATATTCCACTCAGCATGCAATGTGTCAGACTAGGATGGTGGTGGTGAAAAATATTTGAGGGAGGCACTGTTCTATGTACTGTGAAAGTTGCATATACCAGGATGAAATCACTTTTGTGAGATTCAGACAAAATAGGGTCAGGAAGGCACGAAGAGAGAAGGCTCATGCATATCTGAGATGAGAGCTGTTTCCAAGGACTTGTAAAATATCCCTCAAGAAACCCTTTCATGTCCTTCACACATCTTCTGCTTTGATGAAATTTACCACTAGACATTCTTTAGCACTGCAGTAATTCGGATAAGACGTGTATGGAAGAACACTTGCCCGGTAATGGTGTCTGGATTATAATACTTTTTCCTAATTCTGGAGTAAACCCAACATATTGAGAATTAATTTTTTCTAGTGTCTTTATTCAGGTTGATAAGTACTAAAGATGTTGTGAGTGATAAAGGACAGAGTCATTGTCCTCAAGGAACTCAGAGTCAGGAGGGGACACAGACATATAATCAAGCTTTTTTTTTTTTTTTTTTTTTTTTTTTTTGAGACAGAGTTTCACTCTTGTTCCCCAGACTGGAGTGCAATGGCACGATCTCGGCTCACCACAACCTCTGCCTCCTGGATTCAAGCAATTCTCCTGCCTCAGCCTCCCGAGTAGCTGGGATTACAGGCATGCGCCACCACTCCCGGCTAATTTTGTACTTTTAGTAGAGACGGGGTTTCTCCATGTTGGTCAGGCTGGTCTCGAACTCCCAACCTCAGGTGATCCATCCACCTTGGCCTCACAAATTGCTGGGACTATAGGCATGAGCCACCGCACCTGACAATCAAGCCTTTATAGTATAAAGTGACATGCCTTAAGATAAGTGAGCACACAGAGCAAAGGACACACAGGGCAGAGCATCCACCTGGGTGGGCCATGGGCGTGGTTTCATGGAGAGATGATGCTGAATCTGAGTGTTGAAGCGGGACTGACAATTCTCCAGGTGAATGTGAGGAGGAAAAACCAAAGAGGCAAAGAAAGATAAGTGAAGGCAGTATGGTATGCTAAGGAAATTGCTGAGGAATAGAGAGCAGTGTTTTCCAAAATGGTTTGGGATTGCATTTTCCCTGCTCTATAAAAAAATGAGAAAAATAAGAATGAGGAAGAGCACACACACATTTTCAAAGACACACAGATTTTCCCAGGTGTTGGTAATAGGCAGTGAACAGAAGCTCTGCCCTTCTGAAGCTCGCATTCTAATGGGGGAAGGCAACCCGTAAACAAGAGAGTGATGAGTGTTTTCAAATAGTGAGAAGGGCTTTGAACAAAAATAAAACTGTATAAAAGAAAGTGACTGGAGGTGATATTTTAGATACTGTGGTAGGCATTCGTGCTGAGGTGACATTTAGATGGAGACCTGAATTAAGTGAAAAAATGAGTCATGCCATGATCCGGACAATTATCTGTTGCTAGTCCAGGGAACAGGATGGGAAAAATTCAGAGGTAGGAACGTGTATGGCATGTTTAAAGATAAAGAAGAACAGAAATACTGGAGTAAAGAAGTGGGAAACAGAGGGCTGCAGTGAGCCATGATTGCACCACTGCACTCCAGCCTGAGCAACAGAGTGAGATCCTGTCTCAACAAAAGAAAAAACAGCTTTATGGAAAAATAAATTATAAAGTTCAGTACACAATATCCCCTTGTGGCATATTCAGTATTTGTCTTAGCATAGTTCTTCCTAATAGAAAACTTGAGACAAAGAATTAGGTTCTGATTATTTTGAGGAGTGAGCCCAAGGAACAGGAATGAAGAACTGAATAATAGGAAACAAGGAATGCCAAACAATGGTGCTTTATTGAATTAATAGTCAAAAAATGGTATCTGGAACTGTGCAAAATCAAGGTTGGGATATAACCAAAGGAGAATGTTATCCCTTTAGGGTTGGACATTATTCTCCAGTTAATTTGATTGTTTTTTGGTAGTCACTTCACTCTTACGATCTTAGAGTGAATTAAAATTGCCCAGTGTTTGCTCCAAGGATGGTAATGTAGTAGGTTGGCAACTCACTGACCTGAGGCCAGAGACTTCATGTTAATGTCCTGGGCAGCTACTAGTAATTAAGGAGAAACCAAATGTACCTAAACAGCAAAAGAAAATTCTTAAAAAGTCCTCCAAACAAGTAAATAGTATAAGATGCAATAAGAAGAAAGCAATTAGTTTTTTTATGGATAACCATTTTTATGAGTAATAGAGGCAAACATCAAGACATAATCTAATTAGTTTAAATCTAAAAATGCTTTTTCATTCTACATTTTCTCTTATATAATGAGATTTTTTTCAAGGAAGTTTACAGGAGTTTGATTGTTCTCCAGAGCCTAATATCTGCCAAACAGCTCCCCACTTTAAATTTGGTTATATTCTCTATGGAGTAGTAATATGCCACTGTTGACCTCTATTTTAATAGAAGGAGGATTTTATTAATACCTTTTCTTATCTGCTGTTCTAATTAAATGTACAAGTCAAAAGAGCTGATTTACACTACCTGGATTTCATAAAGAAGAGAAACGAAGCAGTCGTAAAATAAAAGCTTTATCTAAATACAAAGTAAGATGCTTAACAATGCATACAAAAAGTGAGATTCCCACAGGGGAATATCCAGCTAGAATTCTGGTGCCAAGCAATTCCACTGGCAGAATGTAAAGTTGTATTTTCTATCATCAGGAGGTTCAGCTGAAAAGAGAGTTTAACAAAATGAGAAGTGTTTGAGTGAAGGTCAGGTGACAAGAAGTGCAACTTGTATTTTATAGGGACTGTATTCAAACATTCCAACATGCTTTAAAAGCATTTCATTAACTCTGGCTTTATTTTAGATTCTTCTCTATGTCTCACAAATAAGTAATGGGAGAAAGATTGGTTATTCTTACTTCTTTTTATATTGTCTTATTTGGAATGGTATCTAAAGCAGATTCTTTCTTTTTTTTTTTTCACCCTGAAAGTCAACTTGTGATACCAATCAAATAAACCTAAAATTTTCCAAATCTCAACTTCATTTTGTATTTTATAGCAACATCTGCCAAAGAAAACAATGAATATAAGGAAGATACAGAAATATGGTCTATGATTACTAAGTGAAGGTGAACATACAGGTTTTATTTTAGAGAAACTTCCAATAGTATTGATTTAAGAACTTACCATATACAATTTCCCTTCATCTGCCTCCTGAGAGCAGATACATTTATAACAATTCAAACTTCTTTGATTCCACATCCTCATCTGATAATCTGTGAAGGAGTCTTAAATTAGTTTTCTCTCTGAGATGGTAATCTCCCGTGGAATTTTCATTTTAAAAAATCACATGAAAAACTCATTTGAATTAATTCATGTAGGTGTTCCACCACTTGCTGGGGATGATTCAAATGTGATACAAACATGACTTCTCTTTATGAACTGTACAAGAAAGATCAGTAAGGGAGAAAGATAAGCAGTAGAGATAAACCAGAATGTGCTAAACACTGTAACAGATACACTCGTAGTTGGAAGGAGTTGTAAGGAAGAGAGTCGAATCAGATAAGCGTCATGAAGGAAAGGACGTTTGAATGAGTCTGAAAAAGGTTTGGATGGGGAAAGGTCAATTCATGTAGCATAATCAGAGCAGAGGCAGAGACATTGGAATGTGTAGACTGTCTCTAGAGATGGGAAAATCTGGATTGTCTGGTTTTGAGGGGAAGACATGGGAAATAAAACTGAAGAGACTGGCTGTGATCAGATTTCAGATGTGTTGGAATGAGGCAAGGATGACTTGAATGTGATGAGAGTACAAGCAGATTTTTCTTCAAAGGAATGGCATGATGAAAGCCATGCTAGAGGAAGGTTAATCTGAAACTTGGACTCCAAAGGGGAAAGGTTATAACCGCAAGAACAGTTAGAAATCAATTGTAGTTTCAGGTGACAGTAATGAGAATTTTAGGCTGTGGAAAATGGCCCTGCGAATGATACCACCTGTATCTATTAAATTAGTGTAGCTTTACAGGCCTGATAAACTCATTGTAGAGAGGGAATTGTGAACATAAAAATGTTTCTTTTATTTTAGAGAATGAAAACTTAAAGAGATTTAACTTTTTTAGATGTCTTCCTCACTCTCTTTTTAGATAATCAAAAAAGTTCTCATTTTCTTATATGATATTTATATCATAAATACAACCCCAATGTGTCTTCAATTCAAAGTAAAAGTGTTATAGCTCATGATAAAAATGTAGTCCTTCTACTATTTATATGAATTTCTATATTTCTATGCAGGAAGCTTGAAGTACTCTTGTTATCACATCGTGTCTGCAAAATAAGTCTTGGTTTTGTTCTCTCCTAGGATTGATTATAGTATTTGAGGTATATTTTACCCAGTACCACTCAGTGAAAATTATATGCTGTTGGGAGTCCGACTGCAGCAATTTAAGTGACATTGATTGACTTGCTACAGGTTACTATGAAGAAAAGACTTCACCTAACTCAATTGTTCTGCTAATATTAATTTAAATACTAATACTTACAATGTTCACAAGTTGAGAATAAGTGAACCATTCTAAGATTTCATTATATTACCCAACTTATGGATTATAAAAGATGACTGATGCCATCCCTTTTTATTTAAATATTTATGTGTAGATAATCATTGAACTAAATATATATCTGCTGTTACATTGTGACAGAATCGACATTCCTTAGAAGTTTCTATTAAAAAACTGTTTAAGTGGACTGTTAAACTTTGTCTCAAGGGCACAATAGCCTTCACATCCATGTAATTCAATCATCAGCATGAGCAAATAGAAAATTAAATTTGATGCTCAACACATTGGAATTCCTAACCTCATACATCTGATGACTAAAGACTTTCTAAAATGAATTAATGTTATATATTGAAATGTAATACAAGACATAAACCCTTTTATGTATTATCTTATAACTTTATTATATGGAGATAGGAATGACCTCATTTTGCCTCTATCTAACTGGTAAATAATTTACTTCAGTATGATAGAAAGTAATTGTTGAATGCGTAATGTGTGTATAATATATACACACACATACACACACACACACACAGAGTCATGCCTCATTTTATTGTACTTCACTTTATTGGGCATTGTCATTTTTACACATTGAAGGTTTGTGGCAACCCTTTGTCAAGCAAGTCTATTGGCACCATTTTCCCAACAGCATTTGCTCACCTTATGTCTCTGTGTCACATTTTGGTAATTCTCACAATATTTCAAACTTTTTAATTATTATATCTGTTTTGGTGATTTGTGATCAGTAATCTTTGATGTAACTATTATAATTGTTTTGGGCACCATAAACTATGACCATATAAGACGGTGAGATTCATTGATCAATGTTGTGTATGTTCTGACTGCTCCACTGACCAACTATTGGCCTCTCTCATTCTCCGCAGGCCTCCCTATTTTCTGAGATACAACAATATTGAAATTAAGCCAATTAATAGCCCAACAATAGCCCCTAAGTGTTCAAGTGAAAGAAAGAGTTACACATCTCTCACTTTATTTTTTTGAGACAGGGTCTCACTCTGTCACCAGGCTGGAGTCCAATGACATGAAGATGGCTCACTGTAGCCTTGACTTCCTGGGCTCAAGTGATTCTCCCACCTCAGTCTCCCATGTAGTTGGGACCACAGGTATGCACCGCTATGCCTGGCTATTTAAAAGCAATTTTTTCTTTTTTCTTTTTGTAGAGATGGGGGCTCACCATCTTGCCTAGGCTGGTCTTGAGCTCTTGGACTCAAGTGATTCTCCTGCCCCGGCCTCCCAAAGCGCTGGGATTATAGGCGTGAGTCACTGAACCCAGCCTGTCTCTCACTTTAAATGAAAAGCTACATATAATTAAGCTTAGTAAGGAAGGCATGTCAAAAGCCAAGATAGGCTGAAAGCTAGGCCTCTTGAACCCAACAGCCAAATCGTAAATGCAAAGAAAAAGTTCTCAAAGGAAATTAAAAGTGCTTCTCCAGGGAACCTATGAATGATAAGAAAACAAAAGAGACTTATTGCTGGTATGGAGATAGTTTTAGAGGTCTGTATAGACCACATTTATTTAAGCCAAAGCTGAACCTAGAACAAGGTCCTAACTGTTCAATTTTATAAAACCTGAGAAAAGTGAGAAAGCTTCAGAAGAAAACTTTGAAACTGGTTTATGAGGTTTAAGGAAAGTAGCTATCTCCATATGTTTCACAAAAGTGTAAGGTGAAACAGGAAGTTATCAAGAAGGCTTAGCTAAGATCATTCAGAAAGGTGACTACAGTAAACAACAGATTTTTGATGTAGACAAAACAGCCTTCTATTGGAAGAAGATGGCCTCTAGGACTTTCATAGCTAGGGAAGAGAAGTTAATGCCTGGCTTCAAAACTTCAAAGGACAAGCTGACTCTCTTGTTAGAGACGAATGCAGCTGGTGACCTTATACTGATGCCCATGCAAATTTACCATTCAAAAAAATCCTAGGGCCCTTATAAATTGTGCTAAATCTACTCTGCCTGTGTCTGATAAATGAAGTAACAAAGCCTCAATGACAACACATCTGTTTACAGAATGGTTTACTGAATATTTTAAGCCTATTTTTGAGAACTACTGCTCAAAATAAAAGATTTTATTCAAAGTATTACTGCTTATTGACAATGCATCTGCTTACCTAAGAGCTGTAATGGAGATGTACATGATAGTGATGTTCTTTTTATGCCTGCCAACACAGCATTTATTCTGCAGCCCATGGATCAAAGAGTAATTTTGACATTCAAGTGTTAAGTAATACATCAAGTATTTTTTAAAATATTATTTAAGAAATACATATTTTAGGACATACATATTTCAAATATTGTTTAAGAAATATATCTCATAAGGCTATAGCTGCCCTAGATAGTGATTTCCATGATGGATCTGGGCACAGTAAATGACAAATCTTCTGGAAAAAATTCATCATTCTACATACCATTAACAACATTTGTGATTTATGGGAAGAGGTCAAAATATCAACATGAATAGGAATCTGGAAGAAGTTGATTACAACTCTCAGGGATGACTTGGAGGGGTTCAAAACTTCATTGGAGGAATTAACTGCAGATGTGATGGAACTAGTAAGAGAAGTAGAATTAGAAGTGGAGCCTGAAGATGGGACTTAATTGCTGCAATCTCATAATGAAACTTGAATGAATAAGAAGTTGCCTCTTATGGATGAGCAAATGACATGACTTCTTGAGATGGAATCTACTCCTGATAAGGTGCTATGAACCTTGTTGAAATGACAACAAAGGATTTAGAATATTCTATAAACTTAGTTAATAAAGCAGTGGTGGGGTATGAGAGGACTGACTCCAACTTTGAAAGAAGTTTTACTGGGGTAAAATACTATCAAACAGCATTATGCGCTAAGGAGAAATCTTTCATGAAGGAGTCAATCAATGCAGAGAAGTTAATTGTCGTCTTATTTTAAGAGATTGCCACTGCCACCCCAGCCTTCAGCAACCACCATCCCGATAAGTCAGCAGCCACCAACATGGAGGCAAGACCCTCCACCAGGCAAAAGATTTTGACTCTCTTAAGGCTCAGATGATCATTAGCATTTTTAGCAATAAAGTATTTTTAAATTAAGGTATGTACATTTTTTAGACATAAAGCTATCACACATTTAATAGCCGATAGTATAATGTAAACATAACTTTTTTATGCACTGGGCAACCAAACAATTTGAATGGCTTTTTTTATTGCAATATTCACTTCACTGAGGTGGTCTGGAACTGAACCTGCAATATCTCCAAGGTACCTAACAGTTGGAAATGTGAGAAGTGGAATCTACTTGTACTTTACAGTTTATATAATATTTTATTTAACTGTAATAACAACTCCAGTGTGCTGAGCGGAATCATGTCCTCCCCAAAATTCATGTCTACCTGGAACCTCTGCATGTGACATTATTTGAGAACTGACATTTGTGGATAAAATCAGTTAAGATGAGTCACACTGAGTTAGAGTGGGCCCTAAATCCAATAGGACTAGGGTCTTTGTAAGAAAAGAGGAGTTTGTGACAAACACACAGGGATAATAACATGTGATGATAGAGGCAAAGAGTGGAATGATGTGTCTACATTTCAAGGAATGCCAATATCGTTGGCAACCAACAGAAGCTAGGAAGACGCAAGGGACAATCTCTGGCTAGAGGCTTCAGAGAGTGCATGGCCTTGCTGACATGTTGATTTAGGACTTCCAGGTTCCAGAACTGTGAGAGAATAAATTTCTGTTGTTTTAAGTGACTCTGTTTGTGATAATTTGTTATAACAGACCTTAGGAAATAAAGGGAAACTAATATATCTAAGAAGAAGCAAATGTTATCCAAATTTATTGCTAAAGCGTCTGTGGGGAAAATGAGTATATTTTGAGTGCTGGTGTGTGAGAGAGCTATATATAATTTATTTTGTCTGATCTTCATAATAATCTGTGAGGTAGATATTAGTATCTACACTTAAAAAATGAGGAATATGAGGATTGAAAAAGTTCAGGACATTTTTTATAGTCATGCATATCTTTTAGTTTCAAAGCTCAGGGTAGATCTTAAGCACTCTCATCTTCTCTCTCTCAAACCTCCCCCGCCCCCCCCACCCCACACAGTGGTAACTGGGTGAGGTGATGGATATGTTAATTTGGTTGATTATGGAGGGTATTTCACAATGTTTATGTATATAAAATCATCAAGTTGTACAACTTAAACATACACCATTTTTAACTGTCAATAAATTTGGGAAAAGAAGAAAAAATAAATAAACAACCCAACACCCTGCAAAACAAAAACTGACTTCCTTTCCTTCAAGCTGCCCTGTGAGGTAGTACACATTATCTGGAGGAGTTCCAGTTACACCTGGGTGCTTGGTGTAGGAGCTGCTGTACAAAGAATTCATGTGTTAGGTGAGATGTTAGGTAAGATGACTTGTAAGTCTTTTTCAGTTCTGAAGTTTTAGAACAGATCCACCAGGTCACATAGAATTCCAGAATACTACTGCATTTTAGAGACTCTATTAGAACTCAGGGCTCTCTACCAAAACAAGTAGGCTGCATCCCCACAGAGTACATAAGATAGAGAAACAGCACGTAATGAGGTCTAAGCAGTCAACCTGGCAATTTAAGCCCTGACCACTTTACTAGGCCATTGGTTACATTTCCAATTGAAGTAGTGAGTTTAAAAAAGGTCTTCAGTCTCTAAGTGAAAATTATTATTGCTATAGTCAATGTTTGTGTTCCCCCAAAATTTAAATGTTGAAATTTTAATCCTTAAGAAGATGTATTGGAAGATGGGGCCTTTTAGATGGTGATTAGGTTGGGAGGATGGATGCTCTGATGAATTGGATTTGTGCTCTTATAAAAGTGGTCCCAAAGAACTGCTTTGCCCCTTCCATATGTAAGTACACCACTAGAAATCACTGTCTGTGAGGACCCTCACCCCGCACTGCCATTGCCTTGATCTTGAACTTCCCAACCTACGTTATTGTGAGAAATTTTGTAAGTTACTCAGTCTAAGGTATTTTGTTATAGCAGCCTGACTGGACAAAAACACTCATGTAGAAGTTCTTTTTTATTATATATCTAACAAATGTTAAAATTCTTATATATGTTTAATGTAAAAAGTACAACTGCAGTATGAGTCAGAAGGCCTAGATTCTAATTTTGGTTTTGTTGCAAAATAGCAAATGATGTAATTTCTCTCTACCTCAATAGCCATATCTACAAAAAAAGAGACAGAGATCATTGTTTACTTACTCAGCAAACAGTCATGGGCCCTTAATGTGCACCAGGACCTGGGTATGGAGTACCCTTAATGGAAGAAGGCATAGAATAGAAGAGACAAATATGTTGATATGTGCTAAGTGGTGTCCCTAACTGTGGTACATTTTCCCAAATATTTCCTATACTAACATTCTGTAATACTTCATATATGGGAGAAAAACATTTTCTAATCTATATTCCACTCATATAATTTAACCATAATAATTTCAAAAATATTTCCCTCCATTTATTTTTCATTTTCATAGATACTTAGATAAGAAAGATAAGACACACTATAAATCACTGACAAGCACAAAGAAAACTTTTTAATTTGGCAGAATTAACACTTTAAAACTGGTATTTGAGTAAATATTTATACGGTATATTTATTTATACAGTATACACCAAGTTGGAGTGATAGCAATCGACTCAATTCCCAGATCAAAATAAAAGCCATAAAGAACTTTTAATTGCATCTGTAGACTCAGGCTAATATACAAAATGAAAGGATAACTTGTGAAATTTTGAATTAACACTTGAGATCCAATGGCAAAATTAGGGAAGTGTGGATCATGTTTAGGTGATATATTTCGTTATAGTTTTAAGATTCTTGGCAAGTGAAAAGGTTGAATTCTGGGCACCTTCATGAAAGTACAGAATAATATGAGGGTAGGAAGAAAACTCTAGAAAAGATCATCCAGATTTATTCCTCAGATAAAATGTCTGAGGACTAGAGTGAGTTAAAGACTTGCTGAGTGCTTCGCTCACAAAAGAGCCAAGAATGATAATGAAGAATATTGCATGTGTCTATTTTCAGGTTGAATATAATAATCTATTTTCTGTCCCTCAGTTTGGTGAAAGGCAAGAAGGTTGATTTTTTAAATCTCATATATCTGTATTTATCTATTCAGTGTTATATATTTTGGTGCTAAAATTCAGAGGACTCTTTTAGAACTTTTCCTAACTAGTACAATTTCTTGATTCCTCAGTCGGCTATATTATTAAGTTGATTTGGCTATATAGTTTATGATCTCTTCTATCTCTTTACCTGTAGTTGTATATCCAGAACATAATATCTGTATTTCTACAACATGGTATGGACCGTGTGGTGTTATTAATAAAACACAGAATACATCCTATTAGTGGTTAATTCTTTTCGTTTTGTTTTCTTGTTAGTAGTCAATGCATCTACATCACGTATCTCAAGGTGCTCAGTAGATCCTTGGTAAATGATGTTATTAATATTTACAAAGCTACTTAAAGGTATTCCTCCAAATATAATGACTTGGTTTATTAACAGTATACTGGATAATAATAATCCAATAATATCCGATGGACAAATTATAAAAATATTAACCCACTAAAAAGATACTTTGAATGGTAATATTTTCAGAAATCCCATTTCTGTGAGTTATACAGTTCTTAAACAGCACCTAATATTTCATTCATACCAATATATGAGAGTTTATCAGAATATATATAAGAAAAAGGTCAAGGTGCAGTTTGAAAAGCATAATTAATATTATATCCCTTTTATTTTGAAAAGGAATACCTATCGTTTTTATATGGCAATTTAAACTGGACAAAAATCTTTTTGACTTGATAGGAATACATAGAAAAGATTGATTTTCATTTAAGACTTAGGTGACCCCCCCCAAAATGTATATATAAATTCCTAAGCGTTTATAAAATTTCTATGCTTGTTCAAAGCAACTGCAGTTTAAAAAATGGTTGAGAACCCTGTCTCTCAGTTAAAATTGCTAAAAATAAAAAACCTTTAGATATAAAGTAGCTAAATCTTCAATGAACACTTTTACAAGTATGAGACAAACATTATACTTTTTATATTCTGCTTTTGACATTAACCATGTCATCCAAATAGAATTGGACTAACCGAACAGATTTCCTCCCTCTCTACTTCTCTTTCTTTCTTGTTTGAATAGATGCAACTATTGTGTATGTTTCACAACCTCTTTGTCTTCTTCATATTTGGTTTTCTTCTTACCTCATATTCACTTTTGATAGTTTTCATTTTCTGCTTTAAAAATAATTAAATGCCATAAAAACCTATTGACACTGTTTTCCTGCTTTTTAATGAAAACAATCAGAAATCAGACAATAAATTCTCTGTCTTTAAGACAGTTTGACCTATATGATAGACCCAAAGGATTCAGATGGCTCAATAGTTAACCATATATTTTAAAATCTAAGGGAATCTGTGAAAAAATCCAGCTTAGGATCAGCTTGACTTTGCTATATTAATCAAGGGCCATATTTGGTATATAGATAAAAATCTCATGATTATGAAAAAGTTGTATCCAGTGAGAGGTATTGGCCAGGTGAGGTGGCTTATATCTATAATCCCAATACTTTGGGAGGCTGAGGTGGGAGGATTGCTTGAGGCTAGGAGTTCAAGATCAGCATGGGCAATATAACACCATTTTGTCTCTACAAAAAATAAATAAATAAATAAAAAGTAACTGGGTACACACCTTGTTACTGGTTACAGGAAATACAGGTGTATACAACTACTTGAGAGACTGAAGTGGGAGAATCACTTGAGTCCAGGAGTTTGAGGCTGCAGTGAGCCATGATTGCATCATTGCAATTCAGCCTGACAGAGGGAGACCCTGAATCTTAAAAAAAAGTAATAAAAAAATTTTTTTAAGAGATGTTACTTGGATATTCATGAAAATCTGATGCTCAAAAGATTATGTTGACTATGTCTTACATATGAACACTTGTAAGACGACTTGTTGTCAACATAATGATTTTGCTGTGTATATTTTCAATTTATCTTTCTTTGGGGTTCCCCAAATCAACTGAAAGATTTTAAGTGTAGCTAGTCATTTCATTACCCGAGCTGTCACTTAAATTCACATTTTAAAGGAAAACCTGAATTTTGTCAAATCATTATGGATTTAGAATTTAGACAAACTTCCCCAAGCTTAATATGCTATTAAATAAATAAAGACTATTAATACTTTAAATAAGGTCTTTAAAATAACTGTTAAATAATGACAACATATTTAGATTGTCCATACTAGCTAAGGAATCATTAATAAACTAGTCTTTAAATATCTGGATATGAAGTCAGATAATGCATTGCAAAAATAGAGTGAATTATAGATCTTACTGAAGTAAGAAGATATCAATAATATAAAATTTTTTTTACTCTCTGATTCTATGAGTTTGCCATTTCTTAAGATTCCACATATAAATAAGGCCATGTGGTATTTTTCTCTCTGTGTCTGGTTTATTTTACTTAGCATAATGTCTTCGAGGTTCACCCATGTTGTTTCAATGGCAGGATTTCCTTCTTTTTTAAAGCTGAATAATATTCCATTGTACATATTTACTGCACTTTCTCAAGTCATTCATTCATTCATTCACTCACAGACACTCAGATTGTTTCCATATCTTGTCTATTGTAACTAGTGCTTCAGTGAACATGTAGGTACAAATATCTCTTTGAGATACTGATTTCATTTCCTTTGGATATATACCAGAATTGGGATTGCTGGATCATAATGAGGAAATGTTTGTCAAATGGTACAAACTTTCTCTTATAAGATGAATAAGTTCTGGAGATCTAATGTATAGCATGGTGACTATAGTTTATAATAATGTATTGAATACTTGAAACTTGCTAAGAGAATAGATTTTAAAAGTTCTCAGCAGCAAAAAAAAAAAGGGTAAATAGGTGAGGTGATGGATATATATTAATTAGCTTGACTGTGGTTGTAAGTTCACAATGTATATGCCTATCAAATCATCAGCTTGTTTACCTTAAATATATGCAATTTTTATTTATCAATCACATTTCAATAATGCTGGAAAAAAGATAAAAAGAATTTGACAATTAAAATGTTACATTTGATTGTAAGTCCAGAAGTTTTCTCATGCCTTGAAAATTATTGTTTATTGTTACAAGAGAAATGCAGTTATGTAAATTTGAACGTAATATTTTATTGAACATCCCTGAGCCTGGTTTATTATAAAATAGTTGGACTAGATAAGTGAACACCACAATCTCTCTCATTTCGAAAGACACAATTCAGTGCTTCTCTGTTCAGACCTCAGTAAATTAATATTCAGTACACCTTAAATTAAATGAACATTTCTCATCATGAAATAGTGCAAACATCAGTTCAGTATGAATAACATTTTTCATGAAAAGTGTTCAAAAAAGAACATTTTCCAGGTTAAATTTTTCTAATTCAGAAAGAGTATAAAGTTGACCCTAATAACCTTGCTGATCTATGTCTTATAAAATTCATGGACTGCTGGAAGATGTCAAGATTGATTATAATTCCACATTCCAGCTCTGTCATTCTGAGTGTCAGGCAAATTCTTAAACCTTGTGCTACTGCAAAATAGGTTTGATAATAACTCCCACCCACCTATCACAGGGTTATTATAAGATGTATTGTGATACCTGGCACAAAATAGGTCCTTACTAAATGTCTCAGAAATATTGCTGAATGCATGTGTAAGAGGAAAAGGGTAAAACAGTATGCAAATAATGTATCTAGTTAAATACTTATCTGAGTGTTTTTTAAGTGCTGAGCCAGACTATATGCTGCTTTATACCTGCTGAAACCCTCTTGAATGGATTTCTCTTAATTTCATATTTGAAGCAACAGCTGGAGATCCCTCCAAAAGCCACCCAATACCTGCATGGCCACAAAACTCCAGGGACGCCTACTTTCTTTCAGTTTCCACTTGGGACCATGTGCTCAAGTGTAGAATTCAGTGATTTATAGCTAAGGTTAATATACCTGTGTTCTGGCTGGGCCAGGTGGCTCATGCCCGTAATCCCAGGACTTTGGGAGGCCCAGGCAGGAGAACTGCTTGAGTCTAGGAGTTTGAGACCAAACTGGGTAATGAGGAGAAACCCGGTCATTACAAAAAATACAAAAATTAACTGGGTGTGGTGGTGCATGCCTGTGGTCCCAGCTACTCGGGAGGCTGAGGTGAGGATCCCTTGAGCTGGGGAGGTGGAGGCTGCAGTGAGCCTAGATCACACCACTGCACTCCAGCCTGGGTGACAGAGTGAGACCTTGTCTCTCTCTCTCTGTATATTTATATATATTATATTTATATATTATATATAATGTGTTTATATATTATATATAATATGTTTATGTATTATATATTATATATAATATGTTTATATATTATATATTATATATAATATGTTTATATATTATATATAATATATAATATGTTTATATATTATATATTATATATAATATGTTTATATATTATGTATAATATGTTTATATATTATATATAATATGTTTATATATTATATATTATATATAATATGTTTATATATTATATATTATATATAATATGTTTATATATTATATATATGTTTATATATTATATATTATATATTTATATATTATATATAATATGTTTATATATTATATATTATATATAATAGGTTTATATATTATATATAACATGTTTATATATGATATATTATATATAATATGTTTATATATTATATATTATATGTTTATATATTATATATGTTTATATATTACATGTTTATATATTATATATGTTTATATATTATATATAAGAGGTTTATATATTATATATTCTATAATACGTTTCTGTATTATATATTATATGTAATACGTTTCTGTATTATATATTATATGTAATACGTTTCTGTATTATATATTATATGTAATACGTTTCTGTATTATATATTATATGTAATACGTTTCTGTATTATATATTATATGTAATACGTTTCTGTATTATATATAATACGTTTATGTTTATATATTATATATTTATATATAATACGTTTATATATTCTATATTTATTATATGTAATACGTTTATATATTCTATATTTATTATACATAATACGTTTATATATTCTATATTTATTGTATGTAATACGTTTATATATTCTATATTTTTTATATGTAATACGTTTATATATTCTATATTTATTATATATAATACGTTTATATATTCTACATTTATTACATATAATACGTTTATATATTCTATATTTATTACATATATTACGTTTATATATTCTATATTATATATAATACGTTTATATATTCTATATTATATAGAATACGTTTATATATTCTATATTTATTATATATAATACGTTTATATGTTCTATATTTATTATATATAATACATTTATATATTCTATATTAATAGATTATATTTAGATTAATAATATATTATATATTTATATTAATAATGTATATTTATATATTGTATATAAATACATATTATATAATATAAATATATATATTATATATAGTATATGTACATATGCACACACGTTTACTTGGCTCAAACATTTGAAAGTATGTGTTAAGAACTGTGAAGAGTGAGGTTTTATCTTATTTGAAAACTCACAAGTTAGCCTGCTCGAATTTCATGGATATTAGTGGAAGACATATGACTACTGGGTCAAGAACCAGAAATTGTTATTGTAGCACAGCAGGCAGCACTAACTTAAGATTCACATTGGTTCCCCCGTCCTCCAAATTCTACAGGAGAGTTACAAAAACAGGCACACATGAATGCTGTGCATGCAGAAGGTTAATGTCACAGTTGAGGAGCCCCAAACTGTTGTTAGAGGGCTGCAAACAAACCTGCTTGACTTCTGTTCCGGAGGAAGACGTTATCTCTGTCTTTCAAGACTGTTCCCTATGCAAATATCCTTGAAAAGATACGAACAGCAAACCCTGTTACTGCCTATGTTCCCAGGGTGTTCAAGAACCCAGTAGTCCCACTGAGACTATATTGTAGGAGTAGGTCTCAAAACACCTCATTCCTAAATACTTCAATGTGTTTCCCCTAAGATTGAGGACATTTTCTTACATGACCACAGTATCATTTTCATTCCTAAGAAAATTAGCACTAGTAATTAACTTTTTCTTCATTATCTGTTTACCTTCCTCTTATGCTAGAATATTAACATCTTAGTACATGCACGTATCTATGACAGTAAGTAATTTCCTAATTCACCAGTGTTCTATTTCAAATTCTCTAGTGAGAAGTAATCATCTGTAAAATATATTTAAGCTCTCTGTTGCATCCTATGGGATCATAAGAAAGGATTGAATAGGCAAAATTTGTTTTCTTGGAAAAGAAAAAAATGTGTGATATGGAAACATGATTGCAAATACAATAATAGCAACATTAATAATAATAGCTGGCATTCATAAAGCTCTTTTTATGTACCAGGCAGTATGCCAAGAGTTTTACATCATTTGTTTAGTTAATTCTTATAGCGATCCCGTAACATTTTCACAGATGAAGAAAACTGAAGTAACTCCCTCAAGGTCAGTGATTAAATTGCAGAACCAGGACCTGAGCCCAGGTCTGCATGATTATAAAGCCCATGTTCTCAACACTGTTCAGTATTATGCTGTTCACTCTCTGCTGGCATGAGCTTTGTCACTGTGAGCTTGCTTGTGCTCCATTAGCACAAATCATTTCCACAAAGCTGTCCAGTCTTCAAAAGTCGGGCTATGTATCTCTTGGCTCGGTAGCTTTCTGCATCATTTAAAAGCATAACTGGCTGGATGCGGTGGCTCACGCCTGTAATCCCAGCACTTTGGGAGGCCAAGGTGGGCGGATCACCTGAGATCAGGAGTTCGAGACCAGCCTGGCCAACATGGTGAAACCCCATCTGTACTAAAAATAAAAAGCCAGATGCAGTGGCATGTGCCTGTAGTCCCAGCTACTTGGGAGGCTGAGGCAGGAGAATTGCTTGAACCCAGGAGGCGGAGATTGCAGTGAGCTGAGATCACGCCACTGCACTCCAGCCTGGGTGACAGACTAAGACTCCATCTCAAAACCAAGCAACCAACAAACAAACAAACAAAAAAAGCAAAACCATACTCAAGACTTTAACAAGAGGGAGGCAATGTGGTATCCAAACATACTGTTTCACATTCAACAGAGGCTTAACTCCTGGAGTCAGAACCTAATAAGATTCACATACTGGTTTATCACTTAACTGGTCTGGGACCAGGGCAGGTCAGCTAACCTCTGTATGATCACTCTTGTGTAAAATGTGGATGACAATGTTCAAATGTCAGTACTCAAAAAACATGTTGTAGATGAATCTTCATTCAACATCTGCCTCTGGGGAAGGCCCTATCTCAGCTGTTTTCCCTCGAGGAGAGTGAGAACAGCTAGGGCAATTTAAGCCCAAGGCTGCGGAGGTTGCTGTGGTCTCAGGACATTACACACACTCTAGAGGAGGAAGGGTCATGTTTAGCTTGTTCTTGGCTTCCTCCAGGTAGTTTACAAAATGGATGTGTAAAACGTTACTTATTGGCTGAACTGCTCTGACCTGACTCAGTGGGTGAATTGGCTGGAGTCCTATGCTCAGAAGTGTTCCTGACAGCACTGACTCAAATATTCCTTCCTCATGACTTTATTCTTGTTTTTCTGTGTTACATACCTTTTAATAAACTCTCTACACATCCCCTCCATTCCCTGATTTTGTAGGGTAGATGCAGCCCACAACTGACTCTGTCTGTGATTATCTTTCACATCATTTGCCGGTCGCTTGCCTCATGATGTCACAGCCATAGATTTTCGGGGTGTAATGCAGGCTCCCATTGCCAGTGCAACTGAGATCGGTGCATGGGCAGCATAGCTCCAGTTGGACCCCTGCTCCCTGGTCAAACTCCAGCCATGTTCTGGGCTTTCTTCACCTTTATGATTAATCAGTTCTGTACAGTTAGAATTATTAACATTAAAGTGAGGTAAACATTTCCTTATTTGCCTATATTTTTCCCTCTCCTGATCTTAATATTCAGGGATAGTTGCTCCTGAAGACTATTCCATTTGGCATGATTTCAACCACCTACGGTAAGAAAGGATCCTAGGAATGCCTCCTCACATAATAATCTCTAATAGAGTTTATTTTTGTCCATGATTTGCAGGAGAATTCACAATTATTAACCTCAAACATGGGGTAACTCATGTCTCCTTTCCATCATGATGTCCTTCTAACATTCCTAAAAGTCAGGTGAGGAATTTTTTTCTCAAATGACCACATTCTAAACCTTCATGAGTTTCACATATTGTATCGTTCCACGATTTTCTTTCCTGAGATTCTGGAAACATTACACAAATGAAGTACACCACATTCAGCAACACCCATTTCCCACAACAACTTCAGTCACGTATCTGCTTGGTATACATTTGATTACTTGGAATCCCGCTATGGACTTTTGAGAGGAAAGTAGAAAACCATGGTAGAACTGTGAAAATCAAAGTGTGACCATCTACTCTGATAGTCTTAAATATATTTTAGCCATATATTTCTCTGTTCAAACTAAACACATTGTGTGGAAGTTCAATAGAAAAATATATTAAAGAAGAGGCGCTCCAGTTGCAACAGGGGTGGCTGTAGCTCTGGTGATGACGAGGACCAGAACTCCTGCCTGGTCAGTGCTCTATCTCTGCAATTCCACTACCGCCCCCTGCCCCCCACACCAAGCAAGTCCTGAAGAATTCCTAGGGTTCTATGGAACACAGTTTGAAAATTTAAGCCAATCATCTTACTTCAATTATAATTCACTAAATATTTGTTGAGCTCCTCCTACTTGCTTGACACTCTGCTTATTGTGTAGGATACAAAAGTAGCTGTGATTTCAACCTCCAAGGGGATTATATATTCTAGAGAGGATTAATTTTGTAATTTAATGTTGTCAATATTTTGATTGAGGTTGGCTTAGGGCACTGGGAGATGGCAGACAGAGGTGCAATCTGGGAGCTGTGAGGGAGGGCTTCCTGTAGAAGTTGATCTGATGATTGCCTTGCCAGAATAAAACCACACTGGAAACATAAAACACCTGGAATCTAATTAAGGGCTATAGAGTTAGCACCCTAGGTTTTAAGGTCAGGCTGACTGGGTTTCTCTCTCAGATCACTGTTTACCAAGTGGGTCAACTTTAGCTAGGTGGACTTGGCCTCAGTCCTCTTACCTGTAAAACGGTGATCAAACTTAACTTAGGGTATTCCAAATATTAAACAACGTAATGTGTAAAGTGCTGATTCTGGTGCTCAGAGTATGGTATGTGTTTGAAGACTCTTCTAGCATTTTATTCCCTTCCTGCCTCAATCTCATGATTTTGGGTGAAAGAAAGACTAGTTTCTAGGCATAGTGCCACTAAAGAGGAGACTATACTTTCTAAAAAATATCTTTAAGGTGCTGCTATTTCAGAATTTGCCATTTTATGGCCTTTGGGGCAAAGAATAAATGCTTCAAAAAGTACAGGCTTTTGGAATTGCTACTGACACAGCAGAAAAGCTTTTTAGCATTTACAATTTTTTACCTTCCCTCTAAACTTTGGTTGTTGGAAAATAAGCCTAATGTCATGAGTCATTTCTGCAATATTTTTCCTTATAATTTGAGAGACACATAAATTCAGGAACAAAGGTGATCCATAATAAAAAGAAGTGGTAATTGGTACACACACACACACACCATTACTGCTTAATGCAGTTTAACTGTGACAGCTTACATAGCTTCCATTACAGGGCAATTTAAATTCCTTATTTATATATTTTAATCATGTCTGGTATAGATGAAACAGTTGAATTGCTATAACATTAAAAAAACTATTCACAAATAGGTAACAGGTAGATATAATAGGCTGTTTCAGATGGCAAAGTTGTCTTTTCAGTTATTCTAAATTTATTACCATGACTGAAAATAAAATTCTACAAAGAAGTCTTCCTTTATCTCTATGTGTATGGAGGAGGTGTCTGATATTTTCATGTTACTACTTTTCATGTTTCTTATGAGTGACTGATGAGGATTTCATTTGCTGTTCCTTTTTCCCCAGTTCCCATCAGTTCGATGTAGATGTTGAAAGATGCCCCTAGGTATATCATAATTGTTTCCCGTCAACCACTTTGCCTTCAGGTTTCTGTGAATGTCCTTATTAAATAAATGTTTGTAGAAGTAAACTTACCATTCTGATTTTCCACTGTGACTTTACTAGCTAGGTTCTTCATCATTCATTATCATCTACCAAACATGCCTCAAGCTTTTCACTTGAATCCAAGGATGCTTGCTCGGGGAAAAATAAATGAACCTAGTACTAACAGAAGCTTTAAAGGGATATGACTTTATGTGGTGCATGATTTCTTCATTGTGTTTTTCAGGAGATGGAAACAACCTGCTCTGGGGGGATAAGCAGCTAGATTTTAATTTTCACCTCTTCCCAGAGTGCCCGGAAATTCACACCCCCTCACTGCAGTTTTCTTTTTTTTTTTTTTTCCTTTTTATTGATCATTCTTGGGTGTTTCTCGCAGAGGGGGATTTGGCAGGGTCACAGGACAATAGTGGAGGGAAGGTCAGCAGATAAACAAGTGAACAAAGTTCTCTGGTTTTCCTAGGCAGAGGACCCTGCGGCCTTCCACAGTGTTTGTGTCCCTGGGTACTTGAGATTAGGGAGTGGTGATGACTCTTAACGAACATGCTGCCTTCAAGCATCTGTTTAACAAAGCACATCTTGTACCGCCCTTAATCCATTCAACCCTGAGTGGATACAGCACATGTTTCAGTGAGCACAGGGTTGGGGGTAAGGTCACAGATCAACAGGATCCCAAGGCAGAAGAATTTTTCTTAGTACAAAACAACATGAAAAGTCTCCCATGTCTACCTCTTTCTACACAGACACGGCAACCATCCGATTTCTCAATCTTTTCCCCACCTTTCCCCCCTTTCTATTCCACAAAACCGCCATTGTCTTCATGGCCCGTTCTCAATGAGCTGTTGAGTACACCTCCCAGATGGGGTGGTGGCCGGGCAGAGGAGCTCCTCACTTCCCAGTAGGGGCGGCCGGGCAGAAGCGCCCCTCACCTCCCGGACGGGGCGGCTGGCCGGGTGGGGGGCTAACCCCCCACCTCTCTCCCGGACAGGGCGGCTGGCCGGGCAGAGGGGCTCCTCACTTCCCAGTAGGGGCGGCCGGGCAGAGGCGCCCCTCACTTCCCCGACGGGGCGGCTGGCCCGGCGGGGGGCTGACCCCCCCACCTCCCTCCCGGACGGGGCGGCTGGCCGGGCGGGGGGCTGACCCCCCCACCTCCCTCCCGGACGGGGCGGCTGGCCGGGCGGGGGGCTGACCCCCCCACCTCCCTCCCGGACGGGGCGGCTGGCCGGGCGGGGGGCTGACCCCCCCACCTCCCTCCCGGACGGGGCGGCTGGCCGGGCGGGGGGCTGACCCCCCCACCTCCCTCCCGGACGGGGCGGCTGGCCGGGCGGGGGGCTGACCCCCCCACCTCCCTCCCGGACAGAGCGGCTGGCCGGGCAGAGGGGCTCCTCACTTCCCAGTAGGGGCGGCTGGGCAGAGGCGCCCCTCATCTCCCGGACGGGGCGGCTGGCCAGGCGGGGGGCTAACCCCCCCACCTCCCTCCCGGACGGGGCGGCTGGCCGGGCGGGGGGCTGACCCCCCCACCTCCCTCCCAGACAGAGCGGCTGGCCGGGTAGAGGGGCTCCTCACTTCCCAGTAGGGGCGGCCGGGCAGAGGCGCCCCCCACCTCCTGGACAGGGCGGCTGGCCGGGCGGGGGGCTGACCCCCCCACCTCCCTCCCGGACGGGGCGGCTGGCCGGGCAGAGGGGCTCCTCACTTCCCGGTAGGGGCGGCCGGGCAGAGGCGCCCCTCACCTCCTGGACGGGGCGGCTGGCCGGGCGGGGGGCTGACCCCCCCACCTCCCTCCCGGACGAGGAGGGAGGACGCTCCTCACTTCTCAGACGGGGTGGCTGCCGGGCGGAGGGGCTCCTCACTTCTCAGACGGGGCGGTTGCCAGGCAGAGGGTCTCCTCACTTCTCAGACAGGGCGGCCGGGCAGAGACGCTCCTCACATCCCGGACGGGGCGGCAGGGCAGAGGTGCTCCCCACATCTCAGACGATGGGCGGCCGGGCAGAGACGCTCCTCACTTCCCAGATGTGATGGCGGCCGGGAAGAGGCCCTCCTCACTTCCTAGATGGGATGGTGGCCGGGCAGAGACGCTCCTCACTTTCCAGACTGGGCAGCCAGGCAGAGGGGCTCCTCACATCCCAGACGATGGGCGGTCAGGCGGAGACGCTCCTCACTTCCCAGACGGGGTGGCTGCCAGGCAGAGGCTGCAATCTCGGCACTTAGGGAGGCCAAGGCAGGCGGCTGGGAGGTGGTTGTAGCGAGGCGAGATCACACCACTGCACTCCAGCCTGGGCGCCATTGAGCACTGAGTTAATGAGACTCCGTCTGCAATCCCGGCACCTCGGGAGGCCGAGGCTGGCGGATCACTCGCGGTTAGGAGCTGGAGACCAGCCCAGCCGACACATGGAAACCCCGTCTCCACCAAAAAAAATACGAAAACCAGTCAGGCGTGGCGGCGCGCGCCTGCAATCGCAGGCACTCGGCAGGCTGAGGCAGGAGAATCAGCCAGTTTTCTTAGCTATATTTTAAAGACAGGGTTAGGAAAATTCTTTGTTTGCATTTCTTTTTCTGCTTCTATTGTCTGACCTAAATGACACAGAACAATATCTTAAGTGGCAACTCTCAGGTTCATTTCACAATGAACTACATTTAGCATCCAGTCCAATGACATTTCTGAACTTTTTTCATATTGATCTTCAATTTTGGATCATACAGCAACAGTATAACTGGGTTTATTCCAGACTATTCCAGGAAACATGGCCCCTAATCATAAATGGGCAACAAAGTACCTCTTTGCAGTAAATGCATATTTTGTGAATAGTTCATAAGCACTGTCAAAGTGGAGACAGAAAAACATTCTGATAAAAACATCTGTTCATCCAAAGGAATTCTCCTCACTCCTCTATAATTCCCACTGAGGATTGTTTGGAGAACTAGATTAATTTTTTTCTTGATTGCCAGACACTTTCTCACAGCAAAATTGTGAACCAGACTAAATTCTGGATTTCAAGAGTTCACTAGAAAGTACTCTGCACTCAGAATAAAGAAGCAGTCAGTTAACTTTTCTCATGCAGTTTTCTCCACCAAATTATTGTTGTTAGTGCTGTGCTTGTTGCAAACATAGGTAAAAGTCAATCAGTACATCCATATTAAAAACCACCTTGAAATCTATTTATTTATTTGGAAATCAATCTACAATAAGGTGGTATGAACCTTGAAGGGGAAATGTTTTTCCATGATATGATGAACATTTTTGAATGGTCTCGTGCATTTGGAAATTGTTTTAATGTTTCCCCCATTTATTCCAATATAAAAGAAACAAATGTTGGGTTAATAGCTATGACTACTTTTGAGGCTTTCTACTAACATGCTATGGTACTAAAAGGACACCAGTGAGATGAAGTATACATTAGCATAATTATATTCATTCCTTTATGCAACAAATTATGTTAAGTGCATACTGTGTACTGGGCACTGCATGAAATATTGGGAGAATAGAGGTGGACAAGACAATTTCCTTCCTCAGGGATTTCTCAATTAAAAGAGAGACCAACAAGTCAACAGTGACCAAATAGTGTGAAGAATGTTTTGCCAGAGCTATGAATTTGTGAGAAGCAATTAACTCAGTCTGGGAATAGGAGCTCAGGGAAAGGAAAGCCAACGCTGATCACTCAAAGACAATGGGAGTTGCAGGGGTCCCTGGGGATATCAAGCTTTGAGATAATGTGAACTAGAATACAGAATATGAGGTGAATGGAATTGAAAATAGATAGGAGTTAGAGAATTGTGAGACATGACACAACAGGAAGACAGAGGCCATTTCCTGAAAGGGGACAAATGTGATTCAAAGATTTTAGGTATTATTGTGAAAGCTCTTGGGAGGCATTTGGGTCTGTCTGTCTCTCTCTCTCTCTTCTCCCTCTCTCCCCTACTGTCTCTTCCATCCTACTTCCCTTTTTTCTTCCTTCTTTCACTCTATCCTCCCTCCTTCTCTTTCTTCCATATTTCCTTCTTTCCTTTCTCACTCTCACTCTTTTTCTACATCATTATTAGGTATAATAAAACCACATATTTTAAAAATATACAATTTGATACATTTTAATAGATTTGTATATCCATAAAACTATCACCGCAATCAAGATAATGAATATATTCAACACCCTCAAAAGTCTTCTCTTGCCACACTATAATCCACTTCACTATGGCTTAGTTTGCATTTTCCAGAAATTTATATAAAAGAAATTCTAAGACTTTTTTTGTGATCTGGCTTTTCACTCAATGTGAGTATTTTGATATGCTTCCATATTGTATAACATTCTATTGTATGAATATACCAGAGTTTGTTTATCCATTTACCTCTTGATGGACATTTGGGTTGTTTTCAGTTTGTTGCTATTGTAAATAGAACTGCTATGAATGTTCTTATGTATTTATGTGCAAATATGGTTTCATTTCCCTTGGGTAAATACTTAGGAATGAAACAGATGGGCAATATGATAGGTAAATGCTTGTGATTTAAGAAAATGTCAATCTCAGTCCCAAAGTGTTTTGTTTTATGGTTTCTCCAGCAGTCTATGAGACTTCAAGCTGCTCCACAATCCCCCACAACACTTGGTACAGTCAGTCTTTTTGAATTTTAGTTATTTTAGTGAATGTGTAGTGATATATTATTTTTGTTTAATTTGTATTTTCCTAATGACTAGTGATGTTGAAAATCTTTTCCTGTGTTTATTTGGCATTGATGTATCTTCTTTGGTGAAGTTTCTGTTCAGATCTTTAATTCATTTACTTTTCTTTTTCTTCCTATTAATTTTAGAGAGTTATTTGTATGTTCTCGATACACGCCCATTATCAGAAAAGTGTTTGCAATTTTTTCTCCTAATTTGTGACTTTTCTTTCTCTTGACAGTGTCGTTTAGAGCAGAATTACTTAATGTTGAGTTCAATTTATCAGTATTTTCTTTTATGGATTGTGCTTTTGATATTGTGTCTAAGAAGTCTTTGCCTAAACCAAGGTCATAAAATTTTTCTGCAGTGTTTTTTCCAGAAGTTTTATGTTTTCCAGTTTAACAAAAACACGAGGGTGTATGATCTATTCTGTGTAAGATGCCGTTTATCAGGTTGAGGAAGTTCTCTTCTTTTTCTAGTTGCCTGAGAGTTTTTATGAGGAATAGACATAAGATTTTGTCAAATGTTTTCTTCTGTATCTGTAGAGATAGTCATGTTTTCTCCCCCTTTAACTTGTTGATATGGTAAAATATGTTTATTTTCAAATGTTGAACTAGCCTTGTTCTTCCAAGATAAATTCAATTTGATCATGATGTATTTGACTTTTCATACGTTGGAAAAGTAGGTTTGCTAAAATATTAAATTTTTGATCTATGTTTATGAGAGGTTTGGGTTTGCAATTTTCTTTCCTTGTAGTAGCTTTGTCCAGTTTTTCTATTAGGATAATGTTGGCCTTTTAGAATAAATTGGAAAATATTCTTTCCTCTTCCATTCTCTGTTTGTATAAAATTGATCTTCCTTAGAAGTTTGGTTGACTAAAAGTTTGTTTGACACCACCACTGAAGCCATCCTGATTGGAGTTTCCTATGGGAAGTGTTTTAACTAAAAATTCATTTTCTTAATACTTACAGGGCTATTTAGATTGTTTTCTTCTTATTGAGTGGACTTTGGCAATTTGTGTCTTTAAATAAATTGGTCTATTTTATTCAAGTTACTGATTTTTCTCTGGTGTGTATTTGTTTATACTATTTTCTTATTTTAATATCTGTAGACTCTATAGTGATGTCACATCTCAAATTTTGAATACTGTTGTGTTTACTCTGTTTTACTCATTATTCTGTTTAAAAGTTTATGAATTTTATTGATCTTTTCAAAGAACCACCTTTCAGTATTATTGATTTCTTTTTATTATTTATTTGTTGTTTTCTTTAATCTATTCTTAATCCCATTCAGTGTTTTTCTTTTCTGAGACATTGTGGTTTTCCGCTCTAGAAGTTAGATTTATCTTTCATACTTTTGTTTCTTTGCTTTCTTCGCTTAATATGTTCATTTTTTTTTACTTTCTAGAACACATGGAATATAGTTATACTAAATATTTTAATGTCCCTGCCTATAATTTCTATAATTTTTGTAATGCATGTTTTAATTTATTGGTTTTTATCAATGCGGGAAATATTTTTGTTTATTTTCATGTTTGGTAATTTATTACTAGACAATGTACATTGTACTTTTTACCATTTGGGGTGTTGGATAATTTTTCTTATAAAAATGCTCTTGAACTTTGTTCTGGGTAGTGATTCAATTATGTAAACACATTTGATTTTTAGGGTATTGCTTTGTTAGACAGGGTCAGATTAATGTTTACTGTATTATTATTATTTTTTCCACTAGTGAGACAAAATCCTTTGGAATGCTTTACCTGATATACTGTGAATTATTACCTACTCCACTACAGCTCATGGAAACAATAACTATTCCCAGATCTAGGTGTGCTCCCAAGATTTTTCCCCCTTTTATCCTTTCGGGCATTCTTTTCGTAGCCTCGGATGGTTTCTTTCTATGCGTACACTGAACACAACGACACTAACTACTCATGGAGGCTCCTCTACAGACATCCAGAGTCCTCTCTCTTTGCAGCTCTCTCCTCTGTAATACTCCACTCTGTAAACCCCAGTTACCCTGACCTCCCTGAACTCTCAGCTCCCTCTACTTTCTTTTGTAAGACCACCAGGCTTTGCTTGGGTTTCCCCATCCTGTGCCACAGCCTGGAAACTCTCTTTAGGCAATAAAGGGAGGCAATCATAGGGTTAATTCTGATTTTCCTATCTCTGGCATAACTGTCTTATATTGTCTGATGTCCAATGTTTGAAAATACGTTTTACATATCTTAGAAATGTATATATAATACACACATATTTTACAATAAGTATATGTGTATGTATATATATATACACATATATACACATACATATATATACACACACATACATATTCCAGTTTTTTAGTTTTTTTCAAGCAGAACAGTAAAGTAGGTCCTTGTTGTTCCATCTTGGTTAGATGCAGATGTCCCACTGTAGGTTTTTAAGAACGAAAGCAACGTAATCATTTTTAAATATCAATGCCAAATGTACCCCATTGTAGATTATAGAATTTAGAGAAGGCTTGTTAAAATAACTTTTACAATAATGCAAAAAAAGAGATGTGAACTTGAATGTAGTTGGTTATAGTTGGAACATGAGATAATTATATATTTTGTAGCCATTGGAAAATAGAGTTTATAAAGACCAAAATGCATGACTGAAAGCGATGATATAATGTTACATTTTAAAAAGTAGGGTACTAGGGTACTAAATTATTTACAATATATTTTGCTAAGTGAGAAAAGAAACCTCCTATAAATCATTATATTCAGAAATAATAGCAGAAACTCACAGCATTGTACCCACTACAATGAATGATTACATTTCTTGCTGTTTTTCTGTATTTTCCAAATTTTGATAGATGATATTTTCATTATAAGAAAATAAACTTCTAAAGACTTTTAGAGGCCAAAATAAATAGCACTGGAGATTGACTGGTATTATTGGTATAATAGTAAATAAGTATAAAGAAGGAGTTTAGGTTAACTTTCTCATTTCTAGTTTGGGACTTTGATGGATAACTAAGAATTACCAAGGCAAAGCAGCTGTTAGAGGGAACATATTGAGTTTATTTTTGAATCTTTTGAATTTGAAGTATTTGAGGTATAAGTGTCTCATAGGGCATGAGTTTCAAGTCTCTGAAACTTAGAAATGAACTTTGAGCAAAAAAGATGCATTTAAGAGTCATAGATAGTAGTTGAAGCTGTAGGATTAAATGAGGTTACCTGAATACCTTAATTTTTATGATTTTATCATGATATTTCTCACATTACCTCCATAAATAGACCAACTACTCTATCAAAATCACAATTAAAAAAGCTTCCTGCCTCTTTGCCTAATAATAATAAATTATAGTATAATTGTATATTTATAATTTTAGATATACCAACATAAAGTCAATTGCTTTTGACAGTATAGTACTATTGGTACTATTGGTTAATGTTGGCCATTCTCCAAGTACTAGTACAATTCCAAGTTTAGAAACTGGGAAAATACTGTGTTATAGTGACAGATTAAAATTTTTGTATATATTAAATCTATGAATGCCGCTGTACTCTAGACTTACTGAAATTAATCAGGGTGTCTTGTTCATCTAGCACAGTGCCTGCTACATAGTAGAAACTATTAAATACCTGTTGAATGCATGACAAAGGCTGTATAACAATTGAATAAGACAGATTAAATATACAGGAAATGATGTGCTTCTGGCTGTTATTTCTTGACCACTTTTTCTCGTTCTTTCCTTTCTCATTATGCATATTTCCCTTCTCATTACACACATTATTCCTTCCTCATTACACATAATACTTTTTCATAGATCTACCTATCTATCCATCCCTGTATTCACCCTCAACCCATCTTATGGGCATTTCAATGTAAATTGAAGGTAGTAGTTTACCTTCTATTAAACACTTCAGCATGAATATCTTTTAGCTAGAATTCAAATTTGTTTATAGTCTGTTAATTTCAAGATAAATTCTATGTACAATGAAAAACATATTTTAAGTGCATACTCCCTGATTTTTGACACACATATACCTGCAGAACCCAAACCACTATCAAAATATAGAATACTACTATCATTCCAGAAAGTTCTCTCATGCTCCTTCCCAGTCAATCCCCTCTACCACTGTCACAGAGGCAACTGCTGTCCTTATTTGTTTCCATTATAGACTAGGCTTAAGCTCTAGAACTTACTATAAATGAGAAAATAAATACATGTTCTTTTTTGTAAGTTTTCTTTGACTCAACATGTTTTGATATTTATTTATGTTGCATTATCAATATTTCAATCTTTTTATTGAGAAATAGTATTTCATGATATGAATATTACACAGTTTATCCATTCTCCTACTAAAGGACTTCCGGGTTATTTCTACTGTCAGGCTATTGTTATAAAGCTGCTATGAACATTCTTGTGCAAATTTTTTGTGGGCTTACATTTTTATTTCGCTTAGGGAAATAATGTAAAACTGAGATGGCTGGGTCATAGGCTAAGTATATGCTTACTTTTATAAGAAACTCCAGGTCTCCCATTTCTAAAGCACTTATACAATTTTACATTCCTACCAGAAATAGAGGAGAGTTCCAGCTAGTCCACATCCTCACCTGGCCTTGTCAAGCCCTTCTTCATTTTATTTGTCTTAATGAGTATGTAGTCATCTTATTGTGGTATTCATTTGCATTTCCCTGATGATTAACAATGTTGAGTCTTTTTTCAGGTTATCACTGGCCATTTGTATATTCGTTTTTGAAGTCTCTGTTAAAATATTTTGCCTACTTTTTACTGGATTGTTTGTCTGTTTTATTGAATTATGGGAATGCTTTGTAGTTTCAACCTGTGGTCAGGAATGTGTTTTGCAAATATTTTCACCCATTTTCTTAATAGTGCTTTTGATAGGCAAAAGTTTTAAATTTTGATAAAGTCTGATTTATTATTCTTTTCTTTTCTGGCTAAAGTTTTCTAGGTCCTATCTAAGAAATCTTTGCCTGCCCCCATGTCTCAAAGCTATTAAAGATGAAGCAATTTCTATTTTCTTGTTCTAACACATACACTTAAATTTGGATTTTAATAATACTTTTTGATGAAAATGACTTATTTGGGTAAAATCAATGGAATGTTTATTTCAGTTAGTTCAAAACTAAATGAAAAATATAGGAAGGAGGAAACACAATTTTATGCTTTGTGTTTCTCACTGAAACCAGTGCAGCATCTTGCACTTAATGAGTGCTCAAAATATTTGCTACTTGCTTTTAACTTGAAATATATGCCCCTAAAAAATAGACATAACCTAGAACTTTACACTTTGAAAAATACATTATGTGACTATTGTGCCTACAAGTTGCCATATCCTGCTCTCCAAAAAGTAATTACTTGGCTTATTCACTCGTGATTTGATGAAACTCTTTTGTTTTTACTTTGGTTTATCTCTTTTGTTAAAGAGAGCACAGGGAAAGAGAAGCAGGTTTTCATGTCTTTGAGTGGGTTCTGCCTGGGGTTGTAATTTCAATGCCACTATTAAAATCTTGGGGGAGAGAGATTTTTACACTCAGACTCCTACTGACTTTAGAGGACTGACTGAACTGTTAGAAATCACAGTGAAGTCTGGCAGTTCTTTGTAATTCAGCCATAGCCAGACAAAGAGGTTTTGTGTTAAATGAAGTTTGCAAGTCTTGACTGAAGGTTTAATTACCATAGTCATAAGCAGGGCACACTTTAGGGGGTTTGACCATAACAAATGAATAAGACATTGATGTTCATTCAATAGTGGCAAGTTTCAAACAGAGGATAGGTCTGTTAGTTGGTTTGCATTCTCTTTTGCCTTTCAGAAACCTGAAGGACAAAGTATTACATAATGTTTGGTGATATTGGTGATACTAAGCCTGGGCAGCATCATATAGTGGACTTGAACTCAGACAGTTGTAATGTTGGATCCTAGCTCTGTCACTTACTTGCTTTTTGGTCTTTGGGAAGTTACTGAATCTTTCTTGGCCCATTTCTTGAAGACAGGGAATGGGTCTTCCTTATATCATAGTGATGGGTGAAGATTACTGAGATGATACATGTAAAGAGCCTGGTCTACCAATCAACATTCTGTAAATGAAAGCTACTATTATTTTATGCTTTATAGTAGTAGTAGCAACAATGCTAGTGCAGCACTCCAACTTAGAAATGGATGTAAACACCAAGGCTTTCCTAGAAATGTAGACACAATGGGAAAACATGTTCATCTTTCTCTTTAGTTAAGTAGGGATATATTGGTTCATCTTGAAGCCTTCCTTCCTTCCCTAGTCTCCAAATCATTTGCCATGACCATATGCTCTTCCTTATCACATTTTTTATTCCTAGACCTCTGTCTTCTTTGCTTCTGAAAAATAGCACTTAGAGAGTCAGCACCCCTAGTCATCAACTTGCATTGTCAGCACTTTCCCACCTCCAAGGATGATAAAATCCGAGGGAAATGAAAAATTGTACTTTATCAGGAAAACACAGATGCTCCTGCCATAATACGCCTTCGGGTTTGCAATTATAAACCTGGCTTGAAGGAAAGGATGTTTAGCAGGAACCAGGAAAATTCTTCCAGGACTGGACTGTGGTCTTGTTATGCTTGTTTAAAGTAGAAGGAAAAGAACTTAAGCAAGTATTTTGAATGACCAAGAGAGGTAGGGAGCAGCTGTTGGTTCAGAGGTCTCTCCACTTCTGGGCTTCCAGGGCTGGTGTTTTGAGATGTGATGTTGTCGATTCCACTTCTGATGAAGTGATAATCTCTGTATCTTTCCTTAAAACTAGGTGTTGATATGGTTAGGCTCTGTGTCCCTACCCAAATCTCACCTTGAATTGTAAGAATCCCCACATGTTGTGGGAGGGACCTGGTGTGAGGTAATTGAATTATGGGGATGGGTTTTTCCTATGCTGTTCTCATGATAGTGAATAAGTCAAATGAGACCCGATAAAGAGGAGTTCCCCTGCACATACTCTCTTGACTGCTGCAATGTAAGGTATAACTTTGCTCCTCCTTTGCTTTCTGCCATGATTGTGAGGCTTATAAATTACCCAGTCTTGGGTATGTCTTTATTAGCAGTAAGAGAACAGACTAATGCAGGTGTTAACTCTGTAACCCTGCAGGTGCCTGAAGTTTGACTCAGCAAGAGGTGGAGCAGCCTGGACATACATGTCAGAGGGCATCATAAACCACAGGGCCTTCAGGAATGTGTTCAGGAAGTGAGAGAGGAGGAATGACACATAGTCTCTGTTCCTTTGCTCTTCCCTGCACTGGGGTCATTATTGGGCGGAAAAAAAAATGTCACTTTCAATTCTTCTCCACTCAAAGGGACTTCTTAATACAAAAGCAATCTAATAATCCAACTGAAAATTATTGTGTCCATTAAAAGAAGAGGTTAATTCAAAAAATGTCTCCCAATAAATAAAACTACTCATGCTAGCAAAATTGTGTTTTCCTCTTTTATATCTTTTAAAAATAATATGAGAATTTTCTTTCTAACATCTAATTATGTTTCATAAGATTAGGAGCAAGGAATCTACTTTTTCATTTACTGATTCAGAATTTTCTATTATAGAATAACAGTGACTAAAAAAAAAGACATTGGTATTAGATAAGGAAGAAAAAAATAAGTTACATATTAATTTGGTCCTGCGCTTTTGATAACTTTGCCTAAAGGATTTTGGGGTTTAAGATAAAACAATTCAGTCATTAATCTAGTTTCCCTCTCCATCCTATTTCCCCTGCATGGTAGTAATAAGACCTACTAAAAGTGAAAAAGTTGATAAACTAAAAATTAAAGTATTTGATAAAGAATAATCCATCTGGAAACACAGTATTCCAGAAAATAATTATACTTCCAATAATAATAATTAAAGAAATAATATCCTTGGAATTACAATTATAAAAATTTTCCTGACTCACTGCATATTTTCTGCCCACCATAGTAAGAATATCAAGGACAGCCCTTTGGTTATGAAAACAGAAATGCACTTTGATCTGAGGGAATAATCAAGTTGCATGAAAACATTGCCCTAATGATCTTCTTCCTAAAGGGGATACTAGAGGCTTTTGTCTGCCATGAGGGTGGCATGAGTCATTTATTCATAGGCAGCAGGACTTCCCAAGATGGGGAGAGCTTTGAAGGCAGTGGGAATGAGATGGGAGTTTGGGGAGATAGGAAAGTGCAATTGTGCCCAGCAGTCACAGAAGCTCTATTGAGCTTCAGGTTTCCCTTCAGGTAGATTACCTTAAAGTTTAAGGAACTCCCACAGATCTCAGAAGGGAAAGGGGTTGCAGCCCTTCTTAATTTTCTACTCTATAACCTGGAGTTTTAATCAGTCCTATGGCTTTTGTTTCACTTTGTTCAGAAAATATTAATTTCTAAATGTATAATGACAATTGTGATTATTGTTGTTCTGTATATTGAGAATTAAGCGAAAGACAAAGCCGTAAGCAATATACCCTAAAAATAATTCTTGAAACCCTCAAAACACTTTTGTCCATTTGTACGTTTTAAAATAGTGGAGCTTTATTCTGACTTTTAAATTTTGTCGTGGAACTTACATAAGATTCACAAAGGCAGATAAGATAGCAATTATTGGCTGGGCATGGTGGCTCACACCTGTAATCCTAGCACTTTGGGAGGCCGAGGCGGGTGGATCACGAGGCCAGGAGATCAAGACCATCCTGGCTAACACTGTCCCGTCTCTACTAAAAATATGAAACATTAGCTGGGCGTGGGGGTGGGCGCCTGTAGTCCCAGCTACTCGGGAGGCTCAGGCAGGAGAATGGTGTGAACCTGGGAGGCAGAGATTGCACCACTGCACTCCAGCCTGGGCGACAGAGCGAGACTCCAGCTCAAAAAAAAAAAAAAAAAAAAAAAGATAACAATTTTCACTCATAATTTTAGCAAGAAATAGTATCTGTTAATATGTTGGTATACTTACTTCTAGTCTTTTATGTTTTATGCAGATTTAGACATGAAGTAGTCCAAGCTTAGAGTATGTATGTTAAATGTTTAATTTTTCTGCTATTATTAACAATCAACTAGACTATGTTGCCAAGTTTCTTAATAAAAGCTTGTGTAGATTCCAAAACTTTCTAGTCATTTTCAATTATTAAAATTAAATATTGAGAAGGAAAAACAAAAATAAAAGTAGACCACTCTTCTCTGTAGTTGAAGACTTTAATCTCACATCCTATTTAATCACGTTCTTGCCTCCATCTCTAACCAGTTTTTAGATAGAGAGGACATTGGGGAAGAATAGGCTTTGCTCTTCTTTCCCTTTTCTCTACTCCCTTACCACATAGGGAGAGATGTGTGATCTGCTCAAATACCCCTCCTTTTCATTCCTATATCTTGCAATTTGTATGGGAGCATTGTCTACCTCTGGACCAGAAAGAAGGAGATACAATTGATTAACTTTGCTTAGGGGATAAACATTCCCTCTTATCCGTGGAGCCTGCACTTCTGATGACTCTTCCAACTCCAGTAATTTTGTTTGTTTTGCTCTTTCTCCCTTATTCTTCCACTGTGTAGGCTGGTATTAGGGGGATTGAGGAGGGGGTAGTAAGGTGGTTGCAGTAATAGAGCATGGTCACCTCAATAAACTCTGAGAGAGGTTTCTGACTCATTGGTGTCTCTTTTTGGAAAGTGAAGAAAGTGAGGTAATTAGAGCCATGTCGTCCATAGTTTTGATGATAGCAGTCAATTCCAGGGCTATAGGGAAGGTCCCTCTTAACCCGCTGTTATGCATATATACAGGAAATGAATGTAATATGTGGAAACATGTTAAGATACTTTTCTCATTTGCCTTTTATCATACATGCTCTTTTTCTGCAGTCAGTTTAAGGCATCCTTCTGCCCATCTTGGTGCTGTGTATGTGGGAGTAGTGGTGGAATAAATTGTTACAGCAAGAATTCAATGAGAAAATTTTCAGCTTCTGACTTCCAAAATAGAATTTTACAATAAAACACCTACTTCGAAAGCCAAGCATTATATACAGAGAATATTCTAAATTTGTTGTATCAAGAATCTAATTATAAAGACTGAGATTATAGGGTGTCTTGCATAGTGCAGCCACCTATCATGGCCAGGGAATGAGAGAAATTGACAGAGGGAGAGCAGAAAAATTAAGAGAAAATAGAACCCTACCAGGACACAGAGGTTATGGAATGAAGAATGAAGATCCTACAAAGCAGAGGAAGAAGGGAATAAAGCACCTGGATCTCAATCCCCTTCCTTTGAACTTTGACCTGGAGTGTCAGAGGAGTTTAAGATAAATTGAGAAAAGTGCCAAGAGTTCTTTTTTTTAATTCCTTGCAAGAAGATTGTCTCAAATGATGCCTTTAGCAGTCTGAGGGTGATTACATAAAAGTAAATTCAATGGTGCTGTCTAGTTAGACAGAAGAAAGCTCACACTTGAAATTTCTGAGATGTTCTCAGTTTTTGCAGGGCAGGTATGGGATCCATACTTCCCACAGCCCCCTGACAATGACTGAGAATAGCTGTACTGAGAGACAGTGGGGCTCTGTGAAGCCTTCCATAAAGAGAGGCAAATTGATTTGGAATAGATTCTGTGAGGTATACAGTCTAGGACAAGAGAGACAGAGGAAGAGAAGCATACAGAACAGAAGGTTTTTCCAGGGCCAAGGAGCATTGACATCTGATCACCACAGCAAGAGAGGAAATTGGTCTTTGTAAAAATGTGAAGCACAGGACTTTAAATTCTACCAGCAGGACATGCAGTAGAGACTTCACTATGGGGAGTAATGGCATCCAAAGTAACTACCCTATTGAAAACTCCCTATCCACCATCCCCTTACATTCTAAGAGGTCACAATAAGTTCTACAGATGCCAGATATCATCCTGAGTAGATATGGTAGAGAGAGGATGACTTAAAACACTGGGCATTTAGCTAAAGGCCTGAGATAACTAGAGAAACTATTGATGTTATACAGAGTACCAGACCTGAAATCCAGTCTTTTTTCTTCAACAACTCAGCATGTGTTTATAGGTGCATAAGGGAACTGGGATTGTCCACTTTAATGTTATCTATGGTATTTATTACAAAAAGTTATTGTGGGAGATCAGCCAGTGTGGCAGAAGAAATTATAGGAATAGAAAGAAGCAAACCTTCTTGGAAGACTGGGGAATTTTGCATAACTTCAGATAGTTTGGCTGAAGGCAGCCAGATTCTCTTTTCAGGAGCTAGAGAGCTTAGGGCACAGATACAAAGGAATGTAGAGTAATTTATATAAATAGCTTGTTTACTCATGTGGTCCTAAAATCAACCTTTTATCATTTGAGGGCAGGATGGCCCTCTCAGGGGTGGGGGCAACCAGGTTAGTTATCCACAGGTGTGTTGACTTAAAGCCTTTGTTGATTAAATCTGCACTAAATAAATGCAAGCACTGTCAGCTTGGAGGGGCTGCAAACTCTCTTCAGCCCCTAGTGTCAGCAGCCCCCTGGCCCGCTCTTTCACTGACTATCCATGTCTGAGTACGTGTCTCATCCGTCATGCAGCAGGGGTCTGCAGGACAGACCCCTGCAAGTTATACAAAGAATTTCTAATTTTATTGTTTTAATTACTCACTATTAGAAAAATGCTGTATTTAATAATGTTCTAAAAACACATTTATATATACATGAAGTATTTTATTAAAATGTGTCTTCAGACATAGAATTCCCAGCCAAAGGTTACACGCATTTGCAGTTTTGGTATATTTTGCCAAATTATCATGAAGACTGCACCAATGTTCACTGCTCACAATACTGTATAGGGCCTACTTTCCCATTTAGTCCTTTAAGCAATATCTAGTAAAGTTGAAAATGCTGATAGCCCAGAACTCAAGCTTAAATTTTTAAACCTATAACTTTGAGAAGATTTTCCCTATATTTACAAGAAGACTTGCATAGAGATATTGACGGCAGTTTTTAAAGCATTAAATGTGTGCACTGTGAAAAATTGGATATAAAGCAAAATTTACCAATAGTTATTGATAAAGAGTGACACATTTAAACAATGGGATGCTATATAAAAGTTGAGTGTATCAGGATAACATGAAAAGGATTTCAGTACATAATAGGGAATTACAAATATGAGTTGCAGAAAGTTACTGCTATGGTTGTAAACTCATATTGAAATTTGGTCCTCAATGTAACAATGTTGACAAGTAGTGAGACCACTAAGAGGTATTTGGGTCATGGGGACTCTGCCCTCATCAAGGGATTAATAGCCACCTCATGGGAGTAAATTAGTTCTCATGGGGGGCGCTAATGGATTAAGGGTGTTAGTTATCACAAAAGGGAGTTGCTATAAAAGTGAGTTGGCCTTCCTCTGTCTTCCTTTGCCTCCTTTGTTGCCAAGCGGTGCATTCCACATTATAAAGCAGCAAGGAGGCCTTCAGCAGAAGCTGATGCCAGCACCATATTTTTGGACTTTCCAGCCTCCAGAACCATGAGCAAAAATAAACTCTTTTCCTTTATAAATTCTGTTTATAGCAACAGAAAGAACCTCAGGCATTCTGTTACAGCAACATAAATTAACAGTTACATACTATATATTATTTATGGGTATCTATGTTATCAAATGGTAAAAGAAAATAAATACTGGAGATATAGTCAGCATATCTACAGTAATTTTGCAGAGAGGTTGCTTTTACGTTGGGAAGGTAAGAACTGGAGGACCATACAAACAGGAATTCTACTTCATCTATTATGATTTATTTATTATTCCATATTATTATTAATCTTTAACAAAGTGACATTAACATTAATCAATTCTGTGTATGAGGTATGTAAATACTGATTTCTTCTCATATATTTTTTCATTTTCTAAAAAAGAAGAAATCCAGTATCCTTGGTTCTTAGCCTCTAAGATCACCTTAGCTCAACAGCATGTAAACTTCATGTTTATTTACTGTACAAATTTTACACACACAGTAGCAGAGTGTTTGAACCTCTGCATAATTCATAAGATTAATATCAACAATCTAGTCTTCCTGAATTGCTCTATTTTCTGGCCTATTTTTCTTTGTCCAAGTGATATTCAGAAAATCATTCAAAAAACTTAGTCATTTTCAATTATTAGTCAAATGATATGTTTAGAACATTTCCTTAGCATTATTAAATTAATAATGAAGAGTTGATTATTTACATAGTAGTCAAATTTTCACTAATCGATTAATTGGCTGAGTGAAGTTTTTAAAAGAAAAGCTTGTAATCAATCAAACTAGTTTTGGACTGGAAAGCCAAAATATAAGGGAACCTTGTGAAGTATCTATGGACTCTGACATGTGTGTTGCACATGAGAAAATCAAATTGCCAACTGTTTATTCTGTCCTATTACATTTTAAATTTATCAATCTATTTCTTTCATTGGTTAGGTTGCTTATGTCTTATATAAAAAGTTCTTGATTATGTCAAGGTCATAAAGTCTTCTCAATTTTTTTCTAATGATTTCAAAGGAGCTTTTGTTGTTTGTTTTGTTTTCATTTAGAGTCTGACCCAAATCCCCAGATTAATAAGGGCTCCCTCCAGTTAGAGCCTCCATATCACTAAGAGCAGTGTTTCTCAAACAAGCATTCATCGGAATTACCCAAAATGCTTGTTACAACACAAGTTACTGGGCCCCATATCCAACGTTTCTAATTCAGCATGTTTAGCGCAGGTCAAAGAATTTTCACTTCTAATTAGTTCCTAAATGATGGCGATGCTGCTAAACCCGGGACCACACTTTAAGAATGATTAATTTAGAAAACAGTCTTTAACCTCAGACTTACCCAAAGAGCTGGTAAAAATTTGTGTGTCTACCTCTTGCCCAGATCACTTAAATTATCAGCCAATTGGCCCGGTGTGGGGGCTCACGCCTGTAATCCCAGCACTTTGGGAGGCCGAGGCGGGCGGATCATGAGGTCAGGAGATCCAGACTATCCTGGCCAACATGGAGAAACCCTGTCTCTATTAAAAATACAAAAAAATTAGCTGGGCATGGTGGCACGTGCCTGTAATCCCAGCTACCCAGGAGGCTGAGGCAGGAGAATTGCTTGAACCACGGAGTCGAAGGTTGCAGTGAGCCGAGATCGCGCCGCTGCACTCCAGCCTGGCGGCAGAGTAAGACTCCATCTCTGAAAAAAAAAAAAAAAAAAAAAAGTCAGCCAATTTAGATAATCCTTCTTTGACTTTATCCTGTAGACAAAGTCTATAGTTACCTCTTATTATATGTGGGTATTTATGTGGTCCTATCTTGGGTTTTTGACAGTTTTTTAACTACTTATTCTGATAATCTTTACATTCTTTACTCCTATTCTTTATAGTTAGTGCAGAGTTTCTCAGTATCTTTATGTGGAGGAACAAGACTCATCCTTGCTGATCCTCTCTGGCACCTCTTGTAGAATGTATAGTTCTTTGCTTTGGTTTCAGAATCTATTAGAGTCCATCAATTTAAAAATTCTGCTTATTGTTTGTATTAGAGACTTAGAGAAATACATGACAATAATAAAAACAGCAAATAATTATAGCTGAAAGAGTAGGTTCTTTTATTATCAGTTCTTTACAGATAAGTAAATTGTGTCCATGGAAACAAATACTATGTTCAGGACTATGTAGGCAGTATGGTTCAGTCCTAGTTCCATATCCAAGCAGTGTGGTTTCGGAGGCTTCATTGAATGGACCTAGTAAACCTGGATTCACTGAGGGCAAATGGACAGAATGATCTATTTATTACGCTTATGTGAATTTTTTTACTGGGTAGCAGGCAGATAATATGAAAAATCACACCCTTGTTTATAAGCAGGAAGATCCTCTTAGGTGGTCTCATTGCACGGGGCAGGAGAGAGACAAGGCTAAACTTGACATTAAGACAGATGGATCCAAGAGACAGAAAAGCCCAGTTATAGCTTCTAAAAATTCCTCCACATTTCTGTTCTGCTGCTGATGTACTCTCTGAATTCCTAGAACAATTATGAAATTATACTTCTTCTTATATCACTTCCTTTACATTGTGGTATGTTGTGAGGGAAAAAGCTAAATTTGTGCTCAGTTTATTATCCTGAAAGGAAGAATTGCTGGATTTCTAGCTTTGATCCTATCATAAATAGCTCTATAACCTTTAAATAAAGAACTTTATCTTGTTGGGCCTGAATTTTTCTTCTGAAAAGTTAGTAATTTGTATTAGGTGATTTTAAAAGATTCTTTCTAGTTCGTTCTAACAGTATAAAATAAAATTATTTAGCTCCAAGTATGACAAGATAAATCTTGTAGGAAGAATGAACTGTTCCCACATTGTTATTCTCAGAATTGTTAAGTGTCTCATCTCATGATTTATTGTGATCATACAATTTCCAAAAGAACGATATTTACCCAGTTTTCATGAAAAACAGTAAGAAAAAAAATCACTTCCAAATTCAAAATCAAAATGAGAGAGAGAGGGAAACAGAGAGAGAGAGAGAGAGATGTTGAGACTCTCTGATCTTGAGGTGCTTTTAGGCAAACAAGTGAGAAAAAAGATAATTTTAACTCACTATACTTTAATTTTGCATTTATTTATTTATGCATATATAAAGCATTTTGTGATGCATAATTAAAATTGCTATAGCTATGTCATATATTATCACAGTTACTGCCATTACTAGTGTATATTATATTATAAACCTCTCTTCTGTTTTCAGGGAGGTGAACTGACAGTGGCATACAGGGTCTCCAATAGCAGACAACATTTCTTTGTGTTTAAAATACTTCATGAAAGAATCTCCAGCCAAGAGAGCATTTCAAAGCATAGTCACCTATGAATAGATACACCCTGCAGATATGAACTTGAAACACACACACACACACACACACACACACACATTTTTTCCTTTCAGTAAAAGACTTTGGTAGCGCTCGTTATTTCATTAATGGTTGAGTTGCTGTGGAAGTTAGAGAATAATTTCAAATACAACTGTCTTGATATCCTTCCAAGATATGTGCATGCTCAGGTAATTATGTTATATACTTCTGACTTCTAAGACACATATCTTTTTATTTCTCTGTATGTGTTTGCTGTAGTCTGCAAAGTAGGACCTATATTTTTTACAGTGGTGAACCATTTTGTCTTGAAGATTAGTTGCTCATTTTTAAAAGTATTTTTCGTAAGGTAAACCGTGAACTGATATAGTAAGCAATTTGGAGATTAGATCAGAATTAAAATTGAAGTAGTACTAGTTAACAGTCATTCCTTTTGATAAGTCCATGTTATTGTTATTATGTTTAGGTGGCTGATACTTTGGCTGTATCTGTGGTTTCAATATTCAATTTTATTAAGCAACAGTTGTATAAATAAGGTCATGATATCTTAGGTTAAGTCTCCAGAAAACAAACCCTGAGATGGAGATTTGCATGCTGTAGGTTTATTGGCTATGTGCTCTTAGAAACAACACCTGGGAGGGATTGAGAGAGGCAAGACAGGTGGAGGGAAAACATAAACTATGATGCAGTTGCAACAGTGGCCTTGGCCAAGTCCATGGGTAGCTCTGGAGTTGGCATGGCCCTTCAGGGTTATGAATCGAAGCAAGGGCTGTATCTTTGTGCTCTGCATGGACCAGTCATTGGATGTGAGCTGTCCCCCAAGGAGGGAATGTAATGTTATGTGAGGCAGCTCACTTCTGCAAACAATGACTTCTAAACAAAGGTCTGAAAACATTGTGTTTAAGACTAAAAAACTAATACTCTGAGACAGGTGTGGTATAAGAGGACCAGAGTTTTATGTTTTCCACAAGTTATGGCAGAGAAATGCTATAGAGACTAAGGGTATTAGAAGCCAATGGTGAATTTCCATTTAGTAATTATACTTAAATATGAAAATGTATTCCAAAATTATGTGTATATCTAATATGCATTTCCTGAGGAACTCAAAATTTAAGTCATCAAATTTGTTTGATTTAAGATGTTTCTTTTAATGGCATAACTAAGAATAAATATGCAACCCGAGTAGGGAATGTAAATAAGTGTGGGAATGTATATGAATTTATATAGATCTTTTCACTACATATGTTTGCAGAAGACATCATCATGTATCCTGCATGTCCTGTGAGTATCTAAAAGGGCTTTCTGATAATTGTTAGCTTGGCCTAATATTAAGTTTGTTTAAAGCCGTATATATGCATGTATCTAGAATCCAACCCTGTCTCACAAGTCCATACCATCAACACTCTGGTACCCATCATCTCTTATTGCAATAAGCTTTTACCTGGCCCCTCGGCTTCTATCTTAGCCTCTTACCTGGTTCCCTTAGCCTTGATCATCATATGGTCTGGTTTTAGCACATCAGCCTGTGTAATATTGTTAAAATGTAGGTAAGATCATGTAACTACTTTGCTTAAAATCCTCTCCCAGTTTCCCATCTCATTTAGAGTAAAAGTTGAAGTTCTTACAATGATCCGAGGGCCCTACATAATCTGACCTCTAACCTCTTCTCCTCCCAACCTGCCATCACTTTCTCTGCCCTGTGCATACTGCTGTCTTTACTATTCCTTGAACATGCCATGCCTCAGGGATTTTGCACTTGCTATTTTCTCTGACTGGAGTGCTCTTTCACCAGATAAATTCCATGGCTTGTGATATGGTTTGGATTTGTGTCCCCACGCAAATCTCCTGTTGCATTGTAATCCCCAATATTGGAAGAAGGGCCTAGTGGGAGGTGATTGGATCATGGGGTCAGATTTCTCCCTTGCTGTTCTTGTGATAGTGAGTTCTCATGACATCTGGTTGTTTAAATGTGTGTGGCACCTCCCCCTTTTCTCTTCCTCCTGCTGCCATGTAAGACATGCCTGCTTCCCCTTTGCCTTCCACCATGATTGCAAGTTTCCTGAGGCCTCCCCAGCCATGCTTCCTGTACAGCCTGCAGAACCATGAGCCAATTAAACTTCTTTATAAATTATGCTGTCTCAAGTCATTCTTTATAGCAGTGCAAGAATGAACTAATACAGCTTGCTTCTTCACTTCCCTTAGTTATTTACTCAAAAATTGTTTTCTCAGTGATTCTTCCTAAATATCCTACCTAAAATTTTAATAATCGTTTCCTGCTTTCACATGCCTGGCTCTTTTCTTTTTCTCCTTATCACTATTTAGCATTATTTGTATTTTACTTATTTTTGTTGCTTATAGTTTGTCTCCTCTACTGGAATAAAAATTACCTGAGGGCTGAGATTTTTGTCTTTTTTATTTCTTCCCCTATCCATAGTACTAGAAATGATGCGTAGCATATAATAAGCACTCAATACATCTTTGCTGAATGAAAGCAGATTTAGATGATAAATGTGCACATATAGTTAATACTTCTGCACAATTGGTCTCCATTGTCAAGTTGCCCCGATACAAAGCTAACACGTGATGGAAGAAGGAAATATTTTTATAGGGCGTCTTTTGCTTTCTCTAGAGATTAAGGGTTTTCACTACAGTGAGAGGTTCCTTAATTAGCGCTAATTATGCTCCAGGCCTTCCTACATGAGTTGACCAGGAAGCAGAAAGGAGGGGTGTCTCTTTAGAACCATGCAGGCTTGTTTGTGCCCCACTGTGAATCTGTGAAACAGCACTGTTATCCTGTGGGTGTCAAGAAGAAGTAGCTAAGGGTGAATGTGAACAATAAAAATGTCATACTGGTTATTAAGAAACTATATCTTATTTTTTTCTTTCCAAACTAACCATTCCCTAGGTTCTGCTTAAAACAAGGCAAGAAACTCTAAGATCAATTTAAAAGAGATTAGCTCTAGGTCAAACCCAAAGTCTGCTTTCTATGAACTCTTCTCTGAATTCAATATATAACAAATGTTTCAATGTTATTTGCAGTATGAATGTAGCAAGCATTCTTACAGAAGTTGTAAGAGAGATGTTTTAGAATTTCAACTTGTTTTTGAAAAGGATGTTAAAAATCTGGTTTTCAGTTTGCATTAAGAATTACTTTTTCATAACATCATTGGGTGTCAAATGCAAAGCAAGCTTCTTACATATGACATCTGTCAGTTTTATAAGTCCCACAGGATCTGTGCTGCCAGATGTCAGCTCTTCCCCTATCACACTTCTAGGACTAAGACAACATTAGAAAAAAATATGTCTAACTAGGGGTAGACAATCTTAAAGCATAGTTAAAAACTGGCCAAGAACAAAGCGCATGGCTGTTGAGTATATAAGGCATGCATGAGCTCTACCTTCTCCATGTGTTATCCATGACTATCATAGTTACAATCACCTCAGGACTCCTAACAATGAGGAACCTAGAGACAACTGTTAAGAGCACCACAGGCATTAACCAGCCTGTGACCTCTTACTTTAAGAACACTTTGGATACTATTCTAAAGCTATTCATTATAGTAGGATCCCTCTGCAAGTCTGTGCTGGCAGCAAGGCATAAGAGATGGCTTATAGTGCAGTTCTTCTAAGTCCTGAATACTAAAGATAGAGCATTCTGCTTATCTATCCTCTTTGCTTTCAGTGAAGCCTCAGAAAAACCAAAATAGCTTATAGCCTATTAGGATGCAGGTGGTATGGGATGCTAACCACCTCATCACTGTGGCTAAATATCTAGGAGCAAAGTCATGATTTATACATTTTCAAGTCTTCTTTGACTGCAGAATTTTTAAGTTTGGAGACTCAGCAGAGATTGGATTTTCATAAGCAAAGATTCTGACACAATATTCACATGCCCTCAAATGTTCAGTTGCATGACCAGTCCTTCCCAATCTTGTAGACAGAATATTTGAGAAGTTGTTGTGTTCTAAGCAAAAAAGAGAAATTATCAGTGGGCTGTTTGGCTTTATTAAAAATGAGTTTTTTTAAAAAAAATATGGGATTTTAATTCCCAAGGGTGGCATTAAGATAGGGTGATCCATTGTCTCTCTACCATTGTCTGTGATCACATTCTGGTCTATGAGCACTGCTGTGGCATTAGGATATTCTGTGTGGGCTGAGCGCTGTCAGTGCCTGAGAGGGAAATGGAGCCCACCACACCCTAGCTCTGTCTGTTTGAGGCCTTCTAAGGCCTAAAAAAAATTGCAGGCAGACATTTACCAGTTAGAAACTAAAGAAGGTGGCTGCTCTTTGTCTTTTACTCTGCTAAGCCATCAGAGGCTCTATGTGAGATGCCGACACATTCTAAAGGAATGTAAACATTTCACCTAATCTCATGGCTCTTTTGTTACATATCTCCGAAATCCTAGAGTTTTAGATGATTTGTTTGCATTCTGCTTTTACTCTAAATGTTTTGCTATTGCATAGACAAAGTTATGTGTGGCAACATGTGCAAGTCTTAAGCATTTGAATATTAAGTCAGAAGTTGCAAAATGCTCTCTGTACCATCCAGATAAACTATCTGTGCTCACAAGAAGCTCTATATTGTATGAGTGAGAACCATTAAACCTTGCTACCTCTTTCTCTCTTTAAGCCTGTGCACACCAAAACACCACAGTTTGCAGTACCCTTCTTTTTCCTTTGCCACAATACCTCTAGTGTGGGATAATTAGATTGCTTGGTGGTGCAGGGCAGTGAAGCACGGAATACCTGGCAACATAAACTGTACAGAGGATTCCACACATTCTATGTGCATTGGACCAAAAGGGAGGAATAATGTAGACAGAACAGAGATGCTGCAAGCATTAGAAAGGATTAAAGCAAAGCTTGGTTGGAAGGATCTGCTAGCCATGTGACTCTCTGGAGGTATTATGAGTTTCTCAGATAAAAAGGTTAGTTGCTCACATTAGCTTTCTGAAAACATCAACACTATTTCTCTTATAGGCTGTCTGACTGTATTTCCATTTTGAAGACTCCATGGAAATTGTGAAAGAATTTTCCATTGTTCGCAAAAAGAAAGGAGTAATTTTCCAATATGAAGAGATTAGCTTGTTGCAGTTCAGCCCTGCCTTTTATGCAGTAAGCCTGCTGTTTCTCATCCGTGCCTTTATGGAAAGGCTCAAATATATTCTAACTCTCTCATTGCACATCTCATTGTAGCTGCTGATAAAATGCACTGTAAAGGACACAAAGACAATCTCATGAAAATGAAAAGAAATTATTCAGAGCACCATATACCAGGTAAAGGGCAGAGACAAATTACAGTTTTTCCTGTCTTTGGGTTACTAGCCTATCAGTGGTCCAAAGCTAAAACTTGTATCTGTATTGGTGTAACTTGGGAATGTTCCTTGCATTGAGGCATCATTTGACAGGGAGATAACAACTTGTATTAAGAAAGTGAGAGCATCTTTTGGAAGACTGACAGGAATGGTAATGGAGCAATGTGCCACACAGACAAAAATCAATGCTTCAAACTAAGAATAGTATTTAATTCTTTTTGTAGACAGAGTGAACTTCTTGGTAAATTGCAGCAGCATTAGTGTTGTTCTTTGTCCAAAATCAAATAGTGGAACAGAATATCTGAGAATCTAAGGGTACTCGACTATTATAGATTCCAGTGAAGCAGGTTTTATCTCCTTCCTGGGCACCTGTTATGTTCATTCCCAGCTCCTGGCCATATCCATACTATTCCCTTTTCTGAAATTCTTTCCCGGCCCATCCTCTCATGCAAATACTATCCATTCTTTATAATATAAGCCAATGGAAATTAGTAAAATCTATATTCCACCACTAAACTGTGTATATATATATTATTCAACTTATTCTTGATTACAGCTTTATAAGGTAAATACTACCATTCTCATTTTACAAGTAATTAAATTGGAATCTATAGAAATTTGGTAACATGTCCAAACCCATTCAGTTAGTGAATAGAGGAATTCAGATTTTAATTTAGTCTTCTGACTAGGCCTACTCATGCTTTTAACCCTACGCTAAACTACTTCCTATAGTAGGCCAAATATCCTTATATGTTCCATTAAGCATTCACCATCAACTCCTGTTTATGGCCATATGCTTTTTAAAAATTCCAACTGCACACATTGTTTATAACATTCATTCCAACACTTGAACTTATACTATCCTAATAGTTACTTAAGATCTTTATTAAATAAACATTTTCCCATGAAATATTATACATTCTTTAAGGGATATATATATATATATATATATATATCTGTCGATCGATCTATCTGTCTGTCTGTCTGTCTATCTATCTATCTATCTATCACTGTATTCCTAATTCTGTGGTGGCCTGATAGTAAATATCAATTATACCTATTAGTTGAACTAAATAGGTTGGTTAATATAGATGCAATCTGTGACCCATTTTGCTAGGTATTACTGAATCATGGCCATGGAAACTTCTACCACATTCATATGATCACCCCTTTAAAGTGTCAAGCTGATCAGAGCACTGTAGAAAGTCAGCTGTATTGTGTAGGCAGGGCAAGTGACCACATTCCTGAACAACAATTCAACAGTGAATAGGCCAGAGGGCTGTCAAGTAAGACACTAAAGTGATGTGCTGAAAACAAGCCAAAAGCAATGCAAAAATCAATAAAGACATCTGAGAAATAGCTGGGGTGGACCAGACCTGCTGGGCAGGACTGCCAGGCAGATGTGATCTAGTTTATCCATAAACCAACCAACCACTACTACAGAGACCAAACCGAAGAGATGTAAGTGGGCTTAGGCTCCCCTTATTGAGGCTCTGAAGAGACATAACAAGATAAACACATACGTATAATTGACACTTCTGAGAGCGCAGGTCACCAGTAAGCCTGTAAGTTAATTCTGAGCATCCTGGGAACACCCTTGGCAGGGAACAATTACGAGTAAAATTACTATTACAGAAGATGTACCATAGTTCAGTGATTAAGAAGATGGGGTCCTAGAGGAGGCCACTTGCTTGACCATCCCTTAGAGATATGAAAACTTGCGCAAGTTACTCAACATCTCTGTGCTTCCTTATCTTTGTAAAAGAATTACCAGTGGTAAAACTCTCATCTGAAAGTTGTGAGGATTAATGAGATCATGCTGGACACATTATGAATCTTCCATAAATGCTAGCCTTTACTACAATGACAATCGTTATTTTATTATTAGCAAACTGAAAAGTTCATGAAACTACTCTCAGAATTTCAATACTTTTTGAGACTTGAAAAACATTTTTTTAAACCTATTTTAGAAAGAACAAACTGAGAACCAAAGAAATGTGATTATTTTCCCAAAATCTTAAATCCTTATAATGATAGAGCTAAGATTAGAATACAAAGCATCTACTTCTGGGCTTTTATTCTTTCCATTTACTTCCTATTCTCATGTCTTCCATGGCAGTGTACCAATGCAGTCCAAATGGATCTTAATCCAAAACTACACAGGAGGAAAATGAAAGAGTCAAATGTTGCTATACCATAATTATCCTATATTTTTCACATGTGCACTTAAAGTTGAATAGGGCCTCATCTTCATTGCAAGGTAGTACATAGTAAAAAGAAGTCGTATCATATTAGCTATTTAAAATAAGGGAATGTATCTATATGCATATAAATTTTTAGTGCAATTCTTGGCTGTGATAAATAGGTTTTCAATAATGAGTATAATATAGTGAGAGAAAAGGATATATGTGGTAAATGTGAGCAGTGATAGCATCCAAAACTATACATTTATCTATAAAGATTTATTGAGAAACTACTCTGTTAGGTACTAGGTAGAGAGTTCTAAACAAAATCGCCTCGGGCCCTGCTTATATGGAGCATATAGATAAGCTCCATATAGGTAGTATAGTTATCTATTTTATTTATATATATGTATATAAAATATAGCTCCATATAGATAGATCATAAGGAGTAAGTAAATAAATAAAAGCATTATTCACAGTTATAAAAAAGGTGCTATGAGGGAAAATTAGAGGGCTGAGACAGAATGTTGGAAGAGAACTTGTTTTAAATTGGATGGCAGGGACAATCTTGTTGAGGAAGTAATATCTAAGCCAAGATAATGAGGACCAAGAGAATACAATGACCAAGAGAATACAACCACCAACAAGGTTGGGTGGAGAAGCCCTCTAAGTAAAAGGAGTCACATGGGTCAAAGTTCTAAGGAGATAAACCTTGATGTATCAGCTAAGAAAAGGCTAAAATGATGAAGCAGAAATACAGAGAGTGAGAGTGGCTGAGGGACAAATTGATGGTGGGAGAAACAAGCAAATGTAAATTTGTTCAGAGCTTTGTAAGCTATCGAGAGGAATTTAGATTTAATTGTGAGGGTAATGGGAGATTATTGAAAGGATCCAATTAAGGTTTTCTGCTTTATGGTAGATGAGTTGTGGAGGCAAAATGGAAACAGGGAGACCAGTTAGGTAGCCAGCCTAAAAGTTCAAGATAGAGATGATACTGGTTTGTGACTCAGGTATAGGTGGTAAGAGTGGATAAGAAGAGATGTAGACAGAATTGAGATAAGTTTTAGAGGCAACATGTATAGGGGATGAACACAGAAACCATATATATATATATATATATATATATATATATATATGATATAAAAAGACATATAGATAGATAATCCTGGGGAAAATATGTTTTAAATAATGTAATAGCTTATAAATCATTTTTTCTTTAATTTATAATTGACACATAATTGCATATATTTATGGGGTACAATGTGATGTTTCAATGTATGTATACATTGTGTAATGATCAAATGAGGATAATTAGCATATCTATTACCTTAAACATTTTTAATTTTCTCATAATGAGAAAATTCAAAAACTTATTTTCTAGCTACTTTTAAAATTTATATATATATATTTTGTATTATACTTTAAGTTCTAGGGTACATGTGCACAATGTGCAGGTTTGTTACATATGTATACATGTGCCATGTTGGTGTGCTGCACCCATTAACTCGTCATTTACATTAGGTATATCTCCTAATGCTATCCCTCTCCCCTCCCCCCACCCCACAACAGGCCCCAATGTGCAATGTTCCCCTTCCTGTGTCCAAGTGTTCTCATTGTTCAATTCCCACCTATGAGTGAGAACATGCAGTGTTTGGTTTTTGGTCGTTGCAATAGTTTGCTGAGAATGATGGTTTCCAGCTTCATCCATGTCCCTACAAAGGACATGAACTCATCATTTTTTATGGCTGCATAGTATTCCATGGTGTATATGTGCCACATTTTCTTAATCCAGTCTATCATTGTTAGACATTTGGGTTGGTTCCAAGTCTTTGCTATTGTGAGTAGTGCCGCAATAAACATACGTGTGCATGTGTCTTTGTAGCAGCATGATTTATATTCGTTTGGGTATATACCCAGTAATGGGATGGCTGGGTCAAATGGTATTTCTAGTTCTAGATCCTTGAGGAATCGTCACACTGTCTTCCACAATGGTTGAACTAGTTTACAGTCCCACCGACAGTGTAAAAGTGTTCCTATTTCTCCACGTCCTCTCCAGCACCGGTTGTTTCCTGACTTTTTAATGATTGCCATTCTAACTGGTGTGAGATGATATCTCATTGTGGTTTTGATTTGCATTTCTCTGATGGCCAGTGATGATGAGCATTTTTTCATGTGTCTTTTGGCTGCATAAATGTCTTCTTTTGAGAAGTGTCTGTTCATATCCTTTGCCCACTTTTTGATGGGGTTGTTTGTTTTTTTCTTGTAAATTTGTTTGAGTTCTTTGTATATTCTGGATATTAGCCCTTTGTCAGATGAGTAGATTGCAAAAATTTTCTCCCATTTTGTAGGTTGCCTGTTCACTCTGATGGTAGTTTCTTTTGCTGTGCAGAAGCTCTTTACTTTAATTAGATGCCATTTGTCAATTTTGGCTTTTGTTGCCATTGCTTTTGGTGTTTTAGACATGAAGTCCTTGCCCATGCCTATGTCCTGAATTGTATTGCCTAGGTTTTCTTCTAGGGTTTTTATGGTTTTAGGTCTAACATTAAGTCTTCAATCCATGTTGAATTAATTTTTGTATAAGGTGTAAGGAAGGGATCCAGTTTCAGCTTTCTACATATGGCTAGCCAGTTTTCCCAGCACCATTTATTAAATAGGGAATCCTTTCCCCATCGCTTGTTTTTGTCAGGTTTGTCAAAGATCAGATAGTTGTAGATGTGTGGTATTATTTCGGAGGGCTCTGTTCTGTTCCATTGATCTATATCTGTGTTTTGGTACCAGTACCATGCTGTTTTGGTTACTGTAGCCTTGTAGTATAGTTTGAAGTCAGGTAGCGTGATGCCTCCAGCTTTGTTCTTTTGGCTTAGGATTGTCTTGGAAATATGGGCTCTTTTTTGGTTCCATATGAACTTTAAAGTAGTTTTTCCAATTCTGTGAAGAAAGTCATTGGTAGCTTGATGGGGATGGCATTGAATCCATAAATTACCTTGGGCAGTATGGCCATTTTCACAATATTGATTCTTCCTATCCATGAGCATGGAATGTTCTTTCATTTGTTTGTGTCCTCTTTTATTTCGTTGAGCAGTGGTTTGTAGAGAGAAGAATCAAATAGATGCAATAAAAAATGATAAAGGGGATATCACCACCGATCCCACAGAAATACAAACTACCATCAGAGAATACTATAAACATCTCTATGCAAATAAACTAGAAAATCTAGAATAAATGGATAAATTCCTCAACTCATACACCCTCCCAAGACTAAACCAGGAAGAAGTTGAATCTCTTAATAGACCAGTAACAGGCTCTGATATTGAGGCAATAATTAATAGCTTACCAACCAAAAAAAGTCCAGGAACAGACGGATTCACAGCCGAATTCTACCAGAGGTACAATGAGGAGCTGATACCATTCCTTCTGAAACTATTCCAATCAATAGAAAAAGAGGGAATCCTTCCTAACTCATTTTATGAGGCCAGCATCATCCTGATACCAAAGCCTGGCAGGGACCAACAAAAAAAGAGAATTTTAGACCAATATTCCTGATGAACATCGAAGCAAAAATCCTCAATAAAATACTGGCAATCCAATCCAGCAGCACATCAAAATGCTTATCCACCTTGATCAAGTGGGCTTCATCCCTGGGATGCAAGGCTGGTTCAACACACGCAAATCAATAAACGTAATCCAGCATATAAACAGAACCAAAGACAAAAACCACATGATTATCTCAATAGATGCAGAAAAGGCCTTTGACAAAATTCAACAGCCCTTCATGCTAAAAACTCTCAATAAATTAGGTATTGATGGAACGTATCTCAAAATAGTAAGAGCTATTTATGACAAACCCACAGCCAATATCCTACTGAATGGGCAAAAACTGGAAGCATTCCCTTTGAAGACTGGCACAAGATAGGGATGCCCTCTCTCACCACTCCTGTTCAACATAGTGTTGGAAGTTCTGGCCACGGCAATCAGGCAGGAGAAAGAAATAAAGAGTATTCAATTAGGAAAAGAGGAAATCTAATTGTCCCTGTTTTCAGATGACATGATTGTATATCTAGAAAACCCCATTTTCTCAGCCCCAAATCTCCTTAAGCTGATAAGCAACTTCAGCAAAGTCTCAGGATACAAAATCAATGTGCAAAAATCACAAGCATTCTTATACACCAATAACAGACAAACAGAGAGCCAAATCATGAGTGAACTGCCATTCACAATTGCTTCAAAGAGAATAAAATACCTAGGAATCCAACTTACAAGGGATGTGAAGGACCTTTTCTAGCTATTTTGAATTGTTTAACGCATTATTGTTAATTTTAGCCATCCTACTCTGCAATAGAACGCCAGAACTTAATCCTCCTATCTAGCTGTAGCTTTATACCTATTGCTCAGTTTCTCACCATTGCCCCTTACCTCATTCTTCCTCATCCTATAGTAACCATTATTCTACTCTTTACTTATGTGAAAATAACTTTCTATCATTCATACATGAATGAGATCATGCAATGTCTTTCTTTACATGGCTTATTTTACTTAATGTCCTCCAGGTTTATCTATGTTGCCACAAATGACAGGATTTCATTCTTATTTTTGGCTGGATAGTCTTCCACTATGTATGTACACCACATTTTTTAATCCATTCATCCACTGGTAGACATTTTGGTTGATTCCCAATCTTGGCTATTGTGAATAATGTTTGATTAACATGGAAATGAAGATATCTCTTTGATATACTTGTTTTTCTTCTTTCTCTACCCAACAGTGAGATTGCTGGATCATAGGGTAGCTCTATTTTTAATTTTTTGAAGAATTTGATACTGCTTTCTGTAATGGACATACTAATTTATATCTCCACTAGCAATATGTAAAGGTTCCTTTTTCTCTACATCCTCACCAACACTTGTCATCTTTTGATTTTTTGTAAGTAGCTACTTAACCAAGCAGGTAAAAGATCTCTAAAATGAAAATTACAGAATATTAACAAAATTAATTGAAAAAAACACACAAAAAAATGAAAAGATATCTCATGTTCATGGACTTGAAGAATTAATATTTTAAAAATGACCATATACCTCAAAGCAATACACTCATTTAACACAATCTCTAACAAAATACCAATGGCATCCTTCACAGAAATACAAAAGTGCTAGTGGAGAACATAAGGGAAAAGCTCTGTGAGATTGGTCTATGCAAAGATGTTTTTAATATAAAACCTCAAAAGGACAAACAAAATCAAATATAGGCAAATAAGATTACATCAAACTGAAAACCTTCTACACAACAATGGAAATAATCAACAGAGCAAGAGATAGCCAACAGAATGGGAGACTACATTTGCAAGCTATACATATGGCAAATTTAATGTCTAAAATATACAAGGAATTCAAACAACTCAAAAACAAAAGGAAAAGATTAAAAATAAGAAAAAATATCAAAATAGATATTTCTTAAAAGAAGACATGCAAATCGACAACAGATATGATAGGGTTTGGCTATGTCCCCACCCAAATCTCGTCTTGAATGTAACTCCCCCAATTCCCAAGAGTCATGAGAGGAACCAATGGGAGTTAATTGAATTATTGGGGCAGATCTTTCCTGCTCTGTTCTTGTGACAGTGAATGAATCTCACAGGATCAGATGGGTTTAAAAATGGGAGTTTCCCTACACAAGCTCTCTCTTTTTCTGCTTGCAGCCATCCATGTATGATGTGACTTGCTCCTACATGCCTTCCACCATGATTATGAGGCCTCCTGAGCCATGTGGAACTGTAAGTCTGTTAAACCTCTTTTTCTTCCCAGTCTTGGGTATGTCTTTATCAGCAGTGTGAAAATGGACTAATACAAGTTATATTAAAGAATGCTCAACATCACTAATCATCAGGGAAATGCAAATCAAAATTACGAGATAGCACCTCACTCCAGTCAGAATGGCTATGGCTACTATAAAAAATTACGTCACTTTTGATCTGTAGCCATTATATTTAAAAGTTTCATCAATTCTAAGATGCATGTTTATAAAAAATCAATCTCTCTGAAATCAGGAGTATTTAATAATTGGAGACATTAAATTAAAGAAAATGCTATATATCTTATTATTTTAAAGACAGCATCAGAATTCCCCAGGGGTTAGATTTGTAACATCATGTCCATGTGTAATTTTAAATTTATCCAATAAGAATAAGATGGTTGATTGAAGGTGCTTAATGCTTATTCCCCTCCTCACAAAAATGGACCAAAACAGTAAACAAATAACTACATTTTGACTAGAGTGACTAAAGGAGAGTGCTGAAGTATAGCAAGGGAGTGGCAGAAACTCTGTGTGGCATAGAAACTCAGGATGGCTTCATAGAAAAGGGGTTGAAACACCTTGCTTCTGCCAGCCCATTCCCCGAGTTGGGATCAACTCAGAAACCAGGAGGGCCTTCTCTCTCTAAGGAAGAGGTAAGCAAGAGGCCCTGAGAGACCCTCATCACCACCACAGGCACTTGCAGTCTTCACTACTGGAGAAGCCTGCAGTCCTCACAGGCACTGAGTCCAGTTTAGGGAGCTGCCTGGAGTTCATACAGCTGCATTACTCCAGGGGAGGAGCCCACATTGTGCCCTGCTCCTTGTTTTCTAACCTCCTACTGCAAGGTTCCATTTTCAAACCACAGCCCCTCTTAGAGTGTACCCTCCTCCAGGGACCAGTAGCCATTGCATCCCTCCATCCCAGAGATTCTGCTGTTATGGCTTCACACAGACACACAGTACTGCACCACATTCTCCAGCTATACTGCCCAGGAATCACTCTACTTCCCCCATCCCTGTTGCTGCTGCACCTCAACCTGCTACTTGAAACCACAGGCCCAGCAAAGAAACTGTGCTCCAAGTGCCTAAACCAATTCAGTTCCCTGTTCCCCAGGAATCAGAGCTTCAGCATAGGGAAGCAGCCATGACCCCAGCATCGAAGCCCATGCTGTGCCTTGCCCTTAGGAGACCAGGTGCTCTCATCTAGTGGAAAAGCTGTACCTAAGCCTGTGGAGCAGTCAAGGCCCCTCAGCTTTAACCAATCTGATTCCCCACCCCCAGGGAATCACAGTTTTGGCCCTGAGAGCAGCTGAAAGCCTGACACTCAAGCCCATATGGAACCTTGTTCCCCGGAAACCAGATGCACGTGCATTTCAGAGTAGCTGTGCCCCCAGCACTTGAAGCAACCCAGTACCTTGCCTCTCTGAATCAGAGCTTCAGCCCAGGGGAGTAGCTGTGACACTGGCACTTGAGCCCATATAGCATCAGACCTCTCAGATATCCAGAGCCTGGTCCAGAAGAGCTGGACCAGGCACCCCCTGGCACCTGAGTGATGTGGTGCCTTACACTCAGGGAAACAGAGCCTTGGATGAGCTGTGCCACCCCACTGTCTGGGCTGAACAGCTGCAGTGGCCTGCTTCCATGAATCTGGACTATCCCACTGAAGTCTGAGTGGTTGAGTTAGGCCATAATTACACTGCTTCTTACCCTCTGGAGTTCAAGTCACTGCTGTACCCTGCCATTCCTGGGTCCTTTCTATCATCACGCTTGGCATCACAAAGTTTGAGCCAGTGCTGTATCCTACCACTCCAGTGTCCAGAGTCACCACTGTGTGGTGTAATTTCTCCTGTTGCTCGAGTTACCACTGTGCCCTGTTGTATCTTGTAGCCCAAATTGCAGCTGTTCCCTGCTTTAAGGAACACAATAATGCTCTAGTAACTAACCTCAAAGAAATGAAAATCTATGAATTATTTGAAAAGGAATTTGAAACAATGCTTTAAGGATACTCAGTAAGATACAGGAGAATACAGATAGACAATTTAATGAAATTAGAAAAACAATTCATAATAAAAATGAAAAATTCAACAAAAAGATGTTATATAAAAGAACCAACAGAGATCTTGGAGCTGAGGAACACTATGAATGAAATAGAAAAAAACGATTGAGAGTAACAGTAAATTACATAAAGGAGAAGGAAGAATCTTTGAACTTGAAGACAGGTCTTTTGAAATCAACTAATCCATGGAAAAAAACAAGATTAAAAAAAGAGTGAAGAAAGCCTACAGGACTTATGGGATACCATTAAGCAAACAAAGATTTGCATTATGGGAATTCCAGAGTACAAAGAGATGGTGAAGGTCACAGAAACATTATTTAACAAAATAATTATGGAAAACTTCTCAAGTCTTGAAAGCAATTTGGGTATCCAGATCCATTTGGCTCAAACCACAAATAGGTTCAACTCAAAGAGGTCCATATTGAGGCACATTATAATCAAAATGTCAAAAGTCAAAGACAAAGAAAAATTTAAAAGCAACAAGAGAATATCATTAAACGACAGAGAAGAAAATCTCCTTTAGTCTGTCAACAGATTTCTCAGCAGAAACTTTTCAGGCCAGGAGAAAATGGGATGATATATTCAAAATGCTGAAAGAAAAATCTGCCAGTCAAGAATACTCTATCTAGTAAAACTGTCCTACAGAAATGAAGGAGAAATAAAGTATTTCCTAGACAAACAAAAGTTGAGGGAATTCATTACCACTAGAACTGCCTTACATGATATGCCTAAGGGAGTGTTTCAACCAGAAATGAAAGCATGATAATTACTAATATGAAAATGTATGAAATAAACCTCATTGGCAGAGGTAAATTCATAATCAAATTCAAAATGCTCTGTGACAGAAATGGTGGTGGGTAAATCTTTCAAATCTCTAGTATGAAGGTTAAAAGTCAAAATGGTAAAAATAAGTAACTATAGTTACCATAAGTTGCTAAGGAATATACAATACAAAAGAATGCAAATTGTGGTAACCCTATTATAAATCATAATGAGGAGGATAAAATATTTGATGTGACCCAAATTAAGTTGTTATCAGCTAAAAATAGCTTATTATAACTATAAGATATTTTATGTAAACCACATGATAACTACAAAGCAAAAAACTACAGCACATACACAAACAAGAAAGAGAAAAAAAATAAAAATTAGCACTACAGAAAATCACCAAATCACCAAGGTGAACAATAAGAGAGGAAGAAAGAAAAGTGATCTAACAATGTCAACAAAATGGCAGCAATAAATCCTTACCTATCATTAAAAAACTTAAATGTAAATAGATTAAACTCTCTTATTAGAAGACAAAAAAGTGGCTGAATGGATTTAAAAAAAGAAGATGCAACTATATTGTGCTTACAAGAGACCATTTTTGTTTTAAGGATAAATACAGTTTGAAAGTGAGATAGAAGAAGATATTACAGGCCACTAGTAACTAGAAAAAAGCTGAGGTGGTTTTATTTATATCAGTTAAAATAGACATTAAGTCAAGAACTGTTATAACAGACAAAAGGGTCATTATTTAATAATAAAGGAGTCAACTCATCAAGAAGACAATTTATAATTTGTAATCACAATATTTACAATTTTCATAATTATAAATGTAGATGCACTCAACATAAAATCACATAAATATATAAAGCTAATTTTAATGAACATGAGGGAAGAAATAGATAGCAATACAATAATACTAGGGTACTTTAATATCCCACTTTCAATAATGGATAGATCAGCTGGACAGAAGGTTCACAAGGAAATTCTGGAATGGAACTGAACTTTACACCAATTGGACCTTAGAGACACAAATGAGTTTTTCATCTGACAGTAGCAGAATATATATTCTTCTTTAACATTCATGAGATGTACTTCAGTATACACCATATGTTAGGCCACGAAACAAGTCTTAGCAAATTAAAAGATATTGAAATTATATCTAGTATTGTCTCCAACCAGAATAGTACCATTGTAGTTTCATAGTGGAAATCAGTAACAGGAAGAATCTTGGAAAATTTACAAATATGTGGAAATTAAACAACATGCTTCTGAACAACCAAGGTTAAAGAAAAAATAAGAGAAAACTTAAAAAATTTCTTGAGACAAATGGCAATGGAAGCACAACATATCCCAACCTATGGGATATAGCAACAGCAAAAGCCATTCTAAGAGGGAAGTTGATAGCAATAAGTGCCTACATTAAAAATGAAGAAATATCCCCAAAACATAGCCCAACATTATGCTTCAAGGGGCTAGAAAAAGAACAAACTAAACCCAAAGTTAGTAGAAGGAAATAAATAATAAAGATCAGAGAAAAAAATAAATCAAATAGAAAACAGAAAACTACAGAAAAAAATCAATAAAATCAAGAGTTGGATTTTTGAGAAATTAAACAAAATAATCAAATCCTTCAACTAAGAAAAAAAAGAGAGAAGACTCAAAAAATAAAATTAGAAATGAAAGTGGAGACATTATAACAGATATATCAGAAATAAAAAGGGTCATAATGGACTATTATGAACAATTCTATGCCAACAAATAGAATAAACTAGACGACATTGATAAATTTCTAGAAAAATATAACCTACCAAGTTTGAGTCAGGAAGTAATAGAAAGTTTGAGTAAATCAATAACAAATAAAGAGATGGAAGAGTTTAAAACCTATAAGCCCAAGACCAGGTGGCTTTTTGGTTGAATTCTACCAAAAATTCAAAGAAGCATCATCATCAATACTTCTTAAATGTATGCAAAAAATAGAGCTAGCAGAAATACTTCCAAACACATTTTCGAAGCCAGCATCACTTTGCTACTTAAACCAGAAAAAGATACCACAAGAGAACAAAACTACAGGCCAATATCTCTGATGATCTTTGATGCAAACATCTTCAATAAAATATTAGCAAACCGAATTCAAGAACACATCAAGAAGATTACACATCATGACCAAGTGAGATTTATCTCTGCCATGCAAAGCTTTTTTAAAAATTAATCAATATGATATAAAATTAAATCAATGTGATTTATCATATTAACAGAATGCAAGAAAATACATGATCATCTCAATTGACACAGAGAGAAGCATTTGACAAAAGTTCAGCATTCTTTCTTCATAAAAACTCTTAACAGTTTAGATACAGAAAGTTTCTCAACATAACAAAGGTCATTTATGAAATATCCACAGATAACATCATATCAGTGGGGAACAAGTGAAAGTTTTCTACTAAGATCCAGTTCAAGGTAGGAATGCACACCTTTACCACTTCTATTCAATATAGTACTGCAAGTACAATATAGTACTGCAAGAGCAATCAGAGAAGAAGAAAAAATAAAGGCATCCAGACTGAGAAGAAAGAAATAAGATTATCTCTATTTGCAGATGACATAATTGTATTGTAGAAATCCCTAAATATTTCACAAAAAACCACACTATAACAAATAAAGATATTCAGTAAAGTTGCAGGATACAAAAGGAACATACAGAAATCATTAGCATTTCTATACACCAATAGAAATGTAGCTGAAAAAAAAATCAAGAAAACAATTTCATTTAGAATAGCATAAAAAATACCAGAGGGGTGAAACATTTATACAATGAAAATTATAAAACTTAAATGAAAGAAATTGAAGAAGACACAAAAATTGGAAAGATAACATGTGCTCATGGATTGGAAGAAGTAAAATTGTTAAAATGTCCTGCTACCCCAAATCAGTATGCAGATGTAACACCATCCCTATCAAAATTCCAATGGCATTCTTCATAGAGATAGCAAAAACAATAGAAATAGAAATAGAGAAACAATTTTAAAATTTATATAGAACCACAAAAAACCAGACTAGCCAAAATTAAACAACGTTGGAAGCATCAAGCATCGCACATCCTGATGTAAAGTTATATTCCAAAGCTATAGTAATCAAAATAGTATGATACTAGCATTAAAACAGAACCATAGACCCAAGAAACAGGATAGAAAGCCCACAGATAAATTCAAACATATATGATCGACTGATTTTCAACAAGGGCACCAAGAGAACACAATGGGAAAAGGATAGTTTCCTCAGTAAAAGGTGCTGTGAAAACTTGATTTCCACATGCAAAATGATAAAATTGGACACAGTTTTACACCATATGTAAAAATCAACTCAAAATGAATGAAAGGCCTAAGTGTTAGACCTGAAATCATAAAACCATAAAACTCCTAGAAGAGAACATCACGTGAAATCTCCTTGACATTGCCTGACAATGACTTTTTGGATATCACATCAAAAGCTCAGGCTACAAAATCAAAATGATAATAAATGACCATTACTGGTTTATGTGTTTACTATACTATAAATTATTATTTTAGAGTGTACTCTTTCTATTTATTAAAAACAATGTTAATTGTAAAACAGTATCAGGCAGGTCCTTCAGGAAGTATCCAGAAGAAGGCATTGTTGTCATGGGAGATGAGAGCATATGTGTTATTGATGCTGAAGGCCTTCCAGTGGGACAAGATGTGGAGGCAGGAGACAGTGATATGGATGATCTTGACCCTGAGTAGGCCGAGCCTAATATGTATGTTTATGTCTTCGTTTTTAACAAGAAAGTTTAAAAGTAAAAAAGTAAAAGAATTTTAACATAGAACAAAGCTAATAGCATAGGGATAAAAATAGAAAATATTTTTGTACAGCTGTACAATGTGCTTTTGTTTTAAGCTAAGTGTTATTATAAAAGAGTCAAACAGATAAAAACCATTAACAAGTTTATAAAGTAAAAATGTTACAGTAAGTAGGGTAAGTTTATAATTGAAGAAAGAAAATGTAAAAATAAGTTTAGTGTAGCCCAAGTGTACAGTGTTTATAAAGTCTACAGTAGTGTACAGTAATGTCCTAGTCCTTCACATTCACTCATTGCTCGCTCAGTGACTCACCCAGATCAGCTTCTAGTTCAGCAAGCTCCATTCATGGTAAGTGCTCTATATAGGTGTACCACTTATTATCTTTTATACCATGTTTTTACTGTACCTTTTCTATGTTTAGATATACAAACACTTATCCTTACGTTACATTTGCCTACAGTATTTTACTACAGTAACATCCTATACAGGTTTATAGTGTAGAAACAATAGGCTATACCATGTAACCTAAATATGTAGTAGCATATGGCATCAGGTTTGTGTAAGTGCACTCTATGGTGTTCAAAAAACAACAAAATTACGTAACGGTGCATTTCTCAGAATGTGTCCACATCATTAGGTGATTTATGACTGTATTTAAAAAGGTGCTCCATACCACCATTCATCAAGGAAATGAAAATTAAAACCACTATGAGATATCACCTCACACCTGTTTGAATGGCTGTTATCAAAAGGACAAGAGATAATAAATGTTGACAAGGTTGCAGAGAAAAGGAGACCCTAATACATTGTTAGTGGGAATGTAGCTTGGTACAAATGTTATGGAAGATGATCTGGAGGTTCCTAAGAAATTAAAAAATAGAACTACCATATTACCCAGCAATCCCTTTTTTGGGGTATATACCCAAAGGAGATGAAATCATCATCCCTGCACTTCTGTGTTCACTGCAGCAATATTCAGAATAGCCAAAATATGGAAACAACCTAAACGTCTGTCAACAGATGAATGGATAATGACAATAACAATGGGGCACTATATAGCTAATATAATAGCTAATAGCTATTATATTATAGCTATTTTAATTGTATATATATATATACACATTCTATATGTACATATATATGTGCAATGAAATGTTATTCAGTCTTAAAAAAGGAATAGACCTGCGTGACATTATGCTAAGGGAAATAAACCAGACACAGAAAGAAAAATAGTACATTGCCTCACTCACATGTGGAATCTAAAAATAAAATAAAAGGTCAAATATGGATTCCCGGGCATGATGGCTGAATAGGAACAACTCTGGTCTGCAGCTCCCAGAGACGAATGCAGAAGGCGGGTGATTTCTGCATTTCCAACTAAGGTACCTGGTTCATCTCATTGGGACTGGTTAGAAAATGGATGCAGCCCACCGAGGATGAACAAAAGCAGGGTGGGGCATTGCCTCACCTGGGAAGCACAAAGGGTCAGGGAGCTCCCTCCCCTAGCCAAGGGAGGCCATGAGGGACTGTGCCATGAAGGATGGTGCTATCAGGCTCAGATACTACGCTTTTCCCATGGTCTTAACAACCCACAGACCAGGAGATTCTCTTGGGTACCTATACCACAAGGGCCCTGGGTTTCAAGCAGAAAACTGGGCAGCCATTTAGGCAGACACTGAGATAGCTGCAGGAGTTTTATTTTGTACTCCAGTGGCACCTGGAACACCAGCAAGACAGAACCGTTTACTCCCCTGGAAAGGGGGCTGAAGTCAGGGAAGCAAGTGGTCTTGCTCAGCAGATCCCACCCACACAGAGCCCAGCAAGCGAAGTCCCACTGGCTTGAAATTCTCGCTGCCAGCACAGCAGTCTGAAGTGGACCTGAGATGCTCGAGCTTGGTGGGGGGAGTGGTATCCACCATTACTGAGCCTTGAGTAGGCTGTTTGCCTCTCACAGTGTAAACAAAGCCACCGGGAAGTTTGGATTGGATGGAGCCCACCGCAGCACCGCAAAGCCACTGTAGCCAAACTGCCTTTCTAGATTCCTCTTCTCTGGGCAGGGCATCTCTGAGAGAAAGGCAGCAGCCCCAGTCAGGGGATTATAGATAAAACTCCCATCTCCTTGGGACAGAGCACCTGGGGGAAGGGGCAGCTGTGGGTGCAGCTTCAGTAGACTTAAACGTTCCTGCCTGCCAACTCTGAAGAGAGCAGCAGATCTCCCAGCACAGTGCTCGAGCTCTGCTATGGGACAGACTGCCTCCTTAAGTGGGTCCCTGACCCCTGTGTGTCCTGACAGGGAGACATCTCCCAGCAGGGTTTGACAGACACCTCATACAGGAGAGCTCTGGCTAGCAGGTGGTGGGTGCCTCTCTGGGATGAAACTTCCACAGGAAGGATCAGGCAGCAATCATTGCTGTTCTGTAGCCGCCACTGGTGATACCCAGGCAAACAAGGTCTGGAGTGGACCCCCAGCAAACTCCAGCAGACTTGCAGAAGAGGGGCCTGACTGTTAGAAGGAAAACTAAGAAACAGAAAGCAATAGCATCAACCTCGACAAAAAGGACAACCACGCAAAAACTTCATCCATAGTTTACCAACAGCAAAGACCAAAGGTTGATAAATCCATGAAGATGAGGAAAAACCAGTGCAAAAAGGCTGAAAATTCCAAAAACCAGAATGCCTCATTTCCTCCAAAGGACCACAGTCCTCACCAGCAAGGGAACAAAAGTGGACGGAGAGTGAGTTTGACGAATTGTCAGAAGTAGACTTCAGAAGGTGGGTAATAACAAACTCCTCCAAGCTAACGGAGCATGTTCTAACACGATGCAAGGAAGCTAAGAACCTTGATAAAAGGTTAGAGGAGTTGCTAACTAGAATAACCAGTTTAGAGTAGGACATAAATGACCTGATGGAGCTGAAAAACACAGCACAAAAACTTCATGATGCATACACAAGTATCAATAGCTAAATCGATCAAGTGGAATAAGGGATATCAGAGATTGAAAAGCAACTTAATGAAATAAAGTGTGAAGACAAGATTAGAGAAAAAAGAACAAAAAGGAACAAATAAGTCCTCCAAGAGATATGGAACTATGTGAAAAGACCAAACCTACATTTGATCGGTGTACCTGAAAGTGCTGAGGAGAATGGAGCCAAGTTGGAAAACACTCTTCAGGATATTATCCAGCAGAACTTCTCCAGCCTAGAAAGACTGGCCAACATTCAAATTCAGGAAATACAGAGAACACCACAAAGATACTCCTTGAGAAGAGCTACCCCAAGACACATAATTGTCAGATTCACCAAAGTTGAAATGAAGGAAAAAATGTTAAGGGCAGCTGGAGAGAAGGGTCGGGTTACCCACAAAGGGAATCCCATCAGACTAACAGCAGATCTTTCAGCAGAAACCCTACAAGCCAGAAGAGAGTGGGGGCCAATATTCAACCTTCCTAAGGAAAATAATTTTCAACCCAGAATTTCATATTCAGCCAAACTAAGCTTCATAAGTGAAGGAGAAATAAAATCCTTTACAGACAAGCAAATGCTGAGGGATTTTGTCACCACCAGACCTGCCTTAGAAGAGCTCCTGAAGGAAGCACTAAATATGGAAAGGAAAAACCGGTACCAGCCACTGCAAAAACAAGCCAAAATGTAAAGACCATTGACACTATGAAGAAACCGCCTCAACTAATGGGCAAAATAACTCGCTACCATCATAATGCTGGTATCAAATTCACACATAACAAAATTAACTTTAAATGTAAACAGGCTAAATGCCCCAATCAAAAAGCGCAAACTGGCAAATTGGATAGAGTGAAGACCCATTGGTGTGGTGTATTCAGGAGACCCATCTCATGTGCAAAGACACACATAGGCTCAAAATAAGGGATGGAGGAAGATTTACCAAGCAAATGGAAAGCAAAAAAAAAAAAAAAAAAAAAAGAAAAGAAAAGAAAAAAAAGCGCAGAGTCTCTAATAAAAGACTTTAAACCAATAAAGATAAAAAAGTCAAAGAAGGGCATTACATAATGGTAAAAGGATCAATGCAACAAGAAGGGTTAAACTATCCTAAATACATATACACCCAATACAGGAGCACACAGATTCATAAAGCAAGTTCTTAGAGACCTACAAAGACACTTAGACTCCCAAACAATAGTGGAAGACTTTAACACCCCACTGTCAATATTAGACAGATCAAAGAGACAGAAAATTATCAAGGAGATTCAGGACTTGAACTCAGCTCTGGACCAAGCAGACCTAATAGAAGTCTACAGAACTCTCCACCCCAAATCAACAGAATATACATTCTTCTCAGCACCACATAGCACTTATTCTGAAATCGACCACATAATGGAAGTAAAACACTCCTCAACAAATGCGAAAGAACAGAAATCATAACAGTCTCTCAGACCCCTGTGCAATCAAATTAGAACTCAGGATTAAGAAACTCCCTCAAAACTGCACAACTACATGGAAACTGAACAATCTGCTCCTGAATGACTACTAGGTAAATAACAGAATTAAGGCAGAAATAAATAAGTCCTTTGAAACCAATGAGAACAAAAACACAACGTAGCAGAATATCTGGGACACAGCTAAAGCAGTGTGTAGAGGGAAATTTATAGCACTAAATGCCCACAGGAGAAAGTGGAAAGATCTAAAATCTACACCCTAACATCACCATTAAAAGAACTAGAGAAGCAAGAGTAAACAAATTCAAAAGCTAGCAGAAGACAAGAAATAACTAAGATCAGAGCAGAACTCAAGGAGATAGAGACAAGAAAAACCCGTCAAAAAAAAATGAGTCCAGGAGTTGGTTGTTTGAAAAGATTAGCAAAATAGACCACTAGCCAGAATAATAAAGAAGAAAAGAGGGAAGAATCAAATAGACACAATAACAAATGATAGAGGGAAGATCACCACGGATCCCACAGAAATACAAACTACCATCAGAGAATACGATAAGCACCTTTACACAAATGAAAAAGAAATAGAAAATCTAGAAGAAATGGATAAATTTCTGGACACATACACCCTCCCAAGAGTAAACTAGGAAAAGTTGAATCCCTGAATAGACCAATAACAAGTTCTGAAATTGAGGCAGTAATTAATAGCCTACCAACCATAAAAAGCCCAGGACCAGACGGATTCACAGGCAAATTCTACCAGAGGTACAAAGAGGAGCTGGTACCATTCCTTCTGAAACTATTCCAAACAATAGAAAAAGAGGGACTCCTCCATAACTCATTTTATGAGGCCAGCATCATCCTGATACCAAAACCTGGCAGAGACACAACAAAAAAAGAAAATTTCAGGCGGATATCCCTGATGAACCTCGATGCGAAAATCCTCAATAAAAAACTGGAAAAATGAATCTAGCAGCATATTAAAAAGCTTATCCATCAAAATCAAGTTGGCTTCATCCCTGGGATGCAAGGCTGGTTTAATATACATAAATCAATAAATGTAATCCATTACATAAACAGAACCAATGACAAACAACACATGATTATCTCAATAGATGAAGAAAATGCCTCTGATAAAATTCAACCCCCCTTCATGCTAGAAACTCTCAATAAACTAGGTATCGATGGAACATATCTCAAAATAATAAGAGCTATTTATGACAAACCCACAGCCAATATCATACTGAAGGGGCAAAAGCTGGAAGCGTTCCTTTGAAAACCGGCACAAGACAAGGATGCCCTCTCTCACCACTCCTATTCAACATAATATTGGCAGTTCTGGCCAGGGCAATCAGGCAAGAGAAAGAAATGAAGGGTATTCAAATAGGAAAAGAGAAAGTTAAATATCTCTGTTTGCAGATGACATGATTGTATATTTAGAAAACCCCATTGTCTCAGCCCAAAACCTCCTTAAGCTGATAAGCAACTTCAGCAAAGTCTCAGGATACTGAATCAATGTGCAAAAATCACAAGCATTCCTGTACACCAATAATAGACAAACAGAGAGGCAAATCGTGAGCAAACTCCCATTCACAATTGCTACAAAGAGAATAAAATACCTAGGAATACCACTTACAACGGATGTGAAGGACCTCTTCAAGAGAACTACAAATCACTGCTGAAGGAACTAAGAAAGGACACACACACATGGAAAAATCTTCCATGCTCATGGATAGGAAGAATCAATATTGGGAAAATGGCCAGACTGCCCAAAATAATTGATAGATTCAATGCAATCACCATCAAGCTACCATTGACTTTCCTCACAGAATTAGAAAAAAACTACTTTAAATTTCATATGAAACCAAAAAAGAGCCCGTATAGCCAAGACAATCCTAGGCAAAAAGAATAAAGCTGGAGGCATCACGCTACCTGACTTCAAACTATACTACAAGGCTACAGTAACCAAAACAGCATGATACTGGTACCAAAACAGACATTTGGACCAATGGAACAGAACAGAGGCCACAAAAATAACACCACGCATCTACAACCATCTGATCTTTGACAAACCTGACAAAAACAAGCGATGGGGAAAGGATTCCCTATTGAATAAATGGTGTTGGGAAAACTGGCCAGCCATATGCAGAAAACTGAAACTGGATCCCTTCCTTACACCTTATACAAAAATTAACTCAAGATGGATTAAAGATTTAAACATAAGACCTAAAACCATAAAAATTCTAGAAGAAAACCTTGGCAATACCATTCAGGACATAGGCATGGGCAAAGACTTCATGACTAAAACACCAAAAGCAATGGCAACAAAAGCCAAAATTGACAAATGGGATCTAATTAAACTAAAGAGCTTTTGCACAACAACAGAAACTATCACCAGAGTGAACAGGCAACCTACAAAATGGGGTAAAATTTTTGTGATCTGTCCATCTGACAAAGGGCTAATATCCAGAATCTACAAGGAACATAAACAAATTTACAAGAAAAAGAAAACCCCATCAAAAAGTGGGCAAAGGATATGAACAGATACTTTTCTTTTTTTATTTTATTATTATTATTATACTTTAAGTTTTAGGGTACATGTTCACAATGTGCAGGTTAGTTACATATGTATACATGTGCCATGCTGGTGTGCTGCACCCATTAACTCATCATTTAGCATTAGGTATATCTCCTAATGCTATCCCTACCCCCTACCCCTACCCCACAACAGTCCCCAGAGTGTGATGTTCCCCTTCCTGTGTCCATGTGTTCTCATTGTTCAATTCCCACCTATGAGTGAGAACATGCAGTGTTTGGTTTTTTGTCCTTGCGATAGTTTACTGAGAATGATGATTTCCAGTTTCATCCATGTCCCTACAAAGGACACGAACTCATCATTTTTTATGGCTGCATAGTATTCCATGGTGTATATGTGCCACATTTTCTTAATCCAGTCTATCATTGTTGGACATTTGGGTTGGTTCCAAGTCTTTGCTATTGTGAATAATGCCGCAATAAACATACGTGCACATGTGTCTTTATAGCAGCATGATTTATAGTCCTTTGGGTATATACCCAGTAATGGGATGGCTGGGTCAAATGGTATTTCTAGTTCTAGATGCCTGAGGAATCGCCACACTGACTTCCACAAGGGTTGAACTAGTTTACAGTCCCACCAACAGTGTAAAAGTGTTTCTATTTCTCCACATCCTCTCCAGCACCTGTTGTTTCCTGACTTTTTAATGATCACCATTCTAACTGGTATGAGATGGTATCTCATAGTGGTTTTGATTTGCATTTCTCTGATGGCCAGTGATGATGAGCATTTTTTCATGTGTTTTTTGGCTGCATAAATGTCTTCTTTTGAGAAGTGTCTGTTCATGTCCTTTGCCCACTTTTTGATGGGGTTGTTTGTTTTTTTCTTGTAAATTTGTTTGAGTTCATTGTAGATTCTGGATATTAGCCCTTTGTCAGATGAGTAGGTTGCGAAAATTTTCTCCCATTTTGTGCATTGCCTGTTCACTCTGATGGTAGTTTCTTTTGCTGTGCAGAAGCTCTTTAGTTTAATTAGATCCCATTTGTCAATTTTGGCTTTTGTTGCCATTGCTTTTGGTGTTTTAGACGTGAAGTCCTTGCCCATGCCTATGTCCTGAATGGTAATGCCTAGGTTTTCTTCTAGGGTTTTTATGGTTTTAGGTCTAACGTTTAAGTCCTTAATCCATCATGAATTAATTTTTGTATAAGGTGTAAGGAAGGGATCCAGTTTCAGCTTTCTACATATGGCTAGCCAGTTTTCCCAGCACCATTTATTAAATAGGGAATCCTTTCCCCATTGCTTGTTTTTCTCAGGTTTGTCAAAGATCAGATAGTTGTAGATATGCGGCGTTATTTCTGAGGGCTCTGTTCTGTTCCATTGATCTATATCTCTGTTTTGGTACCAGTACCGTGCTGTTGTGGTTACTATAGCCTTGTAGTATAGTTTGAAGTCAGGTAGCGTGATGTCTCCAGCTTTGTTCTTTTGGCTTAGGATTGACTTGGCAATGCAGGCTCTTTTTTGGTTCCATACGAACTTTAAAGTAGTTTTTTCCAATTCTGTGAAGAAAGTCATTGGTAGCTTGATGGGGATGGCATTGAATCTATAAATTACCTTGGGCAGTACGGCCATTTTCACGATATTGATTCCTCCTACCCATGAGCATGGAATGTTCTTGCATTTCTTTGTATCCTCTCTTATTTCATTGAGCAGTGGTTTGTAGTTCTCCTTGAAGAGGTCCTTCACATCCCTTGTAAGTTGGATTCCTAGGTATTTTCTTCTCTTTGAAGCAATTGTGAATGGGAGTTCACTCATGATTTGGCTCTCTGTTTGTCTGTTATTGGTGTGTAAGAATGCTTTTGATTTTTGTACATTGATTTTGTATCCTGAGACTTTGCTGAAATTGCTTATCAGCTTAAGGAGATTTTGGGCTCAGACAATGGGGTTTTCTAGATATACAATCATGTCATCTGCAAATAGGGACGATTTGACTTCCTCTTTTCCTAATTGAATACCCTTTATTTCCTTCTCCTGCCTAATTGCCCAGGCCAGAACTTCCAACACTACGTTGAATAGGAGTGGTGAGAGAGGGCATCCCTGTCTTGTGCCAGTTTTCAAAGGGAATGCTTCCAGTTTTTGCCCATTCAGTATGATATTGGCTATGGGTTTGTCATAGATAGCTCTTCGGAATTTTAGACCAACATCCTTGATGAACATTGATGCAAAAATCCTCAATAAAATACTGGCAAACTGAATCCAGCAGCACATCAAAAAGCTTATCCACCATGATCAAGTGGGCTTCATCCCTGGGATGCAAGGCTGGTTCAATATATGCAAATCAATAAATGTAATCCAGCATATAAACAGAACGAAAGACAAAAACCACATGATTATCTCAGTAGATGCAGAAAAGGCCTTTGACAAAATTCAACAACACTTCATGCTAAAAACTCTCAATAAATTAGGTATTGAGGGGACGTATCTCAAAATAATATGAACAGACACTTTTCAAAAGAAGATGTTTATGCAGCCAACAAACATATGGGAAAAAGCTAATCATCACTGGTCATTAGAGAAATGCAAATCAAAACCACAATGAGATACCATCTCACCCTAGTTAGAATGGCAATCATTACAGTGTCAGGAAGCAACAGATGCTGGAGAGGATGTGGAGAAATAGGAATGCTTTTACACTGTTGGTGGGAGTGTAAATTAGTTCAACCATTGTGGAAGACAGACAGTGTGGCGAATCCTCAAGGATCTAGAACTAGAAATACCATTTGACCCAGCAATCACATTACTGGGTATATACCCAAAGGATTATAAATTATTATATTATAAGGACACATGCACACATATGTTTATTGCAGCACTATTCACAATAGCAAAGATTTTGAACTGACCCAAATGCCCATCAATGATAGACTGGATAAAGAAAATGTGGCACATATACATCATGGAATACTATGCAGCCATAGAAAAGAATGAGTTCATGTTCTTTGCAGGGACATAGGTGAAACTGGAAACCATCATTCTCAGAAAACTAACACTGGAACAGAAAATCAAACACCACATGTTCTCACTCATAATTGGGAGATGAATAATGAGAACATGTGGGCACAGGGAGGGGAACATCACACACGGGGCCCTGTTGTGGGGTGGGAGGAAAGGGAAGGGATAGCATTAGGAGAAATACCTAATGTAGATGACGGGATGATGGGTGCAGTGGACCACCATGGCACATGTATACCTATGTAACAAACCTGCAAGTTCTGCACATGTATCCCAGAACTGAATATATATATATGTAAAATATACAGAGATATAAAATAAAACATCAGTCACCATGGGTGGGGGTGAGGGGTAGGAAATGGGGAGACATAGGTTAAAGGATAACAAAATAGCAGATGTGTAGAATGAGCCAGTCTAGAAATACAATGAACAACATGAGGACTATAGTTAATGAGGTTGTATTGTACCAGGATTTTTTTGTTAAACAAGTAGATTTTAGCTGCTTCTGTCACATAAAAGAAATTAACTCTGTGAGATGATAGATATGCTAATTTGCTTCACTGTAGTTAGCCATTTTAATATCTATAGGTATCCCATAACATCGTGTTGTAAACTTCAAATGTACACAACAAAATTTATTCCTAAAATAATAAATAAATTTATCCAGTGTAAGCTTCTTTCAAATAAATGTTCAGGCTCAAACTGAACAGAACCCTAAAGCTGTGAAAATTCAGAGCTTCTGACATCAAAGCCCACCACAGAGCACAAGAAATGTACACCAAGTGTTTCTGCTATGAATTAATTCCCATCAGCTGAGAAAGTGGGATATAGCTGACAACAAAAAAATGTAGAGAAGCCTGTAAATCAAGTTTGCTATTTATTTCATATTACAAAATTATTGAGTAAGGAGTATATTTTCAAAGGATTTATGGGAATTAGGGAGCTGAACACGCTTTTGTTGCTTTGAAATTTTACCCACAATGGTTTAACTACATTCATAATAACAGTTATTTTCTGTTGGACTTCGACACATGTTTTTAACTTTGAACAATATTGCATTTTGTACCATGATTAACATTGTTCATTCACTAGTTTTGAGACAACATGCTAGTCCTGTTGATGCAAAACTTGTTACTTTGCTAGATCATCAGATGGCATAGCCTTTCTGAGTTTGTGTGAGGTTTTCCAGAACTGTGGCCTGGGAACTTCCATCCATGCATCACACCTAAGAGCTCACAATCCCACAACAGCAGAGCATTGGATCGTTATTGAGTCACAACAGCTGACAGACCCATCTGGCTTGTGGCCATCATATGTTGAGAACTCACTGAAAAATGGACTGTGAGATCCAGGTGGCAGAGCTCTGGAGTGGAAATTCAAAGCCAGCCATAAACATTCAATGAAGCAGCTGCCTCTTTATCAGGATTTGAAATAACCCTAAGGAACCCACTACCCAAGCTTGGCTCTGAAGCCGCTTTCTCACTTGATACTGCCATATTGGCTTAAATTACAATGTTACTCACGCCATTGATTTATGTTATTACAGACTTTATGAAAATGCATCTTTCTTAACAAGACTTGTCTTTAGGTTCCTAAGGCCCTACCCGCACTGTATGACCAGCTCCGCAGAAAAACATGTTTCTGGCATGTTTGGATTGATTATAGGCTCTATCTTGGACTCTTACCTAAAGTTACTTGCTCTCTGCTTCCATATATTTTTAATCTCCCGATTTTAGTTTAGCCTGTCTTTCTAGATCTGAGGCTTGAGAGCAACTATAAAGAAGTTCATAACATCTAGAAATAATTATGAGTTATTTTATTAGATAATAAATACTTTAGCCATAGTCTAGTCATGAAGCAGCAGGACAGTATGCAGGTATAAATTGAATGTAGTAGAAGAAAGAAAGGTGTTAAAAATGAGATGATAAGAGGCTCATAATCAGAGAAGAGAAAAAGTGATGGAAGAACTTGGTAGATTGGAACAATTAGGAGTTTAAACAGTTTAAACATAGGTAAAGAGAGGTTTACTGGAGGAAAGGTTATTTAATTTACAAAGTAGACAGAGAAGCTACATAGCTTGGGTTTACTTTCATTATCATTTAGCTAAGGATTAGAACTACAGAAATATTTATTAGTTCCTATAAACAAATAAGTAAAATCAAAGTGTATTTTCCAGTGTCTTCTAGAGTGTGTTATTTGGAATGCCAATTACATGAGATTGCTTATGAAAATAGAGTTTCTGGACTAATAAAACTAGGAAATGAAGCATGGTCAATCCTCCACTTGGAGATACACTCAACATGTTAGCATATTGGTGGCCGTGACATGTCTAGATTAAAGAATAACAAAACTGGTTTGACTTATTAAATTCCGCCTTCTTTTTCCAAATGAAAGGTTAACTTATTGAGGAGCATAGTTTAATAAATTCTGTTTATGTAATGTAAGGAAGCCAAAAAATACCCTTTACAAGTAGATGCTCACGTAACAAGCAAGATTCTGAACCACGAGATTTCAAAATTTTGAGTTCTAAGCTCTACGAAACCTATATTTACTTATCAGTTATATACGTTACTACATTCTGACATATTATGTATATTATTGTCAGATAAAAATACAGAAGATGATAAAAATGTTTAGATTTATTTTAATTTTGGCTGTTTAAAAACTTTTTTCTTTCACTAAACTATTTTAATTAATGATAGGTTTTAGTGAACAATGTGATTAAATTTTCTTTTGATTATTGAAAACTTTGGCTTATGTCATAATTTAAAATTTGTAACACAATGGATCAAAGAAGGGGTCCTAAGTTGAGTTTATTTCCATATTAGATTAAATGACTGTCATTTATGAAAAAGATACTTAAAAAGACAAAAAGAACAAATCAAAGATGGCATCAAATTCTCATGCACTGATACCTACAGGTGTAATATTCATATAGAGTTAGTTACAGCGTTAGCAATGGTGGACATGGATCCATATTTTGAGAAGTCTTCTTAATTATAGGAATACCTTGGATATATTTTGGGCCCAGTTGTGACTATTGCAACAAAAAGAAGAAAGGCATAGCTCATTTTATTGTACTTCACTTTATTGTGCTTCACAGATACTGCATTTTTTAGTTTGAAGGTTTGTAATAACCATGCATCATGCAAGTCTATGAGAACAATTTTTCTGATAGCATGTGCTCACTTTGTGTCTTTGTGACACATTTTGATAATTCTTGCAATGTTTCAAACTTTTATTATTATTATGTCAGTTATGGTGATCTGTGATCAGTGAGCTTGATGTTGCTATTGTGATTGGAGCATCATGAACAGAGCCTATCCAAGGTGGTGAATGTAATGAAACTTTATCGATAAATGGGTGTCTTCTGACTGCTCCACTGACCACCCTCTCCCTCGCCTCTGAATTCCCTATCCTCTGTGAAACAACAATATTGAAATTAGGCCAATTATAACCCCACAATGACCCTGAAGTGTTCACGTGAAAGGAAGAGTTGCACACCTTTCACTTTTAATCCAAAACTAGGAATGATTATATTTTTATATTTTAAAAACACATTCTAACATTTTCTTCTTTTGTCCTCCAACTGCTTGTCTCACTTCTTTGCTATAGGCAGCCCATTTTGGATATGACTTGTTCATATTTCTGAGAATTTCAGCTTCAATTCTAACCTATGACAGGCCTGTCTCACTTTTTAGGGGAGTGTTGCTTTTTAACACATAGGCAAATGAAGCCACAAATGAGCCTTTTCTTAGCCACCAGGATGGCTTCAGGCATATTTTTAAATTCCTTAGACAATTAGTACTCCATGCTTATTTTTCAACAGGGTTTAGCAAATAAAGATTTATGGAGGAAGTAATTTTGGACCCAGATGTGCAGAGAAAATGGTAAAGATTTTTAGAAAGAAAAGAGCTTATATTTTAACGAAGGAGAAGGGCTATCAAAGGGATTTTCTTTTTTATAACAATAAATTTGTGGAGCATTGTTACTTTACATTGTGTGTGTGTATGTTGTGTGTGTGTGTGTGTGTGTATATATATATATATATATGTGTGTGTGTGTGTGTATATAATGTTTTCCCAGAGTGGAGCATGTGCAGAAGATGTATCAAAGATGGTTAGATATGCAATAGACTTGCCTGAATTTCTAGTTTTATAATAGTTAGCAATTCTGTTGTTAAATCAATTGCCTTATCAATTACATTATCAGTGTGTGGTTTCATGCATTGCTATGGTTCCTATATTCTTAGAAATAGCTCTGGGACATAAACATCTTCATATTTCATTGCTTATCTGTCCTAGAGTGGTGTGTAGAGTGGTGTGTCCTAGAGTGGTATGTCCTAGAGTGGTGCGTAGGTGGCTTATGCCCCTACATTTCTGTATTGTTTTCAGTGCGTTTACTTCTCCAAATGGCAATCTTCCTCTTCACTTGGAGAGCATCTCTTTCCCCTCCACTTGTCTCTGCTCAGCTCAGAGAGCAGTCGTAACAACCACAGAGGAAAGAGTTATGATTTTTTGCCCACCTTAGCAGTGTAGTCCAAGGTAGCATGTGAAGGAAGAAGATCTCAATTTCTCTCTAAACTCTTAAAATTATCTGTGACATGACAGACGTAGCCTAAGTCAATCCCCAGTGCCCTATAGCTTTTGTGTATTCCTCATCCTTGAATGTGTGGGGGTGGAGAGAACTGTGACTTTTTCCAACCAAGTCAATAAGGCAAAGGTGATGGAGTGCTACTCCCTGATTATGTTTCATTATGAGCCCATTTTAGCTGACTGGAGAGAGACTTTTCTCCCTTGCTGGCCGATGAAATATACTGCTGTGTTGTGAGAGGGCTGTATGGCAAGAACTTATGTGTGGCCTTCAGGAGCTGGGAACACTCCTCAGCACCAAAAAGCCAGCATGAAAATGGGGACTTCCATCCTACAACCACAAGGAGATGAATTCTGCAAACAACTGGAGGCAGCTGGAAACAGATCTTTCCCCAGTCAAGTCTACAAAGGAGAACCGAGCCCTAGCTGATAACTTTGATTACAGACTTGCAGAGAATCCAGCTAAGCCACGCCCAGATTGCCAATCCATTAAAAAAAAACTGAGAAAATAAATGTGCAATGTTTCCAGCTGCAACACTTGGGATAATTTATTATATAATAATAGAAATGAACAGGCTGAAGAAGTAGCCACGTTTTTATTTTGATTCTTCTTTAACTTTTATAAACTTCAACTTTTCATCTATAAAACTGAGGGTGATTAAACATATTGTTATTTCCTAATCTTTAAAAAAAAAAAACCCTTGCCTTTATTTGGTAAGATTGTTCACTGTTCTGAAGATCATGCCATTTGGCTCTACCAAACTCTAGTTCTAGACAGTTTTACTTTCTAAGCTTGAATGATTAAAACAGTAGCTAAGAATTTGTGATCTTAAATGAGCTTTTTCCATACTACATGTGGATCCACCCCACCTTGATATGGATACATACTCATTCAGGATCCCTAAATCAGTGGAGGCCTAAGGTCCTTTCCAACACCCACACTCCGTGATTTTTTAGCTTACATTTATTCTAACCCATGTGACACTAAAACAAATAGGGCTCTTGGGTACTTAGCTGTCCAATCTTACTACCAGTTTTTATACTGTGTACTCTCCAGAAAGGAACAGGAATTTTATGTTTATGGACTAGGCGATTTTGACCATGATTATCAGCCAATGAACCCCACCTGGCATAGGTTATGTAGGTTTAATCCTAATCTTTAGTTGTGGAATGAATGCTTCATCTCCTTTACTGAGGTATCCTAAAGAAGAAAGTGAGAAAGACTGGATTTATGATCTCTCTGAACCATAGCCTGAAAGCTGTGGACAATATCATCTACATATAGCACTGGCTTTTAGGTTATTCCTTCTATTGTAAGGTTGTTTTTCTTCCTGTTTGGAAACTCTTCTGACCTCTACTTACCTTGAGAACTGGTCACTTAAACATGCAGTGACAACTCTGAGCTTTCCTAGATAGCTGCCTACTGGTGCACAATATCTGTCTTGCCTTGGGTGTAAGGGTTAGAATAAAATGCACTCTTTATAAACAAGTTGTTCCACAGTGATTCAGGATTGGAGAAGAACTAGAAAGTGAATCAACCAAGAACTTGTACGCTTAGAAAATTTTCTGGAGTTTTGAAAGTCCTTATTTTAAAACAGACAAAAATATAATGGTGACCGGGCATGGTGGCTCACACCTGTAATCCCAGCACTTTGGGAGGCTGAGGTAGGCGGATCACCTGAGGTCAGGAGTTCAAGGCCAGCCAGGCCAACATGGTGAAACCCAGTCTCTACTAAAAATACAAAAATCAGCCGGGCATGGTCACGCGCGCCTGTAATCCCAGCTATTCAGGAAGCTGAGGCAGGAGAATCGCTTGAACTCAGGAGGCAGAGGTTGCAATGAGCTGAGATTGCACCATTGCACTCTAGCCTGGGTAGCAGAGTGAGACTCTCTTAAAAAACAAACAAACAAAAAACTGAAGGCAAATTTGGAGGTGGTCTATGTCATACCATCCTAGATTTGATTCCTGGTGCAGCTATTTGACACATAGGTAGCCTAAAGCAGGCAATTTTATAGCTTTGAAACTTAGTTTACTTACAGTTAAATTAGAAATTTATGGCTAACAAGATGAAGAATTTTTATTTTTTCAGTAGCTGGTAAGAAGATTGCTGTGCTATTCACAGTAGCAAAGGCATGGAATCAGCCCAGGTTTCCATCAATGGTAGACTGGATAAAGAAAATCTGGTACATATACACTATGGAACACTATACATCCATAAAAAAAGAATGAAATCATGTCCTTTGCAGCAACATGGATGCAGCTAGAGGCCATTATCCTAAGCAAATGAACGCAGGAACAGAAAACCAAATACCACATGTTCTCACAAGTAGGGGCTAAACATTAAGCACTCGTGTACATAAATATGGAAATAATAGACACTGTGGACTACTAGAGGTCAGGGGTGGTTTAAAAAAACTACCTATTGGGTACTATGTTTACTACCAGGGTGACGGGATTTGTGCTACAAACCTCAGTATCACTCAATATTCCCATGTAACAAACCTGCACATGTACCCCTGTATCTAAAATAAAAGTTGAATTTAAATAAATAAGTATATATATATATATATATATATATATATATATATATATATGAAGAGATTTTGATTAGATTACTGAATCATAGATAAAAATCCAAAAATGGGGCTCAGGATTCCAGTGGAAAAAGGACACTACGTTTCATAATCAAGGTGATTGAGAGAGAAGAGAGTGGGAAACAGTAATATACTGAGTCAGGCAGATCAGGAAAAAAGATGAGACAAATGAAACTGCCTGTGAAGTAGCCAAATTCTCTTCTCTCTCCTCAATGACACCTTTACTAAAATCTATATGCTCAATAGTTTTTTTGATGAGGTGATTTTTTTTACTGGAAAATTCAAAGCAGTGCTAGGTTCTGCAATGAGGTCTGTAAAAAAATAAAGAACAGAAATTGGCCAGAAAAAATTAACCTCTGATTGATTTACTATCTACATTTCACGACTGTTATGATAATTAATCAGGATAGTGTAAGTAAAATGTCCAGTACAGTGCCTGACACTTGTGCTTTCAATAAATGGTAACTATTATGATTGCTACATTACCAAATTTCATCATAGGACAGTTATAACCCCTGTGCAATGATAATTAAAATTCCCTTTAAACCTAGTAATGCAAAAGTGCTATGTATATATAAGAATTATTATTAAATTAAGAATTGCAGACAAAATAATATATTCAGTAACACATACTTAAGTGAGAAATGCAGTTGTTCTTTGGGAATAAAATAGAAAATTAAATTAAAGAATGGGACTCTTTAATAAAAGAAAGATCAATCAATTCCCAAGAATATGTAGAAAGGAGAAAAATCTATTAATAATCAAGCAGGACATTGCAAATTGTCAGTGAATAAAATCTCAGTAATTTGCATCATAATGAGTTGAGTTATTGGTTTCTAAGTTATCTGTAGCTACTTAATGATTCACTACTTATCACATCAACATTCTTTAAAAACAATTTCCTACTGATGAAATATTTCACAGCTGGTTAAAAAATGTCCCCATCTGGCATCGTAGTTGGAGCCCACTTTAGTGCCAAGATATGGACATGATGAAGAAGGGTTGCTGAATTGTCTGAAAATTATAAAGTGATAGTTAAAAGAGAAAGGAATAGTCACCAGGAAGGCAACATTTAAAAATTCTCATACAATCCTGGCAGGAGTAAAATTTTTGCATGTACTTTGGAAAAACATTTTAGGAGTATCCCCTCAAGTTGATCATATGTCTATCCTATATCCCAGCAGGATCATCCCTTGATGGACTACAGCTCTCCTTTTTTTTTTCTCACTTGTAGTTCTCAAAAATTACTATAATGTGCTGGGAATACAAGATCCTGAGATAAGGAAGAAATGTCCGGAATGGCCTGTGCTCTGTGCGCATCCTTCTTAGAACAGGATATCCTGAAACACCTTTGCTCGGCAAGCCAAGTGACATCTAGGGTATAAAACCCAGAGTGTATTGCTTTCAGGGTCCCTCAACTGTAGTGCAAAGGGGAGCATGTACAGGAAAGAGTCCATCCATCTTGGACAGCTTTCGGGGGGTTTGAGGGACTGGCTCACCACAAATTCCAGCCTTCTGTTGTTCCTGGCTGTCTACGAGTAATAAAGTTGCTTTGCTTACCTTATGTGTGAATATTCTCTCTCATCAGATTCATACAAATGGTAGAAACTACAGATTGGTAACTGGTGCATGGTGAACCAGCTTCACACTCAGCAACACACAAGGTATGCAAAGCAACGTTATGAAGGTGGTCATCTGTAAGCCAAAAAGAGAGGCCTCAGAAGAAACCAAACATGCTGACACCTTTATTTTGGACTGCTACTATCCATAAATGTGAGAAAATATTTTTTCTGTTGTTTAAATCACCCACTCTGGTATTTTGTTATGGCAGCTAGAGTTGACTAACACAGGTGTCAATGTGGGTAATTCTGCAACTGCTAACAGCAAAAATGGATTTCTCTTTTTCTTCTGCCTTCCAAAGTGAGTGCCACTGATTGATATACTGTAATCTGGAATTACACTGGGAAGGGAATTCTGAGCAAGGGTGTTTCAGGAGAGATGGCAGTAATGCTGATTTGACATCAGAAAATCTAGTACAATTGATCCCCTAAAAATTTAGAACTCTGGAATACATAAAAGTGGAAAACCTGTTAAGTCTAAAAATCTAAGCCTCTAGACAAAATCTAAGCATCTGGATTTTTTTTTCTTTTCTCTAGGATAAAAATATGTACATACTAACCTTGCCGTGTCTAAAGATAAATTGTAAACCTACACAAAAGAACAGAGGGTATACAGGAGCAGTTGTGACATGAGATATAGCTGGAAAGAAAGAGCATTTTTAAGACAGCACTCACTGGGAGCTCTCAGAGAGCCTACAACTCTGGGAAGCAACTTGGTGACTACATTTGTGATCAAGGCCCGTTTGGTTCAAGTATTTATGTTGAACAATATTGTATGTATAAACTTGACAATAGAAAAAATTATTTAAGAAAGACTATATATGTGTATGAATGTGAATACATTATGTGTACTTTATTAAATGTTAATTGGAAGCAGGTGTATGTGACATAGGTACATCTTTAGACTCCTTTATTAGGATTATCCAGTGAAACAGAGCCAATAGGATGTACACACACACACACACACACACACACACACACACACACATCCCAATTTATTTTAAGCCTCCATTATCACTCATGCGATTACGGAGTCAGGCAAGCTTCAAAATCTTTAGTGTGTATTGGTAGGTTGGAGACCTAGGATAGCCAACAGTCAGATAAGGTCCAAAGGTAGTCTGCTGGAAAAGTACCTCTTGCTTGGAGATGCTGTACTTTGTGTAGCATTTAGTCCTTCCACTGATTGTTTAAGGACTGCTAACATTATGTAGGGCAATCTGATTTACTCAAAGTCCACCTAATTAAAAAATAACAGATGCTGGCAAGGCTGCAGAGAAAAGGGAAAGCTGATGCACTGTTGGTGGAAATATAAATTAGTCCGGCCACTCTGGAAAGCAGTTTGGAGATTTCTTAAAGATCTTAAAACAGAGCTACCATTCAACCCAGCAATTCCATTACTTCCTTCAAACTTACTGGGCGGTCCCTGCTTCTATAAGTATGGCACAGCCCTACGGCAGACTGGAGATTATGGAAGTGCTCAGACACTGTAAAAATGCCCGCTGCAGCTTTCTGTCACTGAGGCATGCCTTTTCTTTATGTCCCTGTGTTGTGATCAGGAGAAGGATTAACTACCTTAGCGTTTCTTGCTTCTAGATTGAAAGAAAACTGTTTTGCAGGGGCCTTGTGATTACAGGGCCTGCCACCTTTCTTTGCTCCCTGACTATCCAAGGCACTGGGGATTTTGCTGTAGTGTGGAAAACGTAATCATGGTTTTAGTAAGAACAGTCACGCCAACTTCAACTCATTTCCTTTTTAAGGTGAATTTACTAGCTTGGCAAATCAGGAACATGTACTATTGTGTTTCTCGTAATATATTTGAGAGAAAGAGTGAAAAATGAAGACTAAGTGTGATCATAACTATAAGAAATTGCAATTGATTAAACAAGTGTGATCAAAGAGTGTCAATTTGCAAGCTGACGTCATTTAAAAATGCATGCTGTATGTATGGCTTCTCATAATGTCTTCTGCAGCTCTGTGATTGCTCCGCCCCTAAATGGCAGTGAGCTGTTTTAGGTACTGCACCTTGTTTGGATGCTTAGATTCTAGTGGGAGATGCTACATACAAAATATAATAATTAAAAAGTGTGGAAGGATACGATGATAATGATGCATATATGTGTGTGATACTATGGAAGCATGAGGAAGGTGCCTCCCCAACATGGGCGGAAGAGAGTAGAGAGAGAAGGGAGAGTCAGGTAAAGCTTAATGAGGTAGGTAAATCCTGAGCTGACTATTAGTTTTTGTGTTTCACCAACTTCTTCTATGTAATTTCAACCATGTGCCTCTTTTTGGGAGATTACAGAAGAGTATCACTTATGTAAACAATGTACAAATAACCCTACCACTCCTCACTAAAAACAACAATAGTTAAAAAAAAAACACACAAACAAAGCTGATATATGCATGCAAAGATTTGATAAAGACGATTATAATTGTCAATGGTAATATCTGGGAAGAGGATTGAGGGTGGAATTTTTTTCTAAACTCCTATATCATTAGTATTTTTCTCTTCTATAAACTTATACCACTTTTATAGAATTAAAAAAAATCGACTTTTCAATTTTAAAAAGAAATAATCTATCACATATTCGATTGAAACAGAGCTACTCCCCCTGTGTATAAAAATGCCTTAAACTGCTTAACATCTCTTATTTCATTTGTGTTTACACATCTATGTGAAAGGGTGAGGGTTTAGCAGCAGACACACCTCATCAATTTATCTACAGGAAAATGATTAGATTATTCTAATTAATTTCAGAAATCAGTGAATTGTGTGGCCTTCTAAAATTACTACACTAGCTATGAAACTCCTGGTGACATTTTTGAGCCAAATGTTATTCTTTTTAATTGACCAGATGCAAGCCCCTTTTCCGTTCTGTTTTAAAATCTGGGTGCTGTTATGTGGCATCAAAACACATTTGATCAGCTTTAACATTTTATCTGCCTCTTAATGCTAGCAATACTAGCTTTACTGAAAAATATTATAAAACAAAATGGTTCACTTCAGAAAAATGTGTCATTTTCAATACTATTCTGTAACATCTTGTTTATATTTCTCCTTCTCTTGGATAATACCGACTGTTTTTGTTTCAGTTCACTAGACAAGCACTAGGAAAGAAACTAGACTTGTCAGACAGATGGGTAATAATTGATGACAATCAAAATGCAATTGAATTGCATTCTTTTGAGATCTTGAGATGAAAAGGTACTTATAGACACTGTTTCTATTTATACAGTTTCTTTGTTTGACTTGAAAGTAGCATAGGTACCAGCTCCTTTTCCTCTCCCCACCCCATTTTATTCCATACCTCTAGAATGCACTCTTCACACATTCATGGGGTTAAAATCTTTTATGAAGAAGATCAAGTAAACTCTTCTTGGGAGGAGTAACTTTCCTCTTGTCTAGTTTGAAAGCCTGATTCCCCAGAATTTCTAGACCAGGATTTCCTACACCAAATGATGGGCATTATTGCAATGAGGAGATGGGACAATCTCTGCCATATTTATCTGGTGATAAACCAGAAATCCCAAGATAACTGGGGCACAGTAAGGGTGAAAGTCATGAGTGTTTATCTGTAAGTAAACTTAATAGTGTTCCCCAAAAAGATGTCTTCAAATCCTAACTCCTAATACTGGTGAATGTAAACTTATTTGGAAATAGGGTCTTCACAGATATTATTAAAGACTGTAAGATGAGACCATCCTGGATTTATAGTGGCTTGAAATCCAATGACTGGTGTCTTTAGAAAAAGAAGAGAGGGCATAGACACACTGAAAAAAAGGCCATGCAAAGACAGAGGCAGGGATTACAGTCATGTAGTCCCAAACCAAAGGATGTTCCAAGACACCACAAACTGGTAGAAATAAGGAAGGATTCAGCCTTGGGGACTTCATAGAAAGTGTGGCCTTGCCAACACTTTTATTTTGGACTTCTGGCCTCCAGAACTATGAGAGGTTCTACTTCTGTTGTTTTAAGCCAACAAGTTTGTGTTACAACAGCCCTAGGAAAATAATAGAAATTTTGGTTCCAGGAAGTGGAGAGTTGTTGTATAAATACATAAAAATTTGAAAGTGGTTTTTGAATTGGATATTAGGTAGAAGATGAAAGAGTTTTGATAGGTATAACAAGAAAATAAACTAGATTGCATTGAAAAGATGGTTGATAGGAATGGACATTAAAGGAAATTTTGGTGAGGGCTCAGAAGGAAGTGATGAGTACAATAAAGAAAGCCTCTATTGTTTTAAAGGAATACATTATGAACATAGTATTGACAGATATATGAACATTAAAGGTGCTTCTGGTGATGTCTCAGGCGGAAATGGCTCACATGTTATTAGAAACAGGAAGAAAGGTAATTCTTCTTACAAAGTGACAGAACATTTGGTTCAATTGGATTCTACTGTTGGGTGGAAACAGAACCTATAAGGAATGGACTTGAATAGTAAATCGAAGAGATTTTCAAGCAAAATGTTGAAGGTGCAGCCTAATTTCTCCTTGCTGCTTGTAGTAAAATTCAGGAGGATTCTAGATCTTCGAGGAATCACCACACTGTCTTCCACAATGGTTGAACTAAATTACATTCCCACCAACAGTGTAAAAGTGTTCCTATTTCTCTGCAACCTGGCCAGCATCTGTTGTTTCTTGATGTTTTAATAATCACCATTCTGACTGGTATGAGATGGTACCTCACTGTGGTTTTGATTTGCATTTCTCTAATAATTAGTGATGTTGAACTTTTTTTCATATGTTTGTAGGTCCCATGAACGTCTTCTTTTGAGAAGCATCTTTTTGTGTCCTTTGCCTACTTTTTAATGAGGTCGTTTGTCTTTTTCTTGTAAGTTTGTTTAAATTCCTTGTAGATTCTGGATGTTAGACTTTTGTCAGGTGGATAGATTGCAAAAATTTCTCCCCCTCTGTAGGTTGCCTGTTCACTCTGATGATACTTTCTTTTCCTGTGCAGAAGCTCTTTAGTTTAATGAGATCCCATCTGTTAAATAACATTTGACCCAGCAATCCCATTACTGAGTATATACCCAAAAGAATATAAATCATCCTATTACAAAGATACACACACTCATATGTTCATTGCAGCACTATTCACAATAGCAGAGACATAGAATCAACTCAAATGTCCATCAGTGATAGACTGGATAAAGAAAATGTGGTACATATACATCGTGGAATACTATGCAGCCATAAAAAGGAATGTGATCATGTCCTTTACAGGGACATGGATGGATCTGGAAGCCATTATCCTCAGCAAATTAATGCAGGAACAGAAAACCAAACACTACATGTTCTCACTTAATAAGTGGGAGCTGAACAATGAGAATATGTGGATACAGGGAAGGGAACAATACACACTGGGGCCTGTTGGGGCAGAGGGTTGGTGGAAGGGAGAGCATTGGGAAAAATAGCTAATGCATGCTGGGCTTAATACTTAGGTGATGGATTGATAGGTGCAGCAAACCACCATGACACGTTTACCTGTATAATGAACCTGCACATCCTGCACGTGTACTCTGGAACTTAAAATAAAAATAAAAATTGGCCGGGCGTGGTGACTCATGCCTGTAATCCCAGCACTTTGGGAGGTTGAGGCGGGCAGATCACGAGGTCAGGAGATCGAGGCCACCATGGCTAACACGGTGATACCGTCTCTACTAAAAATACAAAACATTGGCTGGGCGCGGTGGCGGGCTCCTGTAGTCCCAGCTGCTCGGGAGGCTGAGGCAGGAGAATGGCGTGAACCCGGGAGGCGGAGCTTGCAGTGAGCCGAGATAGCGCACCGCACTCCAGCCTGGGTGACAGAGTGAGACTCCGTCTCAAAAATAAATAAATAAATAAATATTAATTTTAAAAATTCAACAGGAAAAAGATGAACTGAAAAAGGAACTACTAAGCAAACAGCAAGGAGTACTTGATAATTTGGAAGGTTCTCCACATACCCAGATGCAAAAGATGCTAAAATTAGAAAATTTATTATTGGGAAAGCATACTCTAAATAGAAGGCCAAAGAGGAGACTTAAAAATCTTTTGCTGAATAGATTAGATGTGTGGCTTATGGATCCAACTGACCGTTTCAGCAGACACCAGGAATAGAGATTGGTTATCCAGGAAGGATCTGTGGAAGAACCTCTTATCTGACAGTGTGATCCCCTTGACATACATGTTGGACCTACAAGGTTTTTAAGAATGTTGTATAAGCAGAAACACTGCCAGCTTAGACTAAAGGGGACATAGACAGGAACACAGAGAAAAAGGTCACATGAAGATGAAAGTAGGGATTGGGTGGGGTTACTTAAGAAAAGATTCTCCCTTAGCCTTCAGAGGAAACATGGTCCTGTTGACACTTCGATTTCACACACCTGGCCTCCAGAACTGTGAGAGAATAAATTACTGTTGTTTCAGGCCACTACTGTTGCAGTGGTTTGTTGCAGGTCTGGGAAACTAATACACCATCTATTATTATTGACTCTCTAGTCTTCTTCGGCCACTGCTGATGCAAATGAAGTGATCTCTCTGACCTGAGTACCTCTAACCCTGATCCAGGTATACCTATTCTAGCCTTGGATATTTCCACAGAATCAAATTCACTCCCTACCTCCTGTTAACAGCTTTGTGAACAACTTGTAAGAAATGTTATACATTGTAACAAAGTCTTATAGGTACTTACATCTTATAATTCTGACAACACTTACTAATTATTTTAAATGTTTCAATAAACTTGAAAAATTTACAAAGAGTGATGATAAATAAAACAATCTCTACTACACACTTTATTGGACTCTAATTGTCAGACTTTTTTTTGCAAGTGAGAATGAAATTAATAAATTGTCCCCTAATTGGTAAAGAGCAGACAACATATTGTGCACTTGCTTCCAGTTTTAAAATCTCTTAAACTTCGGTGGGGTAGGGAGAGGACAGCAGGAGAAAAGGCTAAGAATATTGAAGGGCAGTGTTTGGAGTATATTAAATATATGTTAATGCATTGTCCTTTTAAATAATCTTGTAAATTCATGCACAAATAAATATCTTTTAGCTATTAGAGTAAATGTTATGGAAACAGAAAGTATTTAATAATAGCTCCCCTTCTGGATTCATCATGTGTCTTATGCACATAATAATTTTAGTGATAATAATTATTTCCATAGAGGCTGAGCATGGTGGATCATGCCTATAACCCAGCACTTTAAGAAACTGAGTCAGGAGAATCACTTGGGTCCAGAAGTTTGAGAGCAACCTGGGTAACACAGGGAGAACCTAGCTCTACAAATAATTAAAATCAGCTGGGTGTGATGGTGCACACCTGTGGTTCTAGCTACTCAGGAGGCTGAGCGATATCATTTGGTGCTGTGTTCCCACCTGAATGTCATATTGAATTGTAATCTTCATGTGTCAAGGAAAGGGCCTGGTGAGAGGTGATTGGATCATGGGCGTGGTTTCCTCCATGCTTTTCTCATTGTAGTGAGTAAGTTCTCACGAGATCTGATGGCTTTTAAAGTGTTTGGCAGTTCCGTACTCACTCTTCCTCACCCGCTTCCTTGTGAAGAAACTGCTTGCTTTTCCTTCATCTTCCACGATGACTGTAAGTTTCCTGAGGCCTCCCCAGCCATGTGGAACTGTGAGTCAAACCTTTTTCCTTTATAAGTTACCCAGCCGCGGGCAGTTTTTGATAACAGTGAGAAAATGGACTAATACACTGAGACAGTAGTAAGCCTGGGAGGTCGAGGCTGCAGTGAGCTGTGATTGCACCACTGCACTTCAGCCTGGGCAACAGAGTGAGACTGTCTCAAGAAAAAATTATTATTATTTCCATTGCCATTTAATGTTATAACTTATAAAGGGTTTATTAATAAATTATGTGTCTGCATGTCTATAAAAATTGATTCTTAACCCAACAATTGTGTTGGGAAAGTAAGGTAAGTTGTTAGTATCCCATCTTACAATTAAGGATACTGAGGCTCAGGTTTTTAAAATGTCTTGACAAGTTCATAGAACGAGTAAGTATCAGAACACTGACCAGAACCTAGGCCTCCCAATTCTAGCCCAGTGTTCTTTTGGTTTCTCTCTCCTAATTGTGGAAAAGTTGACCAAGTTATATAAGGATAATCAATGTATATGCTTTTATCTTTTCTGACATTGTGATCTGAAATTTTACATGTAAGAAAAATAATGTCAAAACCTCTTTATTTAATGGCTTACTTCTCTGAACATATGCTTTGACAATTTTTGACTTGATAATAAAATGAAGCAAACAAGAACATTAAATATCCTTAAATTTACTTGTTTCCTTGTGAAAATATGTCATGCTACTACTAGTGTATGTGGTGTAAGAAGAAAATGCCCAGGTTGTATTGAACATAGTGTGGTAATTTTTTATGATATGAGAGGATTAAATAGGTTGTATTTTTGTTTTTTTTTTAATGTTATTTAAGACATATGGATGGAATTAAGATGACCCCAAAGGACAATTTATTATCACTGGAAAACCTGGGAAATTTCTAAGAAACACTTTAAAAATATTTATATACTGGGTTCCCCTAAATCCTTAAGAAAAGTGATTCATGATTCAATGCAATGAAAGACCAGGATGTTGTATGTCAGTAATTTTGCAGATTTGCAAAGGTAACCATTAAGTGTTTTTTTTTTAATATGAGATGAATGAGTATGGACACTTTTTGAGGGAACATTCAAAAAGTTTCATAAAGTTAGTTATGCTGTTTTTAAAAAGAACCATTAAGGAACTAATGGCCTAGCTGAATTGATACCTGGGAAAATATTCTACATCTAATAGAAATATGGTTCAAATGCAGAATGCTTACCAGAAAATTGCTAAAAATATAAATTAAGCATACGAAGTCATATCTATTATGCTCCATGCTGCTGTTGATGATAATACAACAACATATTTCCAGAATAACAGCTATTCAGGATATTTGTAACATTAAGGAATTGAAAATACTTGTCTTTGGGAAATGTATACTCATGAGCCTGAAGGAAGTGGTTAGTCACGCAATGTGATATATTTTTATATACGTATGTAAATGGACATAAAATCAAAATGAAAACACCTACAATATTTGGATGTTTAAATTGAAAATATAAACAGAAATAAATACAAATGTTAGTGTTGTTATATTCACCTTAACACACATGATGTTGCAAAAAGAGCTTTTCTGAGATGACTCTCACAAACATGAACATCTCAAATGGGAGGTGAGACTACAACCTGGTGATCTGACAAGGGACCTGGACTGTGAATATTGTTTGAACTGGAAGTGTAGGAGGTACACTAGGAAGGGTAGAGATCTCGAGGATGTGGAATGATACCTTCCTTTGTCTGAGTCCCAGTCTGTGGTTTCTGTCCTATTTATAATGACATTCTGGTTGAATTTGTTTGTTCTAGAAAGTAAGTCAAGTTTCAAGTCATGTCAGTTTATCCTATTAAGACCTTGATGAGAGGAAAAAAAGAAGAGGCCATTTGTGCTCGTGTGCTCAATTATTTTTAAAGATTACATTTGGCCATCTAAGCTTTCGTTGGTTGTCAATATGTGGTTGATCAAATTAGCGCAATTTGGAGGCTCAGTTCATGATTCCCTGGGTCTTTTGAGTCATTAGTGATCCCTGCTTGATTGTAGTTTCCTGTTTCAGTATGCCTGCGGAAAAGAAAAGGGCCCTGTTTAAAGTATCAAAACTATAGGATTCCAAAACAGATTTAGAAATTCCCATCTCCAGCTTGTCTGTTTTCCTCAATACTAGAAACTGAGGCATGCTGCTCTCGTGTCACTGTCCTGCCATTATCTATTTGCCTCACTTCTGACTTCTGTGAGTTAGCCCTGGTCTATTTATCTTATTTTGGGCAACAGTGTGCTGTTTAATATCTGGTCTCTTTTTTCTGTTCATAGACCCAAATACTTTTCTCCAGGACATAGCCTTCCTGTTTTCTTTTGTTCAAGTTTGATGAGCTCATGCTCTACACATAACTCCCAGGGCAGCTTTATACACTGACTGAAGGTGGAAAATTGTTAGAAAAGTGTTTAGTAGGCTGAGCATGGTAGCTCACTCCTGTAATCTCAGCACTTTGGGAGGCCAAGATGGGTGGGTCACTTGAGGTCAGGAGTTCAAAACCAGCCTGACCAACATGGTGAAACCCTGTCTCTACTAAAAATACAAAATTAGCAAAGTGTGGTGGTGAATGCCTGTAATCCCAGCTGCTTGAGAGGCTGAGGAAGGAGAATTGCTTGAACCTGGGGGGCGGAGGTTGCAGTGAGCCGAGATCGTGCCATTGCACTAAACCCTGGGCAACAAGAGTGGAACTCCATCTCAAAGAAAAGTGTTTGGTAGAAAAAAATTATAGCTGCTCACTACAGATTAATGTTCTAACATGTCAAGCAGGCTTTCATAAGATTCTATAGGGGCTAATAGAGGCTCACAATCTCCTAGGAAGATTGATGTTTTTCTGGCTCATCATCATGAGGGAGCTGACAGGGAACATTCAAAAGATCCTTATGTGCTCCTGGTGCTCCTCAATGACCTCAATGTCATTTGCGACTGAATAAGTGATGTGTTGAGCTTCATGTTTTCCTGTCAAGGTGATTTCTTCCCCACACGATACAACAGACACTTCCACCACCCTAGAGAATGCCAATATTAACCCCCTTATATTCTATATATGAATTTCTGCCAGTCACACAAGAAACCCAAGATATACAGGTCATCTCATCATGTGGATGTTGATTCTCAAGCATCTTGGAATATCCTGTAATTAGCCTCCATCTACCATTCCTCCTCAGCTCCCAATTCATTCTTCTCCACTCTCTGGAGCACAGTCAGTCATTAAAAAAAAAAAATCCCCTTTTTACTCAACCTCTCCTCAGAGGATTTCCTTCACTGTTTCTCTAACTAAAATCTGGCTCTCCATTAAGGACACTTAGAGTCTTCTCAGACAGTGGTGGTTTTATCTCACATGTCTCTCTTACTACTTGGTCTGGAGTTAGGATAATTGTCTTTCCTGATTCTTCTTGCCACCTTCAGACCTTTGTTTCTTCTTCCTTCCTCCTTCCAAGCCCCTGATTTCTTTTGAAGTTTATGTCAACAGATTACCCACTAACCCAGTTTGTTTTAGTCATCTAACTAATCCCCAGACCAGCCTTATTCATTTCTTGAAGATTTTATTATATGATTTACTCCATCACTACTTCTGACACAATTCTTGGTGATTTTAATATTCATGCAGAAAATCCTGCTAATATCTTGAGTTTTTAGTTCCTCGTTGTTATTTTTCCCTAGAATCTTGTCCTTCACCTTACATCAGCTACCCATTCTCACATTTGGGCCCTAGACTTTGTCAGTCCTGGTAATAGCTTTCCATCCATAATCTCAATTTTAAGTACTCCACTCTGCAATCCACCCTTCCTATCTTTCTAACATGTTCCTTTATTCTCTCCCCATGAGTCATTGGTCTTTCTGAAATCTTCAGTCCACTGGGTCATACCATCTTTTCACTGCATACATTTTCTCAGCTTTCTCCCATCTTCATCTTCCTTTCTTCAAATTTAGATTTTGTAGTTCATTTTTTTGCTCATTTCTTGCTTACATCCTCAACCCCTTGGCTCTTCTTTCATTACATATTATATGCCTGGCAAAACCCAACTCTGGTCATGTCAGCCTGCTTTGCACACACACGTCTAGAAAAAAACTGTACATCAATGCTTCCCAATCTTATCTTAAAGAAGTGAATGTTATCCTCAAGTTGGATCCTAGCTATGTCCAGCAACTGTTTTATTTCTTTCATAAACTTTCTCTTACTCCTCTAGATTACCATTTCATACCACCTTCTTCATTCTCAAACATATATCTCTATAAATCTCTTCTCTTTGAGCTAACCAGCTTGCTATTTCACCGAGAACATGGAAATAATCAGGAGGGAACATTCACATGCTTTCACCACCCAGTGGACCCATCTACATGTGTTTCTTCTAGCAACTATGGAAGGGTTCTCAGTGACCTTATCTAAGACTAGATGCTTGACAGGACACTGGTTTTCTTTCTTTTCTCTTTTTCTTTCTTTTTTTTTTTTGGAGACAGAGTTTCGCTCTTGTTGCCCAGGCTGGAGTGCAATGGTGCGATCTTGGCTCACTGCAACCTCCACCTCCCAGGTTAAAGTGATTGTCCTGCCTCAGCCTCCCAAGTAGCTGGGATTACAGGCATATGCCACCACGCCTGGCTAACTTTTTGTATTTTTAGTAGAGACGGGGTTTCTCCATGTTGGTCAGGCTGGTCTTGAACTCCTGACCTCAGGTGATCTGCCCACCTCGGCCTCCCAAAGAGCTGGGATTACAGGCATGAGCCACCGTGCACAGCCGGAACACTGGTTTTCATCTCCTCTGCCTACCGTAGGACATTACTCCTAAGGGGCGCCTCTCTCCTGTAGCACCAGATTTTTGCTCTTAACTAGTTTATTCTCAGCAGAAGACAAATAAGCTGTAACATATCCCATCTTAAAAAATCTGATTTGCCGATTTCTCTCAATATCACCACCTACCTCAGAGCTAAGTTTGGCTCCACCCTCACCCTTTACTATGCTCAATCAGTCAATTTTGCCTCTTTAGTCTCTGTTTTTTTCTGCTGACACTTAGTTGAATCACTTATTACCATCTCACTCAACAATTTGAACAGACTCATTACTTTTCCATTGTCGGTTCTCTGCCCCAGGCTAGAGCATTGGGTTAAATCAATACACAATATATGTAGATTTCAGGAATTGAGTATTTTTTTAGACTAAGTATCCTAAAGCTAAACCTCTATTATTCTATATCTAAAAAGAAACTTCATAGGGATATATTCTACTTATTGAAGAAAATCAAGATTTCTTAATTATTAAAAGTACACATCATGTTGCACTGAGTTTCATATATCGTGATGGTCTTGCTGAATTTTTGACCATTTTCTCAAAGTGTCTAATAAGCTTTCTCCATTCTCTTTCTATATAACTGTAGAAATTCTATTATCCTGTTTTTTAAAAAAATTAAAATAAAGAAATTATAAATTAAACATCTATATTCTTACCATCCAGAGTAGAAAACGGTTAATAATTTATCATTTACCACACAGACATTTCATTGGAAGAAAAAAAATCATTTCAGAAAGAATAAAAGGCTTTTTAACTACCATCCATCATATCATCCCCCACCATAGATCACACCATCATCTATATTTGTGTACGTTATTCAGTCTATTTTTTTTGTTTTTCATCTGTAAAAAATATGGTTGAGTGCTATCCCAACATTTATTTTTTTCTGGAGCAGAGTAAAGAGTTAGGTGCCAGGCATGGTGGTGTGTGCCCATAATCCTAACTACTTGGGAGGCTGAAGGAGGAGAATTGCTTGAGCCCAGGAGTTCAAAGACAGCCTGGGCAACATTGCAAGACCCTGTCTCAAGAGAAAAAAAAGAGCTGGGGAGTAGTAGGGTATATTCTTCTCATAAATTTAGCTGTCATAAGGACAAAGAATTCTCATATCCTTTAAGGCCCAGATCTAGTACTGCTTTCCCATGCTCCATCTTAATATGCAGAATTTCTGTTCCAATGTCTTTGGAAATCTTTTTTTAATTCACATTCATACATACACATATATGTATGAACACAAATTTAAAAATGCACATAATATAGACATATATATATACACATACACACGTAATTTATACTTCAGATTAATATGTATATATGGTTAATTTATACTATATATGAATGAAATATATATACACAGACACACACATATAAATTATTTAATTGTAAATATGCTCCTTAAGGGTTAGCATTACTTACATTACTTTCAGCAGTATCTTTACGCATCTGCATCACCAAATTGCCTGTCAGAGTATACAGCCACCCCAACACACCCACCCACAGCCCTCCTCTCCGCATCCATATAGATAAATTTTTCTCTATGACCACTTTTACTTAAATATATATAAGAATAAAGGAATGAACAATGGAATGGTTGACTAAGATACATGTAAAGATTCAAATTCAGTAGGTGCTCATTATCTAAGTGATATGCTATACCTCTAATTCATTTCTTTATTACACATGGCACTAGTAAAAAGTAATAAAGGGCTCTTAGCTACTTGAAGTGTTCCCATAACCTATAGGAGTATCATTTGTCTTGGTGGCAACTAGGAAAGGAGCAAAGAACAACTTGTCTTTTTTTGACTCATATTTCCACTTAAATGTAGAGAGATAAAAAGCAAGAGACAGCTTGTGCTAATTAGAAGGAGAAAATTTAAGAGAATATTGCTCTTGGCAGTGTTCAAAATACCAAGGTCACACATGTACCTTCCGTAACTTTGCTTCTCAATGGGATAGAGTATTCGGTAACAGGATTTCATGGAGGCAACTTTTTGGGTTCTACAAGGGCCTAGCAGCATACAGTCAAGAGGTTGTTTGTCAATTTCTTAAATGGTCACTGACAACAAGATCCTGTTTATTAATTAAACACAGTTCTTAAGAACATTAATTTAAGCCTGAAAGATTAATGCATCTGGGTCTACTGCTCCCTTGGGGTACAATTCAGTTGCTCTGTTACTTAAAAATGGTTTAGACAATAATTTCTGAGGAGGCTCAAGGACTGTGTCTCCTTCCACTCCCACTCCCTATACATCATATAATTTAGCAATGTCATGACTTTTTGACTGACTTGTGGCTCATTGGCATGGAATAGCCAGTTACCAGTTATCTAGTTTCTTTCTTCCACACAGCCAGGAAAAGTCAACCTGTTCAGTATCTCTTGGTCATTTATTGGCAGATTTAAAAAGAACATAAATGTTTAATAAAGATTCAATAATTCTTATTTTGCTCATCTGAAAACCCTGTTATGCCCATTTAATTGCTCAGCAATACTATCCATTTTCTAGGAAAAAAATCACCTATTTTCTGAAGTGTACTACAAGATTAGTAATGCAATACTACCAAACTTATCTTAACTATTTAAAGCTAAATTCCACCTGTCAAGATAAATGAATAAAATGTATTTGAAATGTAGTTCCCATGACTTTTTTTTTTTTTTGAGATGGAGTTTTGCTCTTGTGGCTCAGGCTGGTATGTAATGGCGTGATCTCGGCTCACTGCAACCTCTGCCTCTAGGTTCAAGTGATTCTCCTGCCTCAGCTTCCCAAGTAGCTGGAATTGCAGGTGCCTGCCACCATGCCCAGCTAATGTTTGTATTTTTAGTAGAGATGGAGTTTCACTATGTTGGTCATGCTGGTCTCAAACTCCTGACCTGAGGTGATCCACCCGCCTTGGCCCTGACTTTTACTGAACATATTCATTGAATTTCTAATTTATACATTTTGATAATCCACAATGGATCTTTTAGGGTCTCATTTCTAATGTCAAGGCTCTTATGGAGATCATTAAAACCTAAGTAGAATTAAACACAAGCTTGCCTTCTACTCTAAACTGTTAATAAAATCCTTTAGTCTTCTGTGTTAAAAGGAGGCTTTCATTCAATTACTTCCTATTTTTGCTATTTGATATTGCAAAATTATTGCAATATGCTTAGGTGTGAATATACTTCATCAGAAAAAGTTCTTTTATCATTAATATAGTTAGGAAAGCATCTCAACAAAATGAAGCAGGCATGTAATAACCGCCCCCCCCTAAAAAGGGAAAAACTCCATAATAGAAATATATTTTGTCTTAAGAGTTATATTTTGTTTCACTAGAGTGTGAGCTCCATGAGCATAGTAGTCATTTCTGGCTTGTTCATGACTGTATACCATTGATTAGCACAGCATTTGACATAGTAAGTGCTCAATAAACATTATCAAATATATGATGTTACCAACCTTGTTTTATTCAGACTACATTGACCAAATTCTAAAATAGAAGTCATAAACATCTGCCCTTTAGTGATTATTTAACAAATAACTATCTTCCTATTCTTTTATATATTAACCTAGAGCATTGATCATAATTACGTGAAGCATCACTTAAAGCTATATTCAAGTTTTTTTTCATAATTCATTCATATAAATCCCACAGTTTCAATATAAATCAGAAATAAAAGGCTGGGCATGGTGGCTCACGCCTGTCATTCCAGCCCCACAAGGGCTGAAGCAGGAGGATCGCTTGAGCATAGGAGTTCAAGACCAGCTGGGGAAACATTGTGAGACCTCATCTGTCCAAAAAAAAAAAAAAAATTAGCTAGGCATGGTGTTCCCATACTCAGGAGGCTGATATGGGAGGATCACTTGAGCCTGAGAAGATCGCTTGAGCTCAGGAGATCAAAGCAGCTGTTAGCTATGATTGTGCCACTGTACTGCAGCCTGGGTAACAGAGTGAGACCCTGTCTCAATAATAATAATAATAATAATAATAATAATAATAATAGTAATAATAAAATCATCCTGCTGGTGGATATCATTCCTTTCTCTCTCTCCAATTGAAAAACTAAGGTAAAACTTATTTCAGTGGACCAACCAGAAAATGAAGTTAGCTTATAAGTGAGATTGTTTTTCTTCACCTCTATATTGTACTTGGGTTCTTCTGTATGAGATACATTGGAATTTTCCCAATTTTTAAGGTTTTTACTCAGGTCCTCAAATTTCTGTATCTGGTATGTTGTCTAACAGACTATGACTTTACTTTTCTGTAGAGAAGCAACTATTGAGAATGCCACAGACTTGAGCTTTCCATGCTATATTTAGAAGATAATTTGCTGCACATTCTTGGATCGATTTTGCCATCTCAGTTACTTTGTGGGAGATAATTGACATTCTTTGTGCTATGACAACTGTATGTGATGGATTAGTTCTAGTGGTTGACACTGGTTAGCTTCATATCAGTCACAGAATTTCATGAGCAACCCGATTCAAATCCTATGCAAGACACAAGAGATTTCTAAGAATATAGCCAAACTGAACTTTAGTAAAAGAACAAACATCTTCTCTCTTTGAAGAAATCTTCAATTTTCCAAAGTCACAAAAAAGATGAACACTCAGTGGACTATAATTAAAACAGTTTCCAGTGGTCAGTATATATTGCAATTGAAAAATTTCAGAGTGTGACTATAGCTAGATATTGTGATACTTTTATATCAAAGCATTAAAACCTTAAAAATAATACAGTTAAACTCACTTTTTACAAATTAATCAAGGGTGTAATTTAGTCCATGAGAAATTAGAAATTATTTCAATAGGCTACCTTAAAAATCCTGTATATTTAGCTTATGTTTAAAGTAGTGCATAATGGGGATAAGTGAGGATACATTCAGGAGACAATTTCCTGATGAGATTATGAAGATTATAGAAATACTGATAGAAATGTTAGTATCTATCAAAATATTGAATGGCAGAAGGCATATCCATAAGATTTAATACCTTTTGAGATCATTAAAACATCTATAAGTTATATTTTCTTTGTGATCATATATGTAGTTGATTATCTCCTCACATCTTGTGTTCCCAAATCTCTCTTTTCCTTTAACATTGTAAGACTAAATATAATTTAAAGAACCAGTATCTATGACCTTCAAAGTATGTTATTATTCTCTTTCACTTAAATGGTTTAATATCTTGCAATTCTTCTATACTTGCCTGATATTGTTCTATTAGCCTCACATTGCTTTTTATTGCTTTTTAATTATTTACTTGACACATCATAATTGTACATATTTATAGGGTACAATAAGATTATATATATGTTTACTATATATATATACACACACACTGTGTTAATGATCAAATCAGAATATTTAGCATTTGTGTTCAAATGATATAGAAAAGTTTACTAATACACAGATTATCTAAAATTCTATCCATGCAACTTAACTCATTGGCCAAATTCTTCATATTTGTGCTTCTGTTTCACTTCCAAGTTGGCCAGATAATTTATCTTCACAAACTTTTAGAACCATCTCTTCATACATTTTTTCTGCAAAATAATTTATATTCAGACTTCATGGGTGTTGATTAATCTGAGTAGATCTCTGGCCACCAAAAATGTCCAAAAACATTTCTCTTTTATTGAAACTCGCCTGTTTTACTGAACCAGATTACTTTAATAGATTTTTCTTACTTTCAAATTTTTGTAATGGCGTTTTCAATTTGACCCTCTTGATCCTTTTTAAGGTTTAAATAGGTCTTCTTTTTCCCTCCCTTCCCTCTCTCCCTCCCTCCCTCCCTTTCTTCCTTCTTTCCCCTCTTTCCTTCCTTTCTTTCCTTTGAACTTCTTTATTCAGTTCACCTGGTGTATGAAAATGGTTTTCTCAAAACCATTATCATTTGCAACAATCTCAATCATCTGAATAAAGGGTTTCGTCTATGTTCCAGAAAACAAGGACTAGAACATAATGTACCTGAAATTACAGGCTGAATTAACACATGTTGGCTAAGTGATGCTAAACACAAATAAGGCTAATTTTCTGAAAATCCATTCCTTAGGAAATGACTGATTTGCTTAGTTTTTAGAGTAATCACTATGGTGAGTTCCTTGATTCTCAGACGTGTCTACTTTAGTCATGTCAGTTTTTATTAATAAAGGAGATGGCTGGGCGCAGTGGCTCACGCCTGTAATCCTAGCACTTTGGGAGGCCAGGGTCGGTGGATCACAAGGTAAGGAGTTCAAGACCAGCTTGGCCAACATGGTGAAACCTTGTCTCTACTAAAAAGATATTGGGGGAACCCACCCCCAATATTTCAACATAGGTTCTTTCTATTTTCCATAAGTGTCGGCTGGCTGAGAAATAGAGACAGTACAAAGAGAGGAATTTTACAGCTGGGCTGCCAGGGGTGACATCACATATCGGTAGGACTGTGATGCCCACCTGAGTCTCAGACCAGCAAGTTTTTATTAAGGGTTTCAAAAGGGGAGGGGGTATAAGAAAAGGCAGTAGGTACAAAGATCACATGCTTCAAAGGGCAAAAAGCAGAACCAATAATAAGGGTCTAACAAAGATCCCATGCTTCTGAGGGAACAGGACAAAGGGCAAAAGCAGAACCACTGATAAGGGTCCAACAAAGATCACAGGGCAAAGGGCAAAAGCAGAACCACTGACAAGGGTCTATTGTCTTGATAAACATCTTAACAGAAAACAGGGTTTGAGAGCAGAGAACCAGTCTGACCACAAATTTACCAGGGCAGAGCTTTTCCCCACCCTAATAAGCCTGAGAGTACTGCAGGAGACCAGGGCATATTTTAGTCCTTATCTCAACTGCATAAGACAGACACTCCCAGAGCGGCCATTTATAGACCACCCCCCAGGAATGCATTCCTTCCCCAGGGTGTTAATATTCCTTGCTAGGCAAAGAATTTAGCAATATCTTTCCTACTTGCACATCCATTTATAGGCTCTCTGCAAGAAGAAAAATTGGCTGTTTTTGCCCGACCCCATAGGCAGTCAGACCTTATGGTTGTCTTCCATTGTTCCATAAAAATCATTATTCTGTTCTTTTTCAAGGTGCACTGATTTCATATTGTTCAAATACACGTTTTACAATCAATTTGTACAGTTAACACAATTCCCACAGTGGTCCTGAGGTGATGTACATCCTCAGTTTACCAAGATAACAGGATTAAGAGATTAAATTAAAGACAGGCATAAGAAATTATAAAAGTTTTATTTGGGAACTGATAAATGTCCATATTAAGATGAAATCTTCACATTTACGTTCCTCTGCCATGGCTTCAGCTGGTCCCTCTGTTCAGGGTCCCTGACTTCCCGTAACAAAAATACAAAAAATTAGCCGGGCACAGTGGTGGGCGCCTGTAATCCTAGCTACTCGAGAGGCTGAGGAAGAGAATTGCTTGAACCTGGGAGGCAGAGGTTACAGTGAGCTGAGATTGCACCACTGCACTCCAGCCTGGGTGACAGAGTGAGACTCCATCTCAAATAAAATAAAATAAAATAAATAAAATTTAAAAAAAGGAGCTACATAAATATGGGTTTTATAAAGGTTGTTTTTTACCATAGATAGCAATTCACTAAAGATTTACTGAACATTAAAGTAGATGCTGTGGATGGGTTAAAGAGAATTACATTCAAAGAAGTGACTGGGTAAAAAATGCTCAAGAATATAGATGGATAACTGAATTGAAAGGCCATTGTTGAGGGTAGGTACTTTTTATTCAATCTCATGAGGTAGAGAGATTTAAGTGAACTGAAGGACCTAGAGAAGGAGAGAACAGTATAGAAGATAGATAGTTACACACACATACACACACTCCTCTTACACCTGTGTATGTTAGGAAAGCATAGAGGAGAAAGGGAGAATTGCCAGTTGCTAGGGAAAATAGCTTCACCCTCAGTCTGGACATTAACCAGTGAGAATAGCTAGGCTTTCCTTAAGAATCAGAGATTTATACAAACAGAATTAGTTGAGGTGATCCAGCTGTGAGTACTAGGATGGAAATTTAGACTTCTGTTTTCTAACTTGCCTGTGTCCAGGTTCCTCATCTGTAAAATTAGGTAAATGTCTCTATCATAAATATAAGGTGAATATTTACTCTAGAACTTACTCTAGAGATGAGATAATTCAGACGTTAAACTTCTTTACTCTCTCTGCTTTGCCCACCCTAACATTCCTTACCTGGAAAATAAGGTGGATATCTGTATGTTAAATACAAACTGAATATGAGGTGAAATCAGCACATTTGAAGAAGAAGATAAAATGCTGGGTTTCCAAGACTTCTGTGAAAGAGCTATATATATTATATGATATATATAATTCCTGGGGTGATGACATCAGGGAAATACATCAGCAGCTATGGTGAGTCTGAGAGCATTCATGTTGGACATGATTATGATGGTTCATGCGAGAAATAGAGTTAGCAGATAAGAGAAACATTTAGTCACTATTTTATTTAATAGTGTGTAGATCTTGGGGATTTGTAAAATAACCTGTTTCAATTTGGGGCCATCTGAAATTATTTCTTGTTATTCAGGATTTCAAGATTGTTTTTCAAACGTAGATTAAAAATATATAGGAGTCAGTTCGATTTCAGATCCAAATTTTTTTTTTTCACCAGCATATTTTTGTTTGAGAACAACTAGTACAAGAAATCATTTTAAGCTGGAATGGGATGAGCAAATTTAGTATATTTTCTTAGGGCTTTTGAGCTGTTATGTTACTATAAATAAAATAATTTAATTTTCTTCAAATTTACAAATTCTTTCATATGGCACCAGCAAGCATAGCCACTTTCCCGTTACTGTAGCTTAAATCCTAAAATGAATAGAAAAAAAAACTGAGAAATTTAAGATCCCAGAAATCCATACTCAATTCTAGATATCTAATATATGCTAGTATTTTTATCTTTTTCTCTCTGCTTTCCATCCTTAAAATGAATTTCTAATATTTTGTATGTGTGTATAAAAATGAGACACAAAGGGAATTTTTGCTGGCTACTCCTTTGTTGAGTGTTTGTATTGGAGATGGATCTTCTCAGCCCAGCAATGCTGCCTGTGATCTAAAGGACTCACAGTGACCTGATGACTTTTATTTGGATTTGCTCTTTCTGTTTTATGCAGACATCAGTCAGACAGTCATCATTACTTTAATGTAAATAAGCATCCTCTAAAACCTCAAGTTCTGATAGCTTTGTTTGATCAGAAGTCCCTCAGTAACAACTTCCTCTGGGTTATGGAAGTTGACTCAGCATGAAAGCATGTTTCCGCTTTTCAGCCCTTTTGACCTCTCTGTGTTCTAAATGGAACATTCAATTACTCTTACCCTTCCTGTTTTCTAACCTTTGCCCATTGTGAGCCCTTCAATATGAATAAAATATCTAGCATACCAAAGAGGAAATAATGAGTCTAAAAGGTATCCATCAAGTATGATGTAGTTGCCTGGCTAGCTATAGGCAGAGAAAAAGCACAACTCCCTGCTGTGCATTCTTCTTTGAGAAAAGAGTTACTGACACCTTTTAGTCTTCTCTCCATGGGAGCTTATTTCTTTTTTATCCATCCACAGCATTTCTAAGACCCACATCATCAGAAAAAGAAAAGTAGAAGACAAAAAATCAAGTGTGAAATGCAATTATAAACTGCATCTTGAAATCTATACCACCAAGAGGCTAACAAGGCAGAGGGTCCATGGCCTCTTTTCAAAGTTCAATTTCAAAGGCTAACTCTATATGCCTGAAATTGATGCTGCAACCAGGAGGGTCCCACCCATCAATTGCAGGTTTCAAAACTGCAACTCTTTCTTTGATATCAATAATAGATGACTGGGAGGCAGCTTATAAAATATAATTGGCAGCTTGGACTGAGTCTGAACACAGTAGCTTGCAAACTTACGTAATCCTGGAATTTGAGAGTTTACGTACCTTGGTCGGGAGCAAGAGGACATGGTCCATGATTAAATGCCCTGAACAAAACAAGTGAGATTCATATCTTTTTCCAGTCCTCATCCTTTCTCATCCCAGTGAATGGAAACCCGATAGTAACCTGGAAATCAACTGTAACTTCTTCCTCTACTATGTTCTCTTACATTTAAAATCCAAATCCTACCATAATTAACTCATGCATTCACATCTCTCTATCACACTCTCCAATTCATGCCACCATCCTGCCTAGATTCCTAAAATGATCTTTTTTTTGGTCAAGTTTTAGACTCTCCTAACGTATACTCTACATTGCAGCCAGCATGATCTTACTGAAAGACTGGTATCTTTATAATTCTCAGTGTTACTATTGCCTTCCAAAGCTCAAACTCTTTAACACTGGTTTGCAATGCCCTGTAGTATCTGTTCCCCACTTACCTCTCTTCCTTATCTCTCAGTCAATCCCCTTTTCTCTGTACTGAAGTAAATCCCTCTAGGTTCTCCTATCTTTACCTCTACTTTTTGGCCTATGTTCCCATTTTCCTGTAACATGCTCTTACTCTTCTGGCTTCCTCACACTTATCTTTTATGTCTCAGTCTTCTCTCATTCTTGTACTTGATTAGGCTCCTCTGTTGCTCCCCTTAATTTCCCTCTCATAAGCCTCTTTTTAGATTATTGCATCACTGTTGGTATATCTTCATCCTGAGAATGGAAGCTCTCTGACAGCTCTGTGAGGGCAGGGAAGGTACATCAGCTTTTGTGGGTATTCGTATACCCATGACTCCATGATATTTGTTGAATGAAAGGACAAATTAACTTTACTATGCCCCTGAGATCCAGTGTCACGAATTGTGTATTAGTCTGTTCTCATGCTGCTAATAAAGACATAACCAAGACTGGGTAAGTTATTTAAAAGAGAGGTTTAATTCCTTTACAGTTCCACATGGCTGGGGAGGCTTCACAATCATGGCGGAAAGCAAAGGGGAAGAAAGACACGTCTTACATGGCAGCAGGCAACAGAGAGAGAGCATGTGCAGGGAAACTCCCTTTTATAAAACCATCAGGTCTCATGACACTTATTCACTATCAGGAGAACAGCATGGAAAAGACCCACCCTCATGATCCATTCCATTCTACCAGGTTCCTTCCAGGACACGTGGGAATTATGAGAGTGACAATTTGAGATTTGGGTGGAGACACAGCCAAGCCATATCGAATGGTTAACTGAGAAGTGGATTTTCCTTTCCTAGTCTATCTGGAAATTGAGGGAGTGGTTGACAAGACAAAGTGCCATGAGCGAATGGCTTTGTGTGTCCCTCACAGAGAAGGAATGGAGAAGACTGCTTTTTTGCCTCAAAGACTGGGCTACTTTGGGAGACATTGCATCCTTCCTGGCCTTGCTCTCAAAGCTTCAAATGGGGGAGGGTAGTGAGCATGGGGAAATAAACTACATTAAAACCTGTTATAAGGGATGAGAACTCTGTAGAATTAGAATATATAAGCAATACAAAATGCTGAAAGCTTTCAGAGAGTGTAAAATGCAGGGTTAGGCCAGGCACGCTGGCTCATGCCTTTAATCCTAGCACTTTGGGAGGCTGAGGCAGGAGGATCACCTGAGGTCAGGAGTTCAAGATCAGCCTGGCCAACATGGCAAAACACCATTTCTGCTAAAAATACAAAAATTAGCTGAGCATTTTGGTGCAAGCCTGTAGTCCCAAGCTACTCTGAAAGTTGAGGCAGGAGAATGGCTTGGACCCAGGAGGTGGAGGTTAGAGTGAGCCAAGATCATGCCACTGTACTCCAGTCTGGGTGACAGAGTGAGACTCTGTGTCCAAAAAAAAAGAAAAAAAAAGGGGGTTATATGAAATTTTCTTTTACATTTTTCCTTCTATACTCAGTATTTTAAATTTCCCAATTCTGCCCTTCCTCCCTCCTTCTCTTCCTGCCTGCCTTCCCGCCTGCTTTCCTCCCTCTTTCTTCCCTCCCTACTTCCCTCCCTTCTTTCCTTCCTTTCTTCCTGCCTTCCTTTTTCCCATGAGTACACAGTTATTGTGAGCCTATATGACATTTCACATACAGTTGCAGGCACTGAAGATACGATGGTGATTAAGTAAAAACAAAATCACCGGACTCAGGAAGCTCATATTTTAGTGAAGAGACCAACTAATATATATTTTAAAATGTGTAATAAAATGTCAGTTAGTGATAAGTGCAATGAAGGAAAATAAAGTAGGAGAAAGTATAAAGAGTGATTAAAGTACGGGGAGAGTGGTGAGGATAGGCTATTTTAGGCCTGAATGTCTTTCTAAGACTTTCTAAGACTTTCTAAGAAGGTGTCAAAAATTTCACTAGAGAACATTATATAGGAAAGAAAGATTTTGAGACTATTGCGATAGGGTCAAAGATATGGAAATAGGGGAAAGAGATCAAATTCACCTTTGCCAACACAAAAGGAAGGAGAATTTTAAAGAACGGTGGTGAGCTAGTGGAAAAGCACTGGAGGACATAGGGGTTAATGGACGAATGACTTGGCCATTTGTTTTTGCTAATTGTCTCTTATCGAAGTTAGGCTCCTACACTCTCACAGAGACTGGGATGACTCTTACGTTTTTGAGAAACATATTACTGGCTTGTAAAACTGGAAAGAGGCTGGGAGATTTATATCTCAAAAGGGCACAGAGAAGGAATTTATTATTGTGAGTTTTCTAAAGTAAATGCTGTAAGAAAAGGGAGGCCAGGGACCTATAGCCAAGAAGTCTGAGCAAAGTTTAATCAAGCTGAGGAGAATGTTAAGGCCATCTTTGACATTTGGGCAGAGACTTAAGGAAGTGAGAGTGAGTTGCAAACAGGTTCTGAGTATAAGCACCACAGGCTGAGGCAAGAGTCAATGCAAACCACCACTAAACTACAAGCCTGACTCTGCAGGAGCAGTCAAAAAATACTAGTTAGACTCAAGTGGAGTGAACAAGGAGGGGAAGGGAGGAAGGTGAGGCCAGAAAGCTGAACAGAGGCCAGACCAAGGAGGATTTGTTGGGAAAGTTTGAAGTTTATTCTGAGTATGCTGGGAAGTTATTGGAGGTTTTAAAGAGAGTTTCATCATCTACATGTAAAAGGTAGTCTCAGGCTGCTGTGTTGAGGAGTAGAAGCCGGGAGACTATCAAGGAGACTGTTGCAATACCCATACATGAATCTTAGAGTAGGGTGGTAATAATGGAGATAGAGGGGCTTGGCACATTAGCTAGAGTTCTCCAGAGAAACAGAACCAAGAGGAGGTTTATTCATTAATTAATTTATTTATTATGGGAATTGGCTTATGCAATTATGGAGGATCAGAAACCCCATGTTCTGCCATCTATAACGTGGACAACCAGGAAAGCCACTGGTATAATTCAGTCTGAGTCCAAAGGCCTGAGAACTGGGGACTGCAGATTAAGTCTCAGAGTCTGAAGGACTAGGAGCTCTGATGCCGAGGGAGGAAGATGGATGTCCAGCTCAAGAAGAGAGAGAATTCACCTTTTTGTTCTGTGTGGGCCTTCAGTCAATTGGATGATGCACACCCACATTGGTGAAGGTTGATCTTTACGCAGTCTGCTGCTTCAACTGCTCATCTCTTCTGGAAATGTTCTCACAGATACACCTGGAAGCAGTGGTTTACCAGCAATCTTGGCATCTCTTAGCCCAGTCCAGCTGACACATAAAATTAACCATCATACTTGACACATGTGAAAGTGTATATTCTTTGCTGAAAAAATAGATATGAGATAAAAATAGAAGTGAAGGGAAGCTTAAAATTTTTGACCTGAGTAACTAGGTAAATATTGATGATACTATGAAATGGAGAAGCCTGGATGGAGGAGTAGGTTTAGAGGTTTATGAGGGGTATAAAATAAAGAGGTCAGTGTTGGACAAGATAAATTTGATAAGCCAAGTAGGTATTATAAATTTGATAAATGTATTGATAAATTTGATAAGCCAAGCCAGGTATGTCACCTGGGCAGTTGCATATATTACACTGAAGCCCAAGAAGAGAGACTTTGGAGATGAAAAGAGAAATGTGGGAGTCAGAGTATACCTGGTACTTAGGGTCTTCTGAGTCTTTTTGAGGGTATGAAGATGAGAAGAAAAATACAGCATTTTTTTTCAAATTTATTCATATTTATTTACTGACTCAGCCTAACATATATATATATAGAATATCTATATATAAAATTCATTAGCATGAATAGTTAATATAAATGTATATATTTTATTGATTTGCATGAATAGTGACTTCTTTCAGTAACCTTTATTTTCTGCTGCACTCCAGGTTGAATTACAGAATAAGCAAGTGCTTTAAGGGAACAGCAAAGCAAGAATGCTGAATTGGTTTTAAAAAATGCATTTGATATTTCAAAAATTTATATGAGATAATAATGGGAAAATGCAGAATTTTGTTTTGCCTTTTAACCTCATTTTCCCAATATAGTATTTTTAGAATATGCCTATATTTGGGGTGTATGACACTATACCATTTCAGTCTTAATAGCGCCTTGGCCAGACCCAAAGCTTGGTACTAGTCACTGTAAGAAACAAATAGCTCACCCTGTTCATTTTTTAAAAATGTATTATAGAATCTCTACTTAGCCGTAAATAAAGCAAAAGTGACTATGCATAAGTGAATAATGACACTCTGCATTAACTGGTGGTAGTTTTTAGTTCTTTATTAACTTTAATCAGTGGTGGATGAAACTCAAGGGATTTTAAAAATCAAACTCAGATGAGCATCACGAAGAGAATATTTCCAGATGGTAGTCTATTGTTTGGTCCTCAGATATTTATTTTATTTTTATGTTATTTTTACACATTTAGTGAGAAATTGTCAAATATAAGGTCAGATAGGGATATTATGTGGCCACTCTCTACCTGGCCTGCATTTAAATGCTGGGATTATAGCCATTTTAAATGGATAAAAGTATTTGCTCTTTTTGAAACAAATAGATAATAAAAATAAATAAGCATAGTTTATATGCTAACTGGTAATAAGCACTATGGATAAAAATAAAACAGGATTAGAAGGAATAGAGTGCATTGAGTTGGGGATATGTTTGCAATTATAAACAGGATGATCAGGGAAGGCCTCACTGAGGGGATGTTATATTAGTCTTTTCTCACATTGCTATATAGAAATGTCTGAGACTGGGTAATTTATGAAGAAAAGAGGTTTAATTGGCTCACAGTTTTGCAGGCTTTACAGGAAGCCTAGTGTTGTCTGCTTTTTGGGAGGCCTCAGGAGACTTCCAATCATGGTGTGAGGCAGAGGGGGACCAGGCCTCTTACATGGCAGCAGCAACAGCAAGAGAGAGAGCAAGGAGGGAGGTGCTACACATCTGTAAACAACCAGATCGCTCAAGAACTCACTCACTATCATGAGAAGAGCACCAAAGGGATGGTGCTAAGCCATTCATGAGAAATACCTCCATGATCCAATCACCTCACACCAGGCCCCACCTCCAACATTGGAGATTGCAATTCAACATGAGATTTGTGTGGGAACATAGATCCAAACCATATCAGTTATTTGAGCCAAGATATGAAGGAAGTAAGAGAGCAAGGCCTGTAGACATACCTAAAAAGGGCATTGCAGGCAAAGGAAACAGGAGAAGACATTTTTAGGCTTAAGCATGGCTGGAATGTTTGAGGAATAGCAAGGCGACTACTGTCTAGGGAGCCAAGTAAGGGAGAGGAGGGCAGTAGGAACTGATGTTAAGGAAATAGCAGAGACAAGATTATTAGAGCCTTGAAACCACTGTGGCTAATTGGCTTTGAATTTGATGAAAAACCACTGGAGGTTTTTAACCAGAGAAGTAACATGAGCTGATTCACATGTTGAAAGGATGACTCTGGCTGCCATGTTAAGAACAGACATTAGATATGGGCTGGGGGGAGGGGTAAGAGTAAAATCAGGGCGAACTCCAGGATGCTATTGCAATAATACAAGTCTTCACCTGATGATTAGTGATGACAGTGGACAGTGGATGACAGTGGACCGTGACCTTTGTTGTGGAGGTGAGGTAGGATCAGAATTATCTTGAAAGTACCTGTGGTGAGACTTGCTAAAGAAACGTAGGCGGTATGTGAGAGAAAGAAAGCAAGGATAACCTCAGGGTTTTTGGCCTGTAGAATTGGAAGAATGAAGTTACCATCTACTGAGACTAAAAACTTAGGAGAGAGAGGTTTGAGGATTAAGATTAGGTATTTATTTTAGGATATTTTAAGTTGGGTATGCCTACCAAAGTGCAGTTGTAGTTATCAAGAAGGCAGTTAGATACATGAGTCTGGAGTTCGGCAGTGAGGTCTAGGGGTATCTGGGATTAATCAGTACATATCTTATATTTAAATGAACAAGTATAAGTAGATGAGTTGTCCAAGGACTGAAATCAGGGGTGTTCCATCCATGTTTAGAGGTTAAAAAGATGAGGAGGCACCAGCAAAGGAGACTGAAAGCAATGATACAGGTGGAAATCCAGCAGACGGTGGTGTTCTGGAAACCAAGTGAAGAAAGCATTTGGAGGAGTGGTGAACTGTGTCCAAAGACACTGGCTTGTCTAGTGAAGTGACTGAGAATGGAAACTTGCATTTAGCAACATGGAGGCCACTGGTGACCTTGAGCAAGCAATTTCAGAGGAATAGTGGGGCAAAAGCCTGGGTTTAAGAGAGAACTGGAGGAGAGGACATGTTGGCATTAGTGAATGTAGAAAACTTCTTTAAAAATTTTTGTTATAAAGAAGAGCAGAAAAAAGTGTTTTGACTGGGAGACCTTATGGCAATAGGGTTTTGTTTGTTACTTTTTTAGATGAGAAATACGTATGCTACAGACTGATGATAAAGAACATACTGGTGTTACAGGAGAGAAGGTAGTGGAGAGGATTGCTTGAGTCATATACTTGACTAGTGGAGAGGCCTGGGGTTTAGTGTTCAAGAGAAGTTGCCTTTAGTTAGGAGATGAGAGGGAGACTCTGTCTCTGTCTCCTCTGCTCCTTTCTTTTCCTTTCCTGCAGTCTCCATCTCTCCATCTCTAGTCTCTTTCCCTCCTGCTCTACCTGCCCATCCTCCAAATTTTGTCAAAAGTGGTTTAAGGGGTCCTACTAGGATTTCAAAAATTTAACCATATTAGAATTAAAATATTAAAAAAGGAAAAAAAAAAAACCAGAGTTGAGATATAGGGTTTGTCAACTTAGAATAAATATAGGCAACTCATCTTACTAAGTACTTAAATATTTCAGCAATCCTAAGATAAACAGGCATCTCTTCTTGTCTCAGCTGTGACACTGACTAGCTGGGTAATTTTGGTTGAATTACTTAACCCATCAGGAGTTCTTTTTTTTTTTTTCTTTTCCAGAACTAAAATGAGAGTAATAAACTTAGTATCTAAGATCTCTAAAAGTTTTAAAGACTATTTATTTGTAACATATTAATGACTTCATTTTGTCTCACATGAACTATCCACTAATTCAAAAATGACTAATTTTTTGCAAATTTGTCTCAGATACATAATGTTTAACTTCACTTATGTTTTATGTTAACATACTCTTTTTAAAAACATTTAAGGTAAATACTTCTGATATTCTATCATGGTGTGGTTTAAATATGATTTTAAGAATGTATAGCTTTATATGGAACTTAAGATCTTTTTCTTGTTGACTCATTCATTTTTCTAAATAAAATGGTGACAGCTACAAAACAATATGCATATAAACAAAAAAATAACTACACATGGAATGAGCATTTAAATAATCTCTTAAATGTTTATATTCCATTATCTTTCTTAACTCTCTAGGAAAAGGAAATTAACATGCATAATATTGGAATCCAAGTTCCTTTGCAAAACAGAGTGAGTGTACAAATTATTCATAATATGCTAAAAATCTAAAATAGATGAATTTTTATCATCCTTATCCTTTAACTGTTCTTAATGGTCCCTCTGGAGATCTCTCTTTTCCCCCATTATTATCAGCTGTGAATTCTATTATGTCTCTTAAAAACTATCCCACTTTCTATGAATTTTCTTACAAAGCCAAGACTTTGTTAATCTACTACCATCACTAGCAAAAAATTCAGTTTTATATTTAGTGGTAACAATTCAACATTACCCCCAGAGATTCTTGAACACACAAGGGGTATGTGTGACAATGATGTGATCTCTGAAGAATTACTAGACAATGATCTCACTTATATGTGGAATCTACAAAACTTAAACTCATAGTAGTGATAGAGGCAAGAAGCAGACAAAGGCTTAGGCAGATAGGGAAGGGTCCCTGGAGAATCTCCGACCCGCCCCACAAGTGTTTACATCAGATATTTTGTGCAGATAAGGGAACCTGCACAGGGGGCTTTCCTGGGCATGCCTGCAGTGGACTAGAGGCCCACATGCACTGAGGGAAAGGGTAGAGTCACCAGGAATTCACGCCTTATGCAGACGAGGATCCTGGCCTCTTCAGCTCATGTGTGGTGGTCCTGGTATTCAATCTGTGAGGTGGAAACCTGCTTGCAAGGCCCCCACTCTTTGCTGAGAGCTTTCTTTTCACTTAATAAATTCTGCCCTCTTCACCCTTCAGGGTGTCTGTGTGCCTAATTCTTCCTGGTCATGAGACAAGAACCTGAATTAGCTGAGCTAAGGAGCAAAAAATCCTGCATTACTAGCAGAGAATAGAATCATGGTTATCAGGGGCTTGCAGTGTGAGGGATGTGGAAATTTGGTCAAAAGGTACAAAATTTCAGTTAGATGAAAGATAGCAATATTTATAGGAGGATATTCTTTTAAGCACAGAGTTCTTAAAATCAGCTGACTTCCCTCTAGTTATGTATACCTAACATTAAACAGTTGATTTTTGAAAATTTTCTGTGAACTCAAAAGAAAAAAATAAAAACAAGTGAAAAAGTAATCAACCAGCCAAACAAACAGATTGGTTGGACAGACAGCAAGTCCCTGACTCTAAGTAATCACAACACCCATTTTTTGAGGCTTCTGAGTTTTCTGAAGCCTAAAAGCTGAAGCAAATCAGTTTATTTTTGTTCACCAAGCATATAAATGCCAAATAACTAGTGTGGTCATTCCCAGACTGGAATAGATATTGAGATTGGTTCTTTTTTTTAAGCTTTTTAGTTGACGTGTAATAATTATTGATAGTAACGGGATAGAGAGTGATATTTTGGTAATATGTATAATGTGTAATGATCCAATCAGGTAATTAGCATATCCATCACCTTGAGTTAAGATTGGTTTTCAGAGTGTGTTATTTGGCTTTTAATTATGTTCAGTGATCCCCCATTGAAAACCAAATCAAACCAAACCAAACCACATAAAAATATACTCTCGAAATTATGTTTCATTCAGCTGTCACTCTCTTTCTCTCTTCAAAGCCATCCTCCCTCCTCACACACTCTACTGAAACTGCTTCTCTCACCACTAACCTATGAATGGCCAAACTGTGTAACCTAGGCATTGTGTAACTCTGTTGGTCCAAACATATCTAACCAAACTCTTCTCTTCTTGCCTCTCATGGCTTTATATTCTTGTAGTTTTATTCCTATGTTTATTTCTTCTCTATTTTCAGGGTCCCCTAATTCTGCCTTTCCTGAAATAGTGATACTCCTCAGAATTCCTCCTGAAATGTCAGAGAGTTATCTTAGAAGTGCTCACTGCAGGTCAGACAAAGAAATGAGAGCTATTAATATTATAATAGGCTGTCATTTTAGTCTCTTTAAAGTTTTGGTGATAATAGGACAAATATAAAAGTAATTCAGAAAAGAATAAAGCAATAAATGGATTAGATGAAGCTAAGCCTGTGAGATGATCACAGAGTGGGGTGATAGACCCTTGCATAATGTAAGATTAAGTAATAATATGCTTGACAGCCAGCCACATGGAGTATTGGATTCTTGTCCCCTTAAAACTTGGAATTCGTGGTCAAACAATTATTAAAAATTGGCCAGAGTATGTCCTTGGTAAAATGAGATAATAAATGTCTCCCTAATAGGTATTATTAAACTCTGGAAACATACAGAATTAAGACTAGGAATATTTAAGAAAATCAAAGCAGAATATTATTTTTATGTTAAAAATGTATAATTTTTAGCATTTTATAGTACTGATAATGTTTAAGAGAATTTGCCATATTTGAATTATAGTCCAGCCTCAAAATAGCTATTTAAGGCTGGGCATGGTGGTGGCTCATGCCTGTAATCCCAGCGTTCTGAGAGGCCAAAGTAGGTGGATCATGTGAGGTCAGGAGTTCAAGACCAGCCTGACCAACATGGTGAAATCCCATCTCTACTAAAAATACAAAAATTAGTCAGGCATAGTGGCGGCTACTAGGGAAACTGAGGCAGAAGAATTGCTTGAGCCCGGGAGGTGGAGGTTGCAGTGAGCCGAGATTGCACCACCACACTCCAGCCTGGGCGACAGAGCGAGACCCCATCTCAAAAATAAAATGCTATTTAAAATGGATAAATAATTATTTTGCCTTGTGATTTTAAGTAAAATCCATGACAGAAATCAGCATGGCCCATTCATTGCTCATTCTCTATCCATTTTGCAAAAACTAGAAACCTAAAGTCTACATTTTTCAAACTCCCTTGCAAGTACAGTTCTACATGTAAATTCGATACACCTGAGTAAGACTTGGACTCATGATGAAATAACCTGGGGTTAAGGGGCATTCACTATGCATGTGCAGATCATAGCAGAAACAACATGATTTTGGAGCCAATAGCTATAGACATGGCTTCCAGATTCAGCAGGTGGTGGCTTTCTAATTTGGCATCTTCCTAATGGTGGCTTCCTTCAAGAGTCAGCAGCAGGCAACAGCTTCCTTACTCTGCACCAATCATCTATGGCAGAAGTAGCAGCTCCCATTTTTCTGAGCATGCTGCCCTCAGTGCCTGGAAGGTCTCACCTTCCTATCTCTGCCTGAATTATATTAACTTAGCTTTCCAGATTCAGCCAATGTACCCATTTGTCATGGAAGATTTTGGAAACACCCTCACACCCCACTGCCCTGGGTAAGTTAGGTCACCCTCCCATGTGTTCTCATTTATGCCTTGTGTATTCCAAGTTTACTAAGTAGCACACTCCATTATATTTATTGGTTTATTTGATCTATTTCTCCATTATATAGTAAGAGCCTTTTGGATAGAAACTATGTCTTTGTTTTAACTATGAAACCCCAGCCCTAAGTATATTTGGTACATAGTAGGCACTCAATACATCAATGAATGAATGAATGTCTGAATGCCAGTGTGAGGCTTCCATGCAAATGTGGCCTTCTCATTGAAATCATTATTTCTAAACATATATGAGAAAATATTCCCAAAGAGAGAAACCTAATTACTCTGTAATTCAAATGAAGTAGCATCTAATCCACTCTCACATGTAACATTCATGAATGGTCCATGAAGCACCATTGAATTTCCTAAATCTTTCTTTCCTGGTAAGAGCCCATTAACTTAACTAAAAAGAGCGCTTATTTCCAGGCTCTGTTTTGGGGTGAGAAAAACACTTTACTAACTAAATATTTGTAAAGGGAAGATTCAAATTAAAATGATGAGGCAGATTGGTTTCTTTAGCAGTTTTTACCTTGTAATTGCCCTATCTTGTTTGTTCAGTTACGACCAAAGAGAGACAAAGTATGGACTCCAGTGGTTGGAAGAATTTCTTAAAACATTAGATTAAGAATGTAGGCATTTTAGGTTTGCAGCACACTGATGAAAGAATTTTGCATTCATATTACTTCTACTTGTGATTTAGGCAATAGTTAAAGGTTTTTAGTATCAACAGTATTGTCACGGGAAGCAGAAAATTGCAATACAAAGAAAAATTTGGTAGCTGTCTAGTAATGATAATACCTGATACATTATATATGGCTGGCTGTTTTAATTTGAATTAATTAAGCTTGTTTATGTCTTCCAAATATCTACCTGCACAGATAAAGATAACTGGTAACCTTTTCTTTTTCTGATGGAATGGAATGTTTTTATGTGTCAAATTATAGATCATTCATGAAAAGGCAGAGAAAATGATGAAGATATCATACTGCTATCCCATCTACACGGTCAAGTTGAAGAAACTTTTAAACAAACATAATTACCATAGTACAATGAATTATTATATATATATAGTACAATGAATTATTATAGTACAATTATATATGGTACAATGAATTATTTTCAAACACAAATCTTCATTTTCTATGTTTCTTGACTGTCTTTTATGGTATTCATATTCCCCATCAAGAAATATAGGACTATAACCTCTCATTCAAGTTATTGCTGAGAATCCTGCAGCAGTGTTCGCCTTCTGACTGGTGCATCTCACTCCTAACATTGTTCTGAACACCATTCATGTATTCAATAAATATGTATTTTTTTTTTTCTTTGAGACAGAGTCTCGCTTTGTCATCCAGGCTGGAGTGCAATGGCACAATCTTGGCTCACTGCAACCTCTGCGTCCTGGATTCAAGCGATTACCCTGCCTCAGCCTCCCAAGTAAATGGGACTACAAGTGCTTGCCACCATGCCCAGCTAATTTTTGTATTTTTAGTAGAGGCGGGGTTTCACCATGTTAGCCAGGCTGGTCTTGAACTCCTGACCTCAAATCATCCACCCACCTCGGCCTCCCAAAGTGCTGGGATTACAGGCGTGAGCCACCATACCAGGCCTAAATATATATTTTTGTGCTGCTTCTGTACCCAGGACTGTTGCAAGCACTGGGGAACCAGTTATGAAAAGCACAGATGTGGTGTGAGTACTGGCCTTTTTAGAGTAGCTTAGTTGGTAGCTGGAAAAGGGATATATACAAGCAAGATTAAAGAAAGAAAAGAGTAGTAAGTGCTGCGAAGGAAATTAATAGGGTACTGTGAGAGAGACTGACAGCAGACATGGGCCTTTGAGAGCTCCCAAGTCACTGTGTCCCTGCACAATGCTGGACCTCTACTGGCTTTCTCTAAGTTCCCTGTGATGTGGACAGGGTCTCCTCCATAGCCCCCAGTCTATGCTGGGCAGGCTTCCTGGGAAGGTGACTGCCTGCCCACCATGTCCCAACACCTTTGTGTGCTACAAAGTTCTCTTCTTTCTCAGAGGATGTCACTTTATTAAATGAACCCTTAACACCCTAGCCAGAAGTATTTGCATTTGGATGACTTTAATTGTCTGGGCTTTCCTGAGACACCTGTGAATATTTATTCAACTATTATGAAACCAAAAGAGTCATCATAGTTGTGTCTGTCCTGTAGAGAAAATAGCTCTGTACCAAAATGGTGAGTGATGTGTTACTCACTTTATATGAACAAAAGTAGAGAATTAGACAAATAATTTGGATTTGGGATGAATTACAAAACCTCAGTAGCAGCACTGAATGGCCATTTAGCTAGGAAACAGAAGCTTGGCAGTTTTCTGGGTTTATCTCAGGAAACAGGTTCAAATCCAGGCTGTGCTATTCACCATACCTCATGCATGACATTATGCAAATTATGTTTCTGATATTTGAGTTCACCCTAATAGTCCTGAATAGAAGCAACTGCTCTCTAACTCCCAGAAGGCTGTAGGATTTAAATGGAAGTATGCCATAAAATTATTGATGTTACTTTTTAAAAATTTTAGAGCAAAATAACATTTATGAGGCCAATATGTGCCAGAATTACCCAATGTAGGCAAAATTATCCTATGTTACAGATGCAGAAGCTAACAGAGAGGGGGTAAATGGTTGACCCAAAGTCACAGTGGTAATAAGTATTACTGGGGTGAAAAATGAAATGTGATACATGGTCCTATTCTCTTTCTCTTAAACCAAGTAGAAAAATTGACGGTGTGACTTATAATTTATTTCATTCCAAGGTTTGTATTTAAACATCTGTTGTCAGTGTCCACCCCTAAGTAGAGGAGACCTTCAGAATGGTTTGATTCCTGCTGTTACCCACCAAAATAGGCCTATTTTTACCTGCTGCACATACTCTTTACTCTTAAATTTTCTTTTAAATCAAGAGTTTTGAGATTAATATGAATAAGTAAATGAATGAGTGAATGCCCTTCATTTAGGCTACTGTGAATTGGCAAAATCATTTGGGAGCTGGTCAATAGTTTGCTCTCATAAGGTAGGCTGCATAGACCCCTATGATAATTTTCTAAAAAATTTGAAAAATATCCAAATAAAAGCTTAAGAATGTTGGTTGGTTTACCCAGCATTGTCTCCAAGGAAACTCTTTCTTTCTTTTTTTTTTTTTTCTTTAGCCTGAGAATTACTGTGTAGGAGGGATCCTGTGAAAAGGACCTGTTAAATTATGTTAAATATTCATTTGCTCACTTTAGCATCTGGATAAAGACTTTTTCACACTTTGAAGGATACATATCCTGGAGTAACTTTAATTGACTTGGTGAACTATCTTTCTCCCTAAAAGAAGGCTAGATAAGCTGGGACCATATATTTTATTATATTATGAAAACATAAAAAATACCATAAAGGGAAATCAAAGTAGTAATGGATCAGCAGAACTGCTGTGATAGTTGTAATATTTTTTCAAACATGTGAGCAGCAAATAATGATTTTTCTATACATATGTATGCAGAAGTATACAGGTGTTTACAATCTAGTATAATTTGTAGTGAATTTTAAAATTTAAAAACAGAAGGAACCCATGAATGATGAGCATTTCAAATCCAAGGTGGATAAAAGCTATAATGAAACAGCAAATTATACTTTTTAATAAGTGCATTGTTCTGCAGAAAGAGATTATTGTATTCACTGACAGCCAATTCTGTAATGATGAATTATTATTTAAAAGCCTTTCTTTATGATATTTTTAGTAAGCAATTAAGAAATAACTGCTCAGCTAATTTTTGTGTATACATTTATAAATCTTGACTTTAGTTAAAATTTCCATCAAGTTAGCTGATAAATATTTTTGATAGTATATGTATCTCCCCTACCTTTTCTTTCTTTAAAATTCCCAAACAGCATAATTTTTCCAACCATAAAAATACAGTAAAAAAAAAAATTGGCAAAGTTGGATTTTATACCTGTTGCCTTTTTAAATAAGAAGCACTAATCATCACTTAGAATTTCATTGTTACTTGTCCTCAAAACGTAGAACTTTTGCTGTGGTCCCTCAAATTGTGATTAACCTAAGGCCAAATTTCTATCTTATTTTGTACCTCTTCCTATTTTCAGGTCTTTCTAAGGTCTTTAAAATGCAAGGAAAATGCCCTAGTCCTGAATCTGAGGAAGATTCAGCATAAAAGAAATGTAGCACTTTTATTTTCAAACTGGAAAAAGTTAAAAGTTTCTTTGGGGCCAGGTGTGATGGTTCACTCCTATAATCCCAGCACTTTGAGAGGCCAAGGCAGGTGAACTGCCTGTGCTCAGGAGTTTGAGACCAGCCTGGGCAACACGGTGAAACCCTGTCTCTACCAAAATACAAAAAATTAGCCGGGCATGGCGGTGTGTGCTTGTAGTCCCAGCTACTTGGGAGGCTGAGGCGGGAGAATTGCTTGAACCCAAGAGGCAGAGGTTGCAGTGAGCCGAGATCATGCCACTGCACTCCAGCCTGGGCAACAAAAAAGAAAAGAAAAAAAAAGGTTTATTTGGCATTAAGGTATGTTTAAAAATTTTTTACTCTCATTTTAATTTTTATAAGCATCTCACAGTTTTCTGGGGTATATTATTGGTAATCATTATGGTTTACCAGTTGATTGCAAGTTTTATGATTATCAATCATGTAAGCTTTTTATTTTTGTATAAAACATCTATGGACAAATGGATGAAATCAGCAATGATCCAATTATTGAAATTTAAGGTACAGAGGAAGAGTGCCCTCTAAATAAAAGTGTTCTTCAAAGACCTGAAAGATAAACTTTGTATTTTTTATTTTTTGCTTTGGAGAGCTTTCAATCAATAAGCAGCTCAAAGTGAAGTGCAGGTAACCAGGCAGTGAGTCCAGGGCTGTATCTTTCCGTGATGCAGCAGGAGGAGAGAACAGGATCAGTAGAAAGAGAAGAAGGTTAGATAGAAGCTAAACTGTTGTACCTTAAAATTTTGCCTCCAGCTAGTGCTAAAAATTTTAAATATAATTCTGTTTTTGGCTGGGTCATACCATACTCTTTCACATGAAGTTCTTTAAGCTTAATTTTTTCAGAATACTTCTCTTGAATTTTTATTATTTACTTTTGCATGATTTCTATCTTGAGTTACTAACAGAACATCAGTAGTTATACTTTTAATAATTTGTTTTTAGGCATTGCTATGGTTTAAGTATCATTTATCCTAACCAAAATTTGTGTTGAGGATTAAGTTTACAGAGCGTAATGTTTTGAGAGGTTATAAGACCTTTGAGATGTGTTTGGGTCATGAGAGATCTGACCTCATGAAGAGATTAATGCAGTCACCTGGGAGTGCGTGGGTTCCCACAGGACTGGATTAGTTTCCATGAGAATGGGTTCTTATGAAGCAAGGCTGCTGCTTTTGCTTGGTCTCTTTTTGCACATGTTTGCTCACTCTTCCACTTTCCTGCCATGCTGTGAAGTAACATGAGGTCCTCACTAGGTGGGCTGCCCAATCTTGGACTTCCCAGCCTTGAGAACCATAAGCTAAATAAACCTCTTTTCTTAATAAATTACCCAATATCAGGTATTCTGCTATAGTAACACAAAACAGACTAAGACGGTCATGTAGCTTTAAACAATAATGGCTAATTTAAGGCCAGGGCACTTGGAAAAGCTTACAATTTTCTGTCCTCACTTGTCTCATTTATATATATATATTTGAGACATTATATATATATATATATATATACACACACATATATATACATACACATATACAAATGAGACAAACGTCTCATTATGTATAATATATATTTGCCTCATTTATATATATATATAAAATCTATTTATATATATTTTAAATATATTCACAAATTTCTTCTACCTGCAGAGGGAGTTCCTAGAACAAGGGCTGTTCTGTAGCTTTAGTTAATTAATAGTCTGAGGAATAAGAAAGAATAAAAGACAGAGTAGTCTTTTGTTATTAACACACAGAGTCCAATTTTCTATATTATCCATTTATTAAGTGTCAGTAAATTATCACCCACATACAAAGAGATGAGTCGCTGCATAAAGGTTTTTGCTTAGAAATACAGTTCTGTATAATAGTGTTTACCTTTGAAGATGCAGGTCTTGTGTGAAGATTATTTAAGTCCAGGCTAGTGAGGATTTTTCTTTTTTGTCCTGCAGGAAGTAATTTAGACTCATTCTGTGAATTTTTGTTCATTTAGAAATATGTTGGACTAAAGTATAATGTTATGGTATGTGATCCACTGAGAATATCTACTTTTCTGGGCTCACCACTCAAGAAAGGGAGCTGCTATTTTTCCTCCCTGGTGGAATCCATACTGAGATCTAGAACTGGTGTGAAGATTTTATCTTTCAGTTCAGTCAAGCCTCTCACCTTTCAGGAGGCATAGTTAAGTTGGTCTATTTAAACAAGCTTTCCCTAACAGAAGGGTGCCAGGGGTCATCTAAATAGTCCAGGTATGCTATAGCTGATCACCATAGACAATAGTAACAACAGCAGTTCAGGTAATGCATTTTTGTCTATTTGGGACTATATTTTTCACAGTATGAAGGCGTAAACTGTACTGGACTAAGTTAAGCAAGGAAGACTTTATTTTTGTTACTGCAATAGAGGAGAGAATTAGGACTCAACTGTGCTGTGCTGAAAAAAATAATGTGGGAGGGTTTCTAAGCACTGGGGTGAGCTTGTGGTAAAATACTGAATGATGTTAGCAGGAAAGTTGACAAATTGTATGTGTCTTGCACATTGACTTATTCCTGAACTTGCAAATGTTTTTCTTTGTGATTAAGTCATCTGTGTTCGCTAATTGGTTCTCATCAAAATTAGATAGAGTCTCCCACTCTCCCACAGAATCTGGAAAGTAGGGATGCTGTCTTTTTTTGATGATTACATTTCAAGACATGGCTCTCAGGGCTTGGAGAAAGACATTTCTGTGTTATGAAACTGGCAGTAAGCTTTTTAAAAGATTTGCATGTTTAAGGGACAAAGAAAATTTTAAGAATTGCAAGTTTTCTAAAGTACATGCTCTAAGGAAAGGATGACCAGTGGTCTAGAATTAGGAAAAAGATTGTTTAAAATTTAGTGAAGCTGAGGGAACTGTTCAGTCTGTCTTGGCTAATAGTAAACATAATTTCGGCTTCTACTAAACCAGCGATAAAGTCTCATTGATTCGCAAACAACCAATTTGAATATGTTATTTTGTGTTGAGCTTGGACTGATGTCCATCTCTATGGTCTATTTGTAAAATATTATAAACAAATATTCAAAGCTAAATATTTGGGAATGATTTTAAATTTTCTGAAAAACTTTTTAAAGCATGCTTCAAGCTTCTACATTACACCAACTTCACATCACCGATTGGCTCAGAAATTACAAATCTTTCGTATTCATGAAAACAAATGTCCTAACACTTCTACTAAATTAGCATTTTTACTAACATCATTCATCAAAGAAATGATGGAGATATTTAAAACAAAATGTAATCTTATAATGTCTAATTTTAACTAATCCCGGTTCCTTTAAATTAGAAATGTAATAATGACTATACACTTGCTATTTTTTTCTCATAAGTGCTCATATACCTCAGATATTTTAAACTAGAAATATTAAGCATTTATAATTTGAAGGAAAGAAAAGGTGAGTACCTTGTCTGTTAGAAAGTGTAAGTGTGTGTGTAGAAAAACGCGAAATGAAGTGGTGTTGTTTTAATTATTCTACTAATTTTGTATTAGTAAATATGTCATTGGTCATCAATAGTTAACGATAAGCATTACTTGGAAATTGCTTAGTTTGGTGTTTCTCTTTGGGTGAAACAATTGCTTAGCGTATATAATCCTCCCCGCACATTCTCTTTTATTTCTTGTAAGCAGCTAAATATAATACTGCTGGGAAAAAAATTATTTTTCCTTTCTATCTTAGCTTCATGGCTGAGGCCCCTGTAACAAAAGACAGATCAATAAGAGAAACATACAAATTAATTTAATATAAGTTCTATGTGACACAGGAGCCTTCATAAAGAAATGAAAACCCCCCAAAACAGGCAAACCCGTGTATTTTTTTGCTAGGTTTGATGGAGAGGTAGTCATTGAGAGGTATGACTGGATAGAAAAGTATAATCTAATGGTAAAAAACTAGGGGGAACTTGTCAAGGCTTATTTGTTCAGATTCCTCTCTGTGACCCTGTTTCTTCAGAGATAAGAATGTTTCTTTCCTGTGGGGATAGGAAGGCCACCTCTCAAATGAGGGTCATAGGAAAGCTTTAGGGGAGAAGGGCAGGGAGTGACCTTTCTAGGTTTTATGACCTGCTTTGGGGGAGATGGATGGGAGAAGTCTGAGAGTGACCTTCCTGCTTCTGTAGTTTTCTCAGATTATTTTACCTTCAAATATTTTTGGAAAGCATGTCTTGAAATCCACCAATATTCAGTCCAATATCCAATACAGTGTCATTTTGAGTATCTTGCAATAAAGAAATGTTATTTGCATGTTTCATTTTATCACAGTGAAATTCAAGTGTCTGTAGTTCTTATAAGCTGTCCCTAACTTGATCACATTCAAACTTTGAGGGCCTAATATGTGCCAAGCAATACACTAGACACTGGGTTTATAGTTGTAAATATGTAAAGATTGTATTTTAGTTTATCTTCACAACGACCCAATGAGGATAGATATTATTATTTCCATTGTATGGAAGAGAAAATGAGATGCAGAGAAACTTGCCAAAAATCACTCAGTTAAGAAGAAACAGAAGCAGTATTTGAACGGAGAAAATCTTTCTCCACAGCAATAGACTTATTAACCACTATGCCAAATAAGAATATATACAAATAAATCAATAATTGATAAATGTTACAAAGAAAACCAGGGTGGTATAAGAGAGAGTAAAAGTGTGGTTCTCTTTCAGAGTGAGTGGTGAGGGATGAACACTCTGACTGAGAATATAGCATTATTTAAGCGGAGGCCTGAAGTTTACAGAAGAGCCATCAGCTAAATGACTGGGGTCCAGGCAGTGCCTCATAGTATTTAATGAGTCCAGCTAAATCCCTCTGGCCATCCAGACTTGCACTGCTCATTACTGCTTTCATATCTTTGCCTGTGCTCTCCTGTTTTTTCCTGTACTGTTATTTTTCCCATGTAAAATCTTTTTTTTCTGAACGTAGCACTTACCTTCATGTTGCTCTTGTGACATAATAATTATGTACAAGTTGCCTGATAGTTCCTTGACTTGCTTTATTGGTATATATGTTATATTCAGTGGGCTGTGCTGACCACTGGTCAGTTACTTGCCCTTCCCTTTATGCTGAGGGGCTCATTACATTTATATATAGGTCAAGTCATGAACATTACCATGCTGGGTACAGGTGTTGGCACCAGGGCTGACTTCTGAGCTGATAGTGGATGATTTTGAGGCTGGCATATGAAGTATTAAGAAATCTCCCTCATGAGAGTGTGATATCCTGATTATTAACTGTTTAAAACAACCAGATTTTTTTGGTGGGGGGAGTTTAAACAGAAAATACAGAGATAGAAGGAGTTCATTAATATTTGCCTAAAAGTTCTAAGAAAAGGCATGAGAAATCCTTCTGAAAACACACTTCAGTTCATTAGGAGTTAAGAGACACTGGCCTGAAGAAGTCGGACCTGAGAGAAGATAAACAAAATTTCCGTTTGATATGACTCATAAGTCAGTTAATGCTGTGACTTATCCTATGGAAGAAGGAAGTCATTAAAATAGTTAAGATCCTTGTTCTGAGAATAATCACAACATCAATGATAGAATCTTGAGAAAGGAAGAGAACCTGAGGCAAGGCAAATATGGTCTCTTGCTATAATGACATTTGAGGAACCAAGAACCGGTGCTTTCAAATAAGAGAATGGAAAGAAAAACATCCAAAGCAATTGCAACAAAAGCAAATTTGACCAATGGAATCTAATTAAACTAAAGAGCTTCTGTGCAAAAAAGAAACTATCATCAGAGTGATCAGACAACCTACAGAATGGGAGAAAATTTTTGCAGTCTATCCATCTGACAAAGGTCTAATACCCAGAATCTACAAGGAACTTAAACAAATTTACAAGAGAAAAACTAGCACATTAAAATGTGTGCAAAGGACATGAATAGACATTTCTCAAAAGAAGACATTTATGCAGCCAACAAACATATATAAAAAAGCTCAACATCACTGATTATTACAGGAATGCAAATCAAAACTACAGTGAGATACCATATGGTATCTATTGACGATTTAATAATCGTCACAATGGCGATTATTAAAAAGTCAAAAAACAACAGATGCTGGCGAGGCTGTGGAGAAATAGGAATGCTTTGACACTGTTGGTGGGAATGTAAATTAGTTCAACCATTGTGGAAGACAGTGTGGCGATTTCTCAAATCCCCACAACAGAAATGCCCTTTGGCCCAGCAATCCCATTACTGTGTATATACTCAAAGGAATATAAATATAAATCATGCTATTATAAAGCTACATGTATGCATGTATTCCTTGCAGCACTATTCACAATAGCAAAGACATGGAATCAACCCAAATGCCCATCAATGATAGACTGGAAAAATAAAATGTGGTATATATACATCATGGAATTCTTTGTAGCCATAAAAAGGAACAAGATCATGTCCTTTGCAGGAACATGGATGGAGCTGGTAGCCATTATCCTCAGCAAACTAATGCAGGAACAGAAAACCAAAAACCACATGTTCTCACTTATAAGTGGGAGCTGAATAATAAGAACACAGGGACACAGGGAGGGGAGCAACACACACTGGGGCCTGCTGGGGGTGTAGGGGGAGGGAGAGCAACAAGATAAATAGCTAATGCATGCAGGGCTTAATACCTAGGTGATGGGTTAATAGGTGCAGTAAACCACCATGGCACACATTTACCTATGTAACAAACCAGCACATCCTGCACATGTATCTCAGAACTTAGAAAAGAAAAAGAAAAATATCTGCATGACATACATATTATTGCCTTGAAGGAAATTGAGATTAAATATTTGAGAAATATAACAAATTTGTAATGTGGTCTATATGAACTGAAAATGACAGTAAGCAATTGACAGATGAAAGTACTTCAACACACAGTTTACGTATACATGTCCATGGCCAAGCCAGACTAAGCTCTCTTGATCAGATCTCGTATCTTTCCAATATAGATGGCTACAGAGCATTTCTATTCATGCTTACACTCTATAAGTTAAACATTTTTCCTTTTTCTTGTATCTCATCTAATGTGATCATATTTAAGAGAACGATCTGTGTTCTTGGAGTAGAGTCCTCACAGAATTTAAATGCTGTCCTCCAAAGAAAATTCCACAAAAATTAACAACCCAAGAGAGTAATGATTTTTCTTTCACTGAATATGTTTAAGCAGAAGCTGTTGCTTCAGGGATGCTGTGGAGGTCATTTATCAAGGATTAACTGGAAGTTGGAATAATTGACCTCTTAAATTCCTCCTACTCTCTGAGTCTGTTTCTGTGAAACAAGTAGATAAAAACAGAAAAGGAGGATACTGTTATATTCTTTATCATGTATATTTATCTTGCATAGTAAGAATGTGTAGATTAAGACCAGGCTTTCTCCTGATACTTGATTTACGATAATTAGGAAAAATCTAACAACATATTGTGTTCTATTTTATTTTCTAAATTAGTAAATTTTACTTTTTATGGGAAAAATTTCCAAGTTGATTCCATTAAATAAATTTGTTCTCAAATTGTTTAGAGGGTTACTAAGAAACCTTGTCTTTTGGAATTCAATCATGATTGAAGTATTATTTGCTAGATGAAGTATTCTGTCAACATTTCAGAAATTAAAATTTATAATTTATAAAGCTATTTTTGTATTTAATTTGTAGGAACACTTGTAGAAAATATTTACCTGCTTTCTTAGGAAAAAGTATAATACCTATTCTATAGGTAAGTCCTATATGTAGAAAGTCGGTAAATCTATACAGTAATCTCTATTATCTTTCTATTCTTAGTAAGTGAAAAAAATTTGGAAAAACTTAAAATTTTAAAACACACATTAGAAAAAATTAAAACTGAAAAGAGTTGTTAATGAAATATAAAAATGCCAAGACTAATACATCTTATTAGAATTTAGACTGAATACAAATGAATGTGTATTTCCTGGTAACTTTTAAAGATATTAGGTTGGTGCAAACATAATTGTGGTTTTTGCATTGTTGAAATTTGCCATTTGATACTGAAATACATTCTTAAATAAATGTGAGTATGTTCTACATCATTTTAATGCACACTTCTTGCTTTGATTTTTGGTAATGACTTATTACTTGCTATTTTATATTTATTTTAGACGATGGAAATCATGTTAGACAAAAAGCAAATTTAGGCAATTTTCTTATTTGAGTTCAAAATGGGTCGTATAGCAGCAGACATAGCTTGTGACATCAACAATGCATTTGGCCCAGGAACTGCTAATGAACATACTGTGCAGTGGTGGTTCAAGAAGTTTTGCAAAGGAGAAGACAGCCTTGAAGATAAGGAGCACAGTGGCTGGCTATCAGAAGTTGATACAGGAGAAGTTGCCGAAGAACTCAACATCGACCATTCTAGGGTTGTTTGGCATTTGAAACAAATTGGAAAGGTGAAAAAGCTCGATAAGTGGGTACCTCCTGAGCTGAGTGAAAATAAACAAAATCAGTGTTTTGAAGTGTCTTCTCTTACTCTACACAACAATGAACCATTTCCCGATCAGATTGTGACGTGCACAAAAAGTGGATTTTATACAGCAACTGATGACGACCAGCTCAACGGTTGGACTGAGAAGAAGTGCCAAAGCACTTCCCAAAGCCAAACTTGCATAAAAAAAACGGTCATGGTTACTCTTTGGTGGTCGGCTACCTGTCTGATCCACTACAGCTTTTTGAATCCCTGAGAAACCATTACATCTGAGAAGTATGCTCAGCAAATCAATGAGATGCACCAAAAACTGCAACACCTGCGGCCGGTATTGGTTAACAGAAAGGGTCCAATTCTTCTCCACGACAATGATGGACCATACATTGCATAACCAATACTTCAGAAGTTGAACAAATCGGGCTACAAAATTTTGCCTCATACGCCATATTCACTTGACCTCTCACCAACCAACTACCACTTCTTCAAGCATCTCAACAACTTTTGTGGGGAAAACGCTTCCAAAACCATCAGGATGCAGAAAATGCTTTCTAAGTGATCGTTGATTCCCAAATCACGGATTTTTATGCTACAGGGATAAACAAACATTTCTTATTGGCAAAAATGTGTTGATTGTAATGGTTCCTATTTTTATTAATAAAAATGTGTTTGAGCCTAGTTATAATAATTTAAAATTTATGGTCTGAGACCACAGTTACTTTTGCATTAACCTAATAGTTACTTTCCATAGTAAAGAAAGAAATTGAGGACAAAATTGGAAAGAGATTTATCTAGGTGATTAAGATAAAATCATGTAAAACTATAATGCAAAGCTATTGAACATTATATGGGTAAAAGTTAATATATTGGATACAGAGCTTAAATTGCATTTCCTTATTCTTGATTCTTCTTGGTCTAATTCTTCCTTTCTCTCTCACATTGTATTTTATACATGCATATTATATATATATATATATATATATATATATATATATATACCAAAAACCCACATAGACAAACACACACAGACAAATGAAGAACTCAAGTGTGTGATTGTGTGTGTGTATGATGATTAGTTAGCTATGTAATTTCTACACTCCCTCAGTTTTGGCAGATGAGATGGTAGCACCAATGTTGGCAATTTAAGTTAAATAGGAAGTAGGTAAGGTGCATTAGTAGCCCAGGAAATAGAAGTGCTAGTTTACTGAAGGGCATATATGGTCAAGGAAGAGAAACTGTTGTCTGATGTAAAATGGACAAGATATGCAGAGAAATGCAAGCTGAATTTGGGCTTCTGGTAGATATAGGTACATCCTGAGTCCTGTCATTCTACAAGAGCTGATATCAAGTTTATCCATGATTTCAACAGCATAACCAAGTTTAAATCCTTGAGGGAAAGCCTCCTGTTCACCCATAAAGATAGAAAAGTATTCTATCAGCAATAAGATACTAATCAATTTGGTGTACATCTATTAGAAATTCAAAATTAGGACAAATATCTTTATATCCATTCATTTTAAAATACCTGAAATGACTAAGAAAAGGCCAGAATTTAGACTACCTAAAAGGATTAGAATTTCCTGCTAACTGATTATAGTTAGACATAAGGTAAAATAGTCGCTCACTTGCAGTTCCCTGTATGGCATCTCCCACCCATATGGGTATGGGACTGAAATAATCTTAACTTGTGAGTTTTAGATCAGAGAATGTATGACAAGCTCTTAAGTATGGTGAATGTCAGACACATAATAAATGCAAATGCTTGAACAGGTATTTGCTGCGGATTGGTGATGACAGTGATGATAAAGATAATGGTGATGGTGTCACGCAAAAGGGGAGGTTCTGACAGCCAAGCAGCTATGGGGTGATGAATTGCATCACCATTCTTCTGCCTCACCCAGGGCAGAATTCCCATGAAGACCAAATAATTGGTGAAATTTGTGTCTGGCCTAAATGATCATTGCCTACCTTTCATGTGAGTGAATTATTAGCAAATGCTCTGAAACTGCAACATAAAATGTGTATGGAAGAAATGGGGTAAGGTTTTTCTGTTGGGTGATAATCCTTCTTCTGTAAGCCTGCTGACTTTGATCTTTCTACATTTCAAGCATTATGCCCCATTATAACATTGAATATTTCTTATTTTAGAATAGTCCTTTAAACACATAATTGGAACACCTTTTCTAAGTCTCTATCCTCTCTGGAGTTTCTCTGAGAACTGCTGGACAACCTACTTGATCAAATAGCATCTCTAATACTTGCAATCCCTCATGAGGTGACCCCTTGAAGATCAAGATCTATTCAGAGTAACTTGTTTTTGTATGAATTTTATTTTACACACACAGACACACACACATATGGGTTACACACACATTTATATATAAAACTTTGATCATTTCTTATGGCTATTCTGTTGATCTCTAAAGAGTTTTCTTAAAATGTTCTTCCCATCATAAAATGCTTTTTATCTATAGCATCCAGCACAGTGCCATGCACATAGCAGATGCTCCATGATAATAGTTGAAGAAAGGCAGAAAGAATAAAGGAGGGAAGGAAGAAAAGAGACAGCAGGGTGTAAGTGTTTGCTTGTGTATGAGGGGTTTTGAGATAAACCTCTGCTAAAATACATCTTATATATAACATCTTAAATTTCATTCCTAAAACCATTTCTGAATACTATACATCGCTTTTTTCAATCTAAAACGAATTCTTAACATTTTAGTGATAATTAGTTCATGGGGACATTTGTTTTTTCTCTTATAGAAAAAAATCTATTGTAGTATCAGAATACCTGTTTTTATAACAGCTATGAACTTGATGTCATTTATAAACATGGGAATGATGTCAACGTAAAAGAAGTTATGCTGGTCCTTGTATGTCTAATCCTAGGCAAAGAGATCTGGCATAGAAAGAGTGTATTAGAAACTTCTGCAGGGCAAGAAAAATCCATTAGCTTGGAGGCTACACAGATAGGAGTTCTGTAGGCTATATTTTTAGACAATGAAAAATGAGCTCTTGTACCTGGGGATCCATCTCCAGAAAGATAAACCCCAGCTTTTTACCTCTGGCAGGTTATTCATCCTCTTCAGTCCACAGGACCACTTCCATTAGGATTGTCTCTGCACCTGTAAGTCACCATTCCCACTTTTTTTGTTTATTGTAAAAATTTAATATCTTTGAAGCAGCCTCCAATCATGCTGAGTGTCTGCCTAGGCAAGTTATCTCTGGAGGTACCAGTTACGGTCATTGTTAGTGCCTCTAGTTACCAAGTAGCCTAGAATTTGAATGGTCTTACCAATCCTGTTTTTCTCATTGATCCTGTTACTTTAGTATGATTTTGAAAAACATGCAGTGTTTTGGGAATATACATATTAGGTTATAGTAGAAATTATATTAAACATTACTAAGGTATTAGTCAGGTGAGATCTGTGAGGTTGTTTGGTGGAGAGTAAATGAAAGGGAAAGGTACAGCAGTGTTTCTCAAACTAAATGTGTCAGAATCACCCTGGAATCTTATTCAAATGCATATTCTAATTTAGTAGTTCTGGGTAGGATTCAACCTTTTTCAAAGAATCTCCCAGGTGCTGCTGGTGCTGCTAGTTCAGGTATGGTACTTTGAGTAGCAAGTTCCTGAGGACAGGTCATGACTGAAAGAGGCAGACCCAGGACTGGCCCATGTGGAGTACCTAGTTGCAGATTGGCATGTGTTTTCTTGACTCGGGGTCATTATTAAAAGCTTCAGTATCAAACTAAAGGGAAAAAAAGAGTTTGGCCAATGTCCATGTTTCTCTTATTTTTCTCACAAATGCACTTAGGAAGCTAGGTTTATCAACTGCTTGTTAAAATATTAATACTCAGAAAGAAGTTTTTTTTGGATCTTCTGTTAGAAACAGCTTAAGTTATAACCTCTAAGTGTCTCCAGGGCTAATGAAAGAGGCGAGAAAGATAACCAGGTTCAATCACTTTTATTGACTAAACAAAGTGAGTTCCCTGCTTTCCTTTTAGTACTTGACATTTCACTTTTACCTGTCTGGCTTCACAATAACTATAATGTGATTTCAATGACCTTCAGCCCTGCAAAAGGATGCCAGAATATATTATAAGTTTGGTTTAACATTTTAAAAACAAAATAGAGCCCGTAGACACTCAAAAATAAATTTCCTTTGTTAACGAAAAGAGTCAAACTCTGTAAAATATTTGAAGAGATTTATTCTGAGCCAAATATGAGTGGCTATGGCCTGTGACACAGCCCTCAGGAGGTCCTGATAACATGTGCCCAAGGTGGTTGGGGCACAGCTTGGTTTTATGCACAAAACATCGATCAATACATTTAAGAAATACATTGGTTTGGTCCAGAAAGGCAAGACAACTCAAAGTGGGAGTTGGGGGAGTTGGGGGTGGGGAGGGTTCCAGGCTATAGGCAAATTTAAACATTTTCTGATTGACAATTGGTTGAGTTTGTCTAAAGACCTGGGATCAATAGAAAGAAAATGTTCAGGTTAAGATAAATTGTGGAGACCAAGGTTCTTTTAAAATTTTATAGTGGCTGCCCTTAGAGACAATAAATGACAAATGTTTCCTATCCAGATCTTTAAAAGATGCTAGACTTTTAGTTAATCTCTTTAGGATTGGGAGAGCCTAGAAGAAAAAAAATCTAGGTATGTTAATAGATATTCTTTACAGATGCAGATTTTCCTCCACAGAGGACAGCTTTGCAAGGCCGTTTCAAGATATGGCAAAGAAACATGTTTTGGGGCAAAATATTTTGATTTTCATCGTTGTCTCATAATGTTATGCCACAGTCAGGGTGGAAAGTAAGTCACAATATATAGCGTTAAATAAAACCCATCTGATGATAATTTATGGTTTGTAGGGCATGACTCCCCAGACCCCTTAGACAAGAATTTGAGCAAAAAATCCGAGCTTGGTCCTCAGTTTTGTAACTGAAAACTTTTCAAACCATTTCGTATATACAGGCATATACCATGTTTGACTACACCTCACCTTTATTGTGCTTCAAAAATATTATGTTTTTTACACATTGAAGGTTTGTGGCAAGCCTGCATTGGGCAAGTCTATTGGTGGCATTTTTTCAACAATATGGCCCATTTCACATCTCTGTGTCATATTCTGGTAATCTTCTCAATACTTCACTGTTTATTGTTATTATATCTGTTATAGTGATCTGTGATCTTCGATGTTATTATTATAAAATATCTGTGATCTTTGATGTTACTATTGTAAAATTTTGGGGTGCCACAAACCATACCTCCATAACATGACAAACTTAATAAATATTGTCTGTTTTTGGACCGCTCCAACGACCAGCTGTTACCTATCTATCTTCCTGTCCTCCAGCCTCCCTATTCACTGGGACACAAATACTAAAATTAGGTCAGTTAATAACCCTACTATGGCCTCTAAGTGTTCAAGAGAAAGGAAGGTCACAAGTCTCTCACTTTAAATCAAAAGCTAGAAGTGATTAAGCTTAGTGAGAAAGGCATGTCAAAAGCTAAGTCAAAAGCTCGGCCTTTTTGGCTGGGCGCGGTGGCTCATGCCTGTAATCCCAGCACTTTGGGAGGCTGAGGCAGGTGGATCACGATGTCAGGAGTTCGACACCAGCCTGGCAAACATGGTGAAACCCTGTCTCTCCTAAAAATACAAAAATTAGCTGAGTGTGGTGGCATGCACCTGTAGTCGCAGCTACTCAGGAGGCTGAGGCAGGAGAATCGCTTGAACCTGGGAGGCGGAGGTTGCAGTGAGCCAAGACCACGGCACTGCACTCCAGCCTGGGTGACAGAGTGTGACTCCATCTCAAAAAAAAAAAAAAAAAAAAAAAAAAAAATTGGCCTTTTGTGCCAAACAGCCTAGTTGTGAATGCAAAGAAAAGATTCTTAAGAAAAAAAAAGTGCTACTGCAGTAAACAGATGAATGATAAAAAAGCAAAACAGCCCCCTTGTTGGCATGAAGAAAGTTTGAATGGTCTGATAGAAGATCAAATCAGCCACATTTCCATAAGCCAAAGCCTAATCCAGAGCAAGGATCTAACTGTTCAATTCTGCGAATGCTCATTGAGGTGAGGAAGCTGCAGAAGAAAAGCTTGAAGTTAGCGGAGGTTAGTTCATGAGGTTTAATGAAAGAAGACATTTCCATAAGATAAAAGTGCAAGGTGAAGCAGCAAGTGCTAAGGTAGAAGCTGCAACAAGTTATGCAGAAGATCTAGCTAAACTCATTGATGAAGGTGTCTACATTAAACAACATATTTTCAATATAGATGAAATAGCCTTCTAATAGAATATGATGTCATCTAGGACTTTCCTAGCTAGAAAGGAGAAGTCAGTGCTTGGCTTACAGCTGCAAAGGACAGGCTCATTCTCTTCTTAGGGGATAATGCAGTTGGTAGTTTTAAGTTGAAGCCAATGCTCATTTACCATTCTGAAAATCATAGGGCCCTTATAAATTATATTAAATCTACTCTGCCTGTGGTCTGTAAATGGAAAAAAAAAAAAAAAGCCTGGATGACAGCATATCTGTTTACAGCATGGCTTACTAAATATTTGAAGCCCACTGTTAAGACCTATGTACTGCTCAGAAAAAAATTCCTTTTAAAATATTACTGCTCATTAACAATGTACCTGGTCTCCCAAGTGCTCTGATGGAGATGTACAAGAAGATCAATGTTGCTTCATGCCTGATAGTACAACATCTATTCTGCAGCCCTTGGATCAAGGAATAATTTTGAATTTCAAGTCTTACTATTTAATAAATACATTCATAAGGCTATAACTACCATACGTTGTGATTTCTCTGATTAATTTGGAAAAAATAAATTAAAAACCTGGAAAGAATGTACCGTTCTAGATGCCGTTGAGAACTTTAATGATTCATGGGAGGAGATTAAAATATCAACATGAAAAGAAGTTTAAAAGAAATTGATTCCAACTCTCATGAATGACTTGGAGGGGTTCAAGACTTAAGTGGAGAAAGTGACCGCAGATGTGGTATAAAGAGCAAGAGAACTAGAATTAGAAGTGGAGCCTGAAAATGTGACTGAATTGCTTCAATTTCATGATAAAACTTGAATGGATGAGAAGTTGCTTCCTATGAATCTACTCCTGGAAGATGTTGTGAACATTGTTGAAATTAAGACAAAGGACTTAAAATATCATGGTAAACTTAGTTAATACAGTAACAGCAAGGTGTGAGAAGATTAATTCTAATTTTCAAAGACATTCTACTGTGGATGAAATGTTATCAAACAGCATCAGATGCTACAGAGAAACCTTTTGTGAAAAAAGAGTGAATTGATAAGGCAAAATTTATTTGTGTTTTGTTTTAAGGAATTGTGACAGCCACCCCAACCTTCAGCAAACACTACCCTGATCAGTCAGCAGCCATCAACAGCAAGGCAAGATGCTCAACCAGCAAAAATATTATGACTATCTGATGGCTCAGATGATTGCTGCTATTTTTAGCAACAGAGTATTTTTAAATTAAAATGCTTTTTAAAGACATAATGTATTGGACATGTAATAGACTATAGCATAGCATAAACATAACTTTTATATGCACTGGGAATCCAATAAATTTCTGTGACTTGCTTTATTATGGTGGGCTGGAACTGAACATGCAATCTCTCTGAGGTATGCCTATAGACAGATGGTGCATGCACATATGATTGTACTGAAGGAGATCCACTCTTGATTAAAAAAATGAAAATAAATAAGTAATAATATGTTTCATAGTTACAATTTGTTGTTTACATATGTTATCTTATCCATGAAATCATTGTGAGGGAGATAATAATCATTAGCCTAATTTCACAAAGGAAGAACAAAGGCTTGGAAAAGGCAACTAATTCAGTGTCACACAGCTAATGAGTGACAAGCCAAGATTCAGACCTAGATTTGTTTGAGTCTCAAATTTGTGTTCTCAATCACTAAGCTCTCTGTCCATTTGGAGCCACTAAAATTTAGGTAGAAATTATGTCTGATTTATATGTTATGACAAACAAAAAGAGCATGAAATTCTCTTTGGCATACAGCCTTTCCTCTCTGGCAGTTACCTAAAGTCATTTTTGGAAGTAAGTGGTGTGTAAATTTAAAATGCCCTCTGCTTATCTCAAAGACTTCTTAAATACCTTCTGTTTTTTGGAATTAGTGAGTGGCATTTGTTCATGATTCCCGGGCTGAAGGACCAATATACTATATGGCCTTGGGGCTCTCTGTGCTGTGTCTACTGAAAAGCACCTGAAGAAATCAAATCCCAGGGTTTGAAGTAAATAGTTATTGTAGTCTGGTCTTCTATAATATATTTATTTGTTTGGAACCACCCCATGTACTATTGATAAATCAGGTAATTGTATAAGCGTAATGTGGTGGTTATGTTATGTGGTGGTTATGCTCAAATATCCCCAGCCAATTAATATTGTGGGCACTTGGGGCAAGTTTCTTAAAGTTAAAAAGGCTACCTTTACAATAAATAAAGAGCTAAGAGCTAATAGAAAAGGTAGAAAACCTTAGAAGTGTCTTCCTTTAGAGCAAGAACGAGCTGTCTACTTGCTTCAAGAACTGTTAGGCTTTCGACTATGCTCGGCTATCTGGGGAAGTGTGGATGAGGCAGATGTAGAGACATTTCACCCTGAAATAAAATAATGTATTAAAGAAGAATTTGATGAAGAGTCTTTATCAAAAGAGAATGACTTTCAGAACCTATGTCTGGAAGCAGGGAGCACAGGGGGTATAATACTGCAAATGAATTTCTGACAGTGACACTAGTAGACATTTAACTTTACTAGGATCCTTTATTAGAGCTATTATTGTTTTGTTAGTGTTCTGGTCACAAAGTTCCTGTGTAGCCCCAATTCTATTTTTCTATGAATCCTGTGACATTTAGTGCTCAATTTTGCAAAATGTGAGATTGTTAAAGACAAGCTTGTATTACATAAAGCTAAATTGAAGCAACAAATGAACAGTTCTCAAAAGAGCATCATTTTTCTAAACCTAGGCAAAATACATTAAAGGAAGACTTAGTAATGTGGGGCATATGGAAGTAATGAAGTTATAACCTTTCACAGAGAACATTCTTAAAGCCTTTTGACATCAAAATGAGTACTCCATATTGATTATACTCCAGAAGGCATTAATAGGACCAATTATATAAGTAATAAAAGTTAGGTCCACATGAGATGGGATCAACATAAGACAAAATATTTTAAAAGTTAGAATAGTTGATTAATATATTGGTCAACCTTGTAAGGTAGTAAGCTCCCTGTCCATGGAAATGTTCTGATGGAGATTGAATACATTTCATTCAGAAACATCACAACAAAGGCACTTGCACTGTTTGGGATATGGGATGTTATAAACCATAAGTTATTTCCAAAATAGTAATAACTACCATGTCTTAAATGTTGACCAGGTGTTGCATCCCAGACTAATTCTTTAACACTCATTTTCTACGTGAAGAATAGATATTTTTATCCTCAGTATATAGATGAGAAAAATGAGGCTTGTAGAAGTTAAGTATATTTATTTAGTATAAGTATAGTATAAACCAGTAGGATTTCAACTGTGCTATGGTGTCTCCACTTTAAAGGATTTATCATTTTATGTGCCCTGTATCATTAAGCTGGTCTTTGAAATGCTATGTCTCATGATAAACCCTTCCTGACTCTGAGTTCAGGTTCTGTATTTGTTCATCTATCACAAGAAATTTCAATATTTGACACACTTAGTATAGTTGATATTAATTTGCCTTATTTCAAAAGATGTAAAGGATAAAAAAAAACTTAAGGATAACAATATGAGAGAAACTAGGCAGTGGATTTAAAATTCCTCATAGCACAAAGGGGATTAAATACTGTTGAGTGAATTGGTGAACTTGATATTTTGTGACAGCTCTTTACAAATATCCTCAAACTCTGCTTAAGATTTCATATTCCAAATAAAGTTGTACTGAACTATACATTTTGCTTACATCTCTATTTCTTGTTATGTCATTAGTTTGTCCTTCACTTTGACTTCTGACCATGACACAGTTTATGGAGGTTATTAGAATTATGTAGTCTCATAAGGAGTAGTTGACCTTCATTCATTGTTACAGTCTGCCTTTATCCCTGTATATTATTTAAAGTTTACCTGCTCATTTCTGGGACACATTGCAATCAATGTGTGACACATAAGGACTGTTAATCTCAGAAAGGAATATTGAGCTATAACATTAACTTTGAATAAAAATGATCATTGATGTCAAGTTTATTTCTTGGGGATTATAATTGATTTTACTACAATTTGTTCAAAGATGTTGAAGTGCATAAATGATCAACACTTCTTGGGGTAAATATTGTGTCAGATACACGTAAATTTTGATCCTGAACATTAATGTTTATGATGAAAAGGGAGTTAAGTGGAATTGGAATTTTTCCTAGAACATCCGAATCAAGTACACGGATTAATCAAATTTACTGCATCATTTGGTATGAAGCAGTTACATTACTTGTTCATATTAACAAAAATGGAAAAGATGAATTTGTAATTGTTGTTAAAATTGAATAGCCTTCCCATTCAGAATTCTGAAAGTTTTCACCCATAATCATTCAAAAAGTGTATTATCAATCTAGGAGGGTGAAGTTGTGTGGAGGTAGTGATGCTCATCACATATCCCGTGTGTTCACCTGTATCCTCCAGCTTCCTTGTAATCAGATGGGGTTAGATGGTGTTACATCTGGTTTTGGTCAATGGTCTTGGAAGAGAAGTGATCTTGTCACTTCCAGGCTGAGGCAATAATATGTCTATGTTAGGTTTTATGTCTTCCCTCTCCTCCCATGGGGATCCAAAAGACTGTCTTCCAGCCCAGTACTTTTTAAATTTTAATGTGCATACAAATCACCGTGGGATGTTTTTAAAATACAAATTCTAAGTTGGGCCTGACTGGGGTCTGAGACTATGCATTTTAAGAAAGTTTCTGATGATGCCAGTGATGCAGATTTGTGGACAACATTTTGAACAGAAAGACTCTAAATGGAAAGACATTCAAGATAATGAAATCTTTCTCAGCCAAGGTCCCTGAATGACTGTGTGGAGTAGAGCTCCAAAATGGACATGGAGTGTCAGTGTGAAATACATCTTGTAATGAGCCAATCAGATATCAGGAGATTTCATTTCTTCAGCATAATCTAAACTTTTGTGAGTAATATTGTAGCCAACTATATGTGTGTGTGTATATATATATATATGTGTATGTATATATATATATATATATATGAACATAAATAGAAATGATTCTAGTTCATGGGCTCATAAAAGAAACTCTAAAAACAATAAAAACCAGGAGGAAGAGCCAAGATGGCCGAATAGGAACAGCTCCTGTCTACAGCTCCCAGCATGAGCGATGCAGAAGACGGGTGATTTCTGCATTTCCATATGAGGTACCAGGTTCATCTCACTAGGGAGTGCCAGACAGTGGGCGCAGGACAGTGGGTGCAGTGCACCATGCGTGAGCTGAAGCAGGGCGAGGCATTGCCTCACTCAGGAAGCACAAGGGGTCAGGGAGTTCCTTTTCCTGGTCAAGGAAAGGGGTGACAGACGGCACCTGGAAAATTGGGTCACTCCCACCCTAATACTGAGCTTTTCCAACAGGCTTAGGAAACGGCTCACCAGGAGATTATATCCCTCACCTGGCTCGGAGGGTCCTACGCCCATGGAGTCTCGCTGATTGCTAGCACAGCAGTCTGAGATCAAACTGCAAGGTGGCAGCGAGGACGGGGGAGGGGCGCCTGCCATTGCCCAGGCTTGCTTAGGTAAACAAAGCAGCCGGGAAGCTCGAACTGGGTGGAGCCCACCACAGCTCAAGGAGGCCTGCCTGCCTCTGTAGGCTCCACCTCTGGGGGCAGGGCACAGACAAACAAAAAGACAGCAGTAACCTCTGCAGACTTAAATGTCCCTGTCTGACAGCTTTGAAGAGAGCAGTGTTTCTCCCAGCATGCAGCTGGAGATCTGAGAACGGACAGACTGCCTCCTCAAGTGGGTCCCTGACCCCTAACCCCCGAGCAGCCGAACTGGGAGGCACCCTCTCCTCCTCCAAAGGAACGCAGTTCCTCACCAGAAATGGAACAAAGCTGGATGGAGAATGACTTTGCCAAGTTGAGAGAAGACTTCAGACGATCAAACTACTCCGAGCTACAGGAGGAAATTCAAACCAAAGGCAAAGAAGTTGAAAACTTTGAAAAAAAATTTAGAAGAATGTATAACTAGAATAACCAATACGGAGAACTGCTTAAAGGAGCTGATGGAGCTGAAAGCCAAGGCTCGAGAACTACATGAAGAATGCAGAAGCCTCAGGAGCTGATGTGATCAACTGGAAGAAAGGGTATCAGTGATGGAAGATGAAATGAATGAAATGAAGCGAGAAGGGAAGTTTAGAGAAAAAAGAATAAAAAGAAATGAGCAAAGCCTCCAAGAAATATGGGACTATGTGAAAAGACCAAATCTACGTCTGATTGGTGTACCTGAAAGTGACAGGGAGAATGGAACCAAGCTGGAAAACACTCTGCAGGATATTATCCAGGAGAACTTCCCCAATCTAGCAAGGTAGGCCAACATTCAGATTCAGGAAATACAGAGAAAGCCACAAAGATATTCCTCGAGAAGAGCAACTCCAAGACACATCATTGTCAAATTTGCCAAAGTTGAAATGAAGGAAAAAATGTTAAGGGCAGCCAGAGAGAAAGGTCGGGTTACCCACAAAGGGAAGCCCATCAGACTAACAGCAGATCTCTCGGCAGAAACTCTACAAGCAAGAAGAGAGCGGGGGCCAATATTCAACATTCTTAAAGAAAAAAATTTTCAACCCAGAATTTCATATCCAGCCAAACTAAGCTTCATAAGTGAAGGAGAAATAAAATCCTTTACAGACAACAAATGCTGAGAGATTGTGTCACAACCAGGCCTGCCCTAAAAGAGCTCCTGAAGGAAGCACTAAGCATGGAAAGGAACAAACAGTACCAGCCACTGCAAAATCATGCCAAATTGTAAGACCATCAAGGCTAGGAAGAAACTGCATCAACTAACGAGCAAAATCACCAGCTAACATCATAATGACAGGATCAAATTCACACATAACAGTATTAACTTTAAATGTAAATGGACTAAATGCTCCAATTAAAAGACACAGACTGGCAAATTGGACAAAGAGTCAAGACCCATCAGTGTGCTGTATTCAGCAAACCCATCACAAGTGCAGAGACACACATAGGCTCAAAATAAAAGGATGGAGGAAGATCTACCAAGCAAATGGAAAACAAAAAAAGGCAGGGGTTGCAATCCTAGTCTCTGATAAAACAGACTTTAAACCAACAAAGATCAAAAGAGACAAAGAAGGCCATTAGATAATGGTAAAGGGATCAATTCAACAAGAAGAGCTAACTATCCTAAATATATATGCACCCAATACAGGAGCACCCAGATTCATAAAGCAAGTCCTGAGTGACCTACAAAGAGACTTAGACTCCCACACAATAATAATGGGAGACTTGAATATTCCACTCTCAACATTAGACAGATCAATAAGACAGAAAGTTAACAAGGATACCCAGGAATTGAACTCAGCTCTGCACCAAGCAGACCTAATAGACATCTACAGAACTCTCCACCCCAAATCAACAGAATATACATTTTTTTTCAGCACCACACCACAGCTATTCCAAAATTGACCACATAGTTGGAAGTAAATCTCTCCTCAGCAAATGTGAAAGAACAGAAATTATAACAAACTGTCTCTCAGACCACAGTGCAATCAAACTAGAACTCAGGACTAAGAAACTCGCTCAAACCCGCTCAACTACATGGAAACTGAACAACCTGCTCCTGAATGACTACTGGGTACATAACGAAATGAAGGCAGAAATAAAGATGTTCTTTCAAACCAACGAGAACAAAGACACAACATACCAGAATCTCTGGGACACGTTCAAAGCAGTGTGCAGAGGGAAATTTATAGCACTAAATGCCCACAAGAGAAAGCAGGAAAGATCCAAAATTGGCAACCTAATATCACAATTAAAAGAACTAGAGAAGCAGGAGAAAACACATTCAAAAGCTAGCAGAAGGCAAGAAATAACTAAAATCAGAGCAGAAGTGAAGGAAATAGAGACACAAAAAACCCTTCAAAAAATTAATGAATCCAGGAGCTGGTTTTTTGAAAGGATCAACAAAATTGATAGACCGCTAGCAAGACTAATAAAGAAAAAAAGAGAGAAGAATCAGATGCAATAAAAAATGATAAAGGTGATATCACCACCGATCCCACAGAAATAGAAACTACCATCAGAGAATACTACAAACACCTCTACGCAAATAAACTAGAAAATCTAGAAGAAATGGATAAATTCCTCGACACATACACTCTCCCAAGACTATACCAGGAAGAAGTTCAATCTCTGAATAGACCAATAACAGGATCTGAAATTGTGGCAATAATCAACAGCTTACCAACTAAAAAGAGTCCAGGACCAGATGGATTCACAGCCGAATTCTACCAGATGTACAAGGAGGAACTGGTACCATTCCTTCTGAAACTATTCCAATCAATAGAAAAAGAGGAAATCCTCCCTAACTCATCTTATGAGGCCAGCATCATCCTGATACCAAAGGCAGGCAGAGACACAACCAAAAAAGAGAATTTTAGACCAATATCCTTGATGAACATTGATGCAAAAATCCTCAATAAAATACTGGCAAACCAAATCTAGCAGCACATCAAAAAGCTTATCCACCATGATCAAGTGGGCTTCATCCCTAGGATGCAAGGCTGGTTCAATATATGCAAATCAATAAATGTAATCCAGCATATAAACAGAGCCAAAGACAAAAACAACGTGATTATCTCAATAGATGCAGAAAAGGCCTTTGACAAAATTCAACAATGCTTCATGCTAAAAACTCTCAATAAATTAGGGATTGATGGGACGTATCTCAAAATAATAAGAGCTATCTATGACAAACCCACAGCCAATATACTGAATGGGCAAAAACTGGAAGCATTCCCTTTCAAAACTGGCACAAGACAGGGATGCCCTCTGTCACCACTCCTATTCAACATAGTATTGGAAGTTCTGGCCAGGGCAGTTAGGCAGGAGAAGGAAATAAAGGGTATTCAATTAGGAAAAGAGGAAGTCAAATTGTCCCTGTTTGCAGATGACATGATTGTATATCTAGAAAACCCCATTGTCTCAGTCCCAAATCTCCTTAAGCTGATAAGCAACTTCAGCAAAGTCTCAGGATACAAAATCAATGTGCAAAAATCACAAGCATTCTTATACACCAACAACAGACAAACAGAGAGCCAAATCATGAGTGAACTCCCATTCACAATTGCTTCAAAGAGAAGAAAATACCTAGGAATCCAACTTACAAGGGATGTGAAGGACCTCTTCAAGGAGAACTACAAGCCACTGCCCAAGGAAATAAAAGAGGATACAAAGAAATGGAAGAACATTCTATGCTCATGGATAGGAAGAATCAATATCGTGAAAATGGCCGTACTGCCCAAGGTAATTTATAGATTCAATGCCATCCCCATCAAGCTACCAATGACTTTCTTCACAGAATTGGAAAAAACTACTTTAAAGTTCATATGGAACCAAAAAAGAGCCTGCATTGCCAAGTCAATCCTAAGCCAAAAGAACAAAGCTGGAGGCATCACACTACCTGACTTGAAACTGTACTACAAGGCTACAGTAACCAAAACAGCATGGTACTGATACCAAAACAGAGATATAGATCAATGGAACAGAACAGAGCCCTCAGAAATAACGCCGCATATCTACAACTATCTGATCTTTGACTAACCTGAGAAAAACAAGCAATGGAGAAGGGGTTCCCTATTTAATAAATGGTGCTGGGAAAACTGGCTAGCCATATGTAGAAAGCTGAAACTGGATCCCTTCCTTACACCTTATACAAAAATTAATTCAAGATGGATTAAGGACTTAAACGTTAGACCTAAAACCATAAAAACCCTAGGAGAAAACCTAGGCAATACCATTCAGGACATAGGCATGGGCAAGGACTTCATGTCTAAAACACCAAAAGCAATGGCAACAAAAGCCAAAATTGACAAATGAGATCTAATTAAACTAAAGAGCTTCTGCACAACAAAGGAAACTACCATCAGAGTGAACAGGCAACCTGCAAAATGGGAGAAAATTTTCGCCACCTACTCATCTGACAAAGGGCTAATATCCAGAATCTGCAATGAACTGAAAGAAATTTATAAGAAAAAAACAACCCCATCAAAAAGTGGGCAAAGGATATGAACAGACACTTCTCAAAAGAAGACATTTATGCAGCCAAAAGTCACATGAAAAAATGCTCATCATCACTGGCCATCAGAGAAATGCAAATCAAAACCACAATGAGATACCATCTCATACCAGTTAGAATGGCAATCATTAAAATGTCAAGAAACAACAGGTGCTGGAGAGGATGTGGAGAAATAGGAACACTTTTATACTGTTGGTGGGACTGTATACTAGTTCAACCCTTGTGGAAGTCAGGGTGGCGATTCCTCAGGGATCTAGAACTAGAAATACCATTTGACCCAGCCATCTCATTACTGGGTATATACCCAAAGGATTATAAATCATTCTGCTATAAAGACACAGGCACACGTATGTTTACTGTGGCACTATTCACAATAGCAAAGACTTGGAACCAACCCAAATGTCCAACAATGATAGACTGGATTAAGAAAATGTGGCACATATACACCTTGGAATACTATGCAGCCATAAAAAATGATGAGTTCATGTCCTTTGTAAGGACATGGATGAAATTGAGAATCATCATTCTCAGTAAACTATCGCAAGGACAAAAAACCAAACACTGCATGTTCTCACTCATAGATGGGAATTGAACAATGAGAACACATGGACACAGGAAGGGGGACATCACACACCGGGGACTGTTGTGGGGTGGGGGGAGGGGGGAGAGATAGCATTAGGAGATATACCTAATGCTAAATGTCAAGTTAATGGGTGCAGCACACCAGCATGGCACATGTATACACACATAACTAACCTGCTCATTGTGTACATGTACCCTAAAACTTAAAGTGTAATTAAAAAAAACAACAACAAAAAAAACAATAAAAACCAAAAAAAACACTTTGAATAAAAAGACTTTTCTAGGAAGAAGCAACGAGGGCCACATAGTCATGGAAATAATTTTTTCACAGAAACATTAGCTTCTAATTATTAGTCCATAAGACTAATCACTGTAGCTTATTGACTTTTTTATCCTCTTGATTACTCTTGCTTATCATTTTTACTTTTTTTGCACGTAAATTGCTCTGTCTCCAATAAAATTGTATTTATTTTATGTAAACAAGAAAAAAAACACATATTAAAAAGAAAAAGTAAACGCTACAGCAATTGGAGAAAAAGTGCAATAACATTCTTTTTATTTTTTATTTGTTTTGAGACAAGATCTGGGTCTATTGCCTAGGCTGGAGTGCAGTGGCACAATCTCAGCTCATTGCAACCTCTGCCTCCCAGGCTCAAGCAATCCTCCCATCTCAGCCTCCTGAGTAGCTGGGACTACAGGTGCATACCACTATGCCTGGCTAATTTTTGTATTTTTTTGTAGAGACTGGGTTTCACCATGTTGTCCAGGCCAGCCTCAAACTCTCAAGCTATCCACCTGCCTCGGCCTCCCAAATTACTGGGATTACAAGTGTGAGCCCCTGCACCCAGCCTATGTATTTTGATTAAATGATATAATAATGCAACTTATTCAATAATAACAGTCATAAAGATATGTGAAATTAGAAGAAATAGTGAAATCCCAATGAACCAATGAGCAGCACAAATAATACCATGGATTTAATGTTATGCTTTGCTAAAGTCACATAGTATTTAATCTTGAAAAAATTACAGACAGGCACAGATTATTTTATGTAACTCAAAGACTAACTTAAATGTTTTGGAGAGTTAGATACTTTGAAGTCAACCACATACTGACAAATGTGATATTCTAGCTTTAAACACTACAAGTTTATATATAAAGTATATGAGGAGAAGCTAGCTCTTGGATATAAGAGAACATTAACTTGACAGACTTAACATTTGATGACTCAACTATTCTTTATGGGTTTTGAAGGCATAGAACATAAAATAATTTGTAACTTTGATGAACAGTGAATTTAAATATATAGACTGTTATTCACTGATATATGCAAATGAGTGACTTAACCAGTGAGTGAGCCTGTTTGACCACAAGGAACCAATATTACAGAGGTTTTATTGTTTTGTACTTAACATCATCTGCACTTAAGGAATTGTATTTAAGTAGGGTTTTGTGAAAAAAAAGAAAAATTCTCTTCAAATGAGATGAAAAGTATGTCTACACAAAATTCTACAAACAAATGTTTGTAAAAGTTTTATTCATCATTGCCAAAAGGTGGAAGCAATAAAAATTGCCTTCAGTGTGTGAATGGGTAAACAAACTGTGGTTCATTCAGATGACAGAATATTATTTGGGAATAAAAAGAAATCAGCAGCCAATCCACAAAATGACATCTACTTAAGCATATTGTTAACTGAAAGAAGCCAATCTGAAAAAGCTATATACTGTATGAGTTCTGTTATAGGAAAATTTGGAAAAGGCAAAACTATGGAGACAGTAAAAAGATCAGTGGATTTAGGGGAAGAGAGGGAGATACGAATAGGTGGAGCACAGGAGATTATCTAGGAGAGTGAAACTATTCTGTATAATATTGTAATGAATAAATGTCATTATACATTTGTCAAAGCCCATAGACTGTATAACACACAGAATGAACCTTAATGTAAATTATGGACTTCAATAATAACAATATATCAATATCACTCCATCAATTATGACAAATGTACTACTAGAGCAAGAGGTTCCTAATAGAGTAAACCGTATGTATGTGTCTGTGAGTCTGTATATGTGTGGCTGGGTGAGAAGGTATAAGGAAACTTCCTGGAAGAATCATTAAAGTGGTCATAGTGCCCAAAGGAATTTACAGATACAGTGTTATCCCTTTCAAATTACCAATGTCATTTTTCACAGAACTACAAAAAAATTGTAAAAATTCATACGGATCCATGAAAGAGCGAGAATCACCAAAGCATCTCTAAGCAAACAGAACAAAGACAGAGGCATCACAATACCTAACTTAAAACTAATCTAGAGGGCTACAGTAATTAAACAGCATGATACTGGCACAAAAAGAGACACATAGACCAATGGAACAGAATAGAGAACCTAGAAACAAAGCTGCACACGTACAGCCATCTGATCTTCAACAAAGTCGACACAAATAGGCAATGGGGAAAGGACTCCGTTTTCAACAAATGGTGCTGGGATAGCTGGCTGGCCATATGCAGATGAATGAAACTGGATGCCTTTCTTTTAACCATATACAAAAATTAATTCAAGATTAAAGATTTAAGTGTAAGACCTCAAACTATAAGAATTCTAAAAGAAAACCATTCAAAACATCAGCCTTGGGAAATAATTCATGACTAAGTACTCAAAAGCAATTGCAACAAAACCAAAACCAGATAAGTGGGACCTAATTAAACTAAAGAGATTCTGCATAGCAAAAGAAACTACCAACAGAGTAAAGAGAACAGGAGAAAATATTCACAAACTATGCATCTGAAAAATGTCTAATATTCAGAATCTGTAAGGAACTCAAATAATTAAACAAGCAAAAAACAACTCCATTAAACATAAACAAAAGACATGAACAAAGACAAACTTAAAAGACCTACAACTAGCTAAGAAATGAGAAAAAATGCTCCATGTCCCTAATCATCAGGGAAATGCAAATCAAAACCACAATAAGGTACCATCTCACACTAGTCAGAATGGCTATAATTAAAAAGTTATAAAACAATAGATTCTAGCAAGGCTGTGGAGAAAAGGGAATACTTATACAACTGTTGGTGGGAGTATAAATTAGTCCAGCCACTGTGGAAAGCAGTTTAGAGATTAGAACTTAAAACAGAACTATCATTCAACCCAGCAGCCCCATTACTGAGGATATACTCAAAGGAATATAAATCCATTCTACCAAAAAGACAATGCACTTAGATGTTATTGCAGCACTATTCACAATAACAAAGACATTGAATTAACCTAGGTGCCCATCAGCAGTACATTAGATAAATACAGTGTGGTACTTATACACCATGGAATACTATGCAGCCATAAAAAATGAAATCATGTCTTTGGCAGCAACATGGATGGGGCTGGAGGCCATTATCCTAAGCTAATTAATGCAGAAACAGGGAACCAAATACTAAATGTCCTCATTTAAAGTGGGAGGTAAATATTGGATACTCATTGCCATAAACCTGACAACAATAAAAACGGAGGACTACTAGAAGGGATGGGGAGGAGGGATGCAAGGGTTGAAAAGCTACATATTGGGTACTATGCTCAGTACCTGGGTGATGGGATCATTTATACGTGGAACATCAAACAATATATCCAGGTAAGAAACCTACACATGTACCCCCTAAATCTGAAATAAAATTAAAATGTATTTACTAAATTAGCTTATATATATGCTAATTTTAAAGTGAATTTAAGAAACCAAGTTCTAAAAGTGTGGTTTTCATAGTAAGGCAATAAGTTTAGACAATTTAAAGAGTGAAACTAAAATTTTACTGTAGATTAGATTTAGTATATTAGTTTGTTCAATATCTATTCAATATATGAAACAAGGAGAGGTTTGCTCAACTGTCCTTTATAAGAATATCTTCTCCATCCAGTAATAAAATTAAGCACAAATTGAAGAGGTAAAATTTTAGTTAAAACTGGGGGAGATTAATTGGTCATGTAAGGATATGGGTAGAAAACTTATGCCTGTAGGAATAATTTAGAGATACTTTCAGATTTCTGAAAATACATGTTCTAAAAGTGAAGAGCTGAGTACTTGTAGTGGCAAGTATGAATTTAGGGTATTATATAAGGGAAACAAGTTTTGAGAATCTTTTTTTGTTGGTTGTATGGACTGTATTTTTTTTTATTATAAAGTTTTAGGGTACATGTGCACAACGTGCAGGTTTGTTACATATGTATACATGTGCCATGATGGTGTGCTGCACCCATTAACTCCTCATTTAGCATTAGGTATATCTCCTAATGCTATCCCTCCCCGCTCCCCCCACCCCACAACAGTCCCCGGTGTGTGATGTTCCCCTTCCTGTGTCCATGTGTTCTCATTGTTCAATGCCCACCTATGAGTGAGAACATGCGGTGTTTGGTTTTTTGTCCTTGCAATAGTTTGCTGAGAATGATGGTTTCCAGCTTCATCCATGTCCCTACAAGGGACACGAACTCGTAATTTTTTTATGGCTGCATAGTATTCCATGGTGTGTATGTGCCACATTTTCTTGATCCAGTCTATCATTGTTGGACATTTGGGTTGGTTCCAAGTCTTTGCTATTGTGAATAGTGCCACAATAAACATACGGGTGCATGTGTCTTTATAGCAGCATGATTTATAATCCTTTGGGTATATACCCAGTAATGGGATGGCTGGGTCAAATGGTATTTCTAGTTCTAGATCCCTGAGGAATCACCACACTGATTTCCACAATGGTTGAACTAGTTTACAGTCCCATCAACAGTGTAAACGTGTTCCTATTTCTCCACATCCTCTCCAGCACCTGTTGTTTCCTGACTTTTTAATGATTGCCATTCTAACTGGTATGAGATGGTATCTCATTGTGGTTTTGATTTGCATTTCTCTGATAGCCAGTGATGATGAGCATTTTTTCATATGTCTGTTGGCTGCGTAAATGTCTTCTTTTGAGAAGTGTCTGTTCATATCCTTTGCCCACTTTTTGATGGGGTTGTTTGACTTTTTTCTTGTAAATTTGTTTGAGTTCATTGTAGATTCTGGATATTAGCCCTTTGTCAGATGAGTAGATTGCAGAAATTTTCTCCCATTCTGTAGGCTGCCTGTTCACTCTGATGGTAGTTTCCTTTGTTGTGCAGAAGCTCTTTAGTTTAATTAGATCTCACTTGTCAATTTTGGCTTTTGTTGCCATTGCTTTTGGTGTTTTAGACATGAAGTCCTTGCCCATGCCTATGTCCTGAATGGTATTGCCTAGGTTTTCTCCTAGGGTTTTTATGGTTTTAGGTCTAATATTTAAGTCTTTAATCCATCTTGAATTAATTTTTGTATAAGATGTAAGGAAGGGATCCAGTTTCAGCTTTCTACATATGGCTAGCCAGTTTTCCCAGCACCATTTGTTAAATAGGGAATCCTTTCCCCATTTCTTCTTTTTGTCAGGTTTGTCAAAGATCAGATAGTTGTAGATGTGTGGTATTATTTCGGAGGGCTCTGTTCTGTTCCATTGGTCTATATCTCTGTTTTGGTACCAGTACCATGCTGTTTTGGTTACTATAGCCTTCTAGTACAGTTGAAGTCAGGTAGTGTGATGCCTCCAGCTTTGTTCTTTTGGCTTAGGATTGACTTGGCAATGTGGGCTCTTTTTTGGTTCCATATGAACTTTAAAGTAGTTTTTTCCAATTCTGTGAAGAAAGTCATTGGTAGCTTGATGGGGATGGCATTGAATCTATAAATTACCTTGGGCAGTATGGCCATTTTCACGATATTGATTATTCCTATCCATGAGCATGGAATGTTGTTCTATTTGTTTGTATCCTCTTTCATTTCATTGAGCAGGGGTTTGTAGTTCTCCTTGAAGAGGTCCTTCACGTCCCTTGTAAGTTGGATTCCTAGGTATTTTATTCTCTTTGAAGCAATTGTGAATAGGAGTTCACTCATGATTTGGCTCTCTGTTTGTCTGTTGTTGGTGTATAAGAATGCTTGTGATTTTTGCACATTGATTTTGTATCCTGAGACTTTGCTGAAGTTACCTATCAGCTTAAGGAGATGTTGGGCTGAGATGCTCGGGTTCTCTAGATATACAATCATGTCATCTGCAAATAGGGGCAATTTGACTTCCTCTTTTCCTAATTGAATACACTTTATTTCCTTTTCCTGCCTGATTGCCCTGGCCAGAACTTCCAATACTATGTTGAATAGGAGTGGTGAGAGAGGGCATCCCTGTCTTGTACCAGTTTCAAAGGGAATGCTTCCAGTTTTTGCCCATTCAGTATGATATTGGCTGTGGGTTTGTCATAGATAGCTCTTATTATTTTGAGATATGTCTCATCAATCCCTAATTTATTGAGAGTTTTTAGCATGAAGCATTGTTGAATTTTGTCAAAGGCCTTTTCTGCATCTATTGAGTTAATTATTTGGTTTTTGTCATGTTGCTTCTGGAAAACTCCACTGAGCACTCATGTAAGAGTAAAAGTCAAATGATATCTTATTATTATTATAGAAATTGATTTGAACTTGAAATTCTCAAAAAGAGTCTTGGGGATTTCCCAAGGTTACCTCAGCCACAGTTTAAGAACTGCCGATATCACGCCTGTAATCCCAGCACTTTCGGAGACTGAGAAGGGCAAATCACAAGGTCAGAAGTTCAAGACCAGTCTAGCCAACATAGTGAAACCCTGTCTCTACTAAAAATACAAAAAGTTAGCCGGGTGTAGTGGTGTGCACCTGTAATCCCAGCTACTCAGGAGGCTGAGGCAGGAGAATTGCATGAACCTGGGAGGCGGAGGTTGCATTGAACTGAGATCGCGCCATTGCACTCCAGCCCGGGTGACAGTATGAGACTCTTTTAAAAAAAAAAAAAAAAAAAAAAAAGAACTGCTGATAGAGACTATTTAAAGCAGTACCTGGAGAGATGAATCTAATTGTAAGCATTAGCAGTTATTAGTTTTATTTCTCCCTTTACATAAGAGTGGGAAAAGCTTAGGTTATTTCACTTCCTGTCTCTATAATTTCTTATATTTCACTTACCTCATTGGTTTCTCTAATTTTGCTTCTTTCCTTGACTTTTAGTCTCAACAGTAAGAAAACAATCTAATTAGAAAATGAGCAATAGTTGTGCAGACACTTCATCAAAAAAGATATATGGATGGCGAATAAACATGTGAAAAGATATCCAACATTGCTTGTCTTTAGGAGTGTGCAAATTAAAAACCACTTATATATATTATTACTCACTAATCAGAATAGCTAAAATAAAATTTTAAAAACCACTGATAGGGCCGGGTGTGGTGGCTCACCCCTGTAATCCCAGCACTTTGGGAGGCCGAGGCGGGTGGATCACGAGGTCAGGAGATCGAGACCATCCTGGCTAAGCCTGGCGAAACCCCGTCTCTACTAAAAATACAAAAAAAAAAAAAAAAAAAAAAAAGAAAAGAAAAGAAAATTAGCTGGGGGTGGTGGCAGGTACCTGTAGTTCCAGCTACTCGGGAGGCTGAGGCAGGAGAATGGCGTGAACCCGGGAAGCAGAGCTTGCAGTGAGCTGAGATTTCGCCACTGCACTCCAGCCTGGGCGACAGAGCGAGACTCCGTCTCAAGACCAAACAAAACAAAAGAAAAAAAACTTATAGTACCCAATGCTGTAGAGAAAATGAATCTCTTATAAATTGCTAGTAAAAATGCAAAATGGTACAATCACTCTGGAATAGAGTAGGGTAGTTTCTTAAAAAGTTAAATGTACACTTACTATATGACCCAGCACTTTTCTCTCTCTCTCTACCTCCCTTCTCCTTTTCTCCTTCCTTCCTTTCTCGCTTGTCCTCCTCTCTCCTCTCCTCTCCTTTCCTCTCTTCTCCTTTCCTTTACTTTATATATTGTATTCATTGGTTTCAATTACTATGTCTTGATCAGATAGTTTTCAAGCAACTCTAAAACGTGTGTAAGTTATTTTAAGTAGCTATCTATTAAGCATGTATATAAGAAAGATTGGCTGCAGTGGCAGAATTATTTACTCACATTATTGTAAGTCTGAATGGTGGTCAAGCTTTAAAGTAAGCAAAATTGGCCTTAGTTCAATTTTTTTTGTGCGTGTATGTGATCCTTTGATTGTTCTCTCCTTTAGTTTTGCTTTTCATCCTTAGCTCTTTCTCTATGGCTTTCCGACCATACACCACGATGCTGAGAGAAAGAGAGTTGCTTCAACCCTTATAAGAAAAAGTAAGCATCCCTTCTAGAAGTACCCAGGAAACCACTGTTTGGGTCTTCATGTCTTGGAGTTAGTCATTTATCCATTTTGCAATCTGTACCTATGTTCAGAATATTTTCCATGCCTCTGCAACCTAAACCCAACATTTTATCAAAGCCCATAGGATTATTCTGACTGACTTAGATTAATCCCCTAAAGTGCATTTTAAAAAATAGTGGGCAGAAAAACAGATGTCAAGAAAAACCCCACAATATCTGCTACACAACATATAAATTTCTTTCTCATGTATATTTTTCAAGGAAATCATGCCATTATGCCAATCATGTAGGCTGCAGTTTAGAAGATGATAAAAATATTCATGCTTGCCTGCAAGCTGATGTAATATTAATTCTATTAAAATACTACATTTGTTTATACCAACCTAAGTAAATGCACATAATGTAAAACATTCAATCAGTTGAGAATTCTGTAGTATCTATGCTATCTGCCTGGTAGCACTTCATGTTTTTGGCAGTTGCGATATCATCTTTATGGTAATATATATAATATAATTTTCTGCAATAAGTGCAATTTTCTTGCTATCTCTCTGGAGTTATTGAAAGATGATAAAAAAGATTGATTTGTAATAAGGCTCATTGCCAATTCATTGGTGTTTCCTTTCCTCAAGTCATAATAAATATACTTAGAGTCATTTACACATGGGGCCAAATTTTTCCCAGATTTCAGTTCTCGCACAAAGTTTGACTAAAGGGTTTTTCTCTCTCGTTGCCTAACCTTATGTAGTGACTGAGGCCTTCTATGCTTTGTGATTGAATGTCAAGACATAGATTTCCCACTGGGTAAGATAACAAATCAAACAAAAGTAGAGTTGAGACAGCAAGCTGGGCGAACAAACCTGTCTTTACCTGCAGCACCTTCCAGAAGATTAACTACCTGCCTTATCTTTTTAGTCTGTCTACTTTGTGCTGGATCTTGGCCAGTTTGAGTCTTTTAATATTCTCTTTGTCACAGTGCCTAGGGACTAGTGACAAAGGAGTCTGTTCTCTAAAGATCCTTGCAAGTAATTGCACACATACACACAATAAATTTTAAGTGAGACTTGATATAAGAATACATTTAAAGCAGAAATCTTGGTGATCTTGGAGTTGCTCCAAGGGAATCATGGAAATAAAATGGGATCTTTCACCTTGTGACAGTCAACATTTTCAGCATGGCCATCATACTTCCAGTTACCATCTCTTCCTCACATCACCTCCTGATTGTCTCATTTTTTAGAACTTGTTACTTCTTTTTCAATCAATCTCTCAATTCTGAAAAGAAAGACCATAAATTTAATAAATAATATGACTTGTAAATTCCAGCATTATCTCCTGTATTCTTTATTCAATCGATATTTATTAAACAGTTCTATATGCAAGCATCTGGTAAGGTGTTTCAGAAGATTTAAAAAAAGACATAAAACTTAAATTTAAAAATTTTATCTAGAAATGGCTTATTTCAGGCTTAAAATAAATACCGCATGAAAGAACGAAATAGGTAAAGTACTGTGGCACTTCAGATTAGTGAAAATGTATGTCTAAATGGGGAGATGATGGCATCAGAATTATCAATCTATGTGGTACAGTGTCAGTAGGGAGAGAAGCCTTTTGCCCTCAAATATTTTCTTCTATATGTTATTTGATGTTTAAAGTTTACTTCAGCACAGAATTATAAGTGTTATCTTTACTGAAGTACTCATTAACAATTAACTAATTTATACCTCAAGGCAAACAACTGGGTGAGTGTTATTTAAACCCTCTTTTCAAATTCCTTCTCTCTGGCTGTGAGCAGATGAAGAAATCCTTGTAGCTAACTGCTCAAAAGTTACTTTCTCTGCTTTAGGAATGTCTCCAACAGAGGTAGTTGCATCTTCCTTTGTGCTCTTACAGGATTTTGCATATTTCTCTGTTATAGAACGTAGGGCATTTTACAGTGGTTATCTATACATTTATCTTCCTTACTACAAAGTAAGTCCTTAAGTGCAGGGATTGGATCCTAAGTATGCCTATTTTCTCAGCATTTACACAGTGCCTGAAAAACAGTAGCTACTCAATACGTATTTGTTGAAAGAAAGAGCGCATAAACAAATTAATAAATGTGCTTAACCCATAGTCCACATTTGCTGTAATTTGTGACCTGGACTTCATGAATAGAGAGAAAATAAGTAATGACTTTCAACCACTCTGCCAATGGTGTGGGGTTGGCTGGGAGGGCCTTTCAAGTGCTGCAACTCTAAGACGAGCAAAAAGAAGTCTCATCCATCATTCTAGACCTTTCTGATATGCACAAATGACTGTAAGAGGAATTTTACAGGATTCCCACTTTCCACTTAGCATAATTTTCTATGCTTTTGATGATTGTTTCTGAACCTTAACCTATTCAGAATATTTTTGAATCGATGTCTGGATACCTTTAATTTGGACAAGTCCTTCTCAAAAATCTTAAGATCCTCAGTCTGACTCAGACTGAAATAGGTTTGGAGACCTTCAGATTTATAAGCTGCCCAAGGACAGAACTGCTTCCTGAGCTCTTAAGTGCTGGTAAACAGCACACGGTGACCCTAAACTCCTGCCAATGCCAGGATTTAGCCAGAAGAGGTTTGTGTATTCAGAATGTCAGTTTGAGATGAACTTTGGCAGAATCCCTGTGATTTCTTTATGGGGAATGGGCATTTGGTTGTAGGGCATGCCATAGAAAACCTTTCCAAAATTATATAGATCGAACATGCATTACCCAGTGCAGTCACCCAGAGATGTCTGTGTAATAAACCAGTAATCCTAAAGTGGCTTCATTCATGGACACCAGGGAAGAAGCTCAGTGTGGTTCCAGTGTATTTACATTGTGTAGATGCAAAGTATGTCAGCTCTTCTCTACAATTTTCTGAACTTGTTTTATTTTTATCTCCCCAGCATGTTATTGAGCTGGGCTTCTTTTCTATTGATTTTACTTTTCCAAGTTCCAAATTAACTTCTTGTTATAAAAAATACCATGCAAGTACTAAAAGCATTTTTTTAAATAAGACAATCTATATTGAAACTAAAAGAGTAGTGAGAAAGGAGACAAAACCAATGGTGAAACAAATAACATATATTTTTATCTAATGTGAACATTTTTGTTTATGACAAGAAAAAGTAAAAATAATTCACATTAGCATAAAATAAAAAACAGAAAACAAAATGATCCACAGACATGCAATATGTTGTGTTTAACTTACTAAATTTATAATTAGGAATAAATAATTTATGGATTTCATTTTACGTGAATTATATGAAATGAAAACTGAAAGCCTTCCATCACAAAACCTCATTCTATTGCAATTCTCAAAGAGGTGATCATTTATAAAAATTTGATATGCCTTTCATAGCTTTTCTTTTTAAAAAATACATTTACACACAGATACCCACACAGGTGAATCCAGGCATTGATTTGAAGCTTACATAAATTTGAGAGCCCTCTTTAAGAAAAAATACTAAATACAAAATTTGAGATTCAAAATTAAGTACAATGGCAAATATTTTTTAGAATGTGGGAAATAATCAGAGTAAATTTAAAATATTTAATATCACAAATATCACAAAAATCACAAGATCTAGGAAAAATAATGATTGTACTAATTGGCTGACACATCTCTATAACACTTTTTCTTATATTTTATAGCATTCTCTTTGATATCTTCTTCGTATAATTATTTACATTATTTTCTATAGAGATAATAGATTGTTCAATCTTTTCTTTAGAATATCATATCTATTATATATCATATCATATATTAACAATTATTATAGATATAATAGATTTTTCTTTAGAATATTATATCTTTTCTTTAGAATATCATATCTATTATCATATCATCTATTAACAATCTATTATCATAGAGTTAAGAGCTTGTTCAATCTTTAGAATATCATAGTTGATTGAAATTTTTAAAAAAATCTGATTGATAGCTTATGAAAGTTTTTTTAGGCTTCCCAACTCATTATGTAATATTGTGTGAAAATTTAGTACCATTGTAAAATTAAGAATAATATCTTCTTATTTCTATTATTTATGGTCTGTAAGATTTAGAAAAATTTCCTGCAAACTAGACTAGATGCTGGCTCAATAAATCACACATTTTGTTTCTCCTTTATTGTCCACGTGGTTCCAGTACCAGGTGCCACAGAATAATTCATATTGCAGGATTGCTTCTGGCCCTGCACCCTTGTGTTTCAACCCTGGAGGCTTGTTCTTCCTTAGACAGCTGTTAGTAACTAGATTATATATGGAAACAACCATAAATCACAAAAGTATATTCCACTAAACCCAAACCAAACATAGCTGCAACTCAGCTTCCAAACAGGTAAGTACTCCAAATGCCTATATCCACTCCATGTGTGATGAAGGGAAAGCCTGAGTGAAAAGTGATAATAGACTATACTGATGACAGGTAAGTTATCTTCCTTTAGAAAATCTTATGAATTTATGTCACCATGTGACTACATTGCATGGTTGCCTTATATGCCCTTGGAAGGTTTCATGGAAGTGTTGGGGCTATGAAGCTTAAGCTTCATGAACTTCACAGTAAATCTTCCTCTGCATACAAATAATCAAAGTAGGATTCTAGGAAGATAGGTAAATAGATAGAGATAGATAGATATAAAATTTGTAATAGAGATAGGTAGATAAAGACACATAGTAATCTTTTATTACAGATACAACTAACATCCAAATTAATAGAGAAATATTAGAAGTAGATGAACATTTACAATCCTGACAAAGTAGATATTAAAAAATATTAGATATGTTAGGAGCAGTGGTTTATACCTGTAATCCCAGTAGTTTGGGAGGCTGGGACAGGTGGATGACTTGAACCCAGGAGTTCAAGACCAGTCTGGGCAATAGGGCGAAACCCCATCTCTACAAAAAAAAAAATAATAATACAGAAGATTAGCTGGGCATTGTAGTGTATGCCTATAGTCCTAGCTACTTAGGAGATTGAGATGGGAGGATCACCTGGGCCAGGGAGGTCAAAGCTGCAATGAGCCGAGACCGTGCCACTGCACTCCAGCCCGGGTGACAGAGTGAGGCTGTCTCAAAAGAACAAAACAAAACTATATATAATACAATAGGTCATATAGTAATTACTCATAAGTACCAGAAAATATTTTTTTCATTATTAGTAATATGTATTGCCTATTTATGATTATAGCTTTTTGTGCCAAAAGATGTTGAAAATATAAAAGGAAAAAAGTAAATAAAAATCACAAATAATAGCATAATTCAGAGACACTTGTTGTATAGGTACATATCCATTTTTTAATGTGTATTCTCACACAGACTCCTGTGATTATGCTGTACATACAATTTTGTACTGATTTTTTTTGTTACTTAAAGCTTTACTGTCATCTTTTTCCAAAGCCACTAAAAATATTTACTCAAATTTATCCAATTAAAATGTGCTAGACCTGCTGTGTACTGGTTACCTTTAGACACTGAAATCTGTGTACATAGAACCTTGTACACATTTTGATTATTTTTACAGGATAAATTAACAGAATTAAAATTATAGGCCAAAAGTCATGCTGATATTTTAGGGATTTGATATCCTTCTAGAAATGCAAAAGTTCACACTTTCATAGTGACACAAAAGCAGCTCCTCTCTTTACTCTGACAATTTTACAAGGAAAACAAATTATGTTATGGTAATACTAGTTATTTGGTCACTGGCAAGATTAAATTTTTTCAAATGTTTATTAGTGATTTGTATTTCTTTTATGAAGCATTCAGTCATATTTTGTTTGGTTTTCAACTGGGACGCCAGAAATTCTTGAGAAATATATGTTTTAAAATAGCTGAGACAAAAACAAAGAATAACTTATTATTTATGAAGATTGTCCCACTGTGGATATCATTAAGTCTGTCCGTGTATACATATTAAGAAGGCATGACATCAATCGAACTGTTTTATCAGTTGAACTGTTCACCAATTAAACTGTTTTGAACACTGTTTTATCTTATAATCTAAATTATCTATATGTATATTTTTATTTCCCCAACTAATTAGTTTTTCCCTTCTGTTTTTCAGCTTTCCAATTTGCATGATATGTGTGTGTGTGTGTGTGTGTGTGTGTATGTGTGTGATTCTGCTATTTATTGCTAGTTTTATTAAATTCTGATCAGAAAGTATGATTTTCCTAATTTCCAGTTTGGGAATATATTTTTTGTAGCTTATGTTGGGACTAACTTTTAAAAATACTTATTTCACACTTGAAAGTAACTTATATTCTTCACTGGTAGAAGTTAGTATCTGACCTAGGAACTACGTTTTAAAGAAAGAAGGCATGACATTAATAGAACTGACAAGAAAGAAAGTTTGGAGTCCAGAAACCCCATGAAGATACCAACAGATTTATTAAATTAAGTAAGCCAATGATAAAATATATATACAATAATTGACCGATAATAGGGAAATTCTAAAAAAATAAAGCTATGAAGAGTATCCTCGTAACATGATAACACCTTTATAATAATTCAATACATTCTGAAAAGTGGAAATAAAACATGATTATACTGAATATAATTAAATTGGAACAGAATATAATGTCCTGAAGTGGACCCCAAAATATGTGGGAATTTTCTATGTGATGTAGGTAGCATTGCAAATCCATGGAGAGAAAAGATGGATTATTTATTCTATGCTGTTGGGACAATTAGGTAGCTCTCTAGAAAATGAAAATAAAGTTGGATCCCTATCTCACCCCTTTTACAAAGTAAACTCCATAGAAGTCAGAGGAGCACATAAAGAGGCCACAAAGTCTTTAAAGTGAACACTTAGGTAAATATTTGTATAAACTGTGAACAGAATTTTATTCTGACACCAAACACAGAAGTCATAAAGGGAAAGATTAAAAATTTAATTATAAAGAATATTTTAAAAATCTGCATGGGAAGAGAAACTACCATAAACAAAGGAAGATAAATAACAAAAGGCTAAAAATATTAGTAACTCCTATCACAAACAAATTACCTTAATATATATGATTTTGTGAATTAATTAGCATAGGACCTAAAACCCCAAAAAATAATGACACAGAGTTTAGAGAAACATAAATTCAAATGTCTTGTAAACTTAGTATAGCTGTACTGGTAATAAGCATAAATGCAAATTAAAACTAAAGGGAAATAATATTTTTCACTTAGGTTGGCAAAGATCAAAAAGCAAGGGTGTTAACAGAGGTTTTGAAAAACAGGAACTCTTCTATCTGTGCGTCCTCAGTAGAGAAAACTTCACCAACAATAAAATAACGTTTATAACCATAACCAGCAATTATATATCGAGGAATTTGTTACATTTGTTCTCACTTGATAGCAACATGCTTTAGATTCATCCATATTAATTGGAGCTTTGTAATAGCAAACATTGAAAGCAGAAATAACCCTCATGTTGTCTAGTTAAAATACACTATGGTACAGTCACTACACAATAGAAATTGCATACAATGCAACTTTTGTTTTTTTTGGATTAAATGAGACAACTATGTTTTAAAATGTTACAAAAAAAAAAGCCTAAAATTTGCTACCTAACAGGTAATTATACTACTCATATAAAAAAGGAATATAATTGTGTATGCATAAAATATCTACGGAAATATATTCAAGAAACTGGAAATCCTGGTTTCTTCTGCAAAGAGAATTTGGGTGGCTGGGGACAATGGTAGTGGGGATATTTGCTTTTCATTATCCATGCATTGTCACCTTTTGAATTTGTAGCACATTTTTTTAATTTATAAAAGAATTATATATATATATATATTAGTGTCTTGAAAGATGGAGAGAGCAATAAGGATTGGGAAGGAAGACAGTAATTTAACAGTTGGAAAAGTGAGAGTTTTGTGAAGGATTTTATTAAGGTTACACATACACGATTTAGATAACTTGCTTCAAAGTGAAAAGACAAATTTATTACTGAACCTGATTAGAGACTAAATATTCCTTTTTTTTTTCCTTTTTTTCTCTCAGTATCGGGGAGTCTTGAAGGAAACATTCTTTCAGAGTTCTCTTTCTCTTTCTTCCAATATTCTTAGTTACTTCAAGGCTCTTATGAGAGACCAAGGTCTGGAGGTGTAATTGCGGATATGGTTAGGTTGTCAGAGATCTTCCTTATTTCATTTTCTTCAAAGAACTAATCTGACTAATCTATGTGTTTATCCATTGTATTGCTTCTTAAAGTTTTAGTACATTAATTTATGCTTATTCCTTTATTTCATGTTTCTTCTTATTTTGAATTAAATGCTTAGTAAATTTCCTCAATACTTTTTCTTTCAAATACTATAAATAGTTTTAAATTTTCCTTTGAGTACACACTTAGTTGCATTTATTAATTTTTATGTATACTGTTGTATCTTAATTATATTCTAAATTATCTATGTTTGTATTTGTATTTTTCCAACTCATTAGTTTTTTTTTCTTTTTGTTTTTCAGGTTTCCAGTTTGCATGGTGTGTGTGTGTGTGTGTGTGTGTGATTCTGCTATTGATTGCTAGTTTTATTAAATTATGATCAGAAAGTATAATTGACTTAATTTCCAATTTGGGAATATGTTTCTTGTAGCTTACGTTGTGAATAACATTTAAAAGTACTTCTTGGATATTTGAAAATAACTAACATTCTTCACTGGTAGAAGTTAGTATTGAACCTAGGAGTTACGCTTTAAAGAAAAAAGTAATAGTTTAAAAATATATTTTAGTATTACAGTTACTGGCAAATAGAGACTTGACTATTAGCTGTTCATTAGGGTATTCCTTCTATTAATATAAAATAACCATGAACTATTTAATATTTTGGGATCCTGACTTCCACCTTGTATGAAGATGATGATCTCAGAGGTTTTGATGTTGAGTTAATGGGGTAATTGCAGTGTGCAAAATGCCCCTGCAGCTGGTGGAAGAGGGAGGGTGATGGAAGAACCCTGGAGAGTCCCACTAAAGTTATTTCTTCACTTCCCCAAAATGTGCTAGGTTGACTCCTCAGCACTTTTCAGAAATGGTAAGACCTCATGAGGTTATAAGAGAAAGTGGGCCAATAGTCTGCTCTTGAGAAATCTTTTGACAGAATTTTAATGCAGAATCTTAAGAAATTAGTATTTTTTCAACTTTCTGCAGAAAGAAAGGATTCTAAACATTTTATCTCTTGCAGTTCTCTAAGTGTCTCAAGCTTTCTTTACTATTAGGACTGTGTATATTTTTAGAAACTCCCAACTTTCTTTCTTTCTTTCTTTCCTTCTTTCCTTCTTTCCTTCTTTCCTTCTTTCCTTCTTTCCTTCTTTCCTTCTTTCCTTCTTTCCTTCTTTCCTTCTTTCCTTCTTTCCTTCTTTCCTTCTTTCCTTCTTTCCTTCTTTCTTTCTTTCTTTCTTTCTTTCTTTCTTTCTTTCTTTCTTTCTTTCTTTCTTATTTTTTGAGAATGAGTTTTTGCTCCTGTTGCCCAGGCTGGAGTGCAGAAGCGCGATGTCGGCTCACTCCCGCCTCCACCTCCCAGGTTCAAGCAATTCTCCTGCTTCAGCCTCCTGAGTAACTGGGATTACAGGCACCCACCACCAGGCCTGGCTAATTTTTTGTGTTTTTAGTGGAGACGGATTTCACCATGTTGGCCAGGCTGGTCTCGAACTCCTGACCTCAGATGATCTACCCGCCTCGGCCTCCCAAAGTGCTGGGATTGCAGGTGGGAGCCACTGTGCCAGGTTTTTGTATTTTTTAGTAGAGATGGAGTTTTACCATGTTAGACAGGCTGGTCTCGAACTCCTGACCTCAAATGATCTGCCCGCATCGGCCTTCCAAAATGCTGGGATTACAGGTATGAGCCACCGCGCCCCGCCCAAATGTCTTTTCTTTTTAGAACCCTAAGCCATCTCTACTCCTACAATTTTAATATACTCCTTCCATGTATTGACTGTCAACTTCTCACACTTGAACTGTAGTAAGGGAGAATATCACTCTGCCAAACTTTTAGTAGCAATGTCTCAAAATGGGAAAATTTGGAAAGGTTTCTCTATAAGATTTAGGACTGATCACGTGTCACTTTAAGATGGATCTTTCAAGGGGGGAAACTGGGTCTAGCAAAAGCTTATGACATAATGAATTGCTTTGGATAGATGGATGAAGCAAAGTGAGGGCCTCAAAGTTAGTTTTCATGAGTAAGCCGTTAGTCTTGGTAAGTACGCTGCCTGGTTGGTTCATGGTCTTAACTTCCAGGAACAGTCATTCCAATTAGGTTATTTTTGCTTAGTCTCAGTATCACTTAAAATAGGAATAGGAAAGTATGCCTGGTCCGAGTCCTGTTTAACCCAAGGAAGAGGAAGTTATTGTGGTTTTAGTTTTTACTGTTCACTATTTAAAATGTCACTACTGAATTTCTTTCCTATCCTTTACCGTCATCTCCTTTCTTTCTTTCTTTTTTTTTTGTTAAACAATACTCAATATTATTTCACTCTCAAGATCCTTTTACCTTCTCTTTCTCTTTACAACCTTTAATATCCCCTTTCCCTCAGGAACATTAAAACAGTTTAGGACAGTAAGAACCCTTATGACTGAGGAGACTATATATAGTCTTAGAAACTAAAGCTTATGAATAGTCTTACCAAATGTCAAATTCATTCACTTTCCCTCTGACTATACTTGTTAATATGTTAGTCTTCTCTGGCACCTTCTTTTTCTCCTTCCTTAGTCCTACCCACTACTGTATCTTCTTTACGCACGAACTTCACGGTGATACACTCTTCCCCCAAACCACTCACAAAACAAAGGAATGAAAACTCAGCAAGGGAAGAGATTAAATATTGTTTCTGAAGTCACGAGTAGCTAGCACTCCTAGCTCCTAGATGCCTTTTTTTTTTTTTTTTTTTTTTGAGATGGAGTCTTGCTCAGTTGCCCAAGCTGGAGTGCAATGGCATGATCTTGGCTCACTGCAACCTCCGCCTCCTGGGTTACAGCGATTCTCCTTCCTCAGCCTCCTGAGTAGCTGGGATTACAGGCATTTGCCACCACACCTGACTAATTTTCTGTTTTTAGTAAAGATGGGGTTTCACCATGTTGCCAGGCTGGTCTTGAACTCCTGACCTCGAGTGATTTGCCTGCCTCAGCCTCCCAATCCTAGATGCCTTTTAAGTAAAAGATTCATTTCTTTTTTCCACAATGAATAGACATTTTCTGTTTTCTATGTTGGTTTTCCTTAGAAGTGATACGTGAAAATAATAAGGAACACATCTTTTTATAAAAGAAGACAAAAAAAGCCAAAGTAAACTAATTCCTAGAATAACAACATTGAGGTTGGACTGAAGTAGAAAGCAATATAATTGTCACAGTTTTATTTACATTTTTTCCAGGAAGAGGTAGAGGGAAAGCAGTAAAGTAGAGGCTATTGCTTTATCCTTATTATTCTCACATGCCCCCTCCCATTTAAAACATTCTGAAAATGTTCAAATCTATAAAGAAATTGAAAGAACAATGCAATGGACACCTAGTTGCTCCTCACTAATTTTAAACAATTTAAACATCTTTGTAGGATAGTGTAACCTTAAATACTTCAACATATATTTCCTAAAAATAATTACATTCTCTTACATAACCACAATACTTCTATCACCATTGCCACTATATTGATTGCCATGGGTGAAGGTGGGGTTTACAATTGGCCCATCTCTCTATTCTACACATAAGACACCCTACTAAAGAAGGACATGGTGCTTTATGTTTAAGCAGAAAATAAAAATAAAAATTAATAGGAATTTTATATTTCTTCTCTCAAAGTATGTTCTGCTTTCCTGTGGAAATAAAGTTTGAGAATATAAATACCTAGTTTTTAAAAGTGAAAGCTGTTTTACTTATTTTACATCTATTTGTTTTTACTTTTACATTATTATTCCAGCTCTAATTCTTAGATGACTCCAGTGCTCAGAGCACCCTGGGCAGAAACTCTCCTTTCTCTAAGGCTCAAGGATCCTCCATGGAGTGACTCTAGATAGAAGAGAGAAGAAGTTGAAGAATTCCTAGAAAATGCCAATAGTTAGAGGTTAGAAGATGAGCAGGCACCTACCAAAGATGCTGAGGAGTTTTAGTGAGGTAGCAGGGATGCCAACAAAATAGCCACATCCCAGGAAACAAGTGAATAAATTGTGTAAGGGATGGGTTGAAAGACAATATCAAATGCTCTGGATAGGTCAAGTAAAATGAAGCCTGATAATTGGCTGGGAGTACTGGGGGTCTTTGGTCACCTTGACACAAAAAGATCTAATTGAGTGGGGGAGGTTGGGCAAAGCTAGAATGAACTGAGTTTCAAATAACAAGAGAAATTAGAGAAAGAGTGTGGTTAGCTGTTTTTTGAGGCAATGTTTTATAAAGGAAAAAGAGATCCAAGTCAGTAACTGGAATACAAGAGGATATGTGTCAATGTAAAGAGGTCTGAGGTGAGAGAAATTACAGCATATTTATATGCTGATGAGGATGGTCAGGAGAAAGGGAAAACTGATGATATAAAAGAGCAGGGTCAATTATGGGAGTAATTTCCTTGACTAGGTGAGAAAATTTGAAGTCTAATATACAAATGGAGAGAAGAAAGTTCTTACGAATACTTTTTTTAATTCAAGTAATGTACACTGCAACTGGAAACGTTCTTTACTGTATCTTCCCAATCATGATTTCAGTTTTCTGTAATAGAGATATGCATTTTAATTAGTTTATCTGTACCAAAAGGCAGGAAGCAGAGTATATGGACACATGTACAGATAAGTTGTTAAATATGGTGGTGGAAGACTATTGAAGTCATTTTCCTATTGCTTGTATATTCCCAGTGAATTGGAATCAAAGTCATTAGTTGTGAGTGAGTATTGAGAGGGGATACACAGATATGTGAGAGAAGAGAACGTGTGAATTTATCTTCTACCAGAGTCAGTAGATGAATTAGGTAAGTACAGTGGGAGAGGGATAGAGAAATGCTGTGGTTTTCAGTTTGGAATGTTTTTATCTGTGGCATCTCTAGAAAGAGTAAAGCCTTCATAAAGAAGGCAGAAACTACAGCAGCTCGAGAAAGTTGGTGAGAAGAATTTTGTTCTTGTAAAAAGGAAGAATGGGGTTTGGATGACCTGAGAGGAAAATATGTATGCTTAGGACTCCCATCCTCTTTGATCTTGGAGAAGTAATGTTTCAACAGAATAGAGGATATCAGTTTTGTGAGAAACTAAAAGGAGCAGAATAAGAGACCTGTGTTGGAGAACGTCAGTGAGACAGACCATATGTAAGTCTTTGAATGTTACTTCTGGGGGTGACGACTCCCCCTAGGATCTTTAGGTTCTTTGCATGTACTTCCATCTCCCTAATGAGTACATTTAGAATCTTTGCAGCTGAAGACTAGAGACCACCCTCTCTTTAGACTCTTAATAGGAGTGAATAATGACTTGTTAATCTTGCAATTAAGGCATATAAGGAAATAATAGAATGACTGTAGCTTCAACATAAATACCAGTGAGAGAAATTAATTTAGAAACTCTGATTGAATTTCTGTTCTCATGTAAACTATTTAACATAGTTTTTTTCCCTACTGAATTTTGTATATTTTCCCATGTGAGTTTGCTATACTTTTCATTTTGACTTGCCAAGAGAAAGTTTCCATTTTACGATCTTTCTTATTGTCTCTCTCTCTCTGTATATGTATATACATATAAATATGCATTTTATATGTATATTTTATATATAAATTATATAATATAAAAATAATATGTAATATATAGATTATAATATAGGTGTATAATAATTTTTATATATGTTATATTAAATGGTTCAATATCTCGGGTATGTGAAGCTCCAAAAATGAGTCATCAGCTGATTTTCAGACTGAAACATAGAAAAGGTTTGTTATTATATTTGGCAAATAGATACATTATCCTCTTAAGGAAAAACAGGAGAGTCTTGTGCCGGAAATAGAACTGGCCCAAAGACAGTCCTGTAAGTTATTCTAAGAACCCTTCTCAACTCTAATTACGCTCATTAGAGTAGACCTGGTTGTGTTAGCAGATGGATTTAGACATTTCTGTGACATTACACAAAATAAATATACTTCTTTCTTACTTAATAGTTCCAGGAGTGTCTTCAGGTTGGGTTGGTTCTTCTGCATGTGGTCATTCAGGGACCCATTGCAGACTGTGGTTCCATTATCCCTTAAAGCCTTATGATCATCAGTATCCACTGGAAGACATAGAAAGAAACTGGAGGAGCCCATGAGGGGTTTTATGTGCCAGGCACACGAATCACTTTTCATTATAATCTGAGTTTGGCAAGGACTTAGTCACATACCAAACTGCAAGGGAATCTGGGAAAGATGGCTTAGTGATATTTCCAGAAAAAAGAGAATGATTTTTCTGAACTATGTGAACAAGGACAAGGACGTTGGTAGGATTTTGTTCATAGGAAGTCAGATGTAAGAGACTCTCAAGAAATGTCTGGCTTTTAAATACCAATTTTTAAGAAACAGAGCCTTACTCTCATGTCTTTTAGGAACAGAATTGGTAATATGGGAGGGCAGGTCTGGATGAGAAATTTGTTGTTGGCTCACTTTACAATTCTTGAATTTAGCAGATAAAAAGAGAATTTACAGGATATCAAGGAATTGAAACCCAAATTTGAGACTTGGGTGTTCCAAATTCTTACTATCATTCTTTTGTCATGGCGTGTCCATATATCTTTGACTTAAAAAGTAACATCCACTTAATTGAAAGTGTTAGTGATTATGTGTGTATGTATGGGGCTGTTCTCTAGTGGTGACTTTGTAAACACTGTGTGTGCATGTGCATTAGCATATATTCCAAATGTTTGTTCTTTTGCTATGAAGTAAGATACTTATCTGTCTATTCTCACAGACAGAGATTACAATATGTGTTATGGGGCAATTTAAAGACCAAAGACCTTACAACAAAATAATGTAAATCCATGTTAAATATTTCAAATTTTACACCTACAATGTGCCACAGAGCATAAAACTAGAAATTCCTTTGCTGGGAATAAGAGAAAATTCCCATTTCCTTCAGATTGCACACAAGAAAGACAGACATTTTTCCATACCCAATGATGTCTACTGAACTTCCTCTTAAGGCAACAGCAGCAATCAACTTTAGTTTCTCACTTGTAAGGCAGAGAATTGGCTATATTAATAAAGTCTAGACATAAACCAATAACCAGTTTATAGTAATTAATCAATATAAAGCAAAATCTAAAATTTTGAAACTCCAAAGTAAGTTCCTAATATTCCGTTGAGGAAAGACCAGATTTTTTTTACTGAGCATAAACTAAGATTTTCTCAAATTATTTTTATAACCATCATCTGCTGCTTCAAGATTTTTTTAAAAAGACTATTAATAGTTTACTATTCACTCTCTCTAGTGCTGGTATTCTTAAAATGCTCAATACTAGATTCTATACCCACCCCAGACTGATTATCTCGCAAGCAAAAAGCTTTTATTTTGTGTATTCCTGGGTGGTTTTGGAGAAATAAGGGGGAGGTTCATTCCTGAGTTTATGGCTTAGACAAGGAAGAGATATTGGCATATTATTTAAGGATTAGGGATGTTAACAGTATCTTATTTAATCAGCAGGGGAATTTTGGCTTTGCTACCTCCCAGGTAGAGCTTGGCATCTGCTGTAACTGTGCACACACAGATGACAAAGTATGAGAGACCAACTCAAGACCTAAAATCCAACTGTATCAATTCAGACAACCTCTAGGGAAACTATAGTCATAGGACAGGTCAAAACTGTTATAGAAACAAATGACTTATTAGATAATACAACCTCCTCTCTGGCCCATGGTTAATGGAAATGGGTGATGACTGAGAATTTATACCGATTAAAGATTTTCTAATTCTAAATGTGAATTTTCCCATTTGTATGGGGAAAATGATCATCCTTGTAACTGGTTTTGCCTATTCCTATGAAACCAAAGGACAAGAGACTTCCAGGTATGCAACCAACAATCTTAAAGAGGCTTCTGTCAGTAAAACATGCTTTCTTTTGGGGAAGATTGAAAAGACATTGAAAAAAGAAGTGGGAATTTCACAGCCTGATTGTGAAATAGAGATTATGTAAGGGAGAAAAAATGTAAAAGAAATTTTCATTGGGAAAGCAGGCTGGGTCCTCAAGACTATTTGACCTTTGCATCAGCAACATTTAATGGCTAAGTTAAATATTGAGAAGAGTAGAAAATGTACTGAAAATAACAAAGTGTCTGTAAATTTCCTTAAAATATTTTCTGAAAAACCAATTTAAATTATACCTATTGAGACAAAATTAGAGATGTTTAGATATAGAATTGAAGGCATTGTGAGAGCAAAAGTAATCTCTGCTTAACATTTTCTTGGTATTTCCATTCTCTGTACATGACTGAAGTCTTGAAGCCAGCCCCTTTGAGGAGGCAAAATGGACTTCTGCTTCATGAATGTCAGTATTTCCTATAGAGTATCACAGGTTATCCTGCAGAATGCACATGCTGGTTAGACACACAGGAATGCTTTTAAGAAAGGCATCAGGCCTATTGAATTTCATGTAGCCTCATCCAAGGCTTTTTATAATGTTTTCTGTACTTACGAACAAATTCAGATATACTGAGAGAGACTCAGAAATGCTTAGTGGTCATGTGATCAACTGGCTGCTTATTGAAAGTGGTAACCTTGAACCCTTTCATGATGAAATGGAAAAATAAATGACTTAACTCATCTCCTAACCTCATTAATCTCTCCAGGAAAGGCTTTCACCAAGTGCACTGCAGGAAGATATTACTTGGAGAAGAGGGAGGCAAGAGGTAGTTTGAATCTAATATTTCTCAGACCTTGCCACACTATGAAAATAACTCAGGCCTTCAAGCTGATACCCATGGAGCCAGAGTAGTTCATGCAGGCGCTTTGCAAGGGGAGTATCGTAATGAGCTTGGTGAATTTTGTATAGGTTTTCTAAAATTTCTTTTCTTTCTGTCTGAATTCAAATGATCTGAGACAGAACAGGACAACTCTAGTGACTATAGGGTCAATTGGCTTCCCTACTTATCAGGGTTTTTGTCATGGGGTAATTGATGTTTTGTTATTCCCAGTTTCCTAGCTGCCACATGGGACAGGCTATTACATTTTTCATATAAGTCTTGGGGATCAGAGAATGACACCCCATATGGAGGCCTCAGAAGCAAAGTTTGTCTCTGATCTTCTCCTGCTCTCATGTCTCTTACCCCTCATTCTCCTTCAAGGCTAGCCATGGAAACTAGAATCTCTCTTCCTTAAGTTGGGCCATAGAAATCAGAATTCCTGTTCCTAAGGAGGGTCATGGAAATTAGAACATCTGTCCCCCAAAGCCAGCCATAAAACCTAACATATTACTCTAACCTTCCCTCACTTGTCTGTGCAAGGGCTGGTTATAAAGAAATTATCTGATGTATCTTGCATGACAGTAGGCCAAAAGGTCCCCCACTCCAGGATGGGTTGTACCCCATACCCAGGAGGAAGAAATGCTGCACAGAGAGGCCAAGAAGAATCTGAAGACAGGCCTTGATGGATTTTCCCACTCAGTCTATTCTCATTTGATTATACCTTTGGTCCAGTCACATTTATCTACATGACTGTCCATTTTTCATCAAACCTAAGGATAAATGTGGGTTGTTTTCCCTCTATCTTTGGGTCTTCATTCTGCAGGTATCTCATGTCCCATAAAATTATGATTAAATAAATTCATTATGTTTTTCTCCTGTTAATCTGTCTTTTGTTATAGGAGGGTTGGTGACCCTTATGATGAGGAGAAAAGGTATCACACTGTTTCTGCCCCCAATTAAGCAAAGGGTTGCTTGCAGGCAGCAATCATCAATCCGAATCTAGCAGTTTCCCAGGCATTCTCAGCTGCTATGCCTGAGAAAATGACAATGTATGGTTTCATGCAAGGTGTTCTGGCAGCTTATCTCTGTCAGTGTGAGGGCAAAGGGAACCATCACTTAACAGATGTCATACGTAACTTACATAAAGATCCTGTAGTACTTTTTACGTGCCTCAGGGGATCTTTTCTGGCGTACTTTCCATTTCATATTTTCCAGGTTTCATGCTAAGATGATTATATTTGGATTCTACCTCCCTAGCTGATCTCTTCTTTTGATGGTTTGTCATATCCACTTCATTGTGCCTTTAGACGCTTTAACAAATCTTAGTATTTTGATTTGTTATTTAGAAATTTTGCACAGATTAAAATGTTACAGATAGTGCTGAAGTCCAGTATGCTTCTGCACTTAATACTGTGGGCAATTGTAACATAATTATAAGTATTCTTGTATCTAAACATATTTAAACATAAATGCAGTAAAATATGATAAACAAGATTAAAAAATGGTACACCTGTGTGGAATACTGACTATAAACAGAGCTTGCAGTACTGGAAGTTGCTCTGGGTAAGTCAGTGAGTGTCTGGTCAGTGAATATGAAGGCCTAGGACATTACTGTAGCCAACTGTAGACTTTATGTACGTGTAGGCTGAACTAAATTTATATACTTTTTTTCTTTAAAAATAATAAAACTTAGCTTACTGTAACTATTTTTTTTTTTTTTTTTGAGATGGGGTCTCACTCTTGTCACCCAGGCTGGAGTGCAATGGCATGATCTTGGCTCACTGCAAACTCTGCCTCCCAGGTTCAAGCGATTCTCCTGCCTCAGCCTCCTGAGTAGCTGGGATTACAGGCGTATGCCACCAAACTCGGCTAATTTTTGTATTTTTGTAGAGATGGGGTTTCACCACGTTGGCCAGGCTAGTCTAGAACTCCTGACCTCAGGTGATCCACCCGCCTCGGCCTCCCAAAGTGCTGGGATTACAGGCGTGAGCCACCGTGCCTGGTCTTTCTTTTTTAACTTTTTATACTCTTTTGTTACAAACTAAAATACAAACACACACATTAGCCTAGGCCTGCACAGGGTCAGGACCATCAATGTCACTGTCTTCTACCTCCACATCTTGTCCCACTGGAATGTCTTCAGCGGCAGTAACATGCACGGAGCTGTCATCTCCTATCATAACAATGCCCTTTTTTGGAACACCTCCAGAAGGACCCACCTGAAACTGTTTTACAGTTAACATATTTTTAATAAGTATACAATTGTATGTATTAGACATTTATACAACTGGTAGCACAGTAAGTTTGTTTCCACCAGCATCACCACAAACATGTGAGTAATGCATTGCACTATGACATAACTAGGTGATAAAAATTTTTCAGCTTCATTATAATCTTAGGGGACCACCATCGCATTGTGTTCTGTTGGCCAAAACATCATTACGCAGCTCATGACTATTTTGACTATATCCACACAGTTATTTGTGTGTTTGTGTGTGTGTGTGTGTGTGTATATATAAAATTGCACATCTCTGATTTTTCATGAGGTTTTAAGTTTTTTCCTTTTGTGTTGTCTCTTGTGTAAATGGACTCTTCTTACATGCATTTTCAAATTTTCAAATTTTAATTAGTGATTATTTGTTTTTCTCTTATTGGTTTTAGGAGTCCTTCATACATTCTGAATGCTAATCCTTTGACAGTTAAAAGCTGACAAATATCTTCTCCCAGGCCAAGGCTTTGTCTTTTAAATTTTTATTGGCAATGTTTTTTGTAGAATATGTTTTAAGTTTTAAGGCGGTTACATTTACTTACCTTTTTCTCCTGTAGAATTTATAACCTTTGTATCTTGTTTAAGAAGCTTTTCCTATCCAAAGAGTATAAAAATAGGCTCTTGTATTTCTTCTGAAAGTTGTAAAGTTTTGCTTCTCATATTTAAGTTTGTAATTCACTGAAAGTTATTTTTGCCTGTAGTGTGAGGTTGGAATATAGTTCTATTTATTTTCATATGGTTAACCAACTGTCCCAGTGCAATGTATTGAAACTAGTTTATCTTTTCCACATATCTTGTAATGCCACCTGTGCCACATATCAACTTTTGCCACTTCTTCACAAGTTGAGTTTTTATTGATGCATGGGTCTATTTCTGGGCTTCCCCATGTGTTCCAGAAGTGTGCTTGTTCCTGCCTACGCCAGTACCATACTCTCTTAATTAACACAATTTATAGTAAGTAGGCCTTGATATCTGGTTGGACAATTGCCCCAGATTGCTCCTCAACTTCAGGATTATTTTGACAATCCTCTGTGTTTTATGCTGTTATACTAATTTAAAAATCCACTTCTAAATTCCATAAATAACTGTTAAGATTTTTATCAAAATAACACTTCATTTATACATTAATTTGAGAAATACATATCATCTTATATATGTTTCTTCAAAGTTTCTTCTCTGTCCTTCAAAAATCTTTAATGTTTCTATGAAATGGCCTGTGTGTTTCTCTATAGATACATTTCTAGGTACCTTTGTGTTTTTATTGATACAGAGAACAGTATCATTTTCTACTCTATTTTCTTTGTTAATTACTTGGATATAAGAATGTTTTATGTTTTGCAGTTGATTTTGTACCCAATGATATTGCTGAATTTTAAAATCAATGATTACATATTTTACCTTTAGTTCACTTGGGTTTTCAACATAAGTAACCTCATAATCTGGAAATGAGAAAAAGCTTCTATTTCTTTATTGTTCTTTCACTTTTAATTCTGTTTTCTAGTGTCTAGCCAATACAAAATCGTTGAGTACAGTGTTGAGTAGTCCTTAAAACAGCTGATATCCTCGTCTTGTTTCTCAACTAAAACATAATGGTACTTATTTATGAGAAAATAAATTTATGAACATTTTTGGTGAAAATCTACAATTAAGAAAGTTTCCTTCCATTCCTTCTTTGCCAAGAGTTTTTGTCATGAGTGAATGTTGGAATGAGACAAGTTTAGCTATAAGTTTTTGTATTATACTAAATATAAAATAAATTCTAGTCTATTAAAAAATAAGTACTTTTCTATCTTCCCTCTCTACTATAATTCATCAACATTTAATTTTGAGATAATTGTAGCTTCACATGCAGTTGTAAGAAAGAATAGTGATTCCCTATACTCTTCACTCAGTTTACCCCAATAGTATCATCTTGCATAACTATAGTACAGCATTACAACCAGGAAATTAACATTGATGCAATCTACCAACCTTACTCATATTTCACAACTTTTACATGCACTCATTTGTGTGTGTATTGTGTGTATTTAGTTTTATGCAATTTTATTACACGTATAGATTTATGTAATTAAAATCACTACAGCCAAGATACAGAACAGTTCTATCACAAGGATCCCTCATGTTATTCTTTTATGGCCACAGCTACCTCCCTCTTTCCCCCCTCTCTAATCCCTGGCAATGACCAATCTGCTCTTCTCTATACGTTCTGTACATTTCAAAAAAAGTCTCATAAATCATATGAAATCATATAATATTGGAATATATGTTATATTAATATGGAATTATAAGGAATCATATAATATTATAACCTTTTAAAATTGGCTTTTTCACTGAGTATAATTTTCTTGAGGTACATGCAAATTGTTGTGCATATCAACAGTTTATTCCATTTTATTACTGAGTAATATTCCTTGATATTAGTGTACCTCACCTTGTTCATTCACCTGTTGAAGGAGACTTGGGTGGTTTATTTTTTGCGATGATAAAGCTGCTGGGAACGTTAGTTTACGAGTATTTCTGTGAGCATACATTTTCATTTCTCTGAGATAAATACCCAAAGTGCAATTGCTGGGTCATAATGGTAAGTGCATATTTAGTTTGTAAAAAAAAAAAAAACTCCCATACTCTTTTTCATAGTGGCCATACCAATTCACAGTCTTATTAGCAACATATGAGTGACTCAGTTTTCCTACATCTTTGCCAACATTTAATGGTGTCATTTTGTTTTTTAATTTTAGCCATTCTAATCAGCATACAGTGATACCTCATTTTGGTTTTAATTTGCATTTCCCTAAAGGCTAGTCATGTTGGACATCTTTTCATGTACTTGTTTGTCGTATGTAGACCCTTTTAAATAAAATGTCTTTTCAGGACTTTCGCCCATTTTTCTAGTTGATTTTTTTTTTTTTACTTTGGAGTTTTGAGAGTTCTCTATATATTCTAAATATGAGTCACTTGTTGGATATGTAGTTTGCACATATTTTCTTCCAGTCTATAACTTGTATTTTCATTCACTCCACAGGATCTCTCACAAATACTTATAAACTTAATTCAACTCTTATGAAAATATTAGCAAGGTTTTTCTTCAAACATAAACAACTTATTCTAAAGTTAAAATAGAAAAACAAAGGACCTAGAACAGCTAAGACAATTCTGGTAAAGAAGAATTAAGTGAGAGGAATCACCTTACCCAATGTTAGGGCTTACTATATAGTTGGATTGATTAAAACAATATGGCATTAGCCAAGTGACAGATATGAAGATAAATGGAACAGAATTGAGAACACAGAAATAAACCCACACAAATATGCCTTGAAATTTTTGAAGTGGTGCAAATCCAATTCAGTGCAGGGAGGATAGCTTTTACAACAAATGGAACTGGAGCAATTAGACATCCATAGACAAAAAACAAAGGAAAAAAAGGAGATGAACCTCAGCGTGAGCATTACACCTTATACAAGGAGTAATTGAAAACAGGTTATAAACAATATAAAATATTTGTTATATTTTATATAACAAATATACAACTAAAATTTTTAGGAAAATGATACTATTATTTTTAATACATGTTTTGAATTTATAGAGAAATCTCAAAACTCCAAAGTAAATAAAAAAAAATCCAATTAGAAAATGGGCAAAAGTCCTGAACATTTATTTTATTAAAAAGTTCTACATATGACAAACAAGTACATAAAAAGGTGTCCAACATGATTAGCCTTTAAAGAAATGCAAATTAAAACTGAAATGAGATTATCACTATACGCTTGTTAGAATGGTTAAAATTAAAAAAAAATAAAAGACACTATTAAATGTTGGCAAAGATAAAGAAAAACTGAGTCACTCATACATTGCTAATTCTTGAAACGATGTGCTAGCTACACTCTTAGGCTTGACATCAAAGGATTCTTATATACACACAAAAAATCACAATCTATAAGATTAACAAAATTGGACCTGATTGAGATAAAGTAAATCTTAAAGTAGTAAAACCACTTCATGAAATATATTTGAACATTAATTTATCAAGGGATAAGAAGATAATCTTGACTTTAAAGAGCGTTGGAAAATTATACAAAGAAAATAATGAATACACATGGTCACATACAAATAACCAAAAGGATTTTGTCAAAAATCAAAATATGGATACATAACTGTTCTGTTTTAGGCTTGCAGCCTTCAATCACCCAAAATGTCTACAGTATTGTGGAAGAATATGTTAATTCATATATATATATACTTTGCTGTATTCTTATATCAGTTTTATCTTCCTCATGCTCTGAGGGTACTTGGATTGAGTACCTTTTCTTAGAGTTAGAGTATATTTAAATCAACATGTACTGATATAAAAAATAACTCTAAAAATTTTAATTTTATTTGCAGTTACCTACAATAAAGATTCAATTATAAAGATATATTCTTACATTACATTTTTTCATTAGAAAATATGTTACTGTAATTTTAAATGAAATTCCTTATCTTAAAAAGACATATGCAATACTTTCATATAAGGATCATAGTGACTTGAATCATTTCTTTATTATCTCCAACACAGATAATAGAAATTCAATCTATACCTTTGACAAATTTCTCAAATGATGTTGAGATTTTTTATGTCTCTATATACTCCTTCAGAAGAATATATTCATTGTCGGTGTGTTCACTTTTTTTTTTTTTTTTTGGACGAAGTCTCGCTCTGTCGCCCAGGCTGGAGTGCGGTGGCGCGATCTCAGCTCACTGCAAGCTCCGCCTCCCAGGTTCATGCCATTCTCCTGCCTCAGCCTCCGGAGTAGCTGGGATTAGAGGCGCCTGCCACCACGCCCAGCTAATTTTTTTGTATTTTCAATAGAGACGGGGTTTCACCGTGTTAGCCAGGATGGTCTCGATCTCCTGACCTCGTGATCCGCCTGCCTCGGCCTCCCAAAGTGCTGGGATTCCAGGCGTGAGCCACCGCGCCTGGCCAGTGTGTTCACTTTTTAAAGAAAACTTTGTTAATAAAGTAGTGTTTACATAACAAGGTAAAATGAAAAAAAAAAAAAAAAAACACCACTCCTACTGATGGTGTAAAAACAAAACAGCCTGAAGAAATAGGTTTTCAGGGAAAGAGAAAGCAGAACTAGAAAAGGTAAGAGAACATAAAAGTGGGATGATGGAGAAAATTGAAAGCACCTGCATAAAAGCATCAGAAGCAAGATTTAAGAAAGAGCCAGGAAATAACAGTAAGAAAAGGAGCTCAGCAATGGTAGTGAAGAATGAGAGATGTGTAACGTAGTTCACCTGACATCACTGCCACCCTGGAAAGCTAAAATGTATTTAGGTAGGTTTTAAATACATATGCATCATAGCCAACACTTTCTGCAATCTCAAGGGCAGGGCTGGAGTGTTACCACAGACACTTTCAGAATGAAGTAGGTGTTGCTGTATGGAGGCCAGTTTAATGGAGGCGAGGGTGGGAGGGAAGACACCAAGTGATGAGTTGTATAGGAGAACCAGGGAATTACTGAAAACATAAATAATACAAGCAGATAAAGTCAGAAGTAAAGACAACTCTAGTGAAGGAGGAGAAAAGCAAGGACAATTTTGATGAAATATTCGGGAGCTACATTTTAGGCAAAGTACAGTTCTTCAGTAGAGTGGTCTGAAAGGAGGGAGGATGAAAAGATTGCTTACATAGTTTGAGAAAAAGAAAGATGCATTCAGTTTCAAAGGAACATACTGTTATCCCCTCATTCTCACTTTATATGAATTCTGAAATGTACCCATATTATCAGAAATTTTGTATTCTACCCTATAAGATGGGTGCTAGATTCAAAGTCCTTTTTCGGCATTGAGGATTTATTTAAGGCCTGTGTGCTTTCTTATATCTTATAAGCACAATCACAATTTAGCTACAGTTCTGTGTTCATTCATAAGGAGGAAGATTTTACTCTGGTCTGGGCTAGTTAAAGGGACATGGCATAGATGTTCTACGATGTAAGATCTGAGTGGTAATAAAAACATCTCCCCTGATCTGAAGCACCATCTTTACACTGGGGCCATAACCTAAAGTCCACTATTGATATTAAACTGCTTTAGGCTATTGTACATGAACATACTAATAGTTTAGTGTTTACTAGACAAGTTTCTGTCCATATAAAGGGCAAGAAACTGGGAGGCATGAAAGCATTGGTCACATGACTGGGATTTGAGATGCTAGAAAATAATTGTTTGTTTCCTATTCCATTGATAATGCTTTAAAGAGTATATATGCTCAATAGATATTGCTTAGATGAATGAACAAAGAAGGGAAGACATATTTGCATAATGGAATATTATATACTGGTAAAAATAAACTACTGTTCTATATGATAACATGATTGAATCTTAGCAATATAATATTAAAGAGAAATAGTTCAATAAGTTAAAATCAAAGGAATGGTAAATATATGATTCAGTTTGCAGAGGAGTATAAAGGGTGAGTTGGAGAGGTCACTCTGGTTTCAGTGGCAAGATGAAGATTATTGTTACAGTTCTAGCCCTCACTTGGATAATGGTTTCAAGAATACTTGTTACATGTTACAAATAACTAATTAAATAATAAAATAGATGAAAATACATGGAGTATTGATGAAAGTGTGTCACTAACCCAAAGATTATTGGTATATTAGAAGTCCAAATTCGTTAAATACATGCTTATATGGAAAGGAAGAGAAAAAACTCTCAATCTTTAGACCAAGGCATGATGAACACCAACTGCCTACATCAAGGTGCTGGCTTCTGGCTCAGACAGTGTGAAAAAGCAGAGAGCCTGTGAGGAATAGACCCCTCCATGACTTTATATAGAGCGAACTAGATAGTCCTGTCCATTTGGGCATTTGAGGGTTTCTACTAAGCATACTAGGGAAGAAATGGATGCATATACTAAAGAACAAATCATCTGCTGTTATAGAGATTCAAGATTAATAATAACAATATAGCTTAATGTTTCTCCTTTTGTTATGACTCTCAGGAAATGAAGATCTTAATGGTCAGTCGTTGAAATCGTTAAGTTTTCACAGTTACCAAGTTTTCCACATTGTTTTCATGATCATAATTTTATATTTTTATTTTATTAAATTATTTGTTTTGTGTATCATAAATACTTTAAATCCCATTCTTAATGAATGAGCTGTATGTGACAAAATAAAAACTACATGCCACTAATGGCTAGTGTCTTTAGTTTGGAAAGAATTAACAACAAAGTCTAGCAAATGGCACTTGGATTAGTGAGAGAAATATTTCTTTTCTGCAACAAGGTGTCATCTATTTGACTTTAATAAATAAGAATATTGGCCGGGTGCAGTGGTTCATATCTGTAATTCTAGCACTTTGGGAGGCTGAGGCAGGCAGATCACGAGGTCAGGAGATTGAGACCATCCTGGCTAACATGGTGAAACGCCGTCTCTACTAAAACATATTAAAAAAAAAATTAGCCAGGCGTGGTAGTGGGCACCTGTAGTTCCAGCTACTGGGGAGGCTGAGGCAGGAGAATGGCATGAACCCAGGAGGCAGAGCTTGCAGTGAGCCAAGATCGCGCCAGTGCACTCCAGCCTGGGCAACAGAGCAAGACTCCATCTCAAAAAAAAAAAAAAAAAAAAAGAATGTCTAGAAAATAACATTTGTACTGTTGTGAATACTGCTGCAGTGAACATACTTGTGCATGTACGTTTATAATAGTATAATTTATATTCCTCTGGGTATATACCCATTAATGATAGACTGCATAAAAAAATGTGGTACATATACACCATGGAATACTATGCAGCCTAAAAAGAAATGAGATCATGTCCTTTGCAGGGACAAAGATGGAGCTGGAGGACATTATTCTTAGCAAACTAATGCAGGAATAGAAAACCAAATACCACATGTTCTCACTTACAGGTAGGATCTGAACAATGAGAATACCTGGACAGAGGGAGGGCAGCAACACCCACTGGGGCCTTTTGGGGAGTATCATGGGGAGGAAAAGCATCAGGATAAATAGCTAGTGCATGCGGGGCTTAATACCTAAGTGATGGGTGGACAGGTGCAGCAAACCATCATGGTGCATGTTTACCTGTGTAACAAACCTGCACATCCTGCACATGTATCCTGGAATATAAAATTAAAATTTATAAAAAAACAGAAAGTAACATTTAGAAGATATCAAACCAGTGACATAGTTAAAATGCAAAGAAAAAAAGTTGGCTTCACCTTTTGGCTGCATATTTTAAAACCATGTATTTCAGTGTAAGGATCAGCTTACAGAAACTTTTAAATTTTCTGTTTCTAGATAACATTCTAAAAATATTATGTGGGTTTCTGGTTTGAAGGTGGTAGCATAAATAATTTTCTGCTCCCTTCTACTTTCTAATATTACCCCCCCCAACAATAAAGAAGACAAAAAAGAAACAAAAATACATCATCCTAGTTCATAATCTTGAATGAACTAGGAGATATCAGTAGCCCTAACCATAGGATGTAAGAACCAGTGGAGTCAATGAATGACTTAGTGACCAAAAAAAGGTCAGACTCGGTGTTCATAGTGGGGGACTCCCCAGGAATTCTTAGAAAGTCTCCAGAATTTGAGGTGTTAGATACTGGGGAGGAGGAGTCCATTTGTTTGCTTGTTTGAAAGCCTATGTATGGAATAGTTAGGATCCTGTTCTTCATTCCTCCATCCTATTTCCCATCTCTAGAACAGTATGGCAACTACCTATTTCCAGTTCCTGCAGAAGTCAGGAGTCAGCCTTTGTAGAAATTGAAACAGAGCGAAGGACAGCTACATGATTTGTGGGGCCCAGTGCAAAATAAAGATGTGAGTCCTCTTGTTCAAAAGGCTGCATATTTTGAGTTCTGTCAGGAAAATAGAAAACTCACTAGACATTTCAAATAGGAACGTGTTTAATTCAAATAAATTCATTCTTAAAATTGTGGAAGGACTATGGAACATAGATTAGGTCCACTGCGAGCTTTCGAGCTATCCGTTAAGAATTTCAACATGGCTACAGTACAGAAATAAAGTATGGGGCCTTATCCTTAGAAGGCCCCATCTTTGTGCAACTGCGTAGGTGGTACACCCATGAAGCCAGCTCTGCAGACAGTCTCCAAACTCAAGCAGAAAAGGCAGAAATGAGGCATGGTACTGAAAATGGAATTATATGAACATCTAGATCAGGGATGTGTAATCTTTTGACTTCCCTGGGCCACAATGGAAGAAGAAGAATTGTCATGGGCCACACATAAAATACATTAATAGTAGCTGATGAGCTAAAAAAAATAGTGGCAAAAAATCTCATGTTTTAAGAAAGTGTATGAATTTGTGTTGGGCCACATTCAAAGCTTTCTTGGGCCACATGCAGCTCATGGGCTGCAGGTTGGACAACCTTGATCTAGATATTCAATGCTGAAGTACTGATCCCACCATTCTTAATACTGTCATTCAGGCTATCCAGCTCAATGAGAAGTCTGGAAGACCCAGCTACAGAGAAAATGAACTTAGAAGAAGATACTGGCATTTAGTAGTTCCCAGCATAAAAACCACCTGACTGCCTCAATGCCAACATAGACAGACCACCTGGAAATAAGCCCCATCTGCCTGGAGATAAGCCCCACCAATGTACACAGAGCTCCTGGAGGCCGTTAGTGCTTAATCAGAGCTACCAGGCATTTGAGAAAATAATAACAGCAATGATGAAAGAGCTATAAACACAGAGAAGAAAGAACTGAGCAATAAACAGAGTCAATGTAGAATTCAGAATAACATTTTGAAAGGAAAATATTAATATTAATGATAACCATAATAGTGTCAGATTGCATTTTGGCAACAACATTTCCTTTCATGATTTCTCTTCTAACACAGAAACTAGAAGACTGGGAACCTTATTTCTCAGAAATATTGCCAGCAGCTTCCATGCCAATGAGAAGCACTTTCATGAGCTTGGGAAGCAGAGCTAAAGCTGTCATGGCTTCTGCAGAATCAAAAAGCAAGCATGTGATTTTAACAGAAAACAGATGTGCAGTGTTTTGAGTGGCTTTCAAGCATTCGCTCGTGAAATTCTTTTTGGTGTGACAGACATTAATCACGGTTTGCTGAGATTCTGCATCTGCCTGATATACTGAAAGCTAGTGGTGGATCTAATCTATGCATTACGAATTAAACATTTTAATTCTCTAAATAATTTCTGAAGATTATGATTATACACACACAGCTGCCAATTCTAGGCTTTCAAGATCAGCGTAGAGAGACCATCTCATGACAATAATGCCTAAGAAAGTGAGGGCTCATCACACTCACTAGAAACATGATTCTCCTCCTCTCCTATTGCCATTGTGGTGTATTTCTGAACTTAGGGCAGTCTGGAGGTTTACCAGAACGCACCTTGGGTCTGGCATTTCTCTTCAACCTTAGAGTTTGACAAAACAGAATGCAAGGATTTCAGGCGTGAGTATATGCTTCATATATTACCTTCAGATTCTCCTGCCTACTTCTTCCTACTCTAAGCACATTACTAAATTAGATGCTACTTAGAAAGAACATAAAGATCAAACACCCTAAATTCTGTTGGAGTCTGTAGGATTAAGATCTTAATGATTCTAAAGCCTTTTAGATTATGTTATTTTTAAAGCTATGTATATCTCTTTCACCATTAAAAAATTTTAAAAAGGTATAATTTTATTCTTATTTAAAAAATAAACTTTGATATTTCAAAATTAAATATAAGGATAAGACCTTACACCTTAATGCCTTTCATGCTTGGGGTATGTTGGAATACAGTTTCAGGTGGGAGATCAGTACAGTATTATTCTTTTGTCCAGATTTATCAGTACTGCCTTGCAATAAATTTCAACAGTCCCTTGATAAGTGATTTGTGTGTGCCTCTGATTACCCTGTTAAGTTCTCTTTTTCATCACAGGAAAACAAGAAAAGGGGAGATAGATTTGAAGGCGATACTCATCTAAATCTGATCCCTTTGAGGAAAGTAAAAAATTAAACCTTTCCCATCTTCCTCCTTACATCTAAACTTTTGGTGGGACCCCAGTCGATTTGCTAAAGGATAACACCTGCAACAAAGATCACTGAATACATTTTTAGGCTCCTAAATAACACATAACGTATTTGTGGGTGTGTGTGTATGTGTATGTGTGTATATACATATATATATTTAAGTACTTTTTCTACCCCTAAGACCAGATTTTCAATTTAATGCCTCTACAACTAGGGAATAGTGGTGGGAAGTCAAAATGTTTTCCTTGGTTCCTCAAGCAACAATTTGAATAGACTTTAACTGACTCTGTGGGAATTTTTCCATCACTCAGAAAGACCATAAAGGTATCATCTGAGTTGTTTGCTTAGCTCTTCATCTTCAGTCTTAGCTTGGGGATAATGAAACCTGATATTAATGTGCTGAAATTATTTCTCTCTATGAAGGCTTCCCCAATAAACCACAGTTAATGACCTTAAAGAGTTCTTCAGGAATTTCACATTGAACCAGCTCTGCCCTCAAATTTTCCAGTGATTCCTTTCAGATATTTAAAATAGATTTTTTTTCTTCTCCCTTCTTAAGTAAATATTTTTTAAGAAGCAGTGAACTTTGCTGCTGTAATTCAAAGATAAAGATTATGTCTTTCAAGCTTGTTTGAATATTTATGTTGGCTTATGACTAAATATTAGCTTGTTTTAGTTATCTATTATAAGGTAAAATAGAACACTTGAAACAATTTTCCCATAGTTTTCATTTATCCTTATGGTAATACCAAACTGTTGAATAGTAATTTCAGCTTATCCTAGATGAACATATCTTTTATACTTCTGTTAAATGATTTCTTTCAATAAGCACCATTTTACTTTCTTGTTCTGAAAAGCAAATATTAAGCAGCCTAACATTTGACGAAGCTCCCATGCCAGACAGGGGACCACAGCAAGTCATCTGATTCATTCTCTAATTTTCAGGCAGGAACATACTTCTGATTACATTATCAGTGGCAGCCAGCTGTAGTTTGAGATAGCCTATTAGTGAAAGAAATTGATATAACCAATCAATAAACAAACAGGTAAAAATCTTCTCATTTCATTTGATGAGATTCTGGCAAAGGACAGGAATGTTACCCTATTAGCATTGAAAACAGTAAGGCAGAAAATCACTTGCGGAGAAATCAGTGAGGCAAAATTAAACCTTGGCCAAATTGCCTCCCTCCTCTAGTAGACTTTTCATTCTTAAACTGCCTTTCCTGGAATGCCTATATTCTGCATCAGTTAGATGCAATTATTGCTGTATTATTTTGACATTCCCAGATAAGTTTATCTTCAGATGCTGAATGACCAGTCTAGAGACTAAAGGAATCTGAAACAGTGCTGAACTCCAATAAAGTTTCATCAAACAGTGCCTTTAGTAATTACAGCAAAACCTGGTGTTCTCTTGCTATCTCAGAATCCTTTAAAGGCATCTATACCTAAGGCCTGATACGGAAAGACAGTTGCCCAACTCTTTATAGAGTTATCAAAAACAATTTTTCTCAGTATTTTCATTTTCAGAGACAATCTTGAGCAAAGCAAAATTGTTAGAAAGATACCTTGTTTTAAATTGTTACAGGAAAGCAATGGATCTTAAGTGAAATAAATATTGATAGATATGGCAAAGAAGAGGGCAGATGTGATACTCTGGTTGGATATGACTGTAGTTAGGATGCTGGATAAAACTAAGGTATGATCTGAGCTGTAGTAAGCAGAAACTGATAAAGCTTCTGTAGCAGAAAAGATTGTGGTTACTGTTCTAGATTCAAGCTTTGGGTCTGACATGGCAAGTGTTCTGATATTCATAAATTCATGAGCAAATTTTGATCATTGCTTACATGTTGACCATTTATAAGCATTTAGGCTACAAAAAGCAACATATTAGCCACCACAAATAATATAAACATAAAGAAGTGAATTAGGGTAGAAAATGTTGAGAATTAATTTTGTGGGATTGGAAGACAGTGCATAAAATTTTAGCGTAACAATCTATGTAGGAGGCAAGTTGATCCAGGGTACTTGTGGACCTCTAACTGCCTCATTGCTCCTTGTAGACACACAGGTCTCTTCTGGATGTTGAACTCTGCTCTATTGTCAAAATTCACCCATATCTACTGTGCCTGAGCAGCACTTCCAGATGAGCTTTTCCTCCCTCTTTCAAGTCTTATACATTTGGCTTGGTGACAGTGAGCAAGTGTGATAAAGAAATATCTGCTAAACTCACTAGGTCACAATAAGCACTGGAGGCACCTGATAAACACAGATTCCTAGAGTAAATTTCTGAATACTCTGAGTATATAAAGTGACTTCTATGCTCAGACAAATTTTGGAAATTTCATGATGAATTAAAATATTAGGGTTATCCCATTCTAGTAAATATATTAATTTCAATAAAATCTTATTTCAAATAATATTTTATTCCCCCCAAAGTGACAAGCAGTAGAGATTTTATGAAGGATTCAGTGTTCACTCATTCAACAATAGTTATTGACAGTCTATCAAGTCTTTAGTCATTGGAAATGAATCTGTGGATCAACCACAGTCTCAGGCCTCAGGGGGCTTCTGAGATACATTACTGGGTATATGTGGCTTTATTATTATTTGTAACCTAAGTAAGAAATAACCCAGTTGATACCGGCTTACTTCATATTTACTCTATGCAGGGCTACAATGGTCAACATAAGGATGTCTGACCACATAATTAATGATGAATGAGACTACTGAAATTTAGATAGGAGCAGAATTAATCTATCTAAAACAGGCACATTGGAAGATGCAGGGTTCTGTGGACATATCGAGGAACTGTAGGCACCACTGAAGCTTGGTTAACAGTTCAGAATAAGTAGAATGCAACTATAATAAAAGATGGAAGTCAAGATTAATAAGTATTATATTTTGTAATTTTTAGATTTTTCTCGCACTTACGTTTCTGGGTAAAACTTGTTTTGCTTATCTAAATGTGTTGTTTATTGAGCTCGTTATATACTTAACAGTCATTTGTTAATTACGGGTAATTTTTCCTTTTCATTGGATGTATTATTGTTCCAATTGTAACTTTTGCATATCTACAGAGTCAGATCTTTATTCACCCTCTACTCCAATATTATTTAAATCATAAATGGTTGCCAGCTTCTACATACTTTTTCAGAGAAAAAAGTTCTGGGTCTCTCTTAAAAGATCCAGGAGGACTGCGTAGATGTGCATAAGCTAGACATAGATTATGTCATTGTTTCTGTTCTTTATTTTCTTGTAGCAGTTCGATGCAGGTTAAAGATTTCCTTCTCTAAGATTGTTAAACATTATCTAAACATTGAGGAACAGACTTAAAAAAAAACATTATGCATGAGTACCGGAAAAATATACGTATGCTGTTAAGTAGAAAGCAAATTAAGATGCATCTAATTAGGATCAAGGATGAGGAGTTATGACCCTATTCCAGGCTGAAGTTCTCAGAAGAGGTACATGTGGTGGGATTAGGCTTAGTAAAGAATCTTTAGTGACTTTTCTATTTTCTTAGAAAGTTGATACTAAGGTGCTAAGTAGCAACATGGTTCCTGGTATCCTATGTAGCTTATTCGCATACGTGCACCTCAGCCTCATGCATCCACAATGATGAAGATGACTATGAATATCTACCTTGTCTTTAAGAAGGTAGAGTTATCCTCAATGGTTTGGTGTTCTATACTAAAGCTGGAGAGATGTCTGGAGAGTTTCTAATTTTGATTTTAATAGCTTTTCATTCTTTTGTTTTAATTCATTGAAGGCCTTAAATTAGTCCAGGAGGATTGGTATAAAAATCCCATTTTTTTGCTGTTCAGAGTTCAAAAGCCTCAACTTGTGGAGAGAAATGAAATGGCTGAGTAGCAGAAGTCAGCAGTGAGCTGCAGCTTGCTCACATTGCCCTCAAATCTGCTGCACACATACCTTCACAGCTCGGCATTAGTTACCTCACTTTGGTAGCTTGACATCTGCCATGTTAGGCGAATTTATACCAGAGAAATAAAAAACAATTCTGTAAATCAGGGAATTTTGGTCATGCAGAGCCTGCTATTAAATGTTTACCAGCATTGCTGCTGAAAAAAGAGTGTTCCTCATATCTGGCACACTACTGGTGGTCATCAGTCCATCCTTCTTGCTTGGATAGGCATCTCTGCACAGTTGTAACACCAGTGACTTACAATAGACAATTTCTCTTTAGCTGGAAGAAAGCAGTCATAGTGACAGTGGTAGTGGACAATGCTGAACGTTGCCATACATACTCAAGTCCAAGGTTAGACCTTATTAATAGCAGAGAGAAGTGATTAGAATATGAAAGTCCTAATTCCTGTTTTTATCATTCTTTCTGCTTCTTGCCTCCTAACACACCTGTATAAACATCATCAGATCAACAGAACATTTAGCTGTAGTGTTTACCCTTCAAACAGCTGATTTCCTCTTTAAATTCATATTTTATTTCCTTTGGGGAGAAATCTCCCATAAATTATTTTACCATCATCTAGATCAGCATTATTCAGCAGAATGTTCTGCTACAATGAAAATGTTCTGTATTTATGTTGACCAATATAGTAGCCATTAGCCACATGTGGATTGTGAACATTTGAAATGTGCCTAGTGTGTGAGAGGAAATGAATTTTAATTTAATTTAAATTAAAAGAGCTACATACTGCTAGTAACTATCATTTTATACAACTTAATCTAATCCAGGTTTTATCTTCTTTTCTAAAAAAATTGTCTTGTATTCAATGCTTGATCATCTTTATCCCCCTTTAAAAATGCTGTTGTTTTTAACAGATAATTTATAAATTTAGAGTTGTTTTCGTTTACTGTTACAAATGGAGTACTTCAGTCAGTTTTGGATTTCAGTCCTATACATCTAGAGTCAGAACACACACTTCACAATGGAAAATACTGTTTAATTAGATCAAATAAGTTGGAAATATAATGTGTCTTTCCTATATAAAGGCTCTCAGAGCAAAGCGCTGCTGAAGTTTTTAGAAGTTTCAAAAAGATATTTGAATCTGATTATAGATTTGGTACATATGTAAGAGTACAGCCTAGGTTAGCCAAGTCACTAGCTTCTGTTATTGCATTTTCTTCAACAAGAATTAATCCCAGCAAATGATCTCTTCTGAAATAGATTTATAGTCAGCTTACACTGAAACATATAGTAAGAAACAAATCAAAACCATCAACATAAACAAGAAAATTGAGATTGATAAAGTCTTTGCTAAACATTGTGCTAAATGATTTTACATGTATAACCTTATTTAAAAATTTAAATAATCTCCAATTTTGATGCAGACAATAAGGAACAGTGAGTGTAAGTGACTTAAAGTCAAACAAATAGTTTGGAACAGAGGTAGAGCAGCACTAAATGTGCGTTCTGTCAATTGCTAAACGATTGCTTGTTAAAGAAAATATTGGCTAATGCTGAAAAATGAGCAAACATCTCCACTATAGTATAAATGATTAAAGGAAAAATTATATCAAAAATTTAAATATTGTTACCGTTTTATTATCAAATTGTGGTGGTCAAGTTTTAAACGGTTATTGTGTAAAGACAATAAATTCTCAGACTATCAGTTGATAATATACTCCTTGGGTAATACTTGTAAGAATAAAACATATTGTCTTTCAAATGAGGTCAATGGATGAGCAAGCTATATCTTGGATTCTTTTTTTACTCACTAACACTTTTGTCTTTTCTTCATATTCTTTAAATTCTATTACAACTAGTTGGAAGATAATTTGTCAAGGATGTTGTTGTACATGATTTTGGAGATTTTCCTTTTTGTAAAATTGTGAGGAGGCAGAGTTGACGTTTTGCTTTTAATTTGTCCTCCCAAAATTTGAAGAATTCCCAAATAGAACTTCATGACTCATGGCTTAATGACATTAGTTGTTAAAGATTATTTTGCTTAATGTCATGAATGTTGATACCAAATAATATTTCTAAAATTACTAAAATATTTGCTTTCTATTATTCTGTCATTTGTTATCATTTAAATATTTAGTGATATTCCACAGAAAGAATGTTTTTCTAAAGTTATCTAGCACACTCATTCATTCTAAATATTTGTATTATATCCAAAGGATTGCTTTGTTCATATTACTGTCATTGCTAAACAGATTATATATTTTGGTAATTTATGGAATCATAAAAGTATTGACTAAGCACAAGTTCAGGGATGCCAGATATAAGGTTAAAGTAAACATTAGCAACTAGGACTTTTTCTAATTGGCATATTTGGCCCGAGCAAAGATAAATCTGAGTCTCTGGGCATTTCTAGTTGGGATTTAAGTGAAATCCATATTTCTTTGCACCATGTTGTACATATTTTCTGTGTTATCATTTCAAGTGGGATACAGACACAACCGCTGCCTTTGTTTTTTTTAAAATATTCTATCTTAAAGCATGGATAAAAACCGTATATGTGATAAGAATGGAAGGTAGAAGCCATTTAATAGGTGAAATTGATTAAGTTATGTGGGTGATTGAAATAATAATGCTTCATTGATAAAAACCACATATGCAATGAGAATGAAAGGTGAAGCCATTTAATAGGTGAAATTGATTAAGTTATGTGGGTAACTGAAATAATGATGATTCTCAGCCAAGAGGAAAAAAGAATGTACTCAGCACTTCTTTTTCACTGTTTAAATTTCCTAGAAAATAAAATGGAGATTTGATTTTAGCACAGTGGAGAGAAATATAACAAAATACTGTTAGGCCAGTGATACTGATTTGATGCTTACCCATTTACTACATTATTTTTGTCATACTTTCGTACACCTCTGAGATATTGTATTCTGCCTGAAGTTCATCCTTTAAAATTTCCATTAATGAGGGTCTGCTGGTGGTAAACTCTATAATGCTTTATTTTTCTTCCTTTATTTGACCTTTCTTTTTGAAGAATTTTTTTTTTTTTTGCTGAGTATAGATTACTAAGTTGACAGTTACTTTTCTAGCACGTTAAAAATATCCCACTGTTTTATTGATTTTATCGGTGCTGTTGGTAAACTACCTCTCATTCTAATTATCATTTCTCGGAAGATAACCATTTTTTTTTCTTTAGCTGCTTTTAAGGTGTTCTAATAAATTTATATTTTTCTGCAGTGTTCAATAGAACAGATCTAAGTATGGATTTATTTTTGCTTATACTCTCAGGTTTATTGCATTCTTGAGTCTGTAGATTTATCATTCTCATCAATTCTGGAAAATTTGCTATTATTATTTCTTCATGGATTGTTTCTCCCATTTCCTTTCTTCAATCTCTTTCTGGCACACTTGTGAAACTAAGGTTAGACTATTGATTGTATCCTCTATGTTTCTTACCCAAATTCTGTGTTTTTTCATTCTTTTGTTTCTCTGTGCTACATTCCAGATAACATTTTTCTTTTCTATCTCCCAGCTTACCAATTTTCTCTTTAGTCATATATTGAAGTTTTATATTGACTGTTGTATTTTACATTTCTAGAGTTTTTGTTAAGACTTTTCAAATATTCTCTTTTCTTTGGTGTTTCTTATTCCTTGAATACATTTTCAAGCTTGTATTTTTAAATAAAGTACAGATATTTTATATTCTATGACTAATAATTCTGATAATTAATGATTCATACTTTGTACGTTCTTTCTTCTGTCATTTATTCTGGTTCTTCCTCATCGTGTCATGTTTCCTTGTGTGCCTGATATATCCCTGACTGTGTGACCTGCTTAGTATTTGAAAATTATATTGAGAAAAATTTGAATTCTAGGATTGTTGTCTCATTCTACAGAGATAATTTTCATTTGTTGCTGTATGGGTGAATATAAGTGTATTGCCACTTCAAGACAACCTTAACCCAAGTTCAAGGCTTGATGTTTCTTGGGCCACTGAGTAGATGAATACTTGGGTCACATAAGGGCTTATTTTTGTGCAGTTCATCCTTTCCATGGGAATGTAACTCCTCAAGGTCCCAACTTAAAGTATGCAGTTCTATCAGTCAAAAATTCTTTTAGGAAAAAAATGAGATTACGCTAGATATTTTACAGAGATAATTTAATATGAGGGAATCGATCAAACAGACATTGGAAAAGTAAAAAGCAGAAAAAGAACATAGAGTTAAGATAGAGTTAATAACATTGAAATGGCTGGGAACAAAGGATGGAGACAGAGTTCTCAGAGGAGAGGCCCCACAGAACTGGGGCACAGACTTTGGAAGAGATGATGCTACCTGGAAAGTGCTGGTACCTCTGAAGCGCACAATGAGATTGGTTCTCATTCTGGGACTGCTGGAAAAAATCTGATGACTGCAATCCACAGCTTGTGGTAAAGAGCCACTGCTGGGATTACAGTAAAAGGAGCAGCAAATAAACGGGAGTAAGTTTCTTCTCCCCTCCTGCTTTTCAGGCTCTCTTTAGCCTTCTCTATTGGTGGAGTCAAATAAGGATCTGGCCAGTTGAGGAAAAATGTTGTTTGCAGATTCCTGGCTGCAGTATCAAAACGCCGAGTACATAAGGGAAGGTTTGGTACAAGGGATGTTGCCAGCTTTTCCACCCTGCCCAAGCCCAGGATGTTTCCCTATTTCTGTGAGGCTGCCAGCAGTGTTGTAGCTGTTTCTTTAGGGTTAGAAATACCCTTAGGATATATATGGTTCTGAGTTTTGTGTTTACATCTCCAGGTTCTTGATTTTTCCTAGGTTATTGTCTGGTAATTTCTGTCGTTATTTTGTCGATGCTTTTAAAGCAACTTTAAAAAAAATTCACTTAGTTTAAAATTTTTTTCTTTAGTGTGTAGTAGGTCTTATTTAGCAGATGCACAAGTCTTCAGTTTATGCCTTACAACTTTAATTGGAAAAGGATATTTGTTTGTCCTTGCCTGTTTTCTAGCTTATACTACACAGGCAACATGCTATAAAATAAACATATATATGTTTCAAAATGGTTCAATTTGCCCCTTTCTTGAATAGTCAATTACATGCTAATAAAAATGTAAATTTTAACTTATACTTCTTTCATTATATTCTCCAATTACAAGTTATTTTCATGACTACAAGAAGCTAAAAAAACTCAGTAAATATTTGCTAAGACTAGTGATCAAGTACTCCATAGTAATTAGTTTCCAACTTTGAGTCATAAAATTCAACTTAAAGTTAAAATATATTTTTATTATTTCTGCTGGTTTCTCATGGATAGAATTATTTTGCACCATTTTGACACTTTTATAAGTATTTCTGTCCATTTCCATAACATGGGTTAATTATTAATCTTTTCCAATTTGTAAAATTACAGATTTCATTCCTAATTTATTGCCCAGGTTTGTGTTCATGTGTTTTCATAGACATCTGTGCATGCTTGCTTTTTGCCTGTTGTAAATAATTAGAAATTCCTCAGGCCTTTTGAAAATCTTAGGTGGGTTTAAATCATATTTTGGAGACAATGCCACTATAATGGTGCCCTCCAGGGCAAGGTAAGCATCACAGGAAAGTGTTTCAAAAGATTCTTAATGCTAATTATAAGCCTTTCCTTCTTAACAAACTCAAAAGACTGCTGATATTTGCAACTTTGTCAGAAAATTTATCTCAGATATTGGCTAATATTGTAGGCAGGTATAGGTAATTGGTCCATGGAGTGTTAAAGTCAAGTTTGCATCTTCTAAAAATTTTCCTTTTGTCCTGTGCTTTTGAATATGTGTCTCTTGTGGTCAAGAGAATCATATGTCTCACTGAGGTCCTCATTTGTCTCCTTAGACATCTCTGAGTTTGTGGAGAGATACAAAGTTTGAAATAGAATGCACTAGAGCTCCTTTCTAGAGCTGTGGCTTTGTAGTTTTAAGGAGAAAATTTAAATTCATTCTCAGTTTATTGTTCTTCTATTCTTAGTCTAATGTATAGATTTCTTCTTTATTTTTCAAATGTTTCAAACAGTTTCACTTGCTATTCACCATCTCTTCTGAAGAAACTAAAATGAGCACATTGCGTTATTCTAAGGCAATCTCTTGACCATGCCTTTTCTCTATCTTCAGCCATGTTTCCTGGGGATCACTAATGACAAATGAAAAAGAGGAGCAAATACTTAATAAAAATCTTATTCTAATATTCTTTGGAAATTTAAGTGGTCAGAATCCAAATATGTGTAACACAGGGAAATAGGCACATGCTGCTTTTTTTTTTTTCTAATACTTTAAGTTTTAGGGTACATGTGCACAATGTGCAGGTTTGTTACATATGTATACATGTGCCATGTTGGTGTGCTGCACCCATTAACTCGTCATTTAGCATTAGGTATATCTCCTAATGCTATCCCTCCCCGCCCCCCACCCCACAACAGTCCCTGGTGTGTGATGTTCCCCTTCCTGTGTCCATGTGTTCTCATTGTTCAATTCCCACCTATGAGTGAGAACATGCGGTGTTTGGGTTTTTGTCTTTGTGATAGTTTGCTGAGAATGATGGTTTCCAGCTTCATCCATGTCCCTACAAAGGACATGAACTCATCATTTTTTATGGCTGCATAGTATTCCATGGTATATAGGCGCATGCTACTTCTTAAATGTGTTGTTCTGTTCTTCTGATAAGCATCCTTCAATAAATTCTCAATTAGTATATCATTATTAAGCTTCTCCTTTTGTCATTCAGGCCCTGGTTATAAGTTCCCTTTTATCTCAATATTTTATCGCACCATTTGCTCTTATGATCTTTTTCATCATGATTATTTTCTCAAAGCCATTCTTCATTTTCTCTCCTCTGCTCCTTTACTCCCATTTTCCCATAATCCCAAACTTCCAACTTTACCATGTCATAGGCCCTGTGAAAGCTCTACAGAATTCACAGCTTATCTTAAACCCCAACTGTTCTCAAATTCTTACTATTTTTTTCTTTTATAATATAATATTTGGCTTTTTTCTTACTGTTATTGAGGCATAATTCACAATTAAAAATTATATATATTTAATTATAATGTATTTAATTATATATATTTAATTATGATGTATTTATATACACATAAATTGTAAAATGATTACCACCATCAAGCTAATTAACACATCCATCACCTCACATAGTTACTATTTCTTTTTTGGTGCTGAAAACACTTACAATTTAATCTCTTGGCAAATCTCAAGTGCACAATACAATAATACTCACTATAGCCACCATGCTGTATATTAGATATACAGAACGGATTCTTCCTGCATAATTGAATCTTTGTACCTTTTGACCAACATTTCCTTGTTTTTCTCACCCCCTGTAACCATCTTTCTACTCTCTGTTTCTATGCATTCTACTTTCTTAGATTCCACATATAAGTGAGATTATGCAGTATTTGTTTTTCTATGTCTGGCTTATTTCATATAACATAATGTCCTCCATGTTCATCAGTATTGCCACAAATGACAGTAAGTTCTTTTTAAAGGTCAAATAGTATTCAAGTACACACACACAGACACACACACACACACACACACACACACACACACACACACCACAGACATAACTTGGAGATATTGTAGGTTCTATGGTAGGCCACCACAATAAAGCAAGTATCACAATAAAGCAAGTCATTTGCAAGTTAAATAAAGCAAGTAAAAACAACAGCTTTTTTTTGTTTTCCAGGACATATATAAGTTATGTTTACATTATACTATATTCTAATAAGTATACAACAGCATTGTGGTGAAAATCAATGTATGTACCTTAATTAAAAATACTTTATTGCTAAAAAATTGCTAACAATTATCTGAGCCTCCAGGAGGTTGGGATATTTTGGCTAGTGGAGGATTTTCCCTTGATGTTGGTGGCTGCTGGCTGATCAGTGTGGTGGTTGTTGAAGGCTGGAGTGGCCGTGGCAATCACTTAAAATAAAACAACAATGAAGTTTGCAGCATCAATTGACTTTTCCTCTTGTGAAAGATTTCTCTGTGAGATGCAATGCTCTTTGAAAGCATTTTACCCTCATTAGAATTTATTTGAAAATTAGAGTAAATCCTCTAATGTTGCTGCTTTATCAATTAAGTTTATATAACATTTTTTGTTGTTGTTGTCATTTCAACAGTGTTCATAGCATCTTCAGCAGGTGTGGATTCTATGAAACCTTGAAACCTCTTTCTTTGCTCATACCTAAGAAGCAACCCCTCATCCATTCAAGTTTTTTTTATTTTTAAAACTTTTATTTTTTTATTTTTTATTTTTTTGTGATGGAGTCTCCCTATCTTGCCCAGGCTGGAGTGTAGTGGTGATATCTTGGCTCACTGCAAGCTCTGCCTCCTGGGTTCACACCATTCTCCTGCCTCAGCCTCACGAGTAGCTGGAACTACAGGTGCCCACAACCACATCTGGCTAATTTTTGTATTTTTAGTAGAGACAGGGTTTCACCATGTTGGCCAGGCTGGTCTCGAACTCCTGACCTCATGATCTGCCCACCTTGGCTTCCCAAAGTGCTGGGATTACAGACGTGAGCCACCGTGCCCAGCCCAAAATAAGTTTTATGAGTACATAGTACATGTATATGTTTATAGGATACATGAGATATTTTAATACAGGCATACAATGTATAATAATCACATCAGGGTAAATGGGATATCCATCACCTCAAGCATTCGTTATTTCTTTGTGTCACAAATGTTGTGCTTCTTCAGTTATTCTAAAATGTACAATAATTTTACCATGAGTTTGCAGCAATTCAATCCCATCTTCGGACTCTACTTATTATTCTAACTCTTTAGCTATTCCCACTAAATCTTCAGTTAATTCTTCCACTGAAGTCTTGAACCCTTAAAAGTCATCCATGAGGGTACCAAACTCCTGTTCATGTTGGTATTTTGACTTTCTCCCACAAATCACAAGACCGTTATAATGACATCTAGAATGGTAAATCCTTTCCAGAGGTTTTCAATTTACCTTTCAAGATCCATCGGAGAAATCACTATCCATGGAAGTTATAGCCTGACAAAATGTGTTTTTTAAATAATGAGACCTAAAAGTCAAAATTACTCCTTAATCCATGCATGGGCTGCAGAATGGATGTTGTATTTGCAAGCATGAAAACATTAATCTTATTCTTTTCCGTCAGAGATCTTGGCTGACTAATTTCACTGTTAATGAACAGTCATATTTTGAAAAAAATGTATTTTTTCTGAGTTGCAGATCTTAATAGTGGGCTTACAATATTAAATAAACCATGATGTAGACATGTGCTGTCATTTAGGCTTTATTTTTCTATTTATAGAGCTCAGGCAGAGTAGATTCAGCATCATTCTTAAGGGCGCTAAGAATTTTGGAGTGGTAAATGAGCATTGGTTTCAACCTAAAGGCACCACTACATTATACTGTAAATGAAAGTCTGCCAGTCCTTTGAAGCCAGACATTGACTTTTCCCTAGCTATAAAAAGTCCTAGATGACATCTTCTTCCAAAGAGAGGCCATCTCATCTGCACTGAGAATCTGTTGCTTACTGTAGCCACCTTCATCAATGGTCTTAGCTAGGTCTTCTGGATAAGTTGCTGCAGCTTTTACACGAGCACTTACTGCTTCACCTTGACTTTTTTGTTACAGAGATGGTTTTTTTCCTTCAGCCTCATGAACCAACCTCTGTGAGCTTCAAAATTTCTTGTACAGCTTCCTCACTTCTCCCAGTTTTGATATAATTGAAGAGTGTTAAGATCTTGCTCTGGATTAAGCTTTGGTTAAGGGAATATTGTGGCGATTTAGTCTTCAATTCAGACCACTCAAACTTTCTCCATAACTGCAGTAACTCTTTAATACCATTTAAGTGTTCACTGGATGCACTTCCAACTTTCTTCCAGAATTTTTCCTTTGCACTTGTAACTCTGCTGACTGTTTGGTTCAAGAGGCCTAGCTTTTTGCCTGTCCAAGCTTTGGATACACCTTCCTCACTAATCTTAATGATTTCTAGCTTTTGACTTAACATGAGAATCATGTGACTTGTCCTTTCACTTGAACACTTAGGGGCCATTGTAGGGTTACAAATCTGGCCTAATATCAATATTGTTGTGTATTTAGGGAGAGTGAGGCATGAGGAGAGGAAGAGAGGTGGGCAAGCGGCCAGTCACTAGAGCGGCCAGAACACAAAAAATATTTGTTAAGTATTCTATCTTGTATGGCACTGTTTGTGGCACCCCAAAACAATTATAATAAGAACAACAAAGATCACTGATAACAGGTCATCATAAGTGACTAATAATAAAAATGTTTGAAATACTGAGAAATAGCCAAAATGGGACACAAAGACAGGGAATGAGCATATGCTGTTGGGAAAATGGCTCTGATAGTCTTGCTTGATGCAGGGTTGTCTCAAACTTCAATCTATAAAGAAAAAACACAGTATCTGTGACATATAATAAGATGAGATATGATTACTTTTTTTGTATCCCATTAATCCATCAGCAGATACTTGTGTTTTTTTTTCCATATCTTGGCTTTTATAAATAATACTGCAATGAACATGATGGTACATCTTTGAGTTAGTAACTTAATTTTTCTTGTACACGTACCCAGAAGTAGTGTTGCTGGATCCAATAATAGTTTTATTTTTAATATTTTGAGGAATGTCTATAATGTTTTCCACAATAGCTGCTCTAATTGACAATCCCAGCAACAAGGTACAAGGGTTCCCTTTTCTCCATATTCTTGCCAACAATTGTAACCTTTTGACATTTTCATAATAGTCATCCTATAAACAGTTCTGAGGTGATATCTCATTGTGGTTTTGATTTGCATTTTTTTGGATGATTATTGATGTTGAGCCCCGCCCCCCCACCCCCCCTTAATAGACCTATTGGCCATTCATAGGTTTTCTTTGGAAAAATGTCAGTTCATATCCTTTGCCCATTTTTGAAGTGGATATTTGTACATTTGTAATTGAGTTGTATAAGTTTTTGTATAGTTTGGATATTAACCCATTATCAGATATATGGTTTGCAAATATTTTTCTCATTCCATAAGTTGCCTTTCCATTTGATTTCCTTTGCTGTGAAGAAGCTTTTATTTTATTTTTTATTATTTTAAGAAAATTTTTGTGAGTACATGGTAGGTGTATATATTTATGAGGCAAGTGAGACATTTTGTGCAGAAAGTTTTAAATTTAATACAGTTCTACTTGTTTACTTTTTCTTTTGTTGCCTGTGCTTTTCATGAACAATTTCATAAAGACTTCCCCCAATATTTTCTTCTGCAAGTTTTGTGGTTTCAGGAATTATGTTAAATTTTTTAGTCATTATTATATGATGCAATCTTATTTTTTAAAATGTGGATATGCTGTTTTCCCCAACACCATATATTGAATAGCATGTCCTCTTCCCACTGTACATTGTTGGCACCTTTGTTGAAGATTAGTTAACTGTATGTGCCTAGGTTTATTTACGAGCTTTCTACTGTGTTCCATTTGTCTATGTGTCTGATTTTAATTTCCAAACCATGCTATTTTGGCTGCTATAACTTTGTAATATAATTTGAAATTAGAAAGTGTGATGCCGCCAGATTTGTTATTCTTGTGAAAGATTGCCTTATTTAGGATCTTCTGTGGTTCCATATTAATTCTAAGATTTTTTTAAATTTCTGTAAAAAAAAGCCACTGGAATTTTTAGAAGTATTTAATTCATATTAAAAAACTAACAAATAATTATTGTATATATTTATGGTTTACAGCATGATATTTTATACATACACATACACACACACACACACACACGGAAATGGCCAATTAAGCCAATTATTATAGCATATTTATTACCTCATAAACTTATCTCTTTTTTTGGTGAGAACACCTGATTAATTTTGAATAACCTGTATTCAAGTTTACTAATTCTTCTGCATCATTGAGTGTGCTGCTGAAGCTCTCTACTGCATTTTTCTGTCCTGTGATTGTACTCTTTAGGTCCAGGATTTCTGTTGGTTCTTTTTAATGGTTTTCATATGCTGATTAAACTTCTCATTTTGTTCATGCATTTTTTCCCAATATCATTGAGTTGTCTGTGTTTTTTTGTAGCTCACTGAGATTACTTATAACAGTTATTTTGAATTTTTTGTAAGGTAATTAATGGATTTCCATTTCTCTGGGGTCAGTGATTATAATGTTATTGGATTCTTTTAGTAGCATCTTGTTTCCTTAATTTTTTTTTTTTTTTGTTTCTTGAAGCTTTGCTTTGCTGTCTTTGCATTTGAAGAGGTAGTCATGTTTTCAGGACAGAAATGTTGTAACTGGCATCAGGAGAGAAATGCCTTAACTGGTCAGCCCTGCTAAGGACTCTGAGGCTCTCTCAGACATTTTCTGTGGATGCACCAACTCCACATCTCTTGTTTTCTTGGTGGTGAATTCTTAAGACTGCATGCTTTCTCTTGATCCCATCAAGCCAGGCTGGGTCCTGAGAGCCTCCTTTTATTTTTTGTTCCCCTAGGGTAATGCTTCACTCAAGTTTGTGTGCCTTTTCCAATTCCACAGGCTTGATCTGATTTTTCATGTGAGATGTTTGCACTTGTCTTCCATGGGCGTACTTGGAAAAATGGCCCAGAATTTTGGTTAGAGGTTAGGTGTGTGGCCTAGAGGAAGTTAGAGGTCAGATGTGTGGAGTGTTTGCAGTGCCCATTGGCCAGTTGGTGGAATATGCAAGCAAGGGATCCAAATTGGCTTAAGGGTGGGATTTCTGATGGAGTCTGTTAAACTTTTTGTAGAATCTGGAGTTTCTTTCCCCTTTCCTGCCTTTCCCAGCCTTTCAGCTTTGTTAATCACCTCAGTAATCTAAATTAGGTAAGAAAAATGTAAGTCTTTTTGGCAGCATCCCACATGACTGAGGGAGCTGGGTGCTCACTTACTGTGCTCTCACTTTCCTCTATGAGAGAAATTGTAGGTCTTTTTTGGCACTGAAGTTTGCCACCTTGGAGGAAGAGTGATGCAGGTAAAGTAAAACTGTTCTTACTATCCTCAATGCACCTTTTCTCAGAATTTTTGCTTCAGTTATGTTCTGGAACTTCTCTGTTGGACTTTTAGACTCCCTCAGAGATACTCTTGCCTGTAGGTAGCTCTTAAAATTGATGCTTTTATGGGAGGATATGGTAAAAATCTCCTATTTTTCAATTTTGCTAATGTTACTCCTCCCATTCTTTGTGATCCTCTCTCTCTCTTTCTCTAATATATATATATCAACATGAATTATATATATGATATACATTATATGATAGAGATAAATATGATATATATGATAGAGATAAATGTATGATATATGTGATATGATAGATATAAAATATATCTTTATCAACATATATATTATATATCTCTATCAACATATATATATATAGAGAGAGTATGTGTATATATGTATGTGTTTGTGTATATACCTACTAAATAGGATAATTTTTAAACATCACACCTGTTTTATTCACTGCCTGTTTGAAAACTAATCTTTCAGGTACTAAGCACCTTGTACAGAGATAGGACTTAGATGTTATTTATTTTCCTAGAACTCTTATGACACTGGTCTTACTAGCCTGGCAGCAGGGGAATGGGAGAAAAGAATATACTACAAAGTTGACTGCAGGTCTATTATCTCTTTATTTCTTTTTCCTTCTCCTATCTTCCTCTTAAATTTGTGCCATCAAGCATGACAGACCTGATAGATTTTTGAAGAGAAAGATAAAAAAAAAATCAAGTATGTATAGAGCATTGATAATTTAAAAGCTGCCAAAGATAAGCTTTTTCCACAGTTGAAAGTGGAGCAAGTCTCTCACGGTTTTGCCTGTACAGATGAACAACTGGGAGGTTGACAAATACAAACATTTCCCCCAGGACAGTGGTTACCTAGTTCTGTAATTTTGTTTCTTTCTCTTATTCTCTCTGAAATGAATGTAGGTAATTTTCTTGCCTGGAAAATGTGCCCACTGGGAGGAAAATTCCCTTAAGTAGTCTAATAAAAACAAGTAAAAACCACAGGGCAGTATTCCCTCTGCCTTCATCCTCTGGTTACTGTGTAACACCAGGAAAGTCTCCAAGATCTCTGGGTGCAGGGTGTGACATAAGGAGGGAGGAAGTCATATGTTCACCTATCTGTAATTTTCATAAATACATATATCATATTTGAATACCAAAGATGTGAAATACACAGAAGGGAGACTTGCAGAAACTCCCCGTTATTTTTAGCTTGAGTAAAGCTGGGTCAGCTATGTTCTTTCACATACCAGTTCTATGCACATGAACCTAAAATGGTCTTCAATATCAAGAAAGGTGGTGGAAATTCTTGTGTCTTTGCTCTTAGTAATTTCTTAGCTTTGCCTATAAGAATTCAAAGACTGTTTAGATTTGTATTCCATTTATGCAACCTATGGGCCACCTCCTGCAAGCAACACAGCCCAGACCCTAATTAGAAAATTTGTCTTCTTAGTGGTGCTAATAGGAAACCAAAGATAGTACTTTAATATGTAGCAACAAATGTTCTTTTCTTGCTTAAATCACTGTGCTCATTATATTCATATAACCCTATATTACCTTCTGAGCATTTCTAACAACACAGAGTTCCGGCACGTGAAAAAGTTCCAAATGCTAAGAGGCTCATTTTGTGGCTGTTAAAATTGCAGTGATTTTAATGATTCTTTAAAAAGGACAAGCAGTTCAGTCATTGTATTTGTGTAGGCTTTACATATAGTTCCATTATAAGTGCTGATATTCATCAGACTTCCTAGAGTAGAAGCTTCTAAGCAAAGTTTCAAGCAAAGGTTATGTGGAATATGATGGCTGCATCCACAATATGACTTACAATGTCCAATGACTACTTATTAGCAGCTGTATTTATGAGCTGGAACAGTTTTACCACTGAATTTATTCTGTCTGAAGTACTATGCCATAAAAGTGAATAAGCATATTTTTTCTATGCAGCTGTTGGTGTAACCAAGTACTAGTAAAAACAACAAAAAAAGTGTATATTAAGTGTCTCATTAGCCCAAATTTAAATAATGAATGAGTCTTGTGCCTAAATCTAATATACTTTCTTATCATCATGGTTCTTGATGATTTGGGTTATAATAATTACCTTAGGCAATGAATTGATTGAAATGACAAATTGATCTGTATGGAATATGTTCAATCTCTGATTTTTCATATATTCTTGAGATTGGTGATTAGATGGCTTTAAAAATTCATCTTGCAAATTTTTGTGTCTGTTTTTCAGAATGTATAGTATATTTTGACTTTTCCTTATCTACTGCTATTTTATTTCCTGCCATATATCACAATTTTGTATTTTATGTAAAAAGTCAACAAATTAAACAGCTTTTAGTGAAATTATATAATTGAATTGATGTAACAATTTCTCCTATTTTTGTAATTCAAAAAAAGTTGAGCTTCAAGGGTCTGATCCTGAAAACATTAGAAGGAGAATAAACAAGATAATATGATATAGAACAGGAAGACTTGTTTTACAAAGGGACATAGACCTTGTAAGTGATAGGAATCCAAAGTTTTGTACAGCGTTACAGTGTTGCTTCAAGGACATGTAGAAAAAATGACACTGTTGCTTAATATAGGGGGATAGTATTAGTTTCCACATTTATTATTTAAATAAATCATATATTGTTGTCTTATTGCTATGGAAAATCTTTACTGCTCTAATTTTCTAGTTGAATAAAGGAAATGACCTCTTGTCAGGAAGTATACTATGTGGAACTTTCAGTACTACTTTGTGTAGGACCATAACTTAAATGCAAAATCAGATGTTAAATGTATTTTTGTTTCTAGACTCTTGAGTGTAAACTTTGCAGGAAAAGGATACTTTCAGCTGCTCTACTAATAACATACTTACATCAACAGAATAATCGATGCTCTTTCTAGGTAAACATGAAGACAGAAAACAAATGTTAAAAATATTTTAACCGAAGTTCTATAACATTTGCCTTTAATGTCATAAGAAAAATAGGTCAACTAAGACAGAGATTTGAGATAGAATTTCATTATTCATAGAATGTTTTTCCTTGTGTTCCTAAGTAGTGAAAAAGCTTTATGAGTTCCATAGTTTCTACTTTGTGTTAGATTTTTTAAATTTAAAATTAACAAAGAGTATGTGAATGAATTATAATTTGCTACCTTCATAAACAAATTGAATAAAGATTTAATCATTACTTTAGAGAGGTGTTGTGGATAACTCTTTAAAAACCTTTCCTTTTTAAAAGATTCTTAAGGAATTTATGTGATCAGGTCTGGATATACCGCTACCTTCTCCCAGAGTTAAAATAACCCTTCACTGGGAAATAAGAACTCTTAGATTTTTGGATCTACCTCCTCCTAGCCAGGCATCACTAAGCAATAATGAAAAGCTGTGGGTTTGAACCTTATTTCTTGCATTCATTCTGATCCTCAGTTTCTTCATCCACCATGTTGAGATTTGTCTTATTAGATTCATACTGCTATAACAAAACACCTGACAATGGGAAGTTTATAAATATATGTGTGTATATATATATCACAGTTCTGGTGGCTGGGAAGTGCAAGATTAAGGAGCTGGCAGATTTGGTGTCTAGTGAGAACTGCTCTCTGCTGCCAAGATAGTACCTTCTTCCTGCATCCTCTGGAGGCAGTGGATACTGTGTCCTCACAGGGCTGAAGGAATGGAAGGCCTAGCTAATTTCCTCTATGTCTTTCATAAAGCACTAATCCCATCCATGAGGATACAGTCCTCATGGCCTAATCACTTCCTAATGCCTCCATCTCTTAATACTCTTAAACTTGAGATTTAAATTTTAACATAAATTCTGGAGGGAGACACAAACATTCAAACCATAACAAGAGTCATTTTTTAGGTTTAATAGTGAATAGACACTGCAATTGAAGGAGGGTTATTGATGGGGAGGAAACAGCATCTGTGAAGAAACGAGGAAAGGAGGAGAAATTAAATTTCTATACAATTATAACAAAGGCCTCAGCCAATTCCTCCTGGAGTCTTCAACTGGGATGACCCTTGAATAAAGATATCCTGAAATGAAGCAAGGGATCCAGGACTGTATAACTTCTCACCAACAAAGCACTGAATGCAGGCTGCCCTGAGAAAAGGGTGTGTAATCTCCAGGAAGACAGCTGTCTTTGGCCAAAGGAAATTCCTAGGATGTAGTTTGAAAGGTAACCCTCCTCACAGCTTGCAAACAAATGCCTTGGTCCTGAAGGGGAAGTCTAGGTGCACACTATAGTGCACACTACAATTGTTAAGAAAGTTAAAAAATTGTGTGTATGCCTAGCATGTTTAGTATGCCTAGCATATTTAGTAACATTTCAGTTACTAAATAAACAGTAGCTATTGTTATTACTTGTGAAGATCTATAGAATTTTTCTGAGGATCCCATGGGATTATAAAACAATTGTTTAACAGTATATATAACAATTGTTTAACAGTATTAAAGTCCATGAAATATACAATTAAAATATAAGGTGATTCTTTCTTTTTGAGCTCAGTCTCCAAGCAAGTTGTTTCTATGCACACAAAGAAAACACAATGAAGAGCTGATGGATCATTTCAATCATTGTAATCTCTTGTGTGACACAGAGTCTATTCATTTTTCTAGTTGTGGCCTAACATAGAATATTCTACATGGAGGTTTAATTCAAAAACCAAATACAGACATGCATGGTGGCCCAACATAAGTGTTTAGAAGAGACTTCCTAAAGCATTAAATTTTTTCATTGGCCAGCTAACTGGCTTTGAATTATTTTTAATGGATAAAACATTTTAGCAGCATTCTCTAGAGACTGCTGTGATTTCAAATGGAGCATTTCCAATTAATCTAAGAAAGACATTATATAAACACAAGTTAACAATCTCATGGCAATAGATATAAAAATATTGCTGCAAATAATTATAGCTTTACTCACTAAGCTATTCAGAGCTTTTCTAGACATAATCAAACCCATCGTTGCATCTCTATGGTCTCTTTGTATGCAAGTATTACTGCTCTATAATTAACCCTTATGAAATATATTTAGGATGAATTATTATGTGGCCGTTTCTAAACCTTGGATTACTAACATCCACTGACTACTTAATAGGATTACTTGTCAGTTCAATGGCTATGTGTATAAAGGGTGCTGAGGTGATAAAAATAACTCTTGGAGAAAGACATTGCACTACCCGAAGGTGAATAAATACTTTTAATGCACCATTTGATACAGGGGTTTTCCAACCATTATATAACTCCCTCTATGTCAGATTCATGGGTGTAAAAGTTTCATACTCCTGGGTCAGTAACTTCTCTTTTATAACATTTGAGTAGATTTTTATCAGAAGTTTACCTTAAAGATAGGCTTTGTTTTACTGGGTGATCTAACTATATAATGTCAATTTACATTTACAAGGTACATTTAGATTTGTGCATCGTTAATAAATGCTTAGTAACCCCCACTTAATTTTACTTTGCGTGAAGTACGGTAATACATACACCAAGAACAGAGACAGTTACAAAAACAAGTGTTGATATAGGCGGACCCACAAACAAGAATGTGAACATAATCAGATAGAAATTATCTGCTAAAATACATTTGTCTATGCCAATAGGCATTTGACCTAGCAATAGGTTATCAAAGAGTCAATCTTTGAGAACATATTTCATATTTTCTCTTCATTATCTAAGAAATGTGAGCTATTGAAACACAATATATCTTAGGCAACATTTTTTTTCTTTCCAGAAAATCTGGCTCTGAACTGAATACATGTAGTGCTTTGGTTTATAAAGATTATAGAACGTATTTTTTTTTTCTTACAAGGGTTGCCCAGACTTATTTGGGATGGTGAGGTTCTACCATATAGGAGCGAGGCAGTAGTAGCATACATCCTGAAGCAACTGCTGTGCTTACAGACTAGTAAGCACAATGGGAAACCCAGCTCTTAAGGTGATCATTCAGGAATGTTGTTAAGACAGACAGGAAGTATTTCAGATTTACGGTGTTCTAAAAGAAAAGCTATTGTGCTTATGGAAAATTGCTTGCGTTACTTTCACCCACTACAAAATAAATGGAATATGAGTTTCTAAATTCCTCTTCTCATGGAGGAAATAAGTATCACAGATGATTCCAAAATAATGGATTCGGGGACAGGCTAGTGTAAATTAGTCAGTAATTTATTCATTTAGCTTCTGTTGATAATCAACTCTATACTAGTCTCTGCTATGCATATTCTAAAATTGTGGTCACCTTTAGTATATCTTAGATGACTACATAATATTAAAATGACACAATAAAAAACACAAATTGAGATTCCTTTAAAAAATTTACTGTCAATCAGAACAAGCACAAAGTAAAATTTTTATATCATAAGTCAGAATTCTGGAGTACTGATGTAATTCTGATAATTTTGAACCCAGATGTTTCATAGTCTCTTCCTGTTCCAGCATTAGCACTGGCATTAACATAAACATATACACTGAGTCTTTTCTGAATGTGACTCTGTTACAGATAATATGAAGTGAAGAAAATAGAAATGCTTTATTTCTGGGAGTTTATGATCTACAACTTGATTGAATTGGATGTGACTGAAAAAGTTCTGTTGCTATTTGCTATAGTTGATTATCGTGGCCCAGCAAATAACAAAAAATAAGAAATACTGAGCTCAAAAAAACTGCCCTAGGCTCATGGCAAATCAGATAGATTAACTGTTGAGTGGTAACCAATTTGCTTCTCATCCAGCTATATCCTATGATAGATGGAATTGTATTCAGTTGAACACTGACTTATTAAGAGCCAAAAAGCCTATGAAGGCCTGTAAGAAACCATGAGTCCTTCCTCAAATAACTTGCTTTCCTAATAGCAAGATACAACAAGAATATAAATAACCCTTGTTTGTGGTAGATTATGATAAATTCAACAGGAGAAATAGAAATAAAACACTGTAGGCATTTAAAGAAAATAAATGCCGCAGAGAATTGAAAGACTTCAAGTTTGGAATAGTTAACAGAAAGCCAGACAGAGAAAATAAATAGAAGGAAAAACACACAGAAGGGAAGTAGGGGAGGATGGTGTAAACAGGAGGAAGGATGATGAAAATAAGAAGGGCAGTGGGCGTTCCTGAGAGACTAACTACAGGAAACCATTTTGATGCATGTTCCTCTGCGAAGGAAGATTTTGGAATCAGAGTTAGGAAGCTGTGGTTTTGGAACCATTTCTGTCGCTACCCATCTGACCTTAGGCAAGTTACTTGAGATAATTGGTGGTGAACCTAATTGAGAAAAAGAATGTCTGACCTGCCCATTGATCTCTAAGGTCCTTTTCAGCTCTGAAATGCTTTCATTCTCTGAGTGTTGGCACATGTAGTTGTAGAGATGCCTCATTTGTGCTAACATAATTAGAAACATTGTCTTATTAAAGTGGGTGAAATTTGAAGGATTTGTGTCTGTACTTCATGAAGTTAAACAGAGTCATCCTTATGGCATGTTAGAATTGTGGCAGTTGGTACAGGTATGAAGTCAGGAAATACATGAGGCGGTGGGTTTGAAAGTCTTTTCTTAATGTGTAGTCAGAGCTTCATAACTGGGTGAGGCAAGAGAACATGTGATCAAGAGTCAATGTGATGACAAAGAGAAATAGAAATCACTATTAAATTACGGTGTTCGAGAATGGTGATGTGATTGCACTAGAGCTTGAGGGGGGAGATGTTACTAAAGATTGAAAGACAAAGGAGAGTTGGGGAGTTGGGGACAGGTTGAAGAGTTAGTCTGTATGATGCTGTGGTTTATGAATGGAGAAAAAATTGTGGCACACTAGAGAAGATCAACTTATAGGCTTTTTTAAATTCCAACTCATTAATATACTGTGGAGAAAGATGAGCAAGAAATAATTGATTGTTTTTGAGTAAGAGCTAGTCAAAGAAAGTTGGCTTGTAGAGAGTGAGAGAAGACTAGATTCAGAGAGTAGCACACGATATTGCTTAGTATTCAAATTAAGTTTTAGTGACAAAAGAAATGGTGCAGGGTTATTGAATTTTAAATCTTGTTTTATTTTGGTTTTCATCACCTCTTTTTCTTAACTAATTTTATGTCATATTTATTATTTGCAGCTTTGTTGTGGTTTTTCATTTTTAAATAAGCAATTTCGAAATGATACAGAATAAAAAGCACTTCGTTCAGTTCAGGAGAAATTCTGGGCTGGGTGAGACTAAAGGTGGCTAATAATGAGCAAGTTTTTAAAGAATTTCCTCCTTACTACTCGGACAGATGTCTTAACGAGAGAGGTATCTAGATGAATGTGAAACTGATGAGCGGCACAACATTTCAAATCTTTGATTTGTACATAAATAAAGAAAAGCTATTCATATTTGTGAATGAATTTAAGGGAATTGGGATTTTATCATCAGATGTTGTCAACAAATCATAGGAAACTTTATAGAAGAAAATCTACCCATTATTTTGACTAGTGCATCACACTTTTTTTTCCAATTAAGCTTAAGTTATGTTCTATTTTCGAAACAAAATAAAATTACATCAGGCAAACTTTTAACTCAAGAAGGTAGCCAACATTGTGGTTTGACTGTAAGCTTTAAAAAATCATGGATCTCAGCTTATAAGCATATATAAACTGGTACACAGAAGGTATTCAATATATATTTGTGTAACTGAATCAAATGTATATATGCATGTACCATACATATGTATATATGTTTACATATACATACGCAGCCACACACATATTCTTTCATGTCAGTATGAAAAATATATACTGATATGGAAAAATATATATTGTCTTTCATGTACAACTTCTTTGAATTCACAGAAAATTATAATCAACCAAAGTAGGACACACAATTCCAAAATTCCTCAAGCTTCAGGTCTGTGTGACAGACCTGCCCTGCTGGGGAAGTGTGAACCACCATCCAGCTGTCTGTATAGACCCAGCCAAAATGCCCGCTGTCGCTGCTGGAAACCACTATTATACAGTTCGGCCTGAGGTGTGTGTCTTTGATAGCAGCAGGTTCGGGATATGAAAGATGGGCTGTGGAGGTGCAGAAACTCCAGTTGACCTTCAGAGACTGAAAATGGACCAGCACACTGTTCAGAAAAGCCAGCAGAGGTCTCGCTTAGAAACAATAGAGAAAATACTCTACTGATTATAGTGTTAGAATAACGAGAATATCATCAATCTTTCACTTTACTTTTAAGGGATACTTTTTATATTTCCTTCATATTTAAGAGTTTTAATCTCAAACAAAAGGTCAGGTGGCTTGGATTCTATTACTTATATCACAGGAAGTGTATTTACTTTTGAGTTATTAATATTTTATCTTTCCTTTTTAAAACTAAAAAATAGTCATGTGGTAATATTTATTTTCTTTTCACATAATAAATAAGAAAAAAGCTGTAATGTGCTGGATGATATATACTTCTATCTATATTTAGATACCACTTCCAGTTTTCTTAGGCAAACATGGGTATATGGTAAATATAAATGATTTTCAGCACTTCTGAAACAATTATAATGAAACATGTTGCAGAACATCTTTGCTAGGATAACTATGTAATTTAATCTCTGTACTGCATTCCTAGCTTGTCTTGTTTTTGTAGCAAAAATAAAAATTGGAACATTCCCTATAGAAGCAATCTAAATCCAACTCATTCTGCAGCTGACAGGAATTAGGGAATGCTTAAGGTTTTTAGTTTATTGATAAGTGGTTCATTTATTACAGATAACATAAAATTTTATGTTTGCTTCTAGGAGGGGGTCCATCTTTTAATTTCAAGGATTAAAAATAATTTCTTTTAAAGTATGCATTTTGTATTTTGAGAGGAAATGTGAGTTGGAAACCATCTGAAACCATTTTCGAATTTAGCTCTGAATCCTGCTGATTTTTCCAATGTATGTATTCATTTTATTTTTACCCTTAATTTTGATTTGCATTATTTCGGCTAAAGAAGCAACATAATATTCACCACACCAGGAAAGCTAGATAAGAATCAAGTGCAAAAACTTCCTTGGCAGCATGTTGTGAAGGATTCCTTGACTTGTTGGCTTGGCAGTCTGGCAGCTAGAGAGCAAGAACTCCCTGTTGCCTACTCTGGTTGAGCTCACTGGGAATCCCCCAAATACTCAGCAAGAGTGGCACCCCTGCCCAAGAAACATGGCATCACTGACAGGTGATTGTGCTGGTATGTGTCCATATTGGCTGAGGGCCATGCCACATCTCTGTCTGCTTATCTCCTTGCTCTCTAGATAGTGATTAGGTAAATATATTTGTCTTCTGTCCAAATCTCCATGTATAATTTATGGTCAGTGTAATTCCTTTCCACTGAGTGTTTACTTCTTCCTCAAATACCAATAATAATAAAGAAGGTTTAATATCATATGACATAAATAGTTTTCATATTAAATATAACTTTTCTACAGTAAGTGCTAGTAAGTATTTCACAAATTCAGAGTTTATACTTTAAATTCTGGATTTTATAGTCAAGGTCAAATAGAGAGCATTAAACATGGGCAACAACACTTGAAGAGAGGTTTGATCTACCTCTTTGACCATATTCCCTCCTTTTCATCCCCATGATAAATGCCAACTGTAGGCTTTGATTTTTTTTTTTCAGTTTTTTCAAATGGCACTTGAAAACATTTTTGTCATAAAAGAATAAAAAACATAGTGACATACAGAGGGTAAATTCTAAAGTTATTTTGCCCTAAAATACCCTTCTTTCCTCCCTAAGGATAATCTCACTTTCTTCCCCAGAAGGGGTGACTATTGTCCAAAGTTAGGTAGAATGCTTGGGATGATAGAAATGTTCCACATTTGCATTATACAATAGGTGAAATATGATTAATATGATTGAGAGACTAGATTTTCAATTTCATTCAGCTTTATTTTACATTTATATAGTGCATGTGACTAGTAGCTCCCATATTGGATGACAGGTTTTTCATCTGTTCCCAGGGCTGCTGCAATAGACTTATCAGTTCCCTGTACCTAGGCTCATTTTCTTCTTCACCAGCATAAGCCTCATACAAATCTGATGTTATTTCCCTGTCACAAATCCTTCAATGAGTCCCCTTTCACAATGCTATCATTCTAAACTTATTTGCATGCTGTGCAAGGCTCATTATGATCCGGCCTTTGCCTACCTTCATCTTTTACCATTCTTTGTGTTGCATGGAATATGTCATACTTTCTCATGCCCCTCTGTATTTGCATATGCTATTCTCTCCTTCTAGGTCTCTCTTCCCTTATCTACCTGTTAAAAGAATTTCTTATCAAGTCTCAAGTAACTCTTGTTGACAACTTGTTGTCCCTAAATACTTCCCAGCAGCTGTAGGTGGTTTTCATCTCTGCATCCCCTTAAGATCCAACTCAGAACACCAGTAGATGCTGCATAAATGCTAATTCCTGTCTCCGACTCTAGTCTGATAGCATGGGGGATGGCTATCATGCCTTCCCATGAAACATTCTATGGTGTCAACAGGAAAGGAAAAAAAAAAACCAAGAGGAAATAATTTTGCTAGAATTTAAGTTTCATGGAGTGTCAGGAATTAGTCTGTTTTGTTCACAAATATTCTAAACTGTTAGAACAGTGCTTGGCACAGATTAGCCAAGATAAATATGCATAGAATAAATAAATGACCAAATTATATTTTTACTTCCATTTTGACCCTTTTTGACCACCTAAAGTCTGTCAAGCAACTTCTACATTAAAATAAGTTTTATGAATTCACAAAATATAGAATTATAAACAGCCTCCAAATCTGCCTACTTTTTTTTATCATTGTTGCTTTTCTCAGGCAAGAAAAATGACTCCTTTAGAACAAACTACATAAAACAAGCTCCTGAATATCAACTCACTGCGACAGAATCCCAATCAATATTAGTTTAAATTACCTGTCTCCCACACCTAGAATTTCATTTTTGCTAAAGCCCAGCACAATACCTTCTGTCATTTCTCACCACTTTCCCATTTTAATATAATCAGCAAATGTAATTAAACCTCATTTTTTGCCCATTAGTAAGTACTCAACTAAATGCTTTGTTTACCATTAAATCCAATGCTTTCCAATCCCAAAGTTCACTGCTAATGTGAGCTGATTGAAGCCTTATCCAATTGGCTCCATTAATATTAATTTGTGGTTAACTTTTGCTTAATCCGAAAATCAGTTTTCCATTTTCAGGACTGAGTTCATATCTAAAATAATTTGTACTAATTTTGAAGGTCAAATATCAGGGGAAATCGTGTCAAAACCATTAATAAAACCTTAATAGAAAGCATCTATTGTATTCTGTTTATATTCACATCATTCAATGGCATAAGTCTACTAAGTAAAAAAAAAAAAAGATTAAATATAGCTTTGTCACATTACTGACTTATTGAATTTGATTTCATTACCTGCTCAGATACTTGGACAAATCATCTCAATATTATTTGCTCTATTTTGATTGAATGATCATTTACATAAATAGGCATTTTACCTCTTTAAGGGAGCTGTAGTTTTTGTAAATGTTTCTGTATTTTGGTAGGCATGTTCTTAAAGTTACAAATCTAATAGACATGCTAACATGGGTCTTGCTTGAGAATTCTGTATCAATTTTGTCAATAGTATCTAGTTTTTTAAAAAAATTGCAATGCTTTTCAGCCTTCCATATGTATTTTCCTCTCCTATTAGACATAATGAAAAAAATCTGAACACACTAACTGAGCTATTCCAAGAACAGTACTTGAAAGTTTTTTATTTTTACATTATTTGTTTAGGATATTGTTTTTATTACAACTGTTTATAATCTGATAACATACACTGTTTTAGTTTCAATATTTGTTTTCACCCCTTGAAAATTTCTCATTCTGGTATATGAGGAAAGCATGTTCTCTTTCATTTACTGCCCATATACACTACAGATTTTTCTTCAGAGATACACTGTGATTGGACTTTCCCATAAAGCTTACATAATTTGTTTAAGCTTGTAATTTTTAAAAAGAAACTACAGGCATTTTAATTATAACATTGTAATACAGTCTCATTCATTAGTGAAGATTAACATCCTTTCTTAATACTCAATGCCCATTATTTTTAAATTATCTCAAATGTGCCTTGTACCCAGAGTTTCTCATTAGGACAAATTCATGTTTTCCTTATCATTGTTTTACAGTTCATTCAGAGCCCATTAGTGCTGAACATAGGACTGCTTGTAGTTTCTAAGAGCTGTTCTGAAGTTTGAGTCTGGGTAGAAATCTTATTATTTTATAACCACGTGTTATTTGTGGGACTTTAAAAAAGTATTTATCTTGATCCTGGTACTTTAAGTTGAAACTTTTTGAGGTATTAGGGAATGTTTCTTCTACTCCTTTATTTACTCAAATGGATTTAAAATTCACCAAAGAAATTCTTATTAAAATACAAAACTAGAGGAACCTAGGATGCTGCATTTGATTCCAAGAGAGTATAATAGGCCAAAATGTGAAATTTCTCACAAATGTTCTCTATTTATGCATATAATAGAGGAACCACCTCCAAAATTCAACCTTTGCATATGTCCTTCAAATTTGAAAAGAAAAACTGGCTTCCAAAAGGTAACATATGTGCCACAGAAAATTAAACGATGTACAAAATGATAAGAAAGTAAAAATCCCTGGATAACTGAGGTAGGGGTCTGTTTCAGGTAAGGGTAATCAGAGAAGAACCCTCTGAGGAGAAGACATTGAAGCAGAATCCTCACTTGAGGAGAGAGTTGTCAACTGTCTGGAAAATAAACAGATCAGGAATAAAACAAAATCCTCCAGCTCCAAGGCAGGAATGTTCTTGGCGAGTTAGAAGGACAGTAGAAAGGCCTATAAAAATGGACCAGAGGGATAGCAATGATGTTGGATTAGGTAGGAGGGCAGGTGTCTCCTAGGCCGAGATACAAAGTAGAGATTTTATTATAAGTGTGACTGATATCCTTGAAAATTTTTAGCAGGAAAGTGATGTGATTTGCTTTACATTTGAAATAAAAATTTACTGTGATTACTATGGGAAGAATAGAACATATGCATGAGTGGATGCAGAGATTCACGTACTCTCAAAATGGTATATAAATTTTATCAGAATAAATATGCAACTTTTCACGGAATGATATGTCATGGGCCATTTCAATGTTGTGTTAGTCAGGTTTGACATGGTCAGGGTTTATCAATAGTGGTACTGTTGACATTTTGGGCCACGTAATTCTTTGTTTGGGGGGCTTTCCTGTGCATTGCAGGTTATTTAGCAACATCCCTGACCTTTACCCACTGGAGGCCAGTAGCATGTTCTTCTTAGCTGTGACAACCAAAAATATCTTCAGACATGGCCAAAGGTCTCTGGGAGGCAGGAGTGGCGGAATTACTCCTGATGGAGACCTAGAGGGATAGGCAATGTTTTGGCAACAGAACCTCCAAATTTCAGTAGTTTAACATAGTACAATACTTATTTCTCACTCATGCAAAGTTTGCAATCAGTTCAACAGTTCTCAAGAGTAGCTTTCTTCTAAGGTGTGGGACCCAAGTCGTATTATGTAGGAACACCATCTGGCCCTTAGATGACCATAGTGGAGAAGAGCGAACTAGCTTTTAATTCCTTCGTTGCACCCCCAAAAAGTAACTCACATCTTTTCTGCTTACAGTCTGTTGCTTAAAATGTATAGCATATTTTTTCTAACTGCAAAGGGGCTGAGAAAACTAGAACACATGGATGTTTGGTGACCAATAAATATCTCTGTTTTTCTTTTGGGTACTGTATATCACTGGTGTAAAACAATTCTGAAATTCTGCTGGGCAGGTACTGTGAAAATTCCTTACCTTAGGAGTGTGGGGAGTCCTGAGGTTAGACTCTGAGAAGACAAAATATCTTTATTTGCCCTTGATTCTGAGGCTTCCAGATTCTGTCTATCTGGAGACTCTTTCTATCGATCTTAGGTACATTTAAAGTGGGTGTCAGGCTTTTGTTTTCCTTGGTGGCTGTATAGATTTTTCAATTTAATTTCTGCCCGCTCCTTGTGGGAATCTTTCACCTTCTTGTTTGGATGAATTCTTAGATATTTCATTTTCTTTGTGGCTACTGTAAATCCTTCGTGGCTACTCCACAAGGATTGTAGAGTCAAGAGCTGTTTTAAGCAATGAACAATCACAGGCTTTTAAAGACACAATATGATTTACTTGAGAGTAAAACTTACTCATAATCTCAAAAGGCTTCCCGTTTTTTAGATTACATTCATTTCTACATGCAGCAATCTCATCTATAGTTCTTTTATAAGCACACTTCTTCCATCTGTTTCATTTCATCCCTTTAAATTTTTCTCTCACAATTTAATGATGGGTAATTTGAGACTATCCGGAACAGGAACTAGGAAGGCAGTATCAGCCAAGATTTTTTTCTTTAATAAATGAATGTAGAGACGCAAATTATCAAAACCTTTGGGACATAGCTAAAGCAGTGTTAAGAAGAAAACTTATAGTGTTAAACACTTTCATCAAGAGGTTAGAAATCTTAAATCAATGACCTAACATTACAACCAGAGGAACTAGGGAAAAAAAGAACAGTTCCACCCCAAAGCTAGTAGAAGAAAAGAAATAACTAAAATCGAGAAGAATGGAATGAAATTGAGACCTAAAAGTCCATACAAAAGATCAATAAAACCAATAGTTTTTTTTAAAAAAAAAATAAACAAAATTGATAGACCATTAGCTAAATTAAAGAAAAAAAAGAGATGATCCAAATGAGCACAATTAGAAATGACAAAGATGATATTATAATCAATCCCACAGAAATATAAAAGATCCTTAGGGACTACTATGATTACCTCTATGCACACAAATTAGAAAATCTAGAGGAAATGGATAAATTCTCAGACACACAACCTCATAAGATTAAATCAGGAAGAAAGTGAAAATCTGAATAGACCAATAGAAAGTCTGAAATTGAATCAGTAATAAAAAACCTACCAATCAAAAAAAGCACTGGGGCAGATGGATTTGCAGCCAAATTTTACCCGATGGACAAAGAAGAACTAATACCACTTCTACTAAAACTTTTCTAAAAAATTGAGGAGGACAGACTTCTCCCTAACCCATTCTATGAAGTCAGCATCATCCAGATACCAACATATGGCAGAGACAATGAAAAAGGAAAACTTCAGACCAATATCCCTGATAAACATAGATGCAGTGATTCTCAACAGAATACTAGCAAACCAAATCCAGCAACACATCAAAAAGTTAATTCATCAAAATCAAGTAGGCTTTATTTCTGGGATGCAAGTTTGGTTCAACATACACGAATAAATGTGATTCATCACATAAACAGAATCAAAAACGAAAACCCTGTAATCATCTCAATAGACTCGAAAAATCTTTGATAAACTCCAACATCCCTTTGTGATAAAAACCCTCAACAGTCTAGGCATCAAAGGATCATACCTCAAAATAATAAGAGCCATCTATGATAAACCCACAGCCAACATCACAACGAATGGGCAAAAGCTGGAAACTTTCCCCCTGAGAACTGGATCAAGACAAGGATACCCACTCTCACCACTCCTGCTCAACATAATGATGGAAGTCCTAGCCAGAGCAATCAGGCAAGAGAAAGACACAAAATGTGTCCAAATAGGAAAAAAAAAATAAGTCAAGCTATCTCTCTTGCTGACAATATGAGTTTATACAGAGAAAATGCTAAAGACTCTGCCAAAAGGCTCCTGGAGCTTATAAATGAATTCAGTAAAGTTTCAGGATATGAAATCAATGTAGGAAAATCAGTAGCATTTCTATCAATAATAATAATCTAAGTAAGAACCAAATCAAGAACACAATCCCGCTTACAGTAGCCACAAAGAAAATGAAATATCTAAGAATTAATCTAACCAAGAAGGTGAAAGATTCCCATAAGGAGAACCACAAAACACTGCTTAAAGAAACCAGTTAAGTTTTTAATATCTATATCTGTATTATTCTGAAAGTAGACACAAGGTTTCTGGGGCATGAACATATTATTACTTATATTAATTACTGCTTTGGTTCACTAATTATTTTCTATTCTTGGGTGATGTGAGGAAATACACATGCCTGTCATCTTACATGTACATTGATCTATACTCTAAATGAGGAACCCCAAAAATATGAATCTGAAACATCATATAGAAGGACAACTGTTTCTTTTGTCCTCCGGAGAAATGAAACAAACATTTTATTCCTTCTGTTAACAAATATTCAATGGAAAGATAAGGCAAATATCCTTAGTCTTCACCTTCTGGAATATAAATAAACATCTGCAAGGTTGGGAATGGATACAGCAAATTTCTACTGGTTACAACTGCTGGAATATCTCCATGGCCCCAGCTTTCATTCCCCTTTGGAAGATAACACATGCCACCAAGGAAATAAGTCTCCAATCTCTCCCTGAGATACAGTATTTACTTAGTTATCTTTTTACTGCCAAGTCTTGTCCTTAATCCAGGTTTTATTACAATGTGTTTCAAAAACACCTCTTGACAATATCTTTAATTTTAGCCCTGAAACTTTGAATTTATGATATGTTTTGCTGTGTATTTTTCATTCAAACTTCTTTTTTTTTTCAACTTTAACAAAGTGGTAGATTTTTATTGAAGGTACAATTTAGTTAGTTAGTCAGAGCTACTTATATTTGCCAAAAAGTAATAGGAGAAAAGGTTTATGGAATGACAGTTTAAAGTACTTAAATGTTATTTTATTTTCACTGTATATTATACTATACTGGTGATATTAATGTAGAAAATATTAATAAATTTATCCAGTTACAATATTAATTTCATAGTCATGGTTAGGTGGATTAACAAGCAAATCCAATATAGCTATATTTTCATTGTATAAATTATTATTTCAAGAATAATTTATGTATATGTCTAACATATATGGCCTGACATTTAAATTATTCACATTCTTTTTAAATAGCTTCATATTTCACAGTGACTAAACCTATTAATGAAAAAAGTATGAAATTTTCTATAAAAAGTTTGGTATCACACCTGAAACATGATTTATAACAAAATTATATCTAGCAGAAAAGTTATATTTTTTCATAATATCATATTTGATAAGATTTTTCCCAAGCAGGAACCTTTTGATATATAATAGGTTTTGATTTATCATTGAACACATTCACGCTTTCAAATGTTTATGACATTTTACTCCTATTTTAATTCTCTCATTCATCAGTGCCTGTGTGTTGGTTCTTGCATTCATAGGCAATATCACTAGGTGGCTGAATTCCTCTGGGCCTGGATCCTACCTGCCCCCTCTCTTCTCGTATCAAGAATAATCCTGACTTGTGAGAGGCCTTTTGCGAGAGCATGTGGCACTCCATTGTGTATATTCATGCTTTTTCCAAAAGTCTTTTCCTGTCCATTATATAAGCCTAAAGGATTACATACTGTTGCATGTCATCTGTTCCTGGAGGACAAACTTGAGTAACAGGCTGCAAGCCCTGCAATTGGCTCTGGGCTATTTGTACAGGAGGTTATGAGTTCTGGGATACAGAAAGCATATTTTAGAACAGATGCCACAGGTTTTTTGGTTCTATGGGCTCAGGCACCATGGAAGGCTATGGCTTGAAGAAGATCAAAAGCAGCCTTTCAAATTATGGTACTTGAGAAAAACCACCAGTTTCCTGAGTCTAAAGATGTCATTGATGTGAGTGTTTCAATAAATAATGACATGAAACTCTTTGCTAAAGGCATTCCCACATTTATTACATTTATATGTTTCTTCCTTGTGTATGTTCTCTTATGTAAAGTGACATATGTGTTCACATGAAAAGTTTTATCTCGATTAGTACATTCATACACTTTTTCTGTTTTGTTTGTAATAAATGTTGATGCTGGCTGTAGTTAGATTTTTCCACATATGTGACAATCATTGGATTTATCCTCAGTAGGTGTTGGCTAATTTTTAGCGAGATAAATTTCAAATGGAAGATGTTCATCACTTTTATTATATTTTTAGGGCTCTTTCACCCTGTATTTTTATGTTCTCTGATAATCATTGAGGGCTGACTTAAATTGGAAGGTTTCCCATATTCATTATTATATTCATAGGGTTTCTCCTTCCCACATTCATTATTACATTCATAGAGTTTCTCTATCATCTGAGTCTTCATAGTTGAAATAAAAACCTCATTATTTTCAAAGCCTTTTTCATTCTTATAGACAAGGTGGCGCTAAAAATTTTCAAACATCCGATGCTGAATAAGATTATGAATATGGACCTTCTCATTGTATTTTCTAGTTCTAGCCAGAGACACAGAAATCATAGTAGGTGTTTGTGTAGAAATAGTTTAATGTAGGGATTAATTTAAAAAGATTTTGGGGACTGAACAGAAAGGACACTGAAGTCCCACAGAGATAATAATTGCAGGAAGAAATGATCGCCACCACGGCTGGGGAAAAATAGGAAGAGTTTGGGGATATTATAGGCTAGAAACATGAAGGAGGGGCTTGTCAAACTGGAATTCACACATTTAAGAGATAATTGTTGTTGGCTGATGTTGGCAGAATATCAAAGGAAGATCCTTGAAAAGCTTGGGCTCAGACCTGTGAGAAGAGGACATTTTGTCTGTGGCTGGTAGCTTTGATGGACTATGATCAGGCTGGTCCTAGGAATATCAAAATAGCCAGGGACTAGGAACTATTGCTTCTGGGATGAAGGACTATAGCTGGGATGAATGCTGACAAGAATAGAAAGAAACTATGAGGGACTAAATCCATCTTCCAACCTCTTGCCTTGCAGTCTCATAGTTCTGCCTATTTGTCGGAATCTTCTCTTTGGTGTCACGTAGCAGAATCTGGCCAGTCTTTCTACCACTCCTGAGGAATGCTGATCAGTTTTGGTTTCTGATGTTGGCAGACTAAGTAGCAATAGTAGCAATATAAAGATTAGAATTGATGAGGAAATGTTCATTTGTTGATCCATGAAGAGCAGTCACCATAGACACTTTTAGTATGTCCATGATCCACTGAACAACTATTGAGTGGCTGAGGAAGGAGATTGTCTGAGAACAATAAAGCATATTATCCTTTCCAACTGAGTTTTGAAAGACTCCTTGACAGTGAATGCCTTTGACAAACATTAACATGGGCTACAAAGATCTTTATATGCTGTCCCTGTTGCAGTGGTTCATCTACATGTCTCTTCTCCAAACCTTCTCACTAATCCTCTAATCTCTCCTTTCCAAGTCACTAAAAATCTCGTTGGACTGTTAACTACTCTAACATGCATCAGGATAGACTCATACTCAGGCCATCCAGTTAGTCCAGACAAATTGAAAAATCATATTTATGGTTCAAAATTCTTCTCTTGAAAGAATTTCTCTCCACCACTGCTTTTCACGGATACTTCTGAATGGAACTATGATGCTACAAAGTTCACTTCCTGTTCATTCAGTAATATAGTGCAGAGCCATCACTAAAAGTCTGAGTTTTTCTTTCTTCCCTTGTCAATAGGTCATCAGAACTTTTCATGAGGGCATAGATGTAGTATCGGGGAACCTGCCCCGATATTCACGTAGGTTCTTTTCTATTTTCCTTAAGCATTGGCCAGCTTGAGAAATAAAGGGACAGAGTACAAAAGAGAGAAATTTTAAAGCTGGGCATTGGGGGGAGACATCACATGATGGTAGTTTCCATGATGCCCCACAAGCCACAAAAACCAGCAAGTTTTTATTAGGGAGTTTCAAAAGGGGAGGGAGTATGTGAATAGGTGTGGGTCACAGACATCAAGTACTTTACAAGGTAATAGAATATCACAAGGCAAGTGGAGGCAGGGTGAGATCACAGGACCACAGGACTGAGGCTAAATTAAAATTGCTAATAAAGTTTCAGGCACCATTGTCATTGATAACATCTTATCAGGAGACAGGGTTTTGAGATCAACCGGTCTGACTAAAATTTATTAGGCGGGAATTTCCTCTTCCTAATAAGCCTGGGAGCGCTATGAGAGACTGGAGTCTATCTCACCTCTGCAGTCTATCTCACCTCTGCAGTCTCGACCATAAGAGACGACCATGCCCGGGGGGCCAGTTCAGAGACCTACCCCCAGGTGGGCATTCTCTTTCTCAGGGATGTTCCATGCTGAGAAAAAGAATCCAGCGATATTTCTCCCATTTGCTTTTGAAAGAAGAGAAATATGGCTCTATTCTGCCTGGCTCACTGGTGGTCAGAATTTAAGGTTATCTCTCTTATGCCCTGAACAATTGCTGTTATCCCATTCTTTTTTTAAGGTGTCCACATTTCATATTGCTCAAACACACATGCTGTACAATTTGTGCAGTTAATGCGATTATTACAGGGTCCTGAGGTGATATACATCTTCCTCAGCTGACAGGATTGAGAGATTAAAGTAAAGACAGGCATAGGAAATCACAAGGGTATTGACTGGAGAAATGATAAGTGTCCGTGAAATCTTTACAATTTATGTTTAGAGATTGCAGTAAAGACAGGCATAAGAAATTATAAAAACATTAATTTGGGGAACTAATAAATGTCTGTGCAATCTTCACAATCCACATTCTTCTGCCATGGCTTCAGCCGGTCCCTCCATCTGGGGTCCCTGACTTCCCGCAACAATGTAGAGTGAAGGAGAAGAGACAATGGAGAAGCAGTAGGTATTGCGGGAATTGTAGGCACCTCTCATGCCTTCTTGCCTGACTTGAGTACAATCTCTTATGAATCATTTCTATTTGATGATGAATTGCCACCATACATGCTTGATCTTTATGGTCTGGTGTATCAGATAATGCCCAGTGTATGCTGAGAGAGCATTGTCACTTGACATTCATGGAGGAAAAATGGAACAGGACCACCTAGCAAGCAAGGAAGTATTTCTCAAAAAAATAAATTCCTATGTAAGAGAACCATGGTTTTGTTCCCAACTCCTATGGGTCTGCACTGTTGGGGATTGCCAGAGCTGTATATAATATCCCTATTTTTCTTAGACACTGTAGCATTAGATCTGTTGTGTCGAGAGGCTCAAGGAGCAGAGTAATTCACATTAAAGCCTGGGCCAACTACATGCCCCTCTCTTGCTCTGAGTCCCATTCAAAACTGTTAATCTTAAAGTTCCTCTGTAAATTAGTAAGAATAGCACATTCCAAAGTGATAGACAGACATTCCTCTGTTTCTGTAGGGCATTGGTTACAGGAACTCCACAGATACAAAAATATGTGGGTGCTCAAGTGCCCTGTATAAAATGGCATAATATTTGTATATAATCTACACACATCTTTTTGTATGCTTTAAATCATCTCAGGGTTACTTGTTTATTTATTTTTTTGAGATGGAGTCTCACTCTGTCACCCAGGCTGGAGTGCTGTGGCACAATTTCAGCTTACTGCAACCACCACCTCCCAGATTCAAGCAATTCTCTTGCCTCAGCCTCCTGAGTAGCTGAGATGACAGGTGCGCACAACTGTGCCTGGCTAATTTTTGTCTTTTTAGTAGAGGTGGGGTTACTTATAATACTTAGTACAATGCAAATGCTATGTAAATGTTTTATACTAATTGTTTTATAATCTGTATTATTATTGTATTATTTATTTATTTTCCAAATATTTTTAATTTGCTATTGGTTGAATCCATGAATATGGAACCTACAGATATGGAGGACTGGCTGTACATTGTTTCAAGAATTCAAAGATATCTCCAAACACTGTGCATCTTTTTTAATAAAAGGAGAAAATATAGCAATTTGTCTTTTACTTTAGAGGAAATGTCTTAATGACCAGATTCCAGAAACATCACTGAAGTGATTAGTCTCTGAATTTCCATGGGATTTATCTCCTTTACTTTCTAGTTTATGTTTATCTTACTAAATCATCTATGGTAATTCTGCTTCTTGCTCTTCAGGCCCAATTTTCATGATAATATTAATGTGGCAAAGAAATGAGGTATTCTGAGTGATTTTGTGATAATCCAACTCTAGGAAGACTAGAGTTATGCAAAGAAAAGAAGTTAATTTTTTCTAAACGATTTTTGACCATGTCAGGAAAAAGTAGGCTACTCTTCATGTTTTTTGACAATTTTTAAGGAAAAAAAATAGCAATTTCCAAATCAATAAGTGCATACCAGGTACTAGGGTCTTTGAAAATTTGCTCTAATAAAAACAGTGTTTCCAGAACAGCTGCCGTAAATGGTGTAATTGCCTTATTAAATTTATAGTAGTACATATTTATTTGCCAAGGTCCATCTGCTTTCTTCTGGTGTCTGTTCTCTGCAGATTTCCCAGGCTTATGGTAGGAAGAGGAAGTTCCCATGGATAACACTTCGTCCTGTCTTTCATAATAGCCTTTATTCCATGAGGAAGGGAACCAATGTGGGGATTCTGTCAGTTGCTGAGTACATCTATATAAACTATGTAGCCAGAAAATGGGAATATATAACAGGATGGGTCTTCAGAAAAGGGGCCCAGCAGGGTTGAGACTCTAACTCCTTTGAAGAGGACACCTGGCTACTGCTAGTACTTCAAGATTTTGAAGGAAGTAACTTATGGAGCTGGAGTTCAGCCTCTGAGGACAGGTGCTGCCTAGATGGATTCTGCTGGAAACCATGAAGAGGGTGCAATGAAGTTGATTCTGAAGGAGCTGAAAGAAATTGGAGACTGGCATCAATTGCTGAGGTCAGCAATTGCTGAGGTCAGGAGACATTGCTGAGACAATGCTTCCAGTAACAGCAAGTGCACAGGAAAAAAGCAAACTTCTTTTCACTCCTCTCTTAACTATTCAAGTGCCCCCGTTTATCAGATCTAACAGAAAGCCAGCTGCACATAAATGTAGTTTGTAGAGTCCTAGCTCCAGAATCACAGAGAATAGCAAAGATTGATATATTTGGGACTCAGAGACAAGTGCTAAATAACTAGAACATCTACTTTGACTATATTTGTAAAAATTTGCTTGAGTATGCATTTTCTCACTGTTGGAATCAATTGTTGATTTTCTAGGTTAATTAATTTCATTGAAACTTTGGTTTCTTGAAAGGCTTTTCTTTGAAAACATTGATTCTGAATAATATTTTATATCCTTTTGATAGGAGTCATATTCACAGGAAACATTTTTGAAGGAAGGGGTTTTAAACCCAGATTAGATATGTGTGTTTATATTTTTCAAATACATTATCTCTGTCAGTATTTTGCTGCTGATGAACATATCAAAATTTTGCTGTTGTTGAACACACTGAATGATTACCCTGCCTTCTCTCTGTCATCTAATCATTAACTCTCCATAATTCTTCTAGCTAAGTCTAACTTGGAAATTCCTCCTCTACTGACTTGAGTTCTTTTCCTTGCTCCAACTGGAGTGTGAGTTTAGTCCCATGGTAACTCACTGAGATTAATTTTGTCTACATCTCTATCATTAGATTTTTGACAAGGTCCTTTGAGCAGGATCTAGGAATTGCCATAATTACCTGAAATCTATATTCTTGAGCGTCACTCATGGGTATGGTGTGTTCATTTGCTGGTGCTCTTGAGAAAGGGCAAAGGCCTGTGCAGGTGGAGCTGCAGGGGCACAACCTTCCATTCCAGCTTCATGCAGGATTCAAGTTGTTGTGTCACTCAAAGTCACCTTTAATTTCATTTTCACTTCTTAAGGTCTAGGATAAATATCTTCTGCAAATTTGCAAAGCCCAAATTACTTTTTATTTCTTATTGTGCATTTACTAATTCTATCCTGAGCTCATTGTTTTCTTGTGATATCTTGTCATACACAGTCAATTAACAATTAACCCTTACTGTTGGCTGCATTTAATCATGATCATGAACCCAGAGGTACAAGTTTATTAGATACATTATCTGTTTCAAATTATCAAGTCTTTAATTTTGTCCAATGTTTTGTTACTGCAAACATAAATCAATATCTCACTACTGTCTGGGAATTGTTTTCCTACTGCCTTCCATCTGACGACTAAGCCAATGCCACATTTTTTTTTTTTTTTATTACAAAAGTATCCTACTTTTGCTATAAATGTCTTTTTATTAGTCAGCTGTTCTCTGTGATAGTAACTCATAAATGCTTAAATCTCACTAATGACACATTTAAGTTTGTTTCTTGATTGTATAAAGTTTGTCGTGGACCTAGTAGCTATCTTCCAAGCAGTGACTCACTGATCTGGACAACATGTGCCTTGCTCTTTGGAACATACAGTTTCTAGATCAAGGGCAGAGAGTGATGGAGGGTCGCGTACTGGCTGTTAAATGTTTCATCACGGAAATATCACCCAACACTTCTGCTCACCACTGATGATCCATAAGTAGTCATATAATCTAGCTTAACTAAAAGGGTGTTGGAAAATGTGGGAGAGCACATAGATGTATGGGGGAGCACATCTATACATGGAAAGCAGTAAATTTAAAGGCTGACAGGAAAAACAATATTCATAATCATTTTAAAATGTAGTTTAGATACCTCTGTATAGTTAGATTCCTAATTGATAGAAATTTAGGTTGTTTCCAAAGTTCTGCTATTAAAAAATGTTTTGTGAACATTCTTGCTTAAAATTCTTTGTATAATTATTGATGTGTCTCCTTAAGATATATTTTTAGTAACAAAATTCTAGGATAAGAGGCACCTTATTTTCTTATACTATGTGGGATAGTGCTTTGTGCCGTCTATAATGCTGGGTATTTTCAATCTTTTCATATTTGCTAATATGAAAGGTAAATAGCAATTTTCTTTTGTTTTTATTTGCATTTCTTTAATTACAAATATAATTAAATGTTTAATTGTGGCCATTTGTCTTTATGATTTCTTTGTTGTTAAATTTCTATGCATTTCCTTTGCCCAAGATTTTGTTCTTAAATGAGAATCTTTGTTATGTTTTAGAATTGGTTCATACGATGACCCCTGATACCATAGTGAAAGAATTGTGCCTTGTGGCCATAATCTTTTGTTGTTTATATCCCTCTTTTATGTGCAGTTGGAGGCATTAGAATTCTGTCTTAGCTTCACTTTTCTTCCCTTTCCCAGATTCATGAGAAAAAATTGTCCGTGGTCTTAAAGACTGGTTGTCCATGGTCTAAAAGACTGGTACAATTGTAATGGATTATGGGATAAAATAACTGTGCCTCATAAGATGTGTAGGAATGGCATGCATTTTTTTTTGGTTTTCAATATTTTTCCAGCCAAGTTTTATGTGTTTTTTAAGGGACATAGTGTCCATTTGCAATACTAGAAAAAAATTAAATGATTTCAACTATTAATATGTATCTTTTGATGACGATGTTTCATTAATATTAAAGGGTCCTTAGAAACCTAAAAATGCATTTAACACGAGAGAACCTATTTTATTTTATTATTATTTGACAAACTAATATCCATATTTAACCCTTACCTATCAAACACATAAAAGTAATATACTTGATATAAAATATTTTATTACTTCTAAAAACTGTATACCTTAGTATAGATAGTTTTTATATTTTCAGATTACAATTTTGCATTCATCAGATTGGTTCATTGAAAGAACCTGGAAGATACACCACACTGCATTGTGGAAGAGGCATTGAAGAGATGATTTGTAGTTTGGCAAGAATATCATATCAGAGTTTTGATACAGAATCCTAGGAACAACAGCGATCAATTTCATTCAACATTATGAGATTTCTTACTCACTGATGAAGTAGATATGACAGAATAATGGCTAATGTTAGATGCCTATCACACACACACAGATTCCCCAGCCATAATTCTGTTTCCGAAAGAACCCACTGTACTTTCCTGACTTAATGGATGGTTCTTTCTGTGCCTTGTAGTTCATTCAGTTTAATACATATGTCTTGCTAAGGATAAAATTTTTTTTCTTTAAGATTTTGTTGTGATTTCACATGCATTTAATTCTATTATTTAAAAACAATATGGATTTCATATTTTTGGCAAAGTCAAAAATGAAATGTGTGGTTCAATGTAGTTTCCCCATAACTATTATATTCTGATTGGTATAAAGGTCAATCTGATTCTAATATAAATCCTCTGAGAAATTGCATTATAGCAATTCAAGTGAGTAGATACAGATTTTCTACGGCTTATTTAGGTACTTCAGTTTCAAATATTATCAAGTAGATAGTGTCATCCATTTATTTTCTTTTACACTAAAAAAATGCCTAGTATTCCATGGTGTATATGTGCCACATTTTCTTAATCCAGTCTATCATTGTTGGACATTTGGGTTGGTTCCAAGACTTTGCTATTGTGAATAATGCCGCAATAAACATACGTGTGCATGTGTCTTTATAGCAGCATGATTTATAGTCATTTGGGTATATACCCAGTAATGGGATGGCTGGGTCAAATGGCACATATACACCATGGAATACTATGCAGCCATAAAAAATGATGAGTTCATATCCTTTGTAGGGACATGGATGAAATTGGAAACCATCATTCTCAGTAAACTATCGCAAGAACAAAAAACCAAACACCGCATATTCTCACTCATAGGTGGGAATTGAACAATGAGATCACATGGACACAGGAAGGGGAATATCATACTCTGGGGACTGTGGTGGGGAGGGGGGAGGGGGGAGGGATAGCATTGGGAGATATACCTAATGCTAGATGACGAGTTAGTGGGTGCAGCGCACCAGCATGGCACATGTATACATATGTAACTAACCTGCACAATGTGCACATGTACCCTAAAACTTAAAGTATAATAAAAAAAAAAAAATGCCTATATGAGTTTTATGGGTTTTTTTTCCTTATAGCATACATTTACCTCCCTTATATATTACACTTATTTTTGCCAGACATAATTTTGATGGACTTCTTTGTGTATATAAACACATGTAATGTTATTTTATTATGTATTTTTAACCAAGCATAACAGAAAACCAAGTTGGATAAGTTTATATCTAGGGAAAATGACATTTCCATGTTGTCCATTATAAAACACATATTGATGACCTTTGGGTAATTTGGATAAGTCACTTTCATAAAAATCACATTATTCTAATTCTGTTAGTCTAGAGGAGAAAATAGAAGTTGTGTAGAAGTTTATGTGTGTGGGAGAGAGAGAGCGAGAGAGAGATTAGATGATCTTTAAGACCCTTCCAAATGCTAAAATTGCAGAATTTCATGATACTATAGTTTTCAATTACTCAAGTCTTTCTAGTGTTGGACTAAGTCATCTTCCCGTGGGGTCCATATGCAGGTGATCAGTCATGGAAAAGCCTCCTTTTAGGCATTGTGAGCATTCTTAGAGTCAGAGGCCAGGCCAGAAACTGAGGTTTCTTTTATACTTTAACCTGTCTCTTTTCTTTTTCTTTCTTTTTTTTTTTTTTTTGGCAAGAGTTTTGCTATTGTTGTCCAGGCTGGATCTTGGCCCGATCTTGGCTCATGGCAATCTCTGCCTCCCAGGTTCAAGCAATTCTCTTGTCTCAGCCTCCTGAGTAGCTGGGATTACAGGTGTGCTCCAGTACGCCTGGCTGATTTTTGTGTTTTTAGTAGACACAGGGTTTCACCATGTTGGCCAGGCTAGTCTCAAACTCCTGACCTCAGATGATCTACCTACCTCCACCTCCCAAAGTGCTGGGATTACAGGCATGAGCCACCACTCCCAGCCTATCCTGTTTCTTATAAAGTTTCTATCTTAGAAAAGTGGCATAGAGTGAAGACTTGATAACTTTGTATCTAGGGAAAAAATGACATTTCCATGTTGTCCAGTGTAAAACACATATTATTATTGTTATATTCTGATGGGCCAAAAAGACATATATGTTTAAGTTCAGATTCATAGGCACAAGGTATTTATTATGTTTCAAACTCCCAAAGGATTTCATGCAATTTGAGAAATACTACCATGAATAAAGGACAAGAGGAATTCTGGAGAAAGGGTGGTGCAAATGCATACCCTTATCTCCCTCCAATATGAATTTTGATCTGTCCACCAGCACAGCTATCAATGCTAGCAGGCAGGCGGGGAATGGCAGGTATGTGGGAACAATTGGCTTTTTGGTTTTGATAAGGGATAGGACTAGAGCTCAGGACTCAGTTCTCTTCTAGGCCTGACTAAATCTGGGAATAAAGCTCTGAGACAAACTTCAGAACTCTGTGGGTCTTGGGGCCTGTGTAGATTCACTGACCCATAAGAGTTAGGGTAGCTCTATCTTGCATAAGTGGTCATGGGAGGAAGACCTGCTAGTCTCCTTAGACCCCAGGGATTTACACAGTAGAGAAACAGTTGGCTTTAACCCATCTTTACTCTGAGACATGCAGACCACTGATTTGCAGCTGAAGAAAGAGAGAAGAGGCTTCTTCCTGGTTTCAGAGAATGACGATTTATGAGCTGTCAGTTTGCCAGCTTCCAGAGGCAGAGAGTAGGAAGTCAAACAAGGAGAAAAAGGAAAGGAAGCAGATTAAGAAGTTTTGTTATTTTTGTCTCCTTAGCTTGCAGATAAGAGGAATACTAAATATACCCAATACCTACAAGGTAAAGCATTGCAGAAGCTTGACCTCAGGGTGACTGGAACCATGTGCATACAAAGAAAAAAAAGCCCACAGAAGAGTTGGCTTTTGTTAAAATGGAAAATATGGAGGAGAAATGAGGAACTTTAACACAAAATAATTGGACACATAAAGGCATAAGATGGCATAAAAGACTACCTTAGATAAGACTACCTTAGATTCTGAAATACTTATGTGTGACAGGATATAAGGTCTGGGATGTTTTGGAAGATAGTCCAATTGGCTTAGAAGGTAGTAGGTTGACACAAAAATGACATCAAATTGGCCATTTGCTGGTAGTTGCTGAAGACAGGTAATGAATGGTACATGGAAAAGGGTGTGTTATTAGGATTCTTTTAATTTATGTACAACTTTGGAATTTTCCATGACAATACATTTATAAATTATCTTGAAAGATGAGGATAGAATAATTACTATTCAGGATCAGTTTAATGGCCTGTAAGATCTAACAGAAGAAACAGCCAAGATTTCAGAGCAAAAATACAAAGTCACTGAAATTATAAAGAAAAAGATTAGAGACTTAGGAAAGTGTTAGATAATAGAAATTTAGAAGAAGAATAATCAATAAATGGAGTGCTATAATAATTGAAGAAACGAAAAAGGCAGTTTTCTCTGGTTTGCAGAATTATTTTAGTTTGTTAATTGAAAGGGTATACTAAGTTCCAGGAAGGACTGATGGAAAAAGACACATTTAGGCAAATCGTCCTGAAGTTTCTGATTCAAAAAATAAAGAGAAAATTTTTATGAGTTTTCAAACAAAAAGTTACACACAAAGAAAAAAATGTAAACTTTCATGGGATTTCTTGTCTTTAATGCTAGAAGAGAAAAGCACAGTGTAAAAACATCTGCTGACTACTGAAAGAAAAGCACTGCAACTCAAGCATCCATCCCGCACATGGATGAGATAACATTCACCTATCAGGGTAAGAAGATGTAAGAACTGAGAGGGTTGGAGCAAGATGGCCAAACAGAAGTCTCCACTCAACATAACCCCTACAGCAACACCAAATTTAACAAGTCTCTACACATAAAAAGCACCTTCATAAGGACCAAAGAATCGGGTGAGCATGCCAGTAGTAGGCAGTTTTAACTTCATATTGCTGAATGATTCACTGAAGAGGGTAGGAAGGACAGTCTTAAATTGCAGATGTCACCCCTCCCCTGTCCCCTCAGGGGTTGCCTGGTGTGGAGAGAGTCCGTGCACTTGCGGGAGGGAAAGTGAAGAGATTGTGAGACTTTGTGTAGAAACTCAGTGCTGTCCTGCCACTGTGGAAAGCAAAATCAGCCCGAACTCGCTGACATCCACCCATAGAGGGAGTGCTTATATCAGCCTTAGCAAGCAGGGAATTGCCCATCCTACTGGTCAGAGCTTGAGATTCTCCAAGGCTTGCCACAGAGGCCTACGTACTTTGGGGTTCTAAATAAACTTGAAAGGTAGTCTAGGCCACAAGGACTGCAACTCCTAGGCAAGTCCCAGTGCTGTGATGAGCTTAGAGCTACTGGACTTGGGGGACACAACAACCTAGTGAGACACTGGCTGAGTAGGGAAGGCAGTGCTTGTGCCACTGCACCCCAACCCCAGGAAACTAGCTCACAGCAAGGAAAATGCCTCCTGCCTTCTCCTTGAGGAGAGAAGAGGGAAGAATAAAGAGGTCTTGTCTTGCAGCTTGGATACCAGTTCAGCCACAGTAGGACTGGTCACTGGGCAGTCATGACGCTACCATTCCAGGCTCTAGCTCTTAGATGACATTTCTAGACACACCCTGGGCCAGAAGGGGACTCACTGCCTTGAATAAAAGGACCCATTCCTGTCAGGATGCATCACCTTCTGACTAAAGCACCCTTGGGCTCCGAATAAACAGCAGTGATACCCAGATACTACATTAAGGATTTTGGGTGAGACTCTGAGACTTGCTGGCTTTAGGTGAGACTCATCACATTCCTAGTTGTGGTGGCTACAAAGCAAGACCCCTTCCACTTGAGAAAAGCAGAGGGGAAAGTAAAGGGGACTTTGTCTTGCACCTCAGCCATAGAGAGGTACAGCACCAAGTGAGCTCTTAGGTTCCCTGATTCGTGGCTTTAGCTCTTGGATGGCATTTCTGAACCTGCCCTGGGCCTGAGGGGAGCCTACTGCACTGAAGGGCGAGTCTCGGGCCTGACAGCATTCACCACAAGCTGACTGAACAGCCCTTGGGACTTAAGTGAACAGTGGCAGTAGCTGTGCAGCACTCCCCATGGGTCTGTGGTAGGAGTAACATGGGGTGAGTCTCCTCTGTGGAAAGGGGAGGAAAGAGTGGGAAGGATTTTGTCTTTTGGTTGGAGTGCCAGGTTAGCCACAGTAGTATGGAGTACCAAGTAGATTTTTATGTGTTTTGACTCTAGTCTCTGGCTCCCAGACAGCACCTCTGGGCCCAGGGCCTAGGGAAATGCACCATCCTGAAGGGAAGAACACAAGCATGGCTGGCTTTGCCACCTTCTGATTGTAGAGCACTAGGACCTTGAGTGAACATAGGTGGTAGCCACAAAGTTATTACAGTGGGCCTTAAGTGAGACCCAGTGCTATGTTTCATGTCTAAGGCAGTGCAGTTCCAGTGCTGGTGGCCACAGGGGTGCTTGGATCACTGCAAAGAGAGAAACTCCATTCATTGGGGAAAAGTAAGAGAACGGAAATCTCTGCCTGGTAATCCAAGGAATTATTCTGGATCTTATCTAAGACCACTAAAGCAGTATATCTTTTGGTCTGCAAGAACCACAGCATTACTAGGCTTGGGGTACCCCCTTAAGAAGATACAACTTAGATCACAAAACTCAAGTTCCTTCAAATACCTAGAAAGTCTTCTCATTAAGGATGGGTACAAACCAGCCCAGGTTGTAAGGACTAAAATAAATACCTGCTCTTTAATGCCCAGGCACTGACAAACATCCACAAACATCAAGACCATCCAGGAAAATATGACCTCTCTAAATGAAATAAATAAGGAATCAGGAAACAATCCTGGAGAAACAGAAATATGTGTGCTTTTAGACAAGAATTCAAAATAGCTGTGTTGAGCAAACTCAAGATAACACAGAGAAGAAATTCAGAATTCTGTTAGATAAATCTAACAAGGAGATTGAAATAATGAAGAATCAAGCAGAAATTCTGGCATTTAAAAATGCAATTGACATATGTAAGAATGGATGAGAGTCTCTTAATTCAGAATTTATCAAGCAGAAAGAATTAGTGAGCTTGAAGACAAACTATTTGAAAATACAGTCAGAGAACACAAAGAAATAGAAAAGAATGAAGCACACCTACGAGATCTAGGAAATCGCCTCAAAAGGACAAATCTTCCCTTCCTGTGTCCATGTGATCTCATTGTTCAATTCCCACCTATGAGTGAGAATATGCGGTGTTTGGTTTTTTGTTCTTGCGATAGTTTACTGAGAATGATGGTTTCCAGTTTCATCCATGTCCCTACAAAGGACATGAACTCATCATTTTTTATGGCTGCATAGTATTCCATGGTGTATATGTGCCACATTTTCTTAATCCAGTCTATCATTGTTGGACATTTGGGTTGGTTCCAAGAATTTGCTATTGTGAATAATGCGGCAATAAACATACGTGTGCATGTGTCTTTATAGCAGCATGACGAGTTAGTGGGTGCAGTGCACCAGCATGGCACATGTATACATATGTAACTAACCTGCACAATGTGCACATGTACCCTAAAACTTAAAGTATAATAAAAAAATAATAAAATGGAAAAAAAAAAAGGACAAATCTAAGAGCAATTGGTTTAAAGTGGAAATAGAGAAAAAGATAGGGGGAGAAATCTCATTCAAAGGGATAATCACAGAGGACTTCCCAAACCTGGAGAAATATATTGATATTCAAGTAGAAAAGGTTATAGAACACCAAACAGATTTAACCCACAAAAAACTACATCAAAGCATTTAATTATCAAACTTTCATAGATCAATGAAAAATAAATGCTTCTAAAAGTGGCAAGAGAAAAGAAACCAATATCATACAATAGAGCTATAGTATGTCTGGCAGCAGACTTTGCAGTGGAAATCTTACAGGCTGGGTGAGAGTGGCATGACATGTTTAAAGTACTGAAGGAAAAAACTTTTACCCTAGAAGAGTATATCCAGTGAAAATATCATTTAAACATGAAGGAGAAATAAAGACTTTCCAGAGAAACAAAAGCTAAGAAATTTCCTCAACCAGATCTGTCCTATGAGAAATGCTTTAAAGGAAGTTCTTCAGTAACAAAGAAGAGGACATTAATGAGCAATAAATCAGCTGAAGGTACAAAACTCACTGGTAATAGTAAGTACACAGAAAAACACAGAACATTATAACACTGTAATTGTGGTGTGTAAACTACTTTTATTATAAGTAGAAACACTAAAAGATTAACTGATGATAATAGATACAGCTTTTCAAGACATACACAGAACAAGATATAAACAGAAATGATAAGATGTTAAAAATGGGACAAAGCTAAAGTGTTGAGTTTTTATTACTTTTTTCTTGTTTCTTTGTTTATGCAATCAGTGTCAAATCATCATGAGTTTAAAATAGTGGGCTAAAAGATAGCATTTGCAAGTCTCATGGTAACCTCAAATAAAAAAATGTACAATGGATACACAAATATAAAAAGCAAGAAATTATACCACCAGAGAAAATTACCATCACTAAAAAAAAAAAAAAAAAAAAAAAAAAAAAAGACAGGAAAAAGGGAAAGCAGGAAGAGAAGACCACAAACCTACCAGAAAACGATAAACAAAATAACAGGAATAAGTACTTACTTATCAATAATAACATGAAATGCAAATTGACTAAAATCTTCAATAAAAAGAGTTGCTGAATGGATTAGAAAACCACACCTAATGATCTGTTGCCTACAAGAAGCATACTTCATGTATAAAGACACACATAGACTGAAAATAATGGCATGGAAAAAGATATATCATGGTAGTGGGAACTAAAAAAAAAAAAAAAAGCAGGATTCACTATACTTATATCAAACAAGATAGATTTCAAGACAAAAACTATAATTAGAGCAATGATCACTATATAATGATAAAGGAATCAATTCAGCAAGAAGATATAATAATTTTAAATATATTTATGCATCCAACACTGGAGCACACTGATATATAAAGCAAATATTATTAAAGAGAGAGAGAGACTACAGTACAATAGTAGCTAGAGACTTCAGCACTTCATTTTCACCATTGGACAGATCTTCCAGAGAGAAAATGAACAAAGAAACATCAGACTTAATCTGCGCTGTAGACCAAATGCACCTAATAGATAGTTACAGAACATTTTTTCCGATAGCTTCAGAATACATATTCTTCTCCTTAGCACATGGATCATTCTCAAGCATAGACCATATGTTAAAGCAAAAAACAAGCCTTAAAAGTTCCCCAAAATTGATGTAATATCAAGTGCCTTCTCTGACCACAATGGAATAAAACTACAAATTAATAAGAAGAGGAATTTTGGAAACTATACAAATACATTGAAGTTAAACAATATGCTCCTGAATGAATAGTGAGTGAATGGAGAAATTAAGAAGTAAATTGAAAAATTTCTTGAAACAAATAATAATGGAAACACAACATATCAAAACCTATGAGATACAGTGAATGCAGTACTAAGAGGGAAGTTTATAGGTATAAGGGGCTACATCAAAGAAGAAGAAAATTTTGAAATAAATAACTTAAGGATGCCTCTTAAAGAACTAGAAAACAAGAGCAAACCAACCCCAAAATTAGTAGAAGAAAGGAAATAATAAATATTAGAGCAAAATTAGATGAAATTGAAAAGAAAACAGTATAAAAGATCCACAAAATGAAAGTTGGTTTTTAGAAAAGATAGACAAAATTGACAAACATTTAACCAGGCTAAGAAAAAAAAAAGAGAAGACCCAAATCAATAAAATCAGATATGAAAAAGGAGACATCAAAACTGATACCACAGAAATTCACATGATCAGTACTGGCTTTTGTGAGCAACTATATGCCCATAAATTGGAAAATCTAGAAGAAATGAATGAATTCATAGACACATAAAACCTACCATTATTGGACCATGAAGAACTCCAAAACCTGGATAGACTAAAAACAAGCACCAAAATTGAAGCCATAATTAAAAGCCTCCAAGAAAGAAAAGCCTGGAACCCAATGGCTTCACTGCTAAATTCTACGAAACATTTAAAGAAAAACTAATATCAAATACTACTCAAACTATTCCAAGAAATAGAGGAAGAAGGAATACTTCCAAATGCATTCTACAAAGCCAGTGTTATCTCGATACCAAAGCCAGAGAATGACACGTTAAAAAAAAGAAAACTCCAGGCAAAAATCCCTGATTGTTATTGATGGAAAAATTCTCAACAAAATACTAGCAAGCCAAATTCAACAGCAAAATGAAACTAGACCCCCATCTCTGGCCACATACAAAAATCAAGTTAAAATGGATTAAAGACTTAAATCTAAGACCTCAAACTATGAAACTACTAGCAGAAAACCTTGGAGAAACTCTCCAGGACAGTGGATTGGAAAAGATTTCTTTAGTAAATAAATACCCCACAAGCATACGCAACCAAGGCAAAGATGAACAAATGAGATCACATAAAGTTAAAAAGTTTCTGCACAGTGGCCAGGCATGGTGGCACATGCCTGTAATCCCAGCACTTTGGGAGGCTGCGGTGGGTGGATCACGAGGTCTGGAGATCGAGACCATCCTGGCTAACACGGTAAAACGCCGTCGCTACTAAAAATACAAAAAATTAGCGGGGCGTGGTGGCAGGTGCCTGTATTCCTAGCTACTCGGGAGGCTGAGGCAGGAGAATGGCGTGAACCTGGGAGGCGGAGCTTGCAGTAAGCCCAGATGGTGCCACTGCACTCCAGCCTGGGCGACAGAGCGAGACTCCATCTCAAAAAAAAAAAAAAAAAAAAAGTTTCTGCACAGCAAAGGATACAATCAATAAAGTGGTACAACAACTCACAAATGGGAGAAAACATTTGCAAACTATCCATCTGACAAGGGATTAATAACCAGAATATATAAGGAGCTCAAAGAACTTTGTAAGAAATAATCTAATAATCTTATTTAAAATGGGTAAATAATATAAATAGATGTTGCTCAAAAGAAGATATAGAAATGGCAAACAGGTATATGAAAAGTGATCAACATCGTTGATCATCAGAGAAATGCAAATCAAAACTACAATGAGATATCATGTCACCCCGGTTTAAATGGCTTTTATCCAAACACCAAGCGGTAACAAATGCTGGAAAGGATGTGGAGAGCAGGGAACCCTGTACACTGTTGGCGGGAATATAAACTAGTACAACCACTATGGAGAACAGTTTGAATGTTCCTCGAAAAAGTAAAAATAGAGTTACTATATGATGTGACAATGACACTGCTGGGTATATACTCAAAGGACATCAGTATATCAAAGAGATATGTGTACTGCCATGTTTTTTGCAGCATTATTAACAACAGCCAAGATTTGGAAGCAATCTTAATGTCCATCACAAAATGAATGGATAAAGAAAATGTGGAACATATACATAATAGAATACTATTCAGCCATAAAAAAAGAATGAGATCCTATCCTATGCAATAATATGGATGGAACTGGAGATCATTATGTTAAGTGAAATAAGCCAGGTATGGAAATACAAACTTCACATTCTCATTCACTTGTGGGTGCTAAAAATTAAGACCATTGAACTCATGAAGATAAAGAGTAGGAGGAGGCTTATCAGAGGCTGGGAAGGGCAACATGGGAATTTGGGGGAGAGAGGAAATGGTTAACGGGTACCAAAAAAAATAGAATAAGACCTAGTATTTGATAGAAAAAAAGGGTATCTATAGTCAATAATTTAATTGTACACTTAAAAATAACGAAAATAGTATAATTGGATTGTTTGTAACATGAAGGATAAATGCTTGAGGTGATGGATACCCCATTTACTTTGATGTGGTCATTATGCATTACAGGCCTGTATCAAACGATCTCAAATAACCCATAAATATGTACACCTACTATGTACATGCAAAAATTAAAAGTAACAACATTTTTCTAAAAATTGAAAAAAAAAAACCCTCAGAGAATGTAAGGCCAACATAAACCATATGAAGAAAATATTTGAGCAAGGATTCCAAGCAAACGAATACATGAATCACATCAGAGGCCTCAGGAGCATGAAAGACAAAGCAGAGAGGAAACATTAATAGGTTAAGTGAAGATTCTGAAAGTCAAGGAGCCATAGTGCAAAGAAAATCTAATAAGGGTCTGCAATGAAAAGTTCTAAGCCATTTCAGTGAATCCAAGGTTTTGGTCTGAGAAAAGGGGCAGATGTAAGAGCCTGCAAAGTTCTTTTCTGACATTGGGTTGGGGTCAGGGGGAAATATTGACACCCCAAGTCTCTTCCTGAATTGGGGAGAAATAGTTAACTCTTATTTTCAAATAAGAGTAGAGATATGTGTTCTTGACTGTCCTCAGAATGAGAATATAACTAATCTGGAGAGCCATAAATCTCCAGATTAACAAGAGGAGGCTGTGTAATAACTCTATCAAATTGTGTAATAACTCTATAAAAAAGGAGTAAACAAAAACCCAATCAGATAAATAAGAAACATAAGTGAGATCAAGAAATAAAATTAAATATAACATTTGCTATGATAAATGTGAATAATCTAAATGTGTCTGCTAAAACATAGAGACTGAGAATGGTTAGAAAATATTCATTGAAAATGAAGACATTTAGAAGAAAGTAATTAGCAAAATATGAAAATAAAAACATGAGAAATAGGAAAATTCAAAAATCAAAAGGAAAACAAAAGTAAAAATAATTACATGCAAGTTATATTTTTAAGGAAAAAACATTAAAAAAACTGAATAGTTTAAAAGGACATTATGCAGTGACAAAAGAAAAAAACTAGATATCATTCTCATATATTTGTGTATTTTAAAAAAAATAGAACAGGTAGGCCAGGCATGGTGGCTCATGCCTGTAATCCTAGCCCTTTGGAAGGCCAAGGTTGGAGGTATGCTTGAGCCCAGGAGTTTGAGACCAACCTGAGCAACATAGTGGGATGCCATCAATACTAAACATAAAATAAAAAAAATTAGTGGGGCATGGTGGTACACACCTGTGGTCTCAGCTACACAGGAGGATGGGGTGGGAGGATCACTTGAGCCTGGAAAGTCAAGGCTGCTGTGGGCCGTGTTCATGCCACTTCACTCCAGACTGGGCATCAGAGTGAGACCCTGCCTCAAAAAAAAAAAAAAAAAAAAAAAAAGAGAACAGCTAAATTTATTTATATAAATAATGTGAAATTGTGAAATAAACATAGTGTTGCTAATGTACTGAGAGATACTGAAAAAACTTTTTCAGAATTGTTAAGATCTAGATAAAAAATAAGGAATATTATGATTATCTATCAATAAACAAATGATTACATAGAGATCATATAGATTGTGTTTTGGACATACGTAAGAATATATATTGAGAGGGTGTGAGAGATCTGCATCCTATAGAAAGAATGTAAACCTTTTTCTTGTCTTCATGGAAGTTTTCAAAAAAGTACATTATGTGACTGGTTACAAAACAAAACAAACTTTTAAAAGTATACATTTTACAATTAGCATTTCATAATTATAAATAAAAATGAAATAATAGTAAAATATTTAAATACCTAAGTATTAAGAACTAATAGTCTCATTTAAATCTTGAGGAAGGGACAAAAACTTAAATATACATTTTTAAATGATCAAATAAAGTTTTTGAGAGCAAATAAAAAGCAATTGGGGAAAAATACACATTTCATACTCAAACATTTGGACATCATTATAATTTAATTTCACTATAATCAGAATTTATAGTTTTAAATTCATTTATTTATTTGCTCAACAAATATTCATTGAGCCCCTCTGGGATGTAAGACACCTTTCTCAGTATTGAGGATGAGGCAGTGAGTAAGATCTCCACCCTCCTTGGGCTTTTCTTTTAGTTAGGAAAAAATACAATAAAAATTAACAGAAAGTATTCAAGTTTGTAAAATAAAAATAAGGCAAGGGATAGATATAGAGCAGAATTATAAATTCAGCAGATACTATTAAAGATAATGGTGACTAGCAAAGGATCACAGGACTCATTTTGACAAATTGACTAAAGGAAGGACAAGCTAAAGCAAGTGGGAAAAGAAGGTGAAATTAATTAAGGAATAAAAGTGCAAATAGAAAAATATAATCACATTAGGATGGAAAAGAATATTCAATGATACATAGGAAGTTTTAACTTTTTTAACTGAGTGATGGTGGGGCGTACAAATATACATACAGTGTTAACGTTTCCAGTAAAGAGGACATGTATATGAGTGTGTATGAATATATGTGTGTTTGTGAGTGCCCACGTGTCAAAATGGACAAGGATTTCAATAAGAAATTGGTTTTAGACTCACTGATCAGGCCAAGGAAAGAGACTCTTCTTACTTTAAGAAAATATCTTAAAAAATCAGGATGATGAGTAAGAACAGCGACAGCATCAATAAACTGCTATTTTTGTGGATGAAGTGGTTTTAGTTAATTACATCTACTATTTTGTCTCTCTAATATTGTATACCTCCTATTTTGCATGTAAGCAAACTGAGCCTCAGAGAATTAACTAAGTCTCAGTTTCATCTAAGAAGCAGTAGATTAATATTCACTGTTCACCATGGGGCTGTTCTAGTAAGAATATGCTGAATTAGTCTTCCATATCTCAATGGCAATACACAACTACGTGGTACTTTCCATGCATGCTGCACAGGCACTGTGAGTTGGTTGAATGCTCTGTACCATGCAATTACAGAGCAACTTCAGCTAATGGGGACTCCAGCATCTTGGCGTCCTCGCTGGCTGGAGCAGAAGTGAGCATGGAGCTTCCACTCATAAACCCTTTGGCTTGCTAGCCACAACTGATCACCTAGTTTTACGTAAGTGCAAGGGGTGGCTGGAAGTAGAGGTTCCAAGAAGGTGCAGAAAGCTATCTGTTAGTGAGCATTAATAATGTATGTTAGTGTTTAACAAGAAGTTGCTGGTAAAGCGTTTTATGCAGTGGCTATCACATGGAAAATTTTCCAATAAAAGAAATATACTATTACAGTTATAAATAATGTCCATTAGAATAAGCATTACATAACTCCTTCAAATCAAAAGACATATATTTGAATATGTGATAGCAATCAAATATTATCTAAAATTAGGAAGGTGGGTCCATAGGAACTGAATATATATTTTTAAAAATGGAAATTGAAGGAGAAAGAAAGACGTCACAGTTTTTGCTTATTGATAATAGGTAAATGTACTTCACAAAAGTGTATACATTTTGCATAGGTTTCTGTAAGATAGCAAACTTCTGGTCCAACAGAATCAGAATGTTTCTCTTTGTCCACTTGTGAAGAGCTCAGAAGAGCAGCACAGATGAAAACATAGAGAAAAGTCTCAAGGAAAGAAATTAAATAAAAAATTTTAGATAAGAAAATTGTTTTTTACAGCTACAAAGCAATTAATGAAAAGCATATGTTACAGAAACAAAAGTAAAGAAAAAAAGTGAGAAAAAATGAACTACCCATAAAATCTTTCTGTAGAGACCAGGGCAAAGTGATTAGAGATGTACTAGAAAGCAAGGACAAACGCCACAGATTTATATCTGAATGTATAGGACTAAAACAAGATGGTGGGAAGGTTGAAGGAGAAACAACTAGGTCACAAGGGCAACAAACAAGCAATTTTAGAAAATTCAGTTCCTTATGAAACTCTTTAAAAACACAAAAATTAGACTTTTTTCTGTTTGTTTTTCCAGACACAGGTAGAGATTTAATGAGAGAATGGGGATTTTAGTCAGAGTGAAGAGCCAATTTAACAAAAGATGTTGCAGCTTGGGAGTTGAGAGATAGCATGAAGCTGTGGAGAAGGAGCCACCTGTGGGCCCACAGGGTCCTGGCCGCCCTTTGAATCTCCACATAAATCCCAAAGTCTGCCAGCACCAACCTTTCGCTGCCTTCTTCAGTAGCACGATGGGGAAAGGTGAAATGTTCAGCACAAGAATGAAGGGCCTATTAGATGAAGTATGTCAGTGATATTTAATAAAAGTGATAGGAAAGGATATTAGAATCTGGGAGTGGGGTTCATTTGCATCTGCAAGCAGGGATTACAGATTTTCCTAGAACTTTCCTTATTAAGGCTGGAGGCATGATAAGGGATTGCCACAGAAGATGCAGTTCTTTAGTGAACGATGTGGTTTGGCTCTGTGTCCTCACCCAAATCTCATCTGGAATTGTAATCCTCAAGTGTTGAGGCAGGAATCTGGTGGCATGTATTTGGATTATGGGGGTGGTTTCCTCGACTCTGTTCTTGTGATTTCTCATGAGATCTGACAATTTAAAAGTGTGGCACTTCCATTTGCTCTTTGTCTCCTGTTGCCATGTAAGATGTGCCTTGCTTCCCCTTCAGCCATAATTGTAAGTTTCCTGAGGCCTCCCCAGCCATGCAGAACTATGAGTCAATTAAAGCTCTTTTTCTTTATACATTACCCAGTCTTGGGTATGTCTTTGTAGCAGTGTGAAATGGACTAATACAGATGCACTGATACCACAGTAAGACACTAACTTTTAATGAGCAATTATGTCCCAGGCATGATTCTAAACATTTCCTGTACATCATCTGATTTAATCCTTATACTACAGGACATCTTGTATTCCTGTATGTATTATGGAATATAATTACAATTTGGAAGATAGCACACTTCACAAGAAGAAAGAGAGCTTGGCATGATTGATATAGAATTGTTTTTAGGTATGATGTTTTATTTTTTAATATTAAAGCAGAAAATAATTTAAGATAATGACTACTCAGGTTCAATTTCTACCAGGTATTACTGTAATATAAGAAAGTGTTTTGCAAATGGAACATTTTAAAACAAAAAACCAAGCCATGAAAAGAACATTATAAGGATAGTTAATCCTAAGGAATTGAAAATTGTGGGAAGGCAGAAAATTATTGCTTAGGAAAATATAAAGCATGCTTCTAGGTAAATGAGAAAATACCAGTTTTGAAGATGGAGTTATTAAAATATATTTATAAGGCAACAATAATAAATTAATAGCTACTATTTACTGAGTAACTACTGTGTGTCTGTCACTGCTGTAATATTTTTATATGGGCTATTTTATTTAATCTTGAAAATATCCCTGCTAGGCAGGTGATTTTAGAGGGACTTGAATAAAACAAAGGTTCATATGTGATGCCTTACACTCTGAGCTGTGGGTAAGGGTAAAATGAGTTTCAGGTTGAGAGGGATAGTCTCAAACTAAATCAAGAATATAGAGAAGAGATGACACCATGACATGTAGCATCCAACTGTGCTACTTTAAAAGACTTTGAAAGGCTTTTAAAGCCAATTATCTAAGATCATGGAGGAAATGTCTAAATTATAGTTATGGAAAAATTATTTGATTTTATTTCAAAAAAAACAGTGAGGAATGAAGAACTAATACTTTCAAGATGTAGACTCTAGGCCAGGTGTGGTGGCTCACACCTGTAATCCCAACATTTTGGGAGGCTGAGGCAGGTGGATCACCTGAGGTCTGGACTTTGAGACCAGCCTGGCCAACATGGTGAAACCCTGGCTCTACTGAAAAAAAAAATACAAAAATTAGCCGCGCGTGGTGGTGGAATGCCTGTAATCCCAGCCACTCAGGAGGCTGAGGCAAATGAATTGCTTGAACCCAGGCGGCGGAGGTTGCAGTGAACCAAAATAGCGCCATTGCACTCCAGCCTGGGCAACGAGTGAAACTCCATCTCAAAAAAAAAAAAAAAAAATATATATATATATATATATATATACACACATATATATATACATATATATGTGTATATATAAATATATGTGTATATATATATATACACACACACACATAGACTCTGTTTCCAGTAGCAAAAATATATAAACCTATGAATATGCAATGGACTCTACAGAACAGTCCAAAAGTCCAAAAAGTGGAAAATACATTATATAATAAATTTGGATGAAATCTATTATGGCAAAGTAATAAAAACCGTTCTATGTTGAGTTAATTAGAAATAGCTGAGCAATATTTGAAGGATTTGTATGGATCTTTGTTAGAGACTCATTTCTATGTATTACATGTAAATAAATTTAATAAGTACTTGTGAGGATCAAGTAAATGATGGACATGGGAGAAATATGAAAGGATATTAAAGTACTAAACAGATGTAAAGTAATTTTAATCCCTCTCTTTAGTGAATCAGTCATTTGATCAGCTATTGTGATAGTTTTCTCTTTTAAATCAGCTCCAATCTACATTTAAAGGGACCAAGAGATATGGAGCCCTATGTGTGTGTGTGTGTGTGTGTGTGTGTGTGTGTGTAAGAGAGAAAGGGTGAGAAAGAGAGAGTGAGAAAGAGTTAGAAGGCCAGAAATATGAGGTCAAACTCCACTAACTAGTTGTGGAAACTTCGTAATTACTTATGCTTGGTAATCCTCAGTAAGCCTCAGTTCCCTCAATTATAAAGTGAAGATAGGAGATGAGCTTAGGTGTAATGATTGTTTTGAAGACTAAATGATATTATCTTTATAAAACATTAACTTCAGTGCCTTGTATTTTAAATTTATTCACACATCAGACATATTATTATATTGTATTGTATTGTATCTTTATAAGTTTATATTTACGTATTGTATTAGCATATCGTATCTTTATAAGTTTATATTTACATATGACACATTTATTACAAGTAAGGCAAGAATTTCCTTAAAAATTGAAACAGTGAAGTAGTATGTGCTGGAATAAAGGTTTCTGTTCAAAACAAAATTCACTGAGTACCTTCTAGTAGGTTCTTACCGTATCTTCCATTCTGGCTGGGGATGAGAATAAATATTGCTGTAGTAAACAAAAGTAATATTTGATAAATATAAAGTCTGAGAGATGAAGTGGTTACAGTATTGAGAGAAAATGAATCTTTTTTATTTTTAGAGATTAAGGGAAGTCTTGATAGAGAAGTTGATGTTTAAGTTGGCTTTGAAGGGAGTATCAAAATTTTATTTTATTTTATTTTATTTTATTTTATTTTATTTTATTTTATTTTATGAGACAGGGTCTCACTCTGTCACCCAGGCTGGAGTGCAGTGGCACCATCACAGCTCACTGCAGCTTCCACCTCCTGGACTCAAGCAATCCTCCCTCCTCAGCCTCCTGAGTAACTGGGACTACAGGCATGTGCCTTCATGCCTGGCTAATTTTTACATTTTCTATAGAGACGGGGTTTCGTCATGTTGTCTAGGCTATTCTCCAACTTCTGGGCTCAAGCAATCCACCTGCCTTGACCTACCAAAGTGCTGGGGTAACAGGTGTCAGCCACTGTGCCTGGCCTATTTATATGTATTTTAGGATAGAGATGTGTGCGTTTGTGTGTGTGTGTGTGTGTGTGTGTGTGTATATCTATGTGATGCAATTTTAGAAAAAGATTATCCAAAGAAGAAATGTGGGAAGTGTGGAACATTATCAGGGAATGGCACTAACTTGGTAAAATAATTAGTATCTTGCTAACTCTAGAATTTATCTTCTTTCTTTGCTTTCATTCTTACTCAAACTTCTCTATTTTTATTTTTTCTTCACAAAATTTAAATATACAGTAATCCATAAAGCTATACAATCTGTCACTCAGATCATTTTTGCCATATTTTCACAAGATTTTAAAAAATAAAACACTATAAATAAAATTGAAGAAACTCTATTCCTCTGTCATATCCCTCTCTTCCTCCCCAGGATTAATTGCTATAGTAAAATTGGGAGTGAGTCCTTCCTGTCCATGTGTTTAAACCTTTACCATATATATGTAATATTCATAAATAAAGTGTCATCTTACCTTTGTTAAACTGATATCAATATCTTATCATACTGTTATCTTTTTTGACTCATCATTGGGTTTCTGAGTTTTATTCAAGTTGACACATTTATTTTTTTTCTTTTGTTTATTTATTTTTTGGTTGCCCAGGCTGGTCTCGAACTCCTGAGCTCAGGCAATCTGCCTGTCTTGGCCTCCCAAGGTGCTGGGATTGCAGGTGTGAGCCACCATGCCCAGCCAAGGGATACCAGTTTTAATCCTGTATGCTGTGCATGAGAGTTCTAGTTGCTCCATTGCCTCATCAACACTTGGTATTGTCAGTCTGTTTTTAATTTTAGCCATTCTATGATATTTAGTGGTTCTAATTTTAATTTACCTAATGACTAATGAAGTAATTTTTCACATATTTAATGATTATTTGGAAACCTTCTTTTGTAAAGTACCTGTTAATGACTTTTGTCAACTTTTCTATTGTGATATATATATTTTTGTCTTGATTAGTAGGACTTTTATATCTATTCTGGGTAGGGATACTTTGAGATTATATGTATTGTAAATATCTTCTCCCATCAGGTGGTTTGCTACTTTCCCTCTGTTGGTGGTGTCTTTTGATAACCAAAAGTCGCTAATTTATTAAAGTTTAATTTATCTATTTAAAAAAAAAGTTGACACATTTAGATTCACTTCACTCACTTTAAAATCTAATTTGTCTATAACCTCTCTAATAAGACTTCCAGAACGTGTTTTCTGCTGGAACTGCTCTTTTCAATGTCAGCAATTATCCCATTCCTAAATTCAATGGACACTTTCTTTTCTAATCTTCAGTTTATCAGCAGAACTGGATTCAGGTGACTTCTCTCTCCTCCTCAATGAATCAAGTTCTTTTGGATTATGTGAAACAATATTCTCCTGGTTTCACTGTATCTCTTTGAACGACTTTCAGTTTCTTGCACTACCTGCTGTCATCCAGATTCTAAATATTGAAGTTCCTCAGGGCTTGATCCCAAGTTCTTTTAGAAAAAAATAAAAAATAAAAATCAAGTTACTTATCTCACAGTTTTTCCCTTATCTGCTTCCATCACTTTAATAGCCTCTCTAGCTGGTGATTCCCAAATATAGATGCCTCCAGTTTTGGCTATTTCCAAGGTTCATATGTTTTCTTTTTGTTTTCTTCACTGGGATATCTCTAGATTATCCTTGATTTCTCTCTTTCCTTCATAGCCTTCTCCTCCCTCATTCTACCATCAAATGCACTGATACTTGAATTAGAAATATTTCAAGATATGATGCAAATCTTCCCTTTGCAAAGGTTTTGGTATCCATCACTATCATTCCTAGTCTAGGCTGACACCATCTTTCACCTAAAGTTTTTGAAATTACCTCCTACCTTATCCCCTGATTCTTCTCTTGTCTTTCCAAACCATTCCCCACATATAAGACACAGCGTTTTTTTTAAAATGTAGATTTGGTTATATTACTCTACTGCTGAAATTATTTTAAAAGTTTCCTATTATCCTTGGAATAACATTTAATATCCTTATGTCCTACAAAGTCCTGCATGATCTGGCCTCCCCTTAAGTCTTCAATTGTACAAATCTCTGCCTCTCTGTCTTGCTCATTACTTTCCCATTGTAGTATCAGCCTTGAAAAGTTCTTCAAAAAAATTTCCCCTTCACTGATACATAATATTTTACATAATTATGGGGTACATGTGGGTATTTGTTACATGCATAGAATGTATAAGTCAAAGTATTTGAGGTATTCATCACCTTGAGTATTTATTATTTCTATTTGTTGGTAATGTTTCAAATCCTCTCTTCTATCCACTTAGAAATATGTAACATACAACATACTCTTGCTAAGTATAATCACCCTAGTCTTCTATCAAACATTACAATTTATTTTTTCTGTCTAACAGTATGTTAGTACCCATTCGCCAACCCCTCTGCCTTATTATGCCACAATCAATGTTTCTTGTCTTAGACCCTTAGCACATCACTCATCCTGCAGGCACCCTTGCTCTTCACATGGCTGTCAGCTTCTCTTCAAGTCTCATCTTACATGTTGTCACATTAGATATGCCTTCCCTGTCCACCTAATTTATAGTCATCACTGTTAATTATTCTCTATTAACATTTAAAAAATGTTTTGAGTGGCTTCCAAAATTGATACAAAGTCTGGAGAAGCAAACTCAGAAAATAGAGAGGAACCATAAGAAGGTAGATGACCAGATGACCTCAGTCTTGGTCACACCACAGAAGCAGCCAAGCCAGAATGTTGATGTTATTCATTCCTGGGTACTCATGTCCTGCTGGATAGTGGTGGCTGTTGTAGACAGTATATCTTCTACTCCTGGAATGAATCCAGCATCCTACATTCAAGTCCTGAGTACTTCCATTTGACTGGGGAAGTTACTTTCCAAACAGGCTTATCCAAGAGCAGATTTTCAAACGTAGAAAAGGTTCTTAGATGCTAGTTAAGAAAAAAATATATAAATGAAACCAAATGTCTGGTGTAACTACATGGTGACTTGTGATTGCATATTCACTGATTTGTCTATCTTCCATATCCCATGATTAGTGTGTTAGGTCCATAGAGGCAGAACAATGTTTGACTCATCTCTGTGTTCCTAGAATCGACTGGAGAGTAATAGGTGCATAATAAATATTGATTCCATGTCACCCAAATTAAGATAACACAGTCTTAGTCATTTTAAAATGAAATGACAGGCAACTAAAGCCCATGTGACCTTAAAAGATTTCTTTTCTCTTCAAACTTAGTTTTAGTTTTACCCTTCAAAAAACATCTGGCTACATATCTAATGCCTCAACTTCATGATATTCTCTCTTATGTTTGTGGGAATGGTGAGGGCAGGAGGGTGCCCTTTATGCAGAGCTAAATATCTGACCCTAATCAGCAATCTTTTGTAAGAACACACCGAAGTAGGCTACTGGAACATAGCAAAAAAGTTTTGATGAATACATGTCTTTAGTGATTTTTAGGTTTTGCTGACCTCCTTGAAAGTTCTCAAGACATATTTTGTTCAAAATTGCAGTGTTCAAGTGCCCCTTAGAGCTCTCTGTGACATTGATTTGATGGCACTGAGTTTCAATAAAAAGAAAAGAGCAGAGGTAGACTTCATTTCACAGCCGAATCCATTAGAAGATGTTTTTGGAGGATTTCCAAACAGAAAAGAGAACAGCTGCTTTCTATTTTCTCAAAAAATATAATGGTGGATCCCCTTTCTCAAAATTCTGATGCTTAACTCACCAAATTGACTGAAATAATGGCAAAAATGGAGTAGTTTATTAATAATTACTCTCTTTTTCTCAACTTTACCTTGGTTGTGATGTGGGATAAAAGGCTTTGAAGTTATCACACTAGTTCAGTAAAAAACCCACAAAAAGGTAAATGTTCTGTTCAGAAAAAAATGGGTTTTAATTTCTAGCACAGTGAGAATCAAGTAAATTACAGAATGCTGAAGCTTAAAAAATATAATTTTAAATAAAATTGGATTATATTAAAGAATTGAATAGCTGAATCGCATGTTAAATGATTATATCACTTTTTAAGAAAGTGTTAAACTGTTTTCCAAAGGAGTGGTTTTTATATTATCAACGGCAGTGTATAAAGTTTCTATTTCTTCCAGATCTTGCCAACACTTGGTATGGCCAGGCTTTTTAAATTCTAGCCCTTTCAAACAAGTATGCAGAGGTATCTCACCGTGGGTTCTTTTTTGTTGTCTTTAAAAATTTTATTTTTTAAGCTTAATTGAGGTAATTGATACAGAAAATGTTGCCTATATTTAATGCATACATTTTGATGAGTTTGAATATATGCATAACTCCATGGTACCATCATCACAGAACATTAAACATAACCATTACCTCAAAAAATTCCTTCTGTTCTTATTTCGTGTGTGTGTGTGTGTGTGTGTGTGTGTGTGTGTGTGTGTGTGTAGTCTGTGTAGTGTGTGTTTATAGTAAGAATACTTAACATGGGTTTTAAGATCTATGGTCTTAACATAGATTACAGTCTTAACATTTTAAAGCCCACAACACCATAGTGTCAACTATAGGTACAGTGCTGTACAGCGGATCTCTAGAACTTACTCATCTTGCGTAAGTGAAACTTTACATCCATTGAGCAACAATTTTCCCTAGCCCTTGGCAAACATCATTTCATTCTTTGCCTTTATGACTTTGATGATTTTAGATAGCTCATATAATTGGAATTGTTTGCCCTTCTGTGACTGGCTTATTTCACTTAGCATAACATCTTCTGTGTTCATCCTTGTTGTTGCAAATGATACAATTTTCTTCTTTTTAAGACTGAATAATATTCCTTTGTACCTATTTATATATCACACTTTGTTTATTTACTCATCTGTCAACGGGCATTTAGGCTGTTTCCGTATCTTGATTATTGTGATTAATGCTGCAATGAACATAAAACCACAGAAAATTCTACAAGATTCTAACTTAAATTCTTCTGGATTTATACATCTAGAAGTGGGATTGCTGGATTATATGGTAGCTCTATTTTTAATTTTTTGAAAAACTCTATACCGTTAACAATAGTGGCTGTATAGTTTTACATTACTAACAACAATGTAGAAGGGTTCCCTTTCTCCATACCCTTGCCAATGGTGGTTATCTTTTATTTTTTTTCATAGTAACCATCCTAACAGGTGTAAGGTGGTATCTAATTGTGATATTGATTTGCTTTTCTCAGATGATTAATGGTGTTGATCACCTTTCATATACATCTTAGCCATTTGTATGTTTTCTTTGGATAAATGTCTATTCAGGTTGTTTGTTCATATTTTTATTAAGTTATTTGTTTCTTTGCTATTGAAACGTAGGAGATTTTGACAAAAGTCAACACCCTTTCATGAAAAAAGGGCTCAACAAATGAAGGTAAAGAAGAAATGCATCTCAACACAATGAAGGCCATATATATCAAGCTCACAGCTAACATCATACTCAGTGGTGAAGGACAAAGTTTATTCTCTAATATTGGGAACAAGACAAGAATATCCTCTCTTCTATTCAGCATAAAACTGAAAGTCCTAGCCAGAGCAATTAGGCAAGAAAAAGATTTGGAAGGCATCTAAACCAGAAAGGAAGAATTAAAAGAAGTATCTGTTTTTATTTATTTATTTATTTATTTATTATTTATTTATTTATTGAGACTGAATCTGACTCTGTTGCCCAGGCTGGAGTACAGTGGCAAGATCTCAGCTCATTGCAAGCTCCACCTCCCAGGTTCAAGAGAGTCTTATGCCTTAGCCTCCCGAGTAGCTGGGACTACAGGCACCCACTACCACGCCCAGCTAATTTTTTGTATTTTTAGTAGAGACGGGGTTTCACCGTGTTAGCCAGAATGGTCTCAATCTCCTGACCTCGTGATCCACCCGTCTCAGCCTCCCAAAGTGCTGGGATTACAGGCATGAGCCACCGTGCCCGGCCTAAAATTATCTGTTTATAAATGACATGATTTTATTTGTAGAAAACCCTAAACCCTCCACACATACCTGTTAGAACTAAAAGACAAATTCAGTAAATTTTCAGGGTACACAATCAACATACAAAAATAGTTGAATTTCTGTCTACTAACAAGGGACTATCTGAAAAGAGAATCAAGAAAATAATCTTATTTATAATAGAATCAAAAATAAAATACTTAGGAATAAACTTAACCAAAGAGGTGAAGGACATGTCCACTGAAAACTATAAAATAAATATGAAAGAAATTAAAGCAGACACTAATAAATGGAAAATCAGCTCATATTCATGAATTGGAAGAATCCATATTGTTAAAATGTCCATACTACCAAAATAATGTACAGATTCAATGCACTCCCTATCAAAATCCCAATGGCATTTTTTATAGAAATAGAAAAAATAATATAAAATTCATATGGAACCATAAGACACCATAAATAGTCAAAGTGATATGAGAAAGAACAAAGCTGGAGGAATCACACTTCCTGATTTCAAAACTTATTATAAAGCTACAGTAATTAAGGCAGTGTTGTGCCAGCATAAATATAGACACATATTCATAGCAGCAAAAGCATGGAATCAACCCAGATGCCCATCAGTGGTAGATTAGATAAAGAAAAGTGGTACATATACCCTATGGAATACTACACACCCATAAAAAGGAGTGAAATCATATTCTTTGCAGCAACATGGAAGGAGCTGGAGGCCATAATCCTAAACAAATTAATGCAGAGACAGAAAGCTAAATATTGCATATTCTCACTTATAAGTGAGAGCTAAACACTGAGCACATGTGGACATAAATATAGGAACAGTAGACACTGCAGACTACTAGATGGTGGAGGGAGGAAGGCGGGTTAAAAAAACTGCCTATTGGGTATTATGTTCACTACCAGGTTGAGGGGATCTGTATTCCAAACCTCAGCATCATGCAATATTCCCATGTGGCAAATCTGCACAGGTACACCCTGTATCTAAAATGAAAGTTCAAATGTAAAAATAATACAGACACATACGCCAAATAGAGAAGCCAGAATTATGCCCACACATGTCAAGTCGACTGATTTCTAACAAGGGTATCAAAAACCCACAATGGGAAAGTACGTTTTCATCAACAAATCATGTTGAGAAATCTAGATATTCACATGCAAAAAAATGAAATTTGACCCTTATTTTACAGCATACACAAAAATCAACTAAAAATGGATTAAAAACTTAAAAGCAAATATGTGAATCTATAAAACTTCTTTCAGAAAACAGGGAAAAATCTTCCTGACACTGGTCTTGGCAATGATTTATTGGATTTGACACCCAAAGTACAGGCAACAAAATAAGAAACTGAGAAGCGGGACTACATCAAACAAAAAACTTCTGCATAACAAAGGAAACAATGAACAGAATGAAAGGGGGGAAATCTCTGGAATTGAAGAAAATATTTGCAAACCATCTGTCTGATAAGGGACTAATAGCACTGTGGTTTTAATTTGTATTTTCCTAATGATTTTAAGTATTGTTTTCATGTACTTATTTGCCATCTATATATTTTATTTAGTGAAGTATTTGTTCAGATTTTTGGTTCACTTTTATTGATGTTACCATTTGTTTTCATATTACTGAATTTTAAGAATTTCTTGTATATTCTAAAAACACGTTATTTTGCATGTGACTTGCAAATATGTGGTATATGAAGGCATATATTTATACAGAATTTTGTATGTGGACATTCATAATGACATTATTTCTAATAGTCCAAAACAGAAAACAAACCATATTGCCATCAACAGATGAATGAAAAAGCAAACTAACATATCATACCATGAATAGTATTCAGCAATAAAAAAGAGTATTGATGTATGTGGAAACATGAATTAATCTTGAAATATTATGCTGAGTGAAGGAAGCTAGTCACAGATATACATACTAGATGATTCCATTTATGTAAAATTTTAGGAAATGCAATCTAATCTATGGTGAAAGAAACTAGTGGTTGTCTGGGGACAGGGGTGAATCTGAGTGGAATGAATTAGAAAGGAGTGTGAGCAATCTTTTGAGGGTAATGAATATATTATCATGATTGTAATATTTCATACATATATTGAAACTTATCAACTGATATGCTTTAAATATATATAGTTTTTTTTTGTTAATAAATTTACTGAACAAAGTATACTAGGGGAGTTCTTTTTTTTTTTTTTTTTTTTTTTGAGACAAGGTTTTGCTCTGTCACCCAGGCTGGAGTGCAATGGCGTGATCTTGGCTCACTGCAGCCTCAGCCTCCTGGGCCCAAGTGATTCTCCCACCTCAGCCTCCTCAGTAGCTGGGACTACAGGCACTCACTACCACACCCAGCTAATCTTTGTATTTGATGGGGAGACAAGGTTTTGTCATGTTGCCCAGGCTGGTCTCAAACTCCTGGGCCCAAGCAATCCACCCGCCTCTGTCTCCCAAAGTGCTGGAATTACAGGCGTGACCCACTGCATTTGGCCTGGGGGATTCTTTTTTAAAAAGATACTTGAAGTGAAAAATCCTTTCCTAATGCAAGTTACCCCTCTGCTGTCCTAATGTAGTGTGTGTAAAATTTGCGTTGTCAGTTGGGTACAGTTCTCATCTGTGGGATGTTTGTCTCAGCACCTGGACACTCATTACCCTTTTGAGTCTCTTGAAAAGTATCTTATACTGTATTTTGCCTGTGGTGCTGCACATGACACCTTACCAACACCTTACCAAGACCTCATCAACCTGGATGGATCCCTTGATCCTACAGGGGTCGGTGCAGATGCACTACATCTGTCACTCATTCCTTCAGAAAGCTTCACCTGGCCAGCTGTAATGGGAGGCCTCTGTATTCTGGAAGAGCCTATTAAGAGTGTGTTTCCTGAATTACACATCATAGCCCAAATGAATATAACAGGATCTTCTGCTTAATGTTTCTGTATTTTCCTGTTAAATTGTACAGCTGAAGCAGGACTTTTGGTTTTTATTCAGTCAGACGTTTCTTTAAATTATCCCACCAAGTAAGAGTAGAATAATTTAGGGACAACGTGGTCTCGATTCCAACCTACTTGTATCATGGTTAACTAGTGACAGATATTTTACACCATCTTTGCTGCTTATTATTGCCAATTAAATATTCACAGCTGAAAGCAATTTATTTTAATAGTGAACGATCTCTTTTGAGAGATATATCCAGCATATCCTGGGGGGAAGCAAAATAGGAAGTCACCACTTGGGTATGATTTGAGTAGCGCCAAAAGGCACTTATGTAAAAATATCAGAAACATTTCGTCTGGCTGGTACTGCAACAAGGGCTGACCTTCCCATGACTGGCATTTTGTGTTACAAATCTTACCAATAATCAATGTATATTTTTACCTAAAGCATGATACTTTCTAGAAAATGAAGTATACCAGATGCCACTTTGGTACAGGCACATGTGTAACATAAAATAAATTTGAGTAGATCTTACACTGAAATTGATAACCCTCCTATTGCTCAAATATTAGCAAAACATACACACTCAAAAAGCTTGACTTGCAATAATAATTTTAATCCATTTTAAATTATTTTGGGAACATTTTAAATAAAACCATTTAGTATTTTATCTGAAGGATAGTATTTATACATGTTATGTATATTAATTAGAACTTTTTATAAAAATATGGCCAACATGGTGAAACCCCATCTATACTAAAAATACAAAAGTTAGCTGAGCGTGGCGGTGTGTGCCTGTAGTCCCAGCTACTCGGGGGGCTGAGGCAGAAGAATCTCTTGAACCCGAGAGGCAGAGATTGCAGTGAGCCAAGATTGCTTCAGCCTGGTGACACAGCGACACTCCACCTCAAAAAAAAAAGCACTCAAAATCATAAAAGAATGACCCATGTGGTTTAATAATTTAATAATGTTTTTATACTATAAATATATTTTTTGTTTTGTTTTTGGTTTTTAATTAAATATAAAATTTATTTACCCTAATTCAAGAAAAATGTATTTATACATATGTGATTAGCCAGGTTTAATAATTTGAATATGTTCATTGTGATGGAAATGTTTTATAGTATTAATCATTACATGAGATTCTATTATTTGTTTTGTTGTTGATTTTGGTTTCCTATGAGAAAGGAATTTTGACTTTGATTTTCATTGCTAGGTGCTCAGCACTGAATAGAAAGCCTGGTGCATGGTAAGCATACATAATACATACACACTTACATAAACATATATATAATTGAAAGGCAAGTAAACATGAATTATATATTTGTAGACTCATATTTCTACTTTGAAATTAATAAAATTTCAGGGATATGTTTTGTATGAAAAAAACAATTTCATAGTAAGTTATGGAATACGCCCACATTTATTTCAAGGGAGATTATGATTTTGTCACTGTGTTGTCAACGAGGTTTTGTTCCACTCTGCTAGAAAGAAAATGATTCCAGTGGGTAAATAAAGACTGAATACTGATAGAAGGATCACATTACATGTATTATTAATGCTTGCTTTGATAGGTCTATTGGTGAGAGAAGAAAGGTCAAGTATGAACACAATGGATATCCCGGAATCTAGGCCTTCATTAGCATTTTCTAGCTTTGGGGGTCATGTAAGGACACTTTTTTAAGGATAGACTAAACAGGTGGTTAGCCTTTGTAATCAGATGTCTTCATATTTTCATCACTAATACAATATCTTCAGGGCATCTTTGGACACTGAAACATCTCTCTTTCTCCCTTACATATCTCCTCTGCCTTTCCAAAGGAATAAAAGGTACATAGGATGTTACTGACTTTCTAAGTCTCTCTTTTTTGCCTATAAAAGATGTACTTTATTTTTTCCAGCTTTATTGAAGTATAATTGTCAAATAAAAATTGTATATATTCAAAGTATACAATGTGATGATTTGATGTATTCATACATTGTATAATGATTACCACAACCTATACTATTTCGTTCCTTTTCTTTTCTTTCTTTTTTTTTTTTTTTGAGATAGAGTCTCACTCTGTCACCCAGGTTGGTCTTGAACTCCTGGCCTAAAGCAATCCTTCCACCTCGTCCTCCCAAAGTGCTGGGATTACAGATGAAAGCAACCTCACTCAGCTGTTTCTTAGACGTAGTAAGAGCTCTCAGTTCTTCAGTTTCTCTTATGGCCAAAATTGAAAGGAAGATTAAAAATAGTGTTACATCTATATCTGTAAGCTTTTTTCAATGAAATTAGAGAAGAAAAAAGTAGTGGTAGAGTTCACAGATATAAATACTCGAACACATTTAAAGTTATGGTTGACGGATAAGTTACTTTACAATAACATATGGGATGTACAACAGTGAATGAAATATTCTCTTATTTCTCACTAGAAGCATGAGTTTACATTGCAAGTATTTTTAACATTTTGTAATGTTTAGAAGTATTGTCATTGTTTCTCAAGTTTAAAAGATATTTATGATATTAAAATAAAAGTAAAAGCACTGACTATAGTAAATATAGCACAGTGATAGATATATTAGTAAGTTATATGTTTTTCTGAAACTAGCATTAACTTTAGTTATATGTTGAAATGAAACTAAATGGCAATGGTTGCAATTTTTTATGATTTGTGCTCCGGGTACCTCCAGGAAGAGTCATTGCTTATTAACTAACAGCTAGATATTGCTGAAGTTATGGCTGTTTACTAATGAAGTAAAGTTATTTTGCTGCGACTGACTTTTATTGAAGAAAAGTCTCAGGGTCATATCTGCTATGGGTTAAAACTGACAGAGATTAGTTTAAATTCATTCAGCAGTTCAGCAGAGATGACGATGGTCAGGAAGGTGGTAGTCAGAATTTATTTGTACTCTGAAAATGTTCTGACCTTATTTGCTTTCCAAGCTATGAATGGATGATTTCTAAATGGCTCAACATTCAGGATGTGTGCTGGCAAATAAAATCCCATAATACAAGAGGAGTAATGTAGCAGGGGAAGTTTAAAGCCAATGTCCACAGCAGGAACTCTCTACAAGAAGTTGCATTTTTCATACTCATATTTAAATTTGTTTACTCCCTGCCCTCCCTCTTTGCTTCTTCCTTCCTCCTTTCTTTTCCCTCTTTATTTGTTCTTTCTGGCAACTAACTTAGTCTTAGAAATGATTTATTTTTGTAAACAGTATGCAAGAATGATTTCCACTTTAAATAAATCCACATTTCCAAGATAAGAAACACAAAAGAATGGACTCTAGACAGCCTGTGAAAAAGAACTTACATTTTATTTTTCATTTAGTTAGTCAGCTTTACTTCTGTTTTCTTGTACACTAAATCTCATGGCCATCTATAAACAAAATTGTAAAATAAGTAAAGTTTGCTTTATTTCTCCCTTCCTTTTAGCTCTTTTTCACAATTTTTTAGCTCCCTTCTCTGATACTAAGTACCTAAGGACCTTTCCTGCCTCTCCTTATTTCAGTATTTAAAATAAAGCTTTCCTCTGTAGAATATGATTCTATGGCACTCTCACATGACAAAATTGAAAGGTTACCTGTTGATGGGGCATATAGCTTTAAGAATACTGTCGCCTGCATGATCACATGGAATGTTCTGTAGTAGAGGCGTTGTTACCTGCATTACATAAAGAAATATGGTTTGGAAAGGTTAAGTGACATAACCAATACCAATCAGTTAGTAAATGACCAAGGTAGAACAAAAACTCAGGTCTTCTGACTCATACTTCGACATTCTCCCAATGGCATTACATTGGAAAGAAACTGGTTAGTTAATTCAAATGTGATGTTTATGTATGATAGAAACTTCTTTTACTATTTATCCCAGAGTATATTACATTGTGGACAATTTCTAAACCAAGTCAAGTTTATGAACTGGTAGAAGACTATTACATAGTAGAGTTTTAATTGCTAGCAAGAGAGTATTGGCAGGAGAAATATTGTCACAAGGGTCATCTTAGTATTCTTCTGGTCACCAGACACTATCTACTAATTTTACCTGCACATAAAACAGAGCTTTGCAAATCTGATAACTTGCTTACCCATTTATTAAATAGAAAACTATATAATTATTTTTTATCACTCAAATATTGGCAACAGACATAAACAGGAAAACTCTTTATGCATAGCAAAACTATTCAGAGCACAGGCTTTGAAATCAGACAGAATTGGGTTGAAGTTCTGACTCTATATCTTACTAGTTTTATTACTGAGGTTTGGTTAATTAACCTCTCACTGTTCTTATTTGCCTCAATGGGAAATAGGAATGACCAAGTCTAATACTCAGCTGTATGCCCCATATAGCTGTATTGGTTGCTAAATCCTCAAATATTTAAAAGGCATAATGACACTTAAAAAGTTGTACCACTTTTCAGATGACTACTGTGTTAATCTGTACTCACATTGCTATAAGGAAATACCCAAGACTGGGTAATTTATTTAAAAAAGAGGTTTAATTGACTCACAGTTCTGCATGGCTGGGGAGGCCTCAGGAAACTCACGATCATGTTGGAAGATACCTCTTCACAGGGTGAGAGAGAATGAGTGCCTAGCAAGAGTGAAGGGGGAACTCCCTTATGAAACTATCAAATGTAGTGAGAACTCACTCACTATCTCGAGAGCACCATGGGGGAAACCACCCCCATGATTCAATTATCTCTACCTACCCTTGACACCGGGGGATTATTACAATTCAAGGTGAGATTTGGGTGGGGACACAGAGTCAAACCATATCAACTACTTTATCTCAGCATAATCATTTTTCTGTCCCACAATTTACTAAATGAATACTCTCTATGAAGAAAAATGTTAACACTTCAGTTTCAGGCAAAGAGACAGAAGTTTACCAATTTATTCAAGACATCAGCTTTTGGTCAGAGATTATCATACAAAACAATTTTCTGTTATACACTGTGTTAGTATGCTTGCTTTGTATTCTTATACCAGGTGAGAGGTATGAAGAAGTAGGTACTTTTATGACATTGCAATCTGTTGTGAGCATGCCCTAGTTTCATGCATTTCCAAGTGATCTCAGGGTTAGTATCTTTACGTGTGTGCTACATGTATTTTCCCTTTGTGTTATAACCATTTTTAAGTGCAATTTGAGTGCACAATAATCATGTACCTCCCAAAATGTTTGAAAGTCAGTCATTTGGATTTTCCTTTCTTTATTTCCTTCCCCAGTATGAGTCTTTAGTACTTTTATCCACCTACCTCCACCTGCTATTGACACTTCTCTTCTTCCTTTGGTCAACATGATAAGCTTACGTGATATTGGCTTGTTTTTGATTGTTCATTTTTTTTCTGTCTTTGAAAATTATTTGAGTGTCTTTGGTCAGAGTGAAATGCATCATAATTTTTTCCCATTAAAATTAATGGAAATTTAGAGAAGATTATTTAACAGCTGTGCAACTAATGACAGCTAATTGCACAAACACATTAAAATTATTTCATAAGGGATAGCAGTTGGTAAATAATTATTGCTCTGAATCCTCTAAGTGCCCCACCCGAAAAACCTGGTCACCTGAGTGCTCCTCTAGAATGCCCTGCCCAGAATTTCCCCTACCTAGCAATGAAAAAGGCAGGACTAGACTCAGCAAGTGCCCTTCAGAACCCAGCCCCTTCACGGCTGGCTTGCATTCTGAATAGTCCATGCTCTAGCTATGCATGATATTTAATGTTGTGAACATTTCTCCTAATGACAATAATAATACAAAGGGTGGTTTGGGGAATAAAATTATCTAATATGTGCAAAGAACTAGCATTGGATATCCACTGGATTGGATGAAGTCCAAAAGAAGTAACAATGCATAATTAAAATCAGAAATCTTTGTCATTTATTTTCTCAAATAATTGAACAAATACTAAGGTAGAAAACCTCTTTTTGCATAAATACATGTGTATGTAATTAACATTTAACTTTATAATCAATGTAAGATTGCAATTTTATTGATAACATTTTCATGAAATTGGTATATGACTCAAACTTACATACTACTTACATTGGATGATTTAATTAATCAATTTTGTAAAAGGTTTAGATTCAGAGGACATGCAGGTTTGTTACATGAATATATTGCATCATGCTGAGGTTTGGGATTCAATTGAAATTGTCACCCAAATAATGAACATAGTACCCGATAGGTAGTTGTCCAACCCTTGCCCCCTTCCTTCCTCCCCACTTTTGTAGTCTCCAGTGTCTATTTTTCCCATCTTTACGTCTGTACCCAGTGGTTAGGTCCCACTTATAAGTGAGAACATGTGGTATTTGGTTTTCTGTTTCTGTGGTAATTTACTCAGGATAGTGGCCTGCAGCTGCATCCATGTTGCTGCAAAGGACATGACGTAATTTTTTTTATGGCTGTGTAGTATTCCATATGTATATGTACTGTATTTTTAAAATTCAATCCACTGCTGTTGGCACCTAAGTTGACTCCATGTCTTTGCTGTTGTGAATAGTGCTGAAGTCAACAAGTGAGTACAGATGTCTTTTCGGTAGAATGATTTATTTTCCTTTGTGTATATACTGAGTAATGGGATAGCTGGGCTGAATGGTGATTCTATTTTTAATTCATTAAGAAAAGATGATTTAAGTTATATATGATGCTCCTTATATTATTTCTATCAACAAATTCTCACAAAGAATGCCTCAGCTACTGAGGAAAGCTAAACCAATGAATCCTACCTCTTTACAGTTGCCTATATTCTGAACTTCATTTACTTACTGCATCTACTCATTTTAATAAGTATTCATTGAACAAAGAATATCTGCCAAACTCTACAGACTATGTTGGTGGCTAGGCATGCTTCTAGGCATCTCCTACGTGTAGTTCCTGACTGCAAGCTGCCTGGATCTAGGATGACTTTGGGTTGGTTGTTACTTAGGCTGTCTATGTTTCAATTTTCTCATCTGTGAAAAACAGGATTAAGTATGATCTATACCTGATAGCATTGTAGGGAGGACCTACTCAGTTAATACATTAAATTTTTTTAGAATAATGCTTTGGCAAAGAGAAAATATTCTATTAAAATAAGCTATTTCTTAGAAAAATTATTGTCATTTTATAGCTCTTTGAGAAGTATTAGGTGGTTTCACTTTGGGCACTCAAGAGGATACCTGACTACCAGTGTTTGTAGTGACCACATTTTTAATTTGCATAAAGGCCGATAAGTTGTGAATAAAAAAGGTTCAGCATATTTTAAATAATTTAGTGTTGACTAGCGTAATGTCATTGAAATAAATAAAAAACCATTATACAACTTCTTAGGATTATTATATTCTGTGAATGAAAATAAAAATAATTGAGATAGGATGGGGAGTAATTGAAGGTAGAATATATACCATTCTAGATTAATTTTCTTAACGTTATTAACCGAGTTTTTATTAGAAATGGAGAAAAAAACTCCAGTCTGTGAAATATATGAAGATCCCTATGCAAAGACATCTCTTCTTATGGCATTAACAGGTGCAATTATATGTGGCCTCTCAGAGATGATCTGAGTTAGAGTGATAAACTGAATTGGAACTCTCCTTCTTACCATCCCCTACCCCCACCCCAACGGAGACTCGGTTTGTCTCCCAGGCTGGAGTGCAATGGTGCAATCTCGGCTCACTGCAACCTCCATCTCCCGGGTTCAAGGGATTCTCGCCTCTGGAGTAACTGGGATTACAGGTGCGTGCCACCATGCCCGGCTGATTTTTTTCTTTGTATTTTTAGTAGAGATGGGGTTTCACCATGTTGGCCTGGCTGGACTCCAACTCCTGACCTTGTGATCTGCCGGCCTCGGCCTTCCAGAGTGCTGGGATTACAGGCCTGAGCCACCGCGCCCGGCCGGAATTCTCCTTCTTTAAAAAGAACCATGCTTCTTGAGTATGAGAAAGAATAGGATCAGAAGAATTGGACAGTGGCCATTGCTTTTGGTGTTTTAGACATGAAGTCCTTGCCCATGCCTATGTCCTGAATGGTAATGCCTAGGTTTTCTTCTAGGGTTTTTATGGTTTTAGGTCTTATGTTTAAGTCTTTAATCCATCTTGAATTGATTTTTGTATAAGGTGTAAGGAAGGGATCCAGTTTCAGCTTTCTACATATGGCTAGCCAGTTTTCCCAGCACCATTTATTAAATAGGGAATCCTTTCCCCATTGCTTGTTTTTCTCAGGTTTGTCAAAGATCAGATAGTTGTAGATATGCGGCATTATTTCTGAGGGCTCTGTTCTGTTCCATTGATCTATATCTCTGTTTTGGTACCAGTACCATGCTGTTTTGGTTACTGTAGCCTTGTAGTATAGTTTGAAGTCAGGCAGTGTGATGCCTCCAGCTTTGTTCTTTTGGCTTAGGATTGACTTGGCGATGCGGGCTCTTTTTTGGTTCCATATGAACTTTAAAGTAGTTTTTTCCAATTCTGTGAAGAAAGTCATTGGTAGCTTGATGGGGATGGCATTGAATCTGTAAATTACCTTGGGCAGTATGGCCATTTTCACAATATTGATTCTTCCTACCCACGAGCATGGAATGTTCTTCCATTTGTTTGTACCCTCCTTTATTTCCTTGAGCAGTGGTTTGTAGTTCTCCTTGAAGAGGTCCTTCACATCCCTTGTAAGTTGGATTCCTAGGTATTTTATTCTCTTTGAAGCAATTGTGAATGGGAGTTCACTCATGATTTGGCTCACTGTTTGTCTGTTGTTGGTGTATAAGAATGCTTGTGATTTTGCAGCTATAAAGACAAATGCACACGTATGTTTATTGCCGCATTATTCACAATAGCAAAGACTTGGAACCAACCCAAATGTCCAACAATGATAGACTGGATTAAGAAAATGTGGCACATATACACCATGGAATACTATGCAGCCATAAAAAATGGTGAGTTCATGTCCTTTGTAGGGACATGGATGAAATTGGAAATCATCATTCTCAGTAAACTATCGCAAGAACAAAAAACCAAACACCGCATATTCTCACTCATAGGTGGGAATTGAACAATGAGATCACATGGACACAGGAAGGGGAATATCACACTCTGGGGACTGTTGTAGGGTGGGGGAAGGGGGGAAGGATAGCATTGGGAGATATACCTAATGCTAGATGACGAGTTAATGGGTGCAGCGCACCAGCATGGCACATGTATACATATGTAACTAACCTGCACAATGTGCACATGTACCCTAGAACTTAAAGTATAAAAAAAAAAAAAAAAGAATTGGACAGTGGCACAAAATAGAGGAAAAAGATTGCCAGTTACAATGAAGAGTATGTGACAGCAGAAAGTAGAAAAACATGTGATAAGTGATATGGAGGATGCCAGAAAAATGAAAGGCATCATAGGAAGTGAAAATAACAACTTTGTAAGAACTAGAACAAGAAGAAATGACAAAGAGGGAAGGGATGGAAGAGTGATTGTAGAATCTGTGGAAACAGGAAGTACTGTAGTAAAAGACATTGGTAAAGCACAGGGCTGAGGTTAAGGTATAAGTGAGAATTTTCAGACAGAAGAGATACACAAATCAAGGAATAAAACAAAGGAAAAAATCTAAGAAAACAAAAGATGGTAAAGCAATGCTTTATTGAAGTCAACTATTAGAAGTCTGTCCGTTTCTTTTTTCCTTCTTTTTTTATTTTTTATTTTTTGAGACGGAGTCTCGCTCTGTCACCCAGGCTGGAGTGCAGTGGCGCAATCTCGGCTCACTGCAAGCTCCGCCTCCCGGGTTCACGCCATTCTCTTGCCTCAGCCTCCCGAGTAGCTTGGACTACAAGCACACGCCACCACGCCTGGCTAATTTCTTTTGTATTTTCGTAGAGACGGGGTTTCACGTGTTGCCCAAACTGGTCTGGAACTCGTGAGCTCAAGCAATCCACCTGCCTCGGCCTCCCAAAGTGCTAGGATTACAGGCATGAGCCACCACACCCGGCCAAGTCTGTCCATTTCTACCAAATCTTAGATTCCTTTAATATTTTAATAGATTTATTATTTGTTCTTTTAAAAGATGACATATATTAGCATTGTACACTAATTTTTTCAGCTTGAGAAACATTCTTTCTAGGTTAATCAATTGTTTACTTGTCGAAACACTACACTATTAAACAAGCAATTATTCCATTATTTTAAACAAATATGTTAATCGCCTCCTAAGGTCACCTTTTCAGAGTATTACTAGGAGTGATTACAAGATTAAATAATTTAAAAAAAAGAAGCCAAGAATATGCAAATGAAATTTACATTAATTACCTTGCAATGACAAGGATGAATGGTTTTATTTATAAATCAGAAATCATTCCTGAGCTAGCAGTCCACCAGTGACACTTACTGTCATAGTATTTCTAAAGTGGCATTTAAAAAGATCATTGCTATCATGTATGCATATTTGTTATGTATAGACATATATTATTAACTCAGCCTTTGAAAATACACTTACATCAAGTGATATACCTATAACACACAGTTACTGAGTTCTTTCTGTTGTCTAGATATTAGTTGAGTCTTTAAAAATACCAAGAAAATAAAACTAAGTCATTCATGCTAACAAGCTTCTGGTGTAATGAGACAGATATCTAAAACAACTCCAGTACAATATCTGTCTTTGGTATCACAGTTTGGTCAGCGTAAGACAAGTCAAGGTGAAGAGAAAGAAATAAGAAAGGCTTTTAAAGTAGGTGTTCTTTAAACAGGGCCTTAAGGTATACATATGGGAGGGCTAAATTATTCCTCATAAAAGAAGGAGCAAGTAGAGGTCATTATAGGCAGCAAACCCAGAAACATTATACATAAAACAAATGGGTCAGCCAAACACAAGAGAATTTGTAAATTTCTAAGATCTCAAAGTTCTATTTTGCTTTCATTTAGGTTTATATCATTACCCAACAGGAAAAATTAAAGGACTAAGAACATGAAGTCACCAGCCACACAGTAACATAATTAATCTTGAAGCATAAAGTAACTTTTTATTTCTCTTAAATATTCACTGGTACTGTTGCATATTAAAAATGCAAAAGATGCTACATCTGACCAATATCTGTGTAAACTAAACTTAGGGAAAATAATAGATTTTATCATTATTTTAAATGAAAAGTTTTTAAATTGTTATGCTGAATTACATTTACTCCAATGGTCAGTTTGACAACACACACACACACACACACACACACACACACACACACACACATCACTTCATACACAAAATTTGTCAGCCAAAAGGTAAACTTGAACCTCTCCAAAAATAGTTTTGTTCAACACACAGCTATTGAGTATATGGTTTATGTGTGTTTCACTGGTAGGCACTAAAGATAGGCATGAACTCAGATAAAATGCTGCTTCTTCCTATTCTACAAAGAAAACAACCCATAGAAAGCTGTATTAGAAGATAATGCATATGTATAAGGGACGTAATGATAATAATTAAGTTGGGAAAAGGGTAGCACTAGGGGATGTTTTCAGAAGCTGTGTTTGCACAGCAAACTTGTCATTTGTACTTATAATACATGCTTATTTTGGAGAAGGGAACTTTGGAGAGACTGGTGGGGGTTTATTTATGGCGCTAATGTCACCCCTTGGTGACATCATTAACTATAATCAAAACACTTGCTTAGGAAAAAAAGTCAAAGAAAAACTTTCATTGGAATTTCATTCACCAAGCCTAGGACAAATCCAATTAAAAGGACCCCTGGTGAAATGTTGGCTAGGAAAAACAGAAACGCCTGATATAATTCTGGTAAAGAAGACTCCAGTTTGGACACGGAAACATAAATGTCCAGCAAAATTATTGTGAGAGACAATAATATGCAATTTATTGGGAATCTCTAGGAATAGAGAGGTTACTAGAAATAAATGAATGAAACACTGAAAGACTACTTATCTTTCTTTATCTAAGAATCATGTAGGAGATGCCTCACAGTTAAAGTCCTTGAGTATAGAGATTACAAATACAATTCACTGTTTACAGTTCAAAAGTTTTATGCAAAATATGTGAGAAATATAAGCTACTCTAATAAACCAGACAGGGCCCTAGATGAGGAGTAAGATTTCAAGAAAGAATGCCAAAATGAGCTAAATGAACGTTGCAGAGACCAAGTCATGTTGAACTGTTCATCCCAAAAGCTAACAGAATATTCCAACAAACTCTAGCATACGTATCAACTGTACACTATGGAGGAACAGAGCAACTGTCTTGAAGTAAACATAAATTTTCTGTTCCCACTTTCAAGTATAGTAAAAGTTATTATGCTAATGTTTTAATGAATTTTAACAGTTTGGTGCAGACATACTTCAGTAGCTCCATAGACTTTGCTTAATGATAGATCACAGTCCCTACCTAGCAAACAGACTTTTGCCTTAGATAATCTGAACAATAAATTTGTGCAATTTAGAGCTCGAAAGACTAGCAGAAACTAAGAAATTGCAATATACTTGTATATCTTATCTTGTGGCCTGGAGTTCATATTGCCTTTCTCTGCAGAAGGTAATAGACTGATTAGCAATCCAGCAGAGTTCAACAGTTGTCCTGTTTAGGGGAGGGTAATTGCGTGGTTAACAGAAAATAGTTTTGTTGCTAGGAAACAAAGAATGTTATTACTACAAGTGAGGTTTTAACATATGGAAATAGTCCTCTAAGTTCTACAGTAAATTCTTATTAAATGATTGGATTTTTAAATTTGTTCTTGTTTTTCTTCTTAAAAGTAAAAGTAAATTTATCATGCGAGTTTCCCACCTGGGGCATAAATGTCATCTCTCTCTCTCTCTCTCTCTCGTGTAACTGAGATTAATGTCCATCATTTTTCCTTTTTGTGGGAATACTTATGGCAATACATGGCATACTTTCTGAAAAAAAAAAACCACTTCAGTTTAAGGTTTAGAAGTACTTTTGCTTTTAATTTTCCTTCTGAATGCTATTTGCCATTTAGCAAACACTTACCAAGCTGTATTGTGTTACACGTACTGACCTGAGCATTGTAGGGGATACTCTAGCTTCTGCTTTTAGCTTAACTTGGGAGATAAGACTTGCTGTAGCAGAGATGCAGAGAAAGAGCCATGGCAGGAGGGAGAGATTACTTTCAGTTGAACAATAAGGAAAAACTTCAGGGTGGATATTGCATTTGTGTGGGGGCTTAAAGAATGAATAGTTTGAGTATTTGGAAAGAAGAGGAATAAGAAATGGGTACAATTACAGGTAGAAGGCGCAATGTAAACAGTGGCCCCAAAGCAGGAGACATAGTGTATGTTCTCAAATTGACAAGTTTTGATTGCTCAGCCAGCTTGTGACTCCTTCTTTGGACATACAGACTACCTGGAATCATTCTATTAGTTGCCCAGCTGCCAATCAGAGTCTGCCTTTTAAATCTTAGAACTAAGAAACAAAGTTCCAGCAGTAGGATGGTAGAGCTCCTAGAAATATCACCTGAAATCGGGACAGTGGAAGCTATATTTGATGCATTTGCTACTGAGAAGCAAAAAAAGCTTTGAGAAATTGCTTCAATCTTTGATGGGTTCCCAAGACTCATCTCCAGGTTTCATAGGATGTAATTATTTAGTTCTATTTAAAGATCTTGTGTCTTTTCAACAGACTTTCCTTTATTTTAATTAGCTTGCACAGGTTTCTGTTCCTTGTATTCAGCATCTTAACTAAAATATTAGAATGAAATGTTGAATGCAGTTTGATTAGAACCAAGAGGGTCTAAAGCAAATCAGTGGGAACTGTTTGTGAAGGTAAATGCGTCTTAAATTATTGAATTCTCTGATTCCAATCAGTTTTTCTACTCTGGGAACAATAAAATAAAGTTTTTGAGCTAGATAGTGGTGAAATAATCAGAGCTATATTCTTGAAAAATTAACAACTTGAATATGCAGAGTAAATTAAGGGAAGAGGGTCAAATAGACTAGTAAACTAAATAGGAAGTCCTAGCCAACACAATCAGGCAAAAGAAAGAAAACTCATCCAAATAGGAAAACAAGAACTCAAATTAATGATCTCGCTTGTCTGATGCTATGATTTTTTACCTAGAAAACTCCAAAGACACCACCAAAAGGCTCCTAAGATTGATTAATGACTTCAGCAATGTTTCAGGATACAAATTCATCATACAAAAAACTAGTAGCATTTCTACACAGCAAGAATATTCAAGCTAAGGGCAAAATCAAGAATGCAATTCCGTTTACAATACATACACACACACTGCCTAGGATACATATAACAAAGGAGGTAAAACACCTTTACAAGAAAAACTACACAACACTGCTGAAATCATAGATGACACAAACAAATGGAAAATTTTCCATGGAAAAATATTCCATGCTCATGGATCAGAACAATTAATATTAAAATGTCATACTGCCCAATGCTATGTACATATTCAAATATATAGCTATCAAACTACCAACATAAGTTTTTAAAGAATTTGAAAACATTATTCTAAAATTCATGTGAGACCGGAAAAGATCCCAAATAGCCAAAGCAATCCTAAGCAAAACAAACAAAGCTGAGGGCATCATATGATGCAACTTCAGACTTTACTGTAAGGCTGTCGTAACCAAAACAGCAGGGTACTGGCACAAAAACAGACACATAGACCAATGGAACAGAATAGAGAACCCAGAAGTAAAGTCACACACTTACAGCCACCTGATCTTCAACAAAGTTGACGAAAATAAACAATGGCTAAAGGACTCCCTGTTTAATAGATGGTGCTGGGACAGCTGGCTAGCCATATGTGAAGAATGAAACTGGGCCCCTACCTCTCACTGTATACAAAAAGTAACTCAAGGTGAATTAAAGATCTGAGTGTAAGACCTCAAACTATAAAAACCTTAGAAGGAAACTTAGGAAACGCCATTCTGGACATAGGCCTTAGCAAGGAAGTTATGAGTAAGCCCTCAAAAGCAATTGCAACAGAAAGGAAAATAGACAATTGGGACCTAATTAAACTAAAGAGCTTCTGCACAGCAAAAGAAGCTATCAACAGAGTAAACAACCTACACGGTGGGAGAAAATATTCAAAAACTGCATCCAACAAAGGTCTAATATCCAGAATCTATAAGGAACTTAAACAACTCAAATAGTAAAACAATAAATAATCCCATTAAAAAGTGGGCAAAGGACATGAACAGACACTTTTTGAAAGACATACAAGCAGCCAACAAACATGAAAAAATGTTCAACATCAGTAATTATCAGAGATATGCAAATTAAAACCACAATGAGATTCCATCGCACTTCAGCCAGAATGGCTGTTATTAAAAAGACAAAAAAAAATAACAGAGGCTGGTGAGGCTGCAGAGAAAAGGGAATGCTCATATCCTGTTGATGGGAATATAAATCAGTTCAGTCACTGTGGTATGCAGTTTTGGAAATTTCTCAAAGAACTAAAAACAGAACCACCATTTGACCGAGCAATCTCATTACTGGGTATATACCTGAAGGAAAATAAATCATTCCACCAAAAAGGCACACGTGCACTCGTGTGTTTATTGCAGCATTAATTATAGTAGCACAGACATGAAATCAACATAGGTGCCCATCAATGATGGATTTGATATCGAAAGTGTGTTACACATACACCATGCAATACTAAATAGCCATAAAAGGAATGAAATTATGTCTTTTGTAGCAGCATGGATGCAGCTGGAGGCCATTATTCTAAATTAATTAACTCAGTAACAGAAAACCAGATATCACATGTTCACACTTATAAGTGGAAGCTAAACATTGGGTTCACATGGACATAAAGATGGGAACAATAAACACTGGGGACTACTGGAAGGGGGAGAGTGGGAGTGGGGAACGGGCTGAAAAACTACCTATCCCAATGGGTACTATGGTCACCAACTGGGTGACTGGATTATTCATATTCCAAACCTCAGTTTCATGTAATATACCCATGTAACAAACCTGCATTAGTATTCCCTGAATCTAAAATAAAACTTGAAATTATAAAAAAATAGTTAATATTTTCATGACCTTTAAAAAAAGAGACTTGATAGGTGATGTGATTTAGAGTGATGACAGCAGGAAGAAGGCTTTTAGTGGAAGTATAATTTTCTTAGCGAAGCAACTGCTTAGATAACAAAGTTAAAAGAGGAGTGAATAAAGAATACCATAAGCAATTATTGCTTAGATGACTGTCAGAGAAGGAGGGACTTGGAGATTTAAATTTAGTAATTAATTTAATGCAGGTAACATTTTGGACCTTAGGATGAGAAGATATCAATAAGTAATGTAGTATAGAGAGTTACGGGGATAGGGAGTTGACGACAAAATCTGAAACCTTGAGGGATGCCTACATTTTAGAAACAAAATGACAAAAATGAAAAACCAGATTAGTAAGAAGGATATTTTGAAAAATAAAAAAGTTAATAATGTAAAGTTAATGTAATATAAGTCCAGTGTTTTTTGAAGCCAGGTTAAGGAGATAAGAAAAATGCCACAGGACACAGAAGGAGAAAATCATTGGTGAAATTGTGTCAGTATAATTTCAAATGAAATGGGAGATAATAAAGGGAATACTATATTCCCAAGATATTTGATAGTAAAGAAAGGGAATATAGTTGCTTGAAGGAGAGTAAGTTCAAGAAAAGATATAGAAGCACGAAGATTGTCTTGCACAGTGACATGACATAAAAAATTAAGTGTTCAAAAGCGTAATGAAAATTAATTTTTAAAACATAGTTATAAAGACAGAAAGGATGAAAGTAGAGCTCAAGTGGCTGAATGACTCTTGCAGAGAGAAGGTAAAGAAATGGGATTCTATATAAATACAGATATTTGAGCCAGGAAAAATTGGAAGAATAAACAATGGCTTCAGAAAAAAAGTAAAGATTATGTGGTGAAAGGAACTGGAAATGTAAGGAAAATAGAAAAGGCAATCTATTCAATATGAATAAATCATTGAGTTAGTGAGAGTTTGCAATAAGGTCAATTTTAATAGTTTCATATTATTTTATGTTAATTTATAGGGGATAAATAAAATACTTAATTGCTATTGTAGCCTAAAGATTATAGGTTCTTTAAGTATGAAGTTCTGCTTCTACCAACACAGTAGACTAGATATTCTGAAAAACCTAGGTAGACTAGATATTATGAAACACCTAGGTATAAAAAAATTGAAGCAAAGTCTTTAAACGAATTGTTGAGCTTACGCAAATTTAGAAATATAATCAAAGGAGTAAGCAAATATGGAAACCATAGTTGCTATTTGGACATTTGCTTTTGCTAGAAACCAGACTTCAGTTTTAAAGGCACTATTGTGAAATTAATACAATAACTAGGCCTCTTACAAAGTGACAAATTGGAATTGAGAATTATATAAAACAAAAGCCCCAAAAGGCTACAATGTCAATGAAGGGGGCAATAGAAAATGTAGCCTGAAAGCCAATGAATATGACAAGATAACTTGTTTATTTCAGGAAGATTCAGAATGGGAAAACAAACGAACAAACACACAAAGCTGAGATTTTGCAACCATAGACCTTCCTCACATTAATTATAATTTAAATTTACTCAAATTTTAAGGTTCAGAAAATCCCACACAGAAAAATTGAAGAGGCCCTGGGTGTACAAAACTAGAAGAAATATGACAGGTGAAAATTCAAATAATATCCCTTTAAAAAGCCTAATACAAACGTATAATAAAACATAAAACACACAAGGAAGAAAGCCCCATGACTGACATTGAACAGTGTATTTATATTTCTTTCTTTCTTTTTTATTTATTTATTTATTTTGAGATAGAGTCTTGCTCTGTCACCTATGCTGGAGTGCAGTGGCATGATCTCGGCTCACTGCAACCTCTACCTCCTGGGTTCAAATGATTCTGGTGCCTCAGCCTTCCGAGTAGCTGAGACTACAGGTGCCTGCTACCACACCCAGCTAATTTTTTGTGTTTTTAGTAGAGAAGGAGTTTTACCA